>NW_024426552.1:51028625-51630833 GCF_017311325.1 Ursus maritimus
AAAAAAAAAATATGATACTAAAAAAAAAAAAGAGAGAGAGAGAGATAGAGAGAGCAAGCGCCCACGAAAACAATGGTTCTTTCTAATGTACATTACATGGCCGAGGGGGAACCTTCCCTAGCTGACTGGAGGAAATTAGCTGTTGGTTTCAAAATCACTCTTTCCAGAGAAGTTGGGTGTGTGACTCAGATTTCCACACCAAGGTGGTCCTTGAGAGAAGACTTTAGATGTAGAAGAGGTTATGTTAAATTCTTTGGTATCACTTATTATTTCCTTCAGGCAAACCACATGTCAGAGAACCTCGATCTGAAAATGACACAGGTTACATGTACTTCTTCCTCTTCCTTTTCAAAAGGTCTTTCTGTCTTTCAGTTTTCATGTGTGCTCTTGATCGCTATCTTTCTATAAATAGATGTACTTCTCAGAATGAAAAAATCATTCCAATTTTTAGTTGCAAGATCTTTTATATCCATCTCCTGGACAGATGAAATGTGATGTGGTTCGAAACTAAACATACACAAATTGGCACATAGATTTCCACGCTTTTCAAATGTCTTGAATAATCCAAATAACGAAACAAACAAGGAAGAAAAATAAGGGGACAAGAACTAGCATTATTTGGGCACCCAGCATAACCCTCACACCAAGAAAGGTCTTTTGTGCATAGTATTAAATTTAGTCCTGCATCATTTTATTGATGAGGCACTTGAAGGGTGGTGATATGAAAATAACTTTTTCCAAATTATGATTGTGATATAAATACAGGTACCAGGATTCTAAGTTAAAATAAAAACTCGGGATCTGTGATACTCCCATTATACCACTCAGGATTTTAGGAATAGTGTTTGGGGCTAAACACCCTGAAAGTGGCTAATGACATGGAAAGCCCTCCAAACCTCTAGAAAATTGAAATAAAAAAATCTTAATTTACAAAAATATTTTCAAAGTTAATGTTCTAGTAGTGGTTTGGCATCCATAAAAGACACCTAACTGGGAAAGTACATCATTAACCTTTGATACAAGAGATTCCTGAATTATTTCACACATATTTAGGGTCACATGTTAAGCATTTTGTTTCAAATATAAGATATATGCTTGGAAATTAGTTTGGCTGACCCTGGAACTTAGGAATTATATTATCCTCAGAGCTTTTTGGATTATAACCTATTTGGCATTATGCCATGCTTCATAACTGTGTTTGCTTTCTTCATAAGAACCACAGTTTCCTATTAGACAGGAAGTGATAGATTACTGTAATCCATGTAGTAGTCACCTGTCAGAAGGACATTTTTTTCATTAACATTTGCTGTACTACATAAGGATTAAGTATACCCTAATTGTGGGATTTCTTTTTAATGTTTCATATACAAGGGAATAGAGCCATTTGATTCATTAATTCATTCAATTAATATTTATTTTATTGGGTCCTTTATTGAGAGCTAGACTTGTACAAGACACTAAAGATATAATGGTGAATAAACACAGTCTAATGGGGGAGATACTAATCAAATAATTAGCAGTCATTGTAAAATTGCAATTGTGATAAGTGCTAAGATGTATGGTGCTCTCAGACAGAGTCATAGAGAAATTAACCGATGCAGAGAGATTGGGAAAGACTTCCCTAGAGGAGAGACGATTAATCTGAAATCTGAAGGATGAATAGGGGAAAATTAGGAGTGGGAGGAGATAAGAGGGTTTTATCCTTTGAATTCCAGTTGGGGGTAGTGGTGGTGGTGAGGGAGTTAGCCAAGCAGCACAATGGGCTGGAGATTAGTAAGCAAGATGGGGGCGGTCAGGACAATTATGAAAGATTGGATGGGAGATGAAAGGGTTTCTAGGCTGGGATGGGATGGAATTCAAGAAGGAGTGACAAATTCAGACTTGTGTTGAAGATGATTGCATATACGTCTCTCTAGATGCAGTAGGAAAATGCATGAGAGGGGATAAGGATGGATGTCGGTAGCCCACTCAAGAGGTGTTTGTAGCAGTCCAGTTCAGCAGCATTAGTAGCTTGACCAGGAAGGTAGTGAGGATGGAAGTACAGATAGAACAGATTGGAGAGATCTCTATATTGACTAGAAACAGACATTGGTGATGAGTTAGATATGGAAAGATGGGAGATAAAGAAGAGGACTTGCTGAGGATGACTCAGGCTTCTCACATTATAAACCTTATTTATACTTCTCAGATGAAGACACTGCTTCTTAAATGCTTCCAGGAAAAGTTTAACCTAAGAAAATGAGTAAATTGCATTATAACAACAAATACAGATTACAGATGACAGATATAATGGAACCTGATCAGAGCTCTCAAAGCTATGCAACTTTGGTGGGTTAGGTAGGAAGCAAACTACAAATTCCTTAAATTAGGTTGTGTCTGTATTGTGATGAGGGGAAGTGTCCTCAGATCCACATAACTCTTCCCTATATATTTCTCCTCCCTGTACTTTTTGCACAAAAACAACACAATATGTTCTCTAGCATTTTTACTTCTACAGCTTTTTCTTCCTTTTCATTAAGTAAAGGCACCTATTCAAAGAAGAATAAATTTTGTCATTACAAACCCTATTAAATGAGCAGTCACCTGGGTGCAGTGGGGGCTGACGTACTTAATGTCTATACTTCTTTTATCCTGAACAGTTAAAAGAAACTTCATTTTTTCCATTTCCTAGCACTTTTTTTTTTCATTGGGAAATTTGTTTAGTGAAGGAATACATTTTTACATAAGATTTTAGAGAATAGTAAGAGAGTTAGCATATGTAATTTATTCCAAGCCTAGCTTAACACGATCTAAACCCATAAAGATAGTGTCAGTAAAGAAAATTATTAGAGACCATCTCACTCATGAACATAGATGTTTCCCCTGAGTTTGACTCATAGATGGTGTTTCATTCCCCTGTGTCTGGATGTGTGTCAATGAATTATCCTGGTCCTCCTACCTATGAACCATAGTAGATAAATCCAGAAATAAGAATTAATAATAATTTAGCCAGACAAATACCGGTGGGAACTCTCAAGTAGTCACAAACCACTGTACAAAACAATATATATATTTGTTTGGGCTAATGCAGTTGTATCTAACTGCACTTAGGCAATGCTGTAGATATTACAAGTTATTCTGCTTTGCAGAAGGAAAGCAAAAGTTTAGGAATGGTGAATATTTAGATCACAAGCAGAAGGATAAGATAAAATCACAACTTTTCCAAAGGTTGAGAGGAAAAAAAAAGTTGAGGGGTAGTGGAGACAAAATTTGAGTTTTTGTGAAGGTTTCCTGTAAGGAGTCATGTTTGAAATGTTGAAATCTGCAAATGTAATAAAATCTATATGCCTT
Source organism: Ursus maritimus (assembly GCF_017311325.1). Taxonomy (NCBI): domain Eukaryota; kingdom Metazoa; phylum Chordata; class Mammalia; order Carnivora; family Ursidae; genus Ursus; species Ursus maritimus. Next base: position 51,031,956 of record NW_024426552.1, read on the forward strand.
TGTAACATATCCAAATGTATCCAGCTTCCAAGCAATTATTAATAATGCAATAAAGAAAAGTAACATCTTCAACTTCAGAATGGTATGATCAATGAGATAAGAGAAGAAAAGACTATAGAATTCGGAGAGTAACATGGAAGATGGATTTTTTTACTTCTAACAAAATGTCAGTGGCTGCCAAGGGTCCTGTTTCCAGAGATCATTGTTTGATTATTTAGGGATAGGGCCTAGGAATCAGTATATTTAAGGTTCCCCAGTGATTCTGATGTGTAGTCTAGCTTGAGAATCACTTATCTCAGAAATGGTTACTCTAGCTCTAAACAATGTATACAGTGAATGAAACATGCTCTGTATAAATCTTCCTGGATATAGTTATACAGATTCTTTGTTCTAATGAAAATGGCTACCAGGTTTGAAATGCATTTGACACAAAAGTTTTTATTTTTAATTTTGCTATTATAATAACCTTAAAAAGAAACTTATGACTTTGGCATTAGTGTTATCCTGCCTAATTGCCAAGGGAGAGAGGGCAAATGCAATTTGCTTCTATAAACTTGGAGATACTCTTTGTAGAAGAAAGACATATTTATGAGAAACTTCAAGAACAGCTGGATTTAAATGCCTTTTCCATATCGATTCTCTTATTCAACATCTAAACCAGTCAACTTAGATTGGAGGCACATAAAATATCTGATATTCCTGACCACGGACTAAAATCTGGACTTGGACTTGGGTATCTGAAGCATTCAGTTGCCTTCTGGCTTGTAATTTGAATCTTGTCCATTGAAACTAAACCTTAAGTCCCTTATTCTTGTAAAAAGAGTCAAAGATTGAGACTAATTATAAGTTTATAATTGAGTTTATAACCACATTTAAAACTTTCAAAAATGCTGCTTATACATTATATCAACATTAATTGTTGTATTACAGCACCCAGCATGGTGCCACACACATGCAGGCACTTCATAAATCTTACTTGATTGTTTGATGATTTTGTATGATTAAAAAGCTTAACACAAAAAAGTGGCTTTTATTACCTGGAATTTAGGGGAATATAAGATTTTGCAAATAAAAGGCAGATCTTACTCTCATTAAGTAGTTTAACTTTCATAGAACATGGTTTACTTTCCTTTTTAACCTTTTTAAAACCATGCAGAATCTAAAGATAGGCTAAAATTACAGTAATATTCCATTCTAAGTGTACTGGAGCAGTAAGAATACTCACAAAATTGCATTTGCTAAAACTTGTTGAGAACACAGTATGCCATAATATGTAATCTATCTAATTACACAGATTCTCTTAAAGGCCACAACTATTCATGAGGAAGGTTCTATATTTCCAGGGAAGAAACAGAAGCTTGAGTGACATATCTAGGGTCATCCCTCTAGTTAGATGACAGGGCTGGAATTTGAACTCAAGGCTAATTTGAATGTGTGGCCTCAGGGGTCTGAGTTTAGGGGAGTTAGCTTTAAACACACCAGCCTGGGACATTTCCAATATTTTCTCCAAGGTTACGTAACGGCCTGTGGCTTCTATAGACTATGTGGAAACAAATGTGAATATACATGATTTCTTACGTCTATTCTTTGGTTAATTAAAGGTTTTGGAAGTTATCTGCTTATACAGAAGGAAGAGATATACAATTATACAATAGAAGGATGGTTTGAAATAATTCCAGGTTTTTCCTACCCACTGACCATGCAGAATCCAAATCCTTAATGTGCATAATAGAGCCAATACTTCATTCTACTTTATAATTTCTCCTAAAATGCTCACAAATAAACTATTAGCCCATTCAAAATGGCTTGGGATAGAAGTAGCAATGATGTTTAACTCTTACAACCAAGCCAGATCTGTGTAAGAGGCTACACTGCCTTATTACTGTCTTATTTTGATTGTATCAGCAAGTGGGAATTAATAGGTCAAAGAAGACCTGTGAATTAGTGTTTACTTGTACACATGCTTTCTGGCTGAAAGTGGTAATGTGATTATTAGAAAAGATACTGTCATTAAGCGATCATAGTACCTAAAATGTTTTGAATGCTCACTAAGTACTGAGTTCTCATTTACATGCTCCACATGGATAATCTCACAGCAACCCCAGGGGAGGGACACTTACTGAGCCCATTTCACAGGTGAGGTGATGTAACTTGCCCAACAGTGCACAGCGTAACTGGCAGAGCCATGCAGGCATTCTTCAGAGCTCACTCTGGAACTCTAAATGCTCTTAGCAGGAAGTCCTGTTATTATTGGAAGTCAAATTACTACATTATAAGCAACATAAGAAATATAAGTTCATTGTCCTAGACCCAGAAAGTCCCAGGTTCTATTGGTTATGCCACCATTTATCCATCGATGTTCTTAAGCCTGTTAATTACCTCACTGGTTAACTGAAGATAACAGCAATACCTATCTCATACTCGTAGGTTCGTGTAATGTTTAAGAAGCTAATTCATATAAAGCACTTTAGCATAGTCACGGGAATATAGTAAATAATTAGCTGTTTATTATTATTATTATTATTGTTATTAAATTTATCTGACTTCTGTTTCCCTGAGTTGAAAATAGGCAACAAATGCATTAGGCAGGTTTGACTGCTTTCTTTAACTCTTGACCTACCAGCTTGATGTTATTTACCAGTTTAGTACAACTTGGCATTTGTAGGGCTCCCTTCCCACAAAGATAATTGATCTCACACAGATCATCAGCCTACTCGTGAACTGGCACAGAATTAGAAAACCCACAAGTTTCACATGAGGAAGCAGGCAGGCAAGTGAAAAGTCTTGCCCTTCAATTCAGGAAGGGCTGAGGATTAGCACCAGGCATGTTGCCTAAGCAGAGGAACGACTTATCTTTTCTGGAAATCCTGACAACCTGAGGACTCAAGGAGGCAAATACTCAATGACTCCAGGAAGAAAGAAAAAGTTATGAGGAAGAATATATGGCCAGTTTTAGAGCCTGACACAGATTCTTGCTCGGTGCTGGATATTGTCCAACCACATTAAAGTTTTCTACACTAGACTTGCTCAGTTGTATTGGCAAACTCTGTCTCGGACGAGGCCTCAAGTAAACTGTGCTCAGTGGAGAGGAGAAAAACAGCAAGATCACTGTAACTGGCTGGGTTTCATTAACCCAAAGGCTCTAAGAAAAAAGTAAAGGTTTTTATGATTTGTGTGATGATCTAACAAATACATTTTAGAAGAGGGTATTGTACAGTTTATTTGCTTTTTTTTTTTCACCAAGTACATGTAAATTGACAGCTGCATTTATATAAAAATAAATCCATATATGTGTTTCTGGTAGAGCCCTCATTGCAATATATTTTGTTTAGTTACTATAAGGATCTGGCCTCCTTCCCACTCCCTCATTACTACCCTCTCCCTACGCATACTAAAAACACTTGTTCATATCACTTCATTGGAAACTAAAAAGAGAATAATTTCAGTTTCATGAGTTAACTGAGATAGATGAAGCGGGAAATTTTTTTTTTATGTAATTCAAAGGTATATACACACCCACATAAATATTCTTTGATTTGTTCTGGGGAAAGCTAAAAAGTAGGCGGTCATCAAATATATAAACTTGAAAGTTTGATTTCACCTAAAAAGAAGGAAAAAAAAGACTAAAATTCTTTGCAGTACTCATGACTTTCACTGAGGACAGGACCTGGGGAGACACTGTGTGCTACATGTTTGGATGGGATTTCAAATCGCATTTTCTAGTTCAACTCTGTGCTTTCCTGATCTTTAAAGGTAGAGTGTTCTTTCCAAAGGGCATGGAATAAGTGAACTTTTAGTAAAGATGTTCCAGGAAAATTATAAATCAGAATGCTTTGGACTGAATGTTTATGTCCCTTCAAAATTTGTATGTGGAAACCCTAATCCCCAAAATGATATTATTTGGAGATAGGGTTTTTGGGAGATAATTAGGATTTGATTAAGTCATGTAGTTGGGGTCCTCCTTATTGGTTAGTGACATTAAAAAAAAAGAGGAAGACACAGGAAAGCTCTCTCTCTGTGTCTGTCCAAGTGTGTGTGAGAACATAATGAGAGGATGTCCATCTGCAAACTGAGAGCATCACCAGACATCCAATCTGCCAGCAGCTTGAGCTTAGACTTCCCAGCCTTTCAAACGGTGACAAATAAATGTTTGTTGTTTAAGCCCCCTGATCTAGGGTATTTTGCTATAGCAGCTTAAGCAGGGAGTTAGGTCTGTTTTGGGCAACATAATAATCAAGCTGAAGTTCACCTTTGCTGGGTGTTCATCTCCCTCTGTCAGGACAGCATTTCCCTTCTGATACTTGTTCTGCTTTTCTACCTTTCCTAATTTCATGTCAGAGGTTTAGCTGAGTGTTGAAAGGTTAGGGAGCACGGACTGAAGGGCTTTGCCTTTCAAAGGAGATTTCTTCACATTTAGGAAAAGAGATTTTCAGGAGGGGGCGGTCACTAAAGCATGCGACTATATAGCTTAGTTGTCAGTAATTTAGGTTTTGAAATAAAATAGTATTTACATTCCAGTTTTGACACTTCCAAGTTTTCTGATGGCAGGCAAATCACCTTAGCCTCTTTTGAGCCTAGTTTCCTCATTTAAAAAAAAGCAACAGTACCTACTTCATGTTGTGGATTAAGCGAGACTACTGAGCGTCATGTCTAGCTCATAAAAAAAAGTTAATAGTCAGCAAGACTGGTATTTTGCAGAAGGGGTATCTGACTTGTATTCCTTTAAACAGTAACATCTATTACCAGAAACACGACTTGCTGGTGGGAGAGCTCGCCATACTGGTTGCATATTATCAGAACTTGGTGAAATCTTACAGCTCATCTGCTTTAAGCCACATGGGAAAGTAGACTCAGTGGGATGGATCAATTTGCCTTGGTCATTGGGTAAGTCAGAGACTGAGGCAGTTTTCACCAGCGGCTTCTTACTGCAGCTCTCACTTACAGTCGTTCTCCTTTCACTGAGAATTCCTGAGTCTCTAGGGAACGAAAGATGAGAACTTTTATTTTGAAGGAAAGATGCATGATCATTAAATATGTGTATTTTGCATATGATTTAATGTTGACTTTTAAATTCTCCATTTCATGTAATCATGTATTTATATAGTATTCATTGATCAGCATTTTCATTAACTTCAAAATGTTATCCTTCATGGTAAATAAAATAAGATTATGAATAATTACCTGCCTTTTCGACGCCTGAAATCTGTTCAAGAGCTAAGATGAGACCCAGTTCAATACACACACACACACACGCGCGCGCGCGCACACACACACACACACACACACACACACATGCAATATAGCACACGAATATCTTAATGCTAAAAAGCATGCAGAATTATAGTTTCTGCTTAAGTTCGGGAAAGAAAGCGATTAATATAAGTTTTTGTGATGGTTGTTGTTTTTAAACATTCTGAATTATAAAGCCCAAACAGAAGACATCTATTAACTGAATCGAACCTTTAGACAAGGCATTAACAAACATTTTTTTTTATGAAGGAACAGATATGAATATTTAGACTTTGCAGTCCAAAAGCAAATTCAAGGATATTGTGCAAGTACTTTATAACAAGAGAGAAAACTAATTTTCACAATGTTTTTGGCAAAATTCAAATATAGTAATAATAATGGGAATGATCTTTCTGTAATACAGGTCTATTATTGAGGAAATTGAATTCTTTTATGAGGGGATAACATTTTGTGTAATTGAGATTCAAATTATTGTTGTTTATCACCAAACTGATCGCAAACACTCATCTTTAACAATTTTGTTGTTATAGGCCCTATAGAAACAGCCTAGAGAAGAAGGATAAAGCAGTAAAACAAAGTTAGTCCACTAAGGGAAATGAATGTTATAGAGAGGATCAATAAATGACCCTGGAGTGGGGGGAGGGTGGGAAACAAACCAGAAAAAGAAAATGAATAAAAAGAGTAGGGATCAAAGAAGACATAGAAAGAACATATAATGAGGCATCTCTAATAAATGATTTCATATAGGAAATTCAAGAACTAAATTGCACTAGATCACCGATTAAAACACAATTTCTGAACCTTGCCTTCTATTATAATGCTCTTATTTTTAGAATATATATTCATTATCACATCTAAATCTTTCCATCAATCCAGGATTTAAAAGACTTCTAAACCAAACAACACAATAAAACTCCTGGAAGTGAATGTTTCAGAGTCAAGCTGGTAAAAAGAATGTCATCTAAGTTTAATATTAGGGGACAAAGTAGTTTATAAGAAGATATTACTATTTCTGGACTTCATATGGAAGCTTGGGTATAAAAGGGATCAAAATATGCAGCCTACCATGCAACTTTATAATAAGGATTATTTTGAGTTGAAGGCAACTGAGAAAAAAAACAGACACAGGAGTAACACTCTGTCCTTGCCCTAACTGCTTAAAATCAGGGCATAAATTCCCCTTGTAAAATGGTCTTCCCCCCACTACCAACTGTACAAGAAAGAGGACAACCTTTGTCACCAGGGATGAAGAAGGTATCAAGAGGAATCTGCATAAACCAACTTTACTAAATAACTCTTATTTACTCCCCACTAGTAGCCTCAGGGGAGGAATAAATGCTTTCATTTCTCCCGTCACTTTGCTACAATTTATTTTCCTTTGTCAAAATGGTACAAAGCCCTTGAATCTGACTGCTTCTTTGGGCTTTCATTTCTTTTCCGTGGAGTCCATTATTGTGCTCAACAATTAAAATTTGTTATTTCCTTTCTCCTGGTAATCAGTCATAATTTGCAATCTTCAGTTAACAGAACATAAGAATTTTTCCACCCCACATGTGCTTTTAAGTAATACAGAAAATACAGCAGAATCAAAGATAATACCTATGAAAAACCACTTTCAGTTTTGGAATGTGAAGGCTAAGGGCAGGGAGCAACTGTGACAGAATGAAGGCCAAGTCTTTAAGAGACAACCACGAACCACCTTAATTTTATCAACTATTAAGGCTTCTAGTCTCTTGGTTGTCTGCTCTCTGCTTTCCTAGCTTTATTTTCCATCTACTGGTTTTTTTGTTAATCTGAGTAACTGAAAATGTTTGTGTCTCCCCATTCTAAAATTGTTAAGTAAATTATTTCCAACTAAATTCTCATTAAGAAAGTATGTTTCCCAACCGGGTAGTCGTGGCCGAGTGGTTAAGGCGATGGACAAGAAAGTATGATTCCCTACCTCAAATATCATAAAAGCCATATATGAAAATCCCACAGCAAATATCATTCTCAGTGGGGAAAAACTAAGAGCTTTTCCCCTAAGGTCAGGAACATGACAGGATACCCACTCTCACCACTGTTGTTCAACATAGTATTAGAAGTCTTAGCCTCAGCAATCAGACAACAAAAAGAAATAAAAGGCATTCAAACTGGCAAAGAAGAAGTCAAACTCTCACTCTTCACAGATGACATGGTACTTTATGTGGAAAACCCAAAAGACCACCTCAAAGTTGCTAGAACTCATACAGGAATCTAGCAACATGGCAAGATATAAAATCAATGCACAGAAATCAGTTGCATTTCTATTTACTAAAAATGAGACAGAAGAAAGAGAAGTTAAGAAATCGATCCCATTTATAATTGCACCAAAACCCATAAGATACCTAAGAATAAACCTAAGAAAAAAGACAAAGGATCTGTAGTCAGAAAACTATAGAACACTTATGAAAGAAATGGAGGAAGACATAAAGAAATGGAAAAACATTCCATGCTCATGGATTGGAAGAAAAAATATGGTTAAAATGTCTATGCTACCCAGAGCAATCTACACATTCAATGCAATCCTTATCAAAATACCATCAACATTTTTCACAGAGCTGGAACAATTAATCCTAAAATTCATATGGAACCAGAAAAGACCCCAGACAGCCAGAGAAATGTTGAAAAAGAAAACCAAAGCTGGTGCATCACAATGCTGGACTTCAAGCTCTATTACAAAGCTGTAATCATCGAGACAGTATGGTATTGGCACAAAAACAGACACATAGATCAATCGAACAGAATAAAGAACCCAAAAATGGACCCTCAACTCTATGGTCAACTAATCTTTGACAAAGCAGGAAAGAATATTCAATGGAAAAGGGACAGTCTCTTCAACAAATGGTGATGGGAAAGTTGGACACCACGTGTAGAAGAATGAAACTGGACCATTTTCTTACACCATACACAAAGATAAACTCAAAATGGATAAAAGACCTAAATGTCAGACAGGAATTTATCAAAATCCTAGAGAAGAAAACAGGCAGCAACCTCTGTGACCTTGGCCACAGCAACTTCTTGCTAGACAGGTCTCCAAAGGCAAGGGAAACAAAAGCAAAAGTGAACTATTGGGACTTCATCAAGATAAAAAGCTTCAACACAGCATAGGAAACAGTCGACAAAACTAAAAGGCAACCTACAGAATGGGAAAAGATATTTTCAAATGACTTGTCAGATAAAAGGCTAGTATCCAAGATCTCTAAAGAACTTATCAAGCTCAACACCCAAAAAACAAATAATCCAGTCAAGAATTGGTTGGAAGACATAAACAGACATTTCTCCAAAGAAGACATCCAAATGGCCAACAGACACATGAAAAAATGCTCCATCTCACTTGGCATCAGGGAAATACAAATCAAAACTGCAATGAGATGCTACCTCACACCATTCAGAATGGCTAAAAATAACAAGTCAGGAAACAACAAATGTTGGTGAGGATGTGGAGAAAGGGGAAATCTAGTACACTGTTGGTGGGAATGCAAGCTGGTACAGCCACTCTGAAAAATAGTATAGAGGTTCTTCAAGAAGTTAAAAATAGAGCTACCCTATGACCCACCAATTGCATTATTAAGTATTTACCCAAAAGACACAAATATAATGATTTGAAGAGGCACCTGTACTCCAATGTTTATAGCAGTAATGTCCACAATAGCCAAACTACGGAAAGAGCTGAGATATCCATTGACAGATGAATGGATAAAGAAGATATGGTATTTACACACACACACACACACACACACACACACACACACACACACACAATGGAATATTACTAAGCCGTCAGAAAGGGTGAATACTTACCATATACATTGACATGGATGGAACTGGAAGGTATTATGCTGAGCAAAAGAAATCAATCAGAGAAAAACAATTATCATATGGTTTCACTCATATGTGGAATATAAGAAACAGGACAGAGGATCATGGGGGAGGGAGGGAAAAATGGAATGGAAAGAAATCAGAGAGGGAGACAAACCATGAGAGACTCTCAACTATAAGAAACAAACTGAGGGTTGCTGGAGGGGAGGTGGGTGTGGGGGGATGGGGTAACTGGGTGATGGGCATTAAGGAGGGCATGTGAGGTGATGAGCACTGGGTGTTATATGCAACTGATGAATTATTGAACTCTATATCTGAAACTAATGATGTACTCTATGTTGACTAGTTGAATTTAAATTAAAAAAATAAAATTTCTTATTTCATCCTAGAAACAAAAAGACAGTATGATTCCCAAACATGCACACATGATTCTTTTCACTTTTAAAAATGTGTTGTGATGTAGTAAGTAAGACCGGGATCTTTTTCCAAGTACAGCTGGTTTTGAATCTTGGATATATCACTAGCCTGTTTGGTGTCTTTTTATAAGTTTTTTCAATCTCTTGTTGATTAAAAAAAAATCTAATATAAGGTCTTAACTCCTAGGGTTATCGTAATCAAATAAGGTAATGCGTATAATATATGATAAATGATATATGATATCAGGCAATTTCAAAGATGAGAAGAGCATAACCTTTTGTCTTTTAAAGTGCACAAAACTCATAAACTCAAATTTATTCTGACTAATTCTACTATATAATTACACAGTTGGCAATATAACTATGAAAAAGAAGAATAAAGCTGTAGCCATCACACTTCCCCATTTTAAGGTATATTACAAAATGATAGTAATCAAAACAGTATGTACTTGGCATAAAAAGACACATGGATCAATAAAACAGGATAGAGAGTTTAGAACTAAAACCTGCACACATGGCCAACTATGACAAAGGAGCAAAACACATGAGATGGGGAAAGGACACTCTTCAGCAAATAGTGTTGGGAAAACTGGACAGCCATGTGCAGAAGAATGAAACTGGAGCCTGATTTTATACTATATACAAAAAGGAACTCAGAATTAATAAAAGATGAATGTAAGACCTGAAACCATAAAACTCCTAGAAGAAAACAGGGGGCAAGCTCTTTGACGTTGGTCCTGGTAACAATTTTTTGCATTTGACGCCAACTGGCAAAAACAAACAAACAAACAAACAAGGTGAGACTATATCAAACTAAAGAACTTCTGTGCAGGAAAGAAAACTATCAACAAAATGAAAAAGCAACCTATGAAATGGGAGAAAAGAGAACTCTTGTGCACTGTGTGTGGGAGTATAAATTGGTGCAGCCGCTGTGGAAAACAGTATGTGCTGGATCCTCGAAAAATTGAAAATAGAACTAACAGATGATCCAGCAACTCCACTTCTGGGTATACCTGAAGGAAACAGAATCACTCTCTCAAACTTGTATCTGCACTCCCGTGTTCATTGCAGCATTATTTTCCAAGACATGGAAATAACTTAAGAGTCCATGGATGGATGATGGGTAAGGAAAATGTGGTACTTATATACAATAGAATGTTATTCAGCCAGAAAAGAGAAAGGAAATCCTATCATTTGCAACAACATGGATGGATCTTGAGGACATTATGCTAAGTGAATCTAAAACAAATAAACTCATAGAAACAGATTGGTGATTGCCAGAGGCAGGGGTTAGGGTATGGGGTAAATGGTTGCAAATAGTCAAAAGATACAAGTTACAAGGTACAGTTATAAGATGAATAAGTTCTGGGGATGTACTGTACAGCATAGTTAACTATAGTATTGTGTACTTGAACGTTGGTAAGAGAGTAGATCTTAGAAGTTCTCATCATACACACAAAAAATTAGAACTATGTCAGGTAATAGATATTGTCTAAACTTATTATGGTAATCATTTCCCATTATATACATATATCAGATCATTATGTTGTACACTTTTAACTAATACAATGTTATATGTTAATTATATAACTGGAAAAATACAATTAGTGAAGAAGGGAGCACAATTATGCACATGCTCTTTCTTAACAAACTACCTTTCTTATTTGTTATGTGGGTGCTGGTTTAAAAGGTGGGGGAGGGTTAAGAAAAAAGTGAATATAAGAAAATCCAGGGTAAATTTGAGTATGCGATTCTGGTTTCCATTTTCATCTCACAACTGGGACTGACCTTGCATGATTTGTGTTGCTAAATGGTAACCTCATAAACTTAGAAAAATACTGACCACTTCCCAATATTTCCCAAACTTTTGTGATGGTAGTGAAAATCAGAATTATATACATTCTGAGTACCAACATTATAAAAGATAAGACTCTGTTTTCTTCCTTTCAACCAGCCATTTTCTGCACTTAAAAAAAATCCTTACTTTGCTAATTACCAATCTTCTTTCGATTAACTTAGCAGTTCTCATTCTTATTATTTCCTTGTTGCTCTTATTTCCATAAAGCAATTAAACAAAGTTCTATTTCCTCCAAGCACTGTTAAAATTTTTCCCAGTTACTCAAATGTTTTCTTTGCAAATTGTTGAATTCACTTAGGTGGAGTGATCTTTTTATGAGCTCCATTAAATCTAAAAAAGACATCATTGCCCTAAATACCTAGCAGTGTTAGCAAGGGCTGGTAAACTTTAGGAGAAAGTTCTTCAGTTACAACAAATGTAAGTACACAAGACCATGTGAAGTGTACATTTAAAGTTGCGGTGTGCGTGGGATAGTGACCAAGAACTAAACATTTTTCAGACTGTAAATCTCCGAACAGATATATACCAAAGGCTTTTTAAGGGCAGAACTGTTTGTGATTTCAGCTTCAAATATATGTATTTTTCTGTGTGCTTCCTGATTCCCTGAAAATAATGTGAAGTACTTAAGATACTGTGGGAGGTACAATAGAGAGGTAGGTATTCATCCTTTCTGATGGCTGAGTAATATTCCATTGTATATATGGACCACAGCTTCTTTATCCATTCATCTGTTGAAGGGCATCTCAGCTCCTTCCACAATTTAGCTATTGTGGACAATGCTGCTATGAGCAGCATTTCATCCTTCTCAGTAACAAGACTATGCAATTCTAAAATATTAGAGCACTTTCTATTCTGTGTTTTTGCTCACATTGCCCCTTCTACCCAGAATGCTCCATTTGACTTCTCTCTCAACATTGCTTAGATAGAGCAAGTGAAGACTTAATCAAGTGAAATTCTGGAATGCTTTCTCTGGCTTCTCCGACCCGCAGCCCTCATCTCTGTTTTTGGCCTTCATGCCTATCTTAATTTCTGCAGGTATTTCTGTAACAGTGTAATAATTGAGTATAGTATAGCCCACAGAATCAGACATTTCTTTACTTAACAGACAGTCAAGTGCCTGCTATGTGCAAGTAGTCAGCAGAACTTGGATATTCTGACAATATTAACTATATGCTTCCAGAGGAACAAAAGGCTACTGTCCTCTCTCAATGGGACCAGTGCTCGGAGCTGTCATCCGATGGTTAGGATTAAATAATTGTGTGGAGGCATCAGACTTTTTTGCCCAATCACCTCATGCTTTCATGCTTATACTATGGCTTGTTGAAGTTAGAGAAGTGTCCATGACTCGGTTTTTCACTGTGGTGCAAAACTTAAGTGACCCATGCAAATATCAAACCCACTACTTTTGACGCATTACCACTGGGGAGCTAGTCAATTGCTTCAACTAGCAAAGATATTTTTACCAATTTGAAGCACTCAGCTTCATTTAGATGGGTCTATCTTCCATTCTCTTTTTCTTTTGCCTATTATCCTCATCAAATATATTTACATGAAAATACGTTTTATATCCTCGGGATCTTAGCTTGGCTCCTGACAGAATTTCTCCCCTGTCAAGCAGTAATGCTCTCCTAGTGAGTTGATATGATGTCAAGGAAGTTGTCTAAAACAATTGAGATTCTACAAATATGGAAATGATGATTTAGGGCAATGCTCTGGAGAATTCAAAAGGTTGGATTAATAACTAGTAAAGTCATTTTATCATCAACAAAAATTCATTGCATTTTTTCCACCTTGTGCTATTTTAGACTAAAATAGCAGCAGCAAAAGTTTAATAATACAATACTAACAGATGGAGGAATTTATGAGTGCAAAAAAATGCTTTATAATCACCCAGATTTTAAAAAAAGAAACCATGGATTAGAAACCCCCCAAAATAAATACAGCATTGCTTAAGCATGATTTTAAAAATTACACAGACTTTTTTGTGCTACAGAGGCTGAGCTTAGCAAAATGATTGTGGTATGAGTTACATTTTGTTATCATAATTTTACTCAGTTCTTTTCATGAGGAAAAATGGGGACTACTAAAAGTCGACTCCAGTGACTAATGTGCGTGCTTCTGCTGAATTACCACACTTACGCACATTTTATTAGGGGCACTCATTCCCCAACTATTGTAACATGAAAGGTAAAAATTTACCAGAAAGAAAACAGGAAAAGAAATGATGTTTTTTTTTACTTATCCCACTGGAACAGGGAGCAATTTAAATGCACGAGCGCATAAAGCATTGCTTCTGAGGCAGCTATTGGTAATTGCTCCTGTCTTTAAATAACGAACTATTTAAAGTACAACAGTCATGCACTCACTGGTCTAATTTGTATTGCAAGATATTATAAATACATTAGTCTCCTTGAGAAGAAAATTCACCATCAGTACGCCTCGAGGCGCTAATGGAGAGAGAAAAGGTTAAACTGACAATCGCCCAAGGTGACAGTGTGGTTACCTCCCACAGTTGCTCTGATGGATTGAGATTCAAGGTAGTAATTACGTAAAAGAGGGTGGAAAACGTGTTTGCTAATAGTCTAGTAGAAACATATGGAGACCATACTGCTATAACCTTCATCACAAATACAGGCACAGGAGTAGACAAGAACCTCAGAAATCAGTCCGAAAAACACTGAAAATCGGGGCACCTGGGTGGCTCAGTCGTTAAGCGTCTGCCTTCGGCTCAGGTCACAGTCCCCACTGTTCTGGGGTTGAGCCCCATATCGGGCTCTCTGCTCAGTGGGAAGCCTGCTTCTCCCTCTCCCACTCCCCTGCTTGTGTTCCCTCTCTTGCTGCCTTGCTGTCAAATAAATAAATAAAATCTTTGAGAAAAAAAAAAAAGAAAAGAAAAACACTGAAAATCCCCTTGACATAGGGACTCTAGAAGTCCTTTGGTAGGGTACAGGGGAAACACCTCTCAGATATTCCCAGTATGAAAAAAGCAAGTGGACAGTTATGGGATAGGCTGACTTCAGATGCTGCTGAAAATGTATATTCCAAATCTACCTTCTGTTGTTTATTTTTTAAGTTGAATGAAAGAAAAACTGATAGTTTTATTTTTATTTATTTATTTTTATTATGTTCAGTTAGCCACTGTATAGTACATAATTAGTTTTTGATGTAGTGTTCAATGATTCATTAGTTAAGTATAACACCCAGTGCCCATTACAGCACGTGCCCTCCTCAATATGCATCACCGTGTTACCCCCTCCCTCCACCATCCTCGCCATCTGAATCCCTGAGACTGTTTCACCAGGTCCATAGTCTCTCATGGTTCATCTCCCTCTCTAATTTCTCCCCCTTTGGATTTCCCTCCCTTCCCCTACGGTCCTCCATGCTATTGTTTATGTTCCACATATGAGTGAAACCATTTGATAATTGTCTTTTGCTGCTTGACTTACTTCACTTAGCATAATCTCCTCCATTCCATCCATGTTGATGCAAATGGTGGGTATTCATCCTTTCTGATGGCTGAGTAATATTCCATTGTATATATGGACCACAGCTTCTTTATCCATTCATCTGTTGAAGGGCGTCTCAGCTCCTTCCACAATTTAGCTATTGTGGACAATGCTGCTATGAGCATTGGGGTGCATATGGCCCTTCTCATCACTACATCTCTATATTTGGGATAAATACCCAGTAGTGCAATTGCTGGGTCATAGGGTAGCTCTGTTTTTAACTTTTTGAGGAACTTCTACACTGTTTTCCAAAGTGGCTGTACCAGCTTGCATTTCCACCAACAGTGTA
The DNA here is from genome assembly GCF_017311325.1 of Ursus maritimus. Classification (NCBI taxonomy): domain Eukaryota; kingdom Metazoa; phylum Chordata; class Mammalia; order Carnivora; family Ursidae; genus Ursus; species Ursus maritimus. The sequence continues at coordinate 51,047,115 of NW_024426552.1, forward strand.
AGAGGGTTCCCTTTTCTCCACATCCTCACCAGCATTTGTTGTTTCCTGTTTTGTTAATTTTTGCCATTCTAACTGGTATAAGGTGGTATCTCAGTGTGGTTTTGATTTGAATTTCCCTCATGCCTAGTGATGTTGAGCATTTTTTCACGTGTCTGTTAGCCATTTGTGTGTCTTCTTTGGAGAAGTGTCTGTTCATGTCTTCTGTCCATAAAGGGCTGATATTCAAGATCTATAAAGAACTTCTCAAACTCAACACTCAGAAAAACTGATAGTTAAATAAAAAAAATCAAGCTAATTAAGAAAAGTAAAAATAATTGTTTTGCTGTTAGTTGTTCTTTTAGTTTATAAGGCATAGACATAGCTTTGGTTACATCAGGAAATGGGGTTTTATGGTGAAAAACTACAAGGAATAGAGGAAATTCATCCATAGGAAATTGGGGCTATATGGACATCTGTTCATGCTACCCTAGACACTCTACTATCAGTAACTTGGGAGTTCAGCATTTTCTGGTTTCAGGCTTCTGCTGTCTCTGCTTCCCTTCTGTTCTGCTTATTTTTCAACTTTGCATGTCTCTACTATGTGGCTTCTGCTTTATCAATAGTGCTGTTGCCTCATGGCCTCTTCTGGGTCCCTCTTAGCTCTCCTACTGTCCTCCATCTTCTTTGTGTGTGCCATGGTCAGACTTCCTTGGAGAAGATCTGAGTGGGTCAGTTCTAGGGTCAGTCCCATTTTAGCATGGAACATCTCCATTCTTTAGTTTTTCTGCAAAGACACTCATTGTACACTTTAGGCAATAATTCCTGATCCTATAGTTTTGATGAGATGGCAGTGTGACATGGTACAAAGCACCTTTGTCTCCATGTAAAGAATCCTTTGCATTGTGATTTACTTTGCCTGGAAAGCTCTTTGCTAGATACCCACGTGGCTCATTCCCTTACCTTGTTCAGGTCTTAGCTCAAATATCGTCTTCTCAGTGAGATCTTCCCTACATACCCTATTTAAAATTTAACTCTTTACCTTTCTAACACTTTCCCATTCACAGGCAATTCCTATCTTTCTTTTCTTCTTTTACTTCTTTATTTTCCTTCTAAATATCTATTAATATCGAACTATACACTCTTCTCATTTACTTTGTATATTTTCTTTCACCCTCTACTGCAATATAAGTACCACAAGTACAGGATTTTTACTTCTTTTCCATCATTAGGTACCCAGAACCTAGGACAATGCCTGTCACATGATAGCCATCCAATCAACACTTATCGACTAAACATATCCAGATTGAAGAGCTCTTGAAGCAAAAATTAAAGATGGAACTAATATGGGAAAATTGTGAATACAAGTCCCAGTATGTTGTAGCAAACCCAGAGGTTAGTCCAAATAGGAGTAGGAGGTAGTGGTCTTCAGGAAGGTGTTCTGTGGAAAACAAAACTCAATATAATATCTGATTGGATATCAAATTTTTGGGAGAAGAATGAGTCTATGATAAAGATAGTACAAAAAAAGGGAAAAAATGAGAAACTTTGGGAAAAATCATGAGAGAAAGGGGACATAACCAAAGTATATTAGTGGCTCTGCAAAGAACAATGATTATATAGCTTGTGGTGGAAAGACTGTAAGAGATCCCACAATTATCCTTGCCTTCTGCTACTCACAATGTTTTATAATCCCAAGCCCCTTGAAGTAAAAACTATAACTTGCTTCTAACTAATAAAAGATGATAAAAGTAATAAAACCTTTTCCATGATAAAACCTTTTCCATGATTACATTGCATTAAATTGTAGTGTCTGTCTTGCTAACTGACTCTTTTCCCTTCTCAGCTTTAATAAAGTAAGCTGCCATGATAGGAGCTGCTCTACAGAGAGACCCACATGGTAAGGAACTAAGGGCAATCTTTGGCCAATTTATAGCAAGAAACTGAGATGATCCATCCTACAACCTGGTATTGAATTCTACCACCAACTATGTGAGCTTGGAAACTGATTTTCCTCCACCTGACGTTTGATAGAAGACTACAGCCCTGGCGAATGCCTTGATGGCAGCCACATGAGAGACTCTGAAGCCAAGAACCCAGCTGATCTGTGCCCAGACTCTAGATGCACAGAAACTGTGAGAAAACAATGTGTATTAGTTTAGGCCACTAAGTTTGTAGTAATTTGTTATGAAGACAGGTAACTAATACTAAAAATGTAAATATTTTTCATTGATTTCTGTCTTTAAGAATCAGCCTTTAGGGGCACCTGGGTGGCTCAGTCGTTAAGCATCTGCCTTTGGCTCAGGGCGTGATCCTGGCATTCTGGGATCGAGCCCCGCATCAGGCTCCTCCGCTGGGAGCCTGCTTCTTCCTCTCCCACTCCCCTGCTGTGTTCCCTCTCTCGCTGGCTGTCTCTCTCTCTGTCAAATAAATAAATAAAATCTTAAAAAAAAAAAAGAATCAGCCTTTAGACAAAGCACAAAAAAGTGAATGTGGATATGCAACAGTATTTAAATATTTTCAAATGTGACATTGTGAAAGGAAGAAACTAGGATGTAGAAGAGATGTAGGAAAGAGAGAAGAAAAGGGTAATAAGAGTGTTTATCGCTGCATCTAATTATGTGAAAAGTTAGGTTTATACAACAAGGAATAAAGATGTAAATGTATTATTTAAATTCATAAAAGGAACAAATAGGGAAATAAAGCTATTATTATAGCTATATTGACTAAATGAAATAAAATGATACTTTGAGCAAATTATGTTCCCATCTATCTTGAGAAGAAGCCTATATGGTAAATAAAGCAATATAATAGAAACATATTATTTAGAGTTCTAGAAGTAAATAACAGTAGAAACAACTGAAAGAGTTGAAAGTAGTTGCCTCTTGCCATGAGAGAGTGAAGCAATGGAACATTGATTTTCATTTTTTCTTCCAAACTATTTAATTCAAAACCTTGTGTATGTTTTACTTTGAAAAAATATAATAAAAAATAAATACATAGAATACAAGTGACGTTATTTAGTAAACAAGAAGTAATGAACATTTTGTTATTAATTTCTAAATATCACTCTGGCTCACCAAGGACTTGAAGATTTTCCACTTTCTAAAATTTTGTTTTGCTTAATAATTCAATTTTTCTGAGGACATAAATACTACGTGTCCATCTTAAATAATTTGAATAAATATAAAAATATTGTACACTAACAGAGTACTTGAAATTCTGTCACCCTGGGGTAACTGCCATTGTCATTTTGATGAATATGCTTCTCTTTCTGCCCACTTAAAACATACATACTCATTCTCTCCCCCCACATAATCTTAATATATCTAAACTGTATTATATCAGCAAATTGCTTTTACTATTGGAATGGATACTGCTCCACACTCCATATTTTCCATCTCTGCTGGTATTTTTATTTTACTTCATTGAGAAAAGTATGCATGGACATATTGTGTGTTTCTCTATTAAATGTTTCATGTCTTCTTGATTTTGTAATTGAGATAATACATGCAGATAGTTGATCTGAATTTCTCCTAGGATATGAAAAATTAACTAAAGAGGTAAATGAAATAAATATATAACTATATGTAAACAAGTATCTTTATATAATTCCATGTACAGAGAATTTGGTTAAGAGGGAATATTGTATACACACACACACACACACACACACACACACACACACACACACATGAATTAATACACAAGCCTGCAACATACACACCATCTGGCAATCTCAACCATTTGAAAGATAGCAATCAGAAAGGAAGCAATTATGATTCCTCATCCATCCCAATAAATGTCATAAAATCTGTATCCTTTATTCAGAGTCCATTAAGTTGTAGTTTATCTACATTTTAGTCACAATTCTAACGAACTCAGTTATCTGATTTCAAGCAGACTAAAAGCAAAATCTTAGGGGTGATCACGGCAGAGCCCTATAATCAGCAGATGCAACATGTCAATCAGTGTAGGAATTTGGCCCTAATTAATGTTAAGGTTTATACTCCTAAATGACCTTTGAAAATATGAGAGCCCATTAAAAATAACTGATGTTCAAATTATGATCCTGAGTCATTAATGAAAGGTTAAATTATTTTCAGTTTCCATTGTTGAAGAAAAAAAAATGATGAAATGTCTATAAAGATTTCAGAAAGATTTTAGTTCAAAGGACTAACATTTTAAGCAAAGTTTTGTTGCTTTACTGGATAACTATCTGATCAGTGGAAATAAAATCACTACTATCACCACCAATCATTATCATCTGCATCTACATTTCTGCTATTTATTAAACTGTAACGATTTTATTTATTTACTTGCAAGGCACAGTGGAAGCTACTTCACATGTTACTTTAATCTGACAACCACCCTTGGAAGATATTATGATACCCATTTTCAAATCAGGGAACTAAATTTCAAAAAAGGGTAGAACTACAAAGGAAAGAAAGAATGAAGTGACTTGCTCGAGTTCTCACTTTCAGGTTTTTGCTAAGTTTGAATATATGTTTGCCATCTAAGGCTATGCTTGCTCCTCTTCCCTCTCTTTACTCCCTCACCTGAGTAGTTTCTCTCACACCTATAGACTTAATGAACATCTCTATTCAGATAACTTACACATTTATATTTCTATCAAAGTCTCCTCTTCCAAACTCCAGATTCATAAAGCTAAACCCTATGTTTTTAAAAAAGATTTATTTATTTATTTGTGAGAGAGTGAGAGCACAGGCTATCAGGAGAAGGAGACAGAATCTCAAGCAGATGCTAAGCCTGACCACCGTGAGATCAGGACCTGAGCTGAAACAATTGGTTTCGCTTAACCAACTGCACCACCCAGGTGCCCCAAGCTAAAGCCTATTAAAATCTTCTCTTGAATGTCTCTGTAAGCCACCTCAAACTGACCTTATCTTCTCTTACCCCCAGTTCCTCTTCCAGCGACCCTCACCTCAGAGACTGGCTTCACCCCGCATCTTATTACACAAGCCAGGACACTAGGAGTCAGTCTGATAGTCCTAACAGGTCCCTCTTCCTCAGATTTCTTAACCAACACCACGAAGTTACATCAAATATTACCTTCTTAATATATTCTCTCTGTCTCTACCATTACCTCCTACAGTTAAAGCTACCATAATGACTTCCTTCCTCAATGACAACCACCTCTCACCTAGCATAACTTTTACTACCCTAGATCTTCTTTAATTTAGTTTTGAGATTTTAGCAAGTAATCACTTTTTTAAAAAGTCTATTTAATCATGTCACATAAACAAAGCTTTCCATTGCTTTTAGAATAAAGTCAAAACTTGCCCTCACAGCTTGCATGGTCCTTCATGGTGATGACCCTCTCTACTTTTCTAGTCTTACATCCCACCACACTCTTCCCCTGTTTTGTTCTCCAGGCATGCAGATCTTCTTTATGTACCTTTTCTTCATTTTGCTCTTTCTCTCCATGGGATATGTTTTTTCAATGTGGCAAGAATCTATCTTTTTTATCTATTTAACTCTTCTTCAATTTCAACATAATACCATTTTCTTCATGGAAGACTTCTTTGATCTTCCTAAATAAGTCTATTCATAATACCACATACCCTTACTTTGTTTCATTTACTCCATTTGAATTTTTACATTTATTTGTATTATTATTTGCCATTCCTTTGAGGTTATAAAGTCTGTGAAAGAAAGGCATTCTTTGTTTTTACTCATCATTTGCTGTGGTCTGAATGCTTGTGTCACCCTAATTTTTATATGTTGAGATCCTACTGCCCAGTGTGATAGCATTGAGAGGTGGAACCTTTGGGAGGTGATTAGGTCATGAGTGTGGAGCCCTCAGGAATGAAATGCCCTAATAACAGACTAGCTATAGAGCTTGCTCACCCCTTCCACTGACAGGGCACAGGGAGAAGTTGGTAATCTGCAACTCGGAAGATGGCCTTCACCAGCACCAAATCTGCCGGCACAATTGTGGACTTTCTAGCCTCCAGAACTGTAAGAAAGAAATTCTGTTGCTTATAAGCCAACCAGTCTATGGTATTCTCTTATAGAAGCCTGAAGAGACTAAGACATCATTGTGTCCCCAGTGTCTTCTTGACGGTACTTAGCACATAAAAGGTGCTCGATTATGATTTGAATCTTGTTGAAAGAATCAACCTTTGGCAATCTTACACTGCTTATTTTAAACACTTTTCAAGATGACAGATTTAATGAGTGTGTATGCCTCACTTTAGGTAATATTGATGAATTATTATAAGAATTGTCCATCTCAAAGAGATACTGAAAAAAAATTGCCTAGAGAAGACAGGAAGATGAGAATCTCATCTCCTAAGATCATACATCCTCTTCTTTCTTCACTCTTGTATAAATTCTCTGTCTTTTTAAGATCAGTTTCTAAGTCAGCTACTCACAAGAACTTGTGTGTTTCTGGGCTGCTTCCTCAAAACATCATGTTTTAGTTGGAAGAAGAGGGGGATTAAAGGCGTCTGAAGCTTCATCTCTGGCTTTGATTTGATTATTCCTCATTGTTCTATAAACAGTTGTGTAAAATAATAAGCAAACAAGCATAAAAAATAAATCTTTGGAAGTATAGTGCTGGGTTATGCAAACTAACATGGTAAAAGAAAAAAAATCATGCAAAACTTAATTCAACTCTACAATGATCTTGTAAAAACACATGAGACTTATTTTGGTTTGAAGACATAAACAAAAGTGCTTACTTTGTTTTAAAATAAAGTTTATGACCCGTTCATTTTTTCTTACATTTGCTATCAAATGCTGCAAGTATTATCAATTCATGGGCTCTGACTCGAGTGGTAAGGGAGGCCATGTCAAGTGGACTGACATAAACGTAATAATCTCATGCAAAGATGCTCATAGGTTTAGAATATCTAGCTAGTGATTTAAAACACTTTATAGATTATAGTCAAAGTGGAAACAAAGAATAAAGATTTTATAAATTGCTTTAATTTACCAAAAAAACCCCCCACAAACAAAGCCTCTCTTTTCTTTTAGAGATGACTTAAATGTTCTTCAGATGGTTTTGACAAACATAAAAAACATTTCAAGTCATGTCTCTTGTGTGCCCCAAATAATGTAATTGTTGAAGTCTCAGTTCTAAATTGTTTTTATATGATTCTAAGTTGGCAGAGTAGGACTGGAACACTTATCAATTAAAATTCATTCATAGACTCTGTGTTCTGTGTTTTGTAGGAAGGTATAATATTCTAGTAGAAACTCTTATGGACAGAGGCCACACAGATCCCACAGACTGGCGAGAGTAACTTAATCTCTAATGTGTTCTTTTGGAGAATTAGATAAAGAATACATTTATCATAGCATGAATGAGATAATTAGATAAGAAATAATTTAAGGAAATATTTGGCGTGTATTAGGACTTCAAAAAATATTTGTTTCTTTTTTTTCTTAGTATTAGCCTCTGAGAGACAATTGTATTAGAACATGGGTTAGATCACAGGTTCCTTCCTGTATGATTATGAGTCAAAGTTAAAGCAACACTTCATAGAGGTCAACCGAAAGACATTTTCCAAATTCATATACACAAAGTATTGCTACCACTGTAATCAATTAATTCCTGTCATGCAAAGAAAACTATTTTTTATTACATCATAATAAAGAGCTACAGTTAGAGCAGTCTTCTCTCAGTCTGGATTCATTTTTGTTTTTAATAGCAAAAACAGTGGTTCTCCTAGAGATTAAGGAAAATATTATATTAGTAGTCATAAAGGAAGGAAGGAGGACAGGAAGGAAGGAGATATGAGGTGTTAGGTGATTTTATTCCTAGCTCATCCCGTCAGTTTGCTCACTGCCCTCACATAACTCACTTCCTAATTTTAAGCCAGTGATATCCTGTATTTCATAGCATATGAAAGGAAGAAAAGGAAAAAATAAAATTATTTCTACAGTATTAAATGTGTCCTAAAATTTGAAAAGACCATCATTACCTCCTCTTTGCTACTTATCATATTTCAAAAGCAAAGCAATCATTGTTAATATGACATTTTTCTGTTACTCTTTGCTTTAGGACCTCGAGTTGACTTTATGTATGTGCACCAATCTACACACAAGAAAGTGAGCTCTAAACTTCTCCCTTAATATCAATATCAATACCTTAATATCAATATCAATACCATGACTTTTTCCTATGTGGATGTCAAAGTTAAGAACGAAACATAACATTCTGTTCAGTCTCTCTCTCTCTGATTCCTAGTGTTTTACTTGTAAAAAAAAATAATGCCATCTAAAGGATACAGATAAAGAAAAAGAAAAAATAAAAGAAAGAAGTCTAACTGGAGATTGAGATACACAGAATTCATTTTGCCTATAATGGGAATAAGAGAACTGTGGGTATATAGAGAAATGAAACTCAAGAGATGGGCCTAAGGAAACCAGATCATACCAAAAGTGGCACAGAAACTGCACCTATATGCTGAGAAAAAGAACATATATTAAAAACAAAACAAAACAAAAATTTAGAAACAGACCTTTGCATCTAGCTACAATTTGATCTTATAAACTTTTAGAATATAATTCATATTTTCAAGTTGCAGTTCTATAAATAGGGGCGTATCTTCGTTTGTTCTGATGTCCAAATAGAACAGAGGTCAATCCTCACCACCCCCTTAAATTTCCAAATTTCCAGCTTCAAGTCTATAAATAAGTGCAGTCTTAACATTTAAACATCAGTATTAAAATGGACTTTTCTTGAATTTTAGCATAAGTATGTATTTCTGTTAAATAAAATAAAATAAGATATATTTGTGTGTTTCTTCACACATACTATGAAACTGCTGTGGCTTATGTCTTGTCCCTTTGTTATCTCTAATAGTTGTACAACTCTATGGTACTCCTTCATTGCAAGGGACAGCTGCTCTTTCAGGTTACCTGTGGGAATATGGGTTGGCTTATCGACCACTCAGGAACATTTCTTACCTCAGCATCTAAGTCCTCGGGTCTCAGAGAAAAGCTGGATCTGATTCTGGCCATGACAGCAGCTCTAGTGGCTCAACCGCCTCTGTAGAGTTCTGCCATTTTGAACACTTAGCTTTTCTCTGTCTCTGCTTCTCTCTGTTGGTGTGGAAGTTCCTTGCATCTTGCAGCTTCTGTTTGATCATGGCTTTTACTGCCTCATAGCATCTACATACTCTCTTCTTGTGTGTTTTTCAGTTTCTTTGCTTTCCATAGTCCTCCTGCTGGGCTCTTGTCTAGTTCAAAAATTGTAAAAGAAGAAATGTTTTGATTAATTAATCATCCCCTTAGGAGGACTTGCATCAGCACCTAAAAATGGCTGTCTGTGGTTCAGACACTGGTCTCAGCTCTGTTTAGTTGAGACCATGGTGATCATCTCACATACTTTAAAACATGGAGAATTGTGTGTAAAACAATGGTCTGCAGGTAATTTTACCAGAAATGAATCTGAGGGTATGGTGAACTCTGATGGTCACGGCCTGTCTAGTATAGTAGTGTTTGTGTATTTCATGAGTTCTAAGCATTTTACAAGTTGATGTTACCACGCTTTGTGAGCTACATAATTTATGGAAAGTTCTGCTTTGTCTCCTAGATGTCCTTGAAGTTAGAAGCATTTAGGAAAACACTTGTGTTGAGTACATTGTATAACATTACAGCAAGAGGTAAGCTATTAGATATCTACTGATCCCATTCATCTGAGTAAATGCAGCTTTCACTGGAAACTGAGTTCCTGAATGTCTAGTTCATTACACTTAACATCATAGCACACTGCTTTTGACCATTTTATTTAAGTATCGAATTAGTAAGTTAATATGTTTTGTAGTTTATGGAAAAGATAATAATAGATTACATTGTATTTAGTTCATTCTTATATTGAGGGGAAAAAAGAAAACAAATGAACATAAAAACAAAACAATTATTTTATAAAGCTTTAGTGAGCTCATTCCTGTAATTCTATACTTACCTGTGATTACAAATCTGCAAAACAACTTAATAGCTTTAGAAAAAGTCCAGTAACAAAGAAAACAAACTTCTTCAGGAGATATACTGAACAAAACACTTTTTTTTTCTTTTTTGGGGCTGGAAAAAAATAGATTAAACTTAGAAGAATGGGGCAGGGCAAACATAATGAATATGGACTTATTTGCCAAATCTCAGCAGTAAAGCTTGTTCAAATGATGTTACTCAAATAGGTGATACAGGACAGAAATATATGTAAGCTTAAGGTCAGTTTTGTAATTTCTTGTAAAGTAAAATGGCTAGAGATGTTTGAAAGATATAGTGTATTATTAATTTTTATTAATTTTTTTCTAAGTGTAAAAATAATACATCATCATTGTAAGAAATGTGCAAATATGGGAAATGAATAGAGAAAAAAAGGAAAATTAAAAACAGTACTCTTGAGTGTAATCACTTCCAAGCCCATGTATATATATGACAGTTCATCTACAGTTTTGAACATGTTTAAAAATTCAGCATTAGAATATAAAAAATTCCCTGTCATAAAAAAAGCTTAGAGAATATATTTTTAATCACTCCATATCTCAATAGGGTGTCAGTTTTTGATAAATTTTATGTTTTTTTATTGGTGAAATTAATCTTTTCTCAAGTATGTTAGCCATTTATATTTCTTTTTGTGAGAATTATTCATGCAATTTGTCCAATTTTTTACTGGAGTCATCAACAATTCTTTAGAATTTTTTAGTTTTAGATCTTAGAATAAAATTTGACTTCTCGTGAACTAAATTTTGGCCCATAAGTTAAGAAATTCTGCACTGAAACAATGTGGTAGGAGGAAATCTGACTGTAGTGCTACACATACCTAGACACACACGCACACACATTTATATATTCGGAAACATACACACACACACACTAAACATGTGTATTCCAGTGACCAATATTTAGGCAAGGGAAAAAATTCAACTTCTCTGCCTCACTGTTGGACTCAGTCTATGTTGTACACAGTCATCAAAACACCCTGTAGTGTCATCTCCTTTCCAGGTCATTTTAGCAGGTGCTGTCGGTACCCTGTCTGATATCCCCTCATCTCTCTGGAGATTCTGTATCCACCATGGCTTTCTGTGTCTCTCTCTGTATGAGGGTTTCTTCTTTCCCTGAGCCTGCTTGGTCCATACAAAGTGGAGTAGACCCAGCAATGCCAGGGCATCAATGAGAAACTCTCAGTCAATGAGAGACAAGAATTGGTGTGTGAAACCCAGCTTCCTTTACTTAATGAGACAATTCTGTTTTATTCTTTATACTCTCTCCAAGGGCTCCCCCAGGGGATCCTCGTATGGACAATGGATAACCCCATTCATGAGTGTACTCTTTATTGGTCCTCTTCCCTTCTCTGTCTCACTTCTGTGCTCTCTCACTATACTTCCTCTCAAATAAACCACTTGCACACAAAACCTTGTCTTGGAGTCTGGTTTTGTAAACACCAAATGAGTATGGTCGTAAACAATAAAAGATGGTGGGTTTTTGGAATAAGTATTTTAGAAGAGAATCTGAAGTTTTAGACCACCAAATTTAATGCAAAAAGAAAACTATATGTGGCTTTATTATTGTTGTTGTTTTTGTCATGCCTCTTTTCACTGCTTGTTCCTCTTGTGGTTCTTTTTTTTTTTTTTTTTTTTTTAATAATAATTTTTTATTATGTTATGTTAGTCACCATACAGTATATCCTTAATTTTTGATGTAACGTAGTAGGCAGCATGTCAGTCTCATAATCCTCTTGTGGTTCTGATGTGGTGAGGTAGCCCGGTGTCCAGGAAAGAGGCTGAGAATAGACATTTGCAGATGTCCTTCATGTCCTGGCTCCATCACTAGTCAGTCACCCAACCTCTTAGAGCCTCAGTTTCTTCAGCTATAAAATAGGAGTACATTACCTGCTTTTCCAACTTCACAGGCTTCTTGTAAGCCTTAAATGAGATTGTATGCACTCGTTTAGGAGATGACAAAAGCTGGTATCAAACTTATGCCAGAGCTTTCCTCTCCACATCATACTGCCTTTGCTTTAATGTGTTTGTGTATTTGATAACTTTACCTAGTGTTTTTCAGAGTTCCATGTGCTAAACTTTAGGACTTGAATTTTGTGAATTGATTTATTCAGCTATGGATTCACAAGACTGACAGTTAACAGTCATTGTAGTGCTGAGAGAAAAGCACAGTTAGTATTTTGCTCACACAGATCTCTACAGAGCAAGGGCACCAGCTACAGTAGTCCCCCCTTATCCATGGTTGTGCTTTCCGTGGTTTCAGTTACCCACAATCAACCCCAGTCTGAAAGTAGATGATCTTCCTTCTGTCATATGGTCAGAAGGTCATTTGTAGCCTAATGCTTGGTCACAGTGCCTGTGTCATCCACCTCACTTCATCTCATCAAGTAGGCATTTTATCATCTCATTTCATCCCAAGAAAAAGAAAGGTGAATACAATATGATATTTTGAGAGAGAGAGAGAGAGAGACCATATCACATAACTTTTATTACACTATATTGTTATTATTGTTCTATTTTATTATTAGTTATTGTTGTCAATCTCTTACTGTTCCTAATTTATAAATTAAGCTTTATCATAGGTATGCATGTATAGAAAAAAACAGTATATGTAGGACACGCGACTTTGGGTGGTTTCAGGCATCCACTGGGGCTCTTAGAATGTATCCCAGCAGATGAGGGGGGCTACTGTGCAGTTCTCCCACAAAGGAAACTGCTTAACACTGGAAGTCTTCTCATAATACCTGATCAGTCAGGAAGTTCAAAGCATGTAGTCCTCTCACTTAAGAGCAGTTGAGGGGAGGGCTCTGTTACCACACCATTTTGGAGCCGGAAATTTTTGCTTCCTTTAGAAGCACCCATTTGGAATCACTATTGTTAAAGCAGAGAGATCCAATTACAAGCCCGTATCTGTTGGGGAAACTCCTGACAGCTTTCTAAAGGAAATGCTCTTCCGTGGAGCCAAGGCCCGAATGATGTACCTGTGGGAAATAAGCTCAGATACAAAGATGAGCTCTCTACCAGAGAAAAAAAGGAAAAGGAAGGAGAAATGGAAATAAATTAGACCTTTTCATTATTCAAATCATTTTAAAATAAAATGGAACTTTCAGAACTTCTGTTTTAAAGATTACAGAATATGGTTTTCTCCCATAGCAGAGAGGGAGCAATCAAGCTCAAGTTACAAAGCGAGGAAAAAGATGAAAGTTTAGAAAGCCTTAGAACTTTGCTGACTTACAGGCAGAAGGCCGGGGAAGGGCTCAAAGACAGGAAATAACGATTGCTATTTGTGCCCTATTTCATAGTTTCCACTCTGGTTAAACTAACTGGAAGGAAACAAGCGATTAGGTTACTTGGGTCACCACTTACATCAGTAGTTTTATTTTTGAAAAAAACATCATTACCCTTTCTTATTCAAGGAGAGCGAGGAGGAGAATCATTGCCCGGTCTTATTCTGTCACAAACTAAAGGTTTTTGTTACAAAGGTAGGGGCTTATTGAAACCTGCATTGATCATAGAGGTGGATGTGAATTTAGTAGTGGAGACCAGAGCTTACACATCACAGTGAACAAAATACTGTCTCTGCAACTCTTTCCAAAGCTGGTTTGCTCCTCTCTGTTTTTCCCGCAGGAATCCTCACAGTATCGATATGAAGGATTTTGCATTTTACCAATGCAAAATCTCTTATACAAAATTTTCTTTTCTTTTCTACATTAATTCTATTCCTCCTTTCAACAGTGCCTTTTTAAAAACAAAATAAAGAAACCTACTATATGCTAGCCACTGGACTGGATATCATATACATTAACTCATGCTCATGTGAAGTAGAGGTTATTACCTGATTATTCAGGTGAAGAAGCAGATTTCCTCTTCTGAATTCCTACACCACTTAGAATCGGCAGTATAAAAGTTAGCACTTAACTGTGGCAACTATATTGTTTAATAATTATTTCCAGTGGATTTATCTTTGTTCCAAACAGAGTTTTCAAGTCTTTTGAAGACTGAACATTGTGGAATATTGAGTAGAGTCTCAATAAAGGCTTCTAGATGGTTACATCTCAGGTTTATCACATTACAATTCAATGTGACTTTAGTCTTCTTTTAAGATCAAGGAAGCCTGATTTTCAGTGACTAGGAAATGAAAAAGGCATAGGCTAATGTAAAACCTCACTGTCAGCTATGGGATGTCAGTATAAAATAGAATCTCACTGCTTTCCTGTCCAATGTTACTGGAACTGGTGTTTAAAGAAAGGTTGTGGAATCCAAGAAAAGAACTTGTGCTTCATAGTCATAACTGTGCAAAGAAGAAAGATCTAGAATCATTTAAAGATGCCTATGCAAGGTATAGGCCACCTGTAGGGAAAGGCCATGCTCGCCTCCCAATTCATTCTTGAGTCATATTTTCATAAAACACATTAAAAACCAATTGCTAGAAAAATGAAATGAAAAAAGAGAAAAGAAAACATAAATCCCATTTTTTTCACTCTCAGATTCAATAGACAAAATTACCTTGTCAAATTGCCAAGAAAGCTTACTCTGAATTTCTAACTGACCCTGTCACTAATAACATAGTTTGTGCAGCAACCTCAGTCTATAGACCCACATCTGGAGAACAACTGGTATAAATCTTAATCCTATCTAGAGAACAGTTGTTTACTAAATACAAGCAACAGCAACAACAAAAATCCCAAGACAACAAACAAAGAAACAAAAACTACATAATTTTTGGGGGGGTAATATTTCTTCTGACCAAAGAAATAGACTTTGGGTAGCATGAGAGTGCAAAGACTTGAATATCTAATTCTCTCTGCTTTCCTTTTTTAAGAATTTTTCTTGGCTTTTGTTTTGTATAACATAAGTAGTCCTCTTTTCCCCTTTTATCCCATTTTCCCAATAATATTCAAGCCTTTTAATATAAGGCTCATGGAGAATTTTTTCATATTTTCCCTGTTTTGGGTATTCTTAATGAGCAATATCTAATTAGCTGCTGTGCTTTGATTTTATTAAGTATTATAAGACAGTAGGTAAATCTTATTTTCATTACTTCATAATGCTTTTAAGAGTTAGTTCAAAAGAAGCTTTCCTAACACTAGTAACAATAATAGTAAGTGATTTTCTTAGTATGACAACCATTATGCTCTTTGAAGTTAATGCCAAACTTAATTTGAAGGATGACATAAACATGCATGAATTCAACAAAGAAAAAGGGAGATTGAAATAAATGTTATTAACAAATAACTTATTTGGTTCAGCAATCATTTCTCCAATATATATACATATCTATAATTAATCAAATAGCAACGTAAGTCTTAACATTGCCATCTGGTGGGAGTGTCAGTGCAAAGATTGTACATATATATTACAGGTATGATGAATAAATAGTAGCTAACACCATAAAAAAGAATATCTTTCACCTAATTGTTTTCCACTACATATTTATATAGTTCCTATATTTCTAGTTTGATCAACTCATTCTCTTTCAATAAATCTGAGCTAAAGGAGAAGAAAAGTAAGAAAAGTTTGCTCAATGACTTCTAGGTATTGGAGAAACCTTTAATCTCCCAATCTTGGTTTCATCCTTTTGAAATGGATGTAGAATTTTTCTTTATTCATTACCTATGAGAAACTAAATTCAGATAGGTTACCTTACTTTCTTAGGTGCTACAGGAAGAAGTGAACAATGCAAAAAAAAAAAAAATTGCCAAGATCCATGCTTACATGTGTGTCTGCTGAATATTTTATTACTATTCATATACATGAAAAGTTAAGAATTTATTATGATAGAAACTTTAATATTTCCTGACAAGGGTTAACTGCCTAGGTAGAATGTAGAACAATAATGTATTATTTGTAACAATAATTAAAATTTTAGAGGTTATTACTTGTTTCATTATTGTTAGATGATAAGAAATATCATGCATTTGACTTTTATTGGATTTGTCAACGTGCAGTATTTCAATAGCCATAAAGCAAACCAAATGTATTGGAATAAACATATAATGAATGTTCTACATTAGAACAGGTTTTAGAGGTCATTGAAGATAGTCGAAGATTTGTACAAGGATAAAGAACTTGGGATATGGCAATCTGACAACATCAATACTATTCCTGAGTTCATGTCCTTAGAAGTCAATTGCGAACATGTAGTTCTTCATGCTACTGAATGTAAACCTTGCTCTACAGAGATCAAAGACCACATGTCATTTAGGTAAAAAGTTAGCAAGTGGAAACCAGTTCTCTGGAAAAAAGCAAGTACCTCTGTTAGGTAGAAAAGGCAAGAAAAGTTGTGAATTGCTTTTTGTTTTCTTCTTATGCTTTAAGCATGAGCAGGAACAAGGCCTTTCAATGACTGAAAAATGTCAATTGGTCCATAGGGGATGAAGAGAAAACAAGCACATAAAAGCAAATCATAATAACACGAACTTCAGATAAGTCTCTGGTGAGGCATTTAAACATATTGTAATGCGTTGGGAATTTCCACTTTGCTAATATTTTCCTTAGTTTAACCATTTTCTTTTATAATACCACATCAATAAGTATTTCAGTGTTGATTAATGAAGGGAGCCAAAAATAATATAATTGAGGGGCGAGTAGAACTGACATTCATCTTCCCATGAGAGACATGATGGGAACTCTCCTGTGGTGATATTAAAAGTCATCTTCATAGTCTTTATATTACATCAGAGAGGAGAAACTAGGTGTTTTCCTTTCTACTAGTACTTTTTGTAGTCTTTCACTGAAACATTTTGGGGGAAAACGGGTTCCTGCTATTGGTATAGACCATCAATTTTAAAGACCATCTTGTCACCACTTCGGAGCACAGAGCTGTTCTAAATGACCTATAAGGATATTTCTAACTTTGATTCTAGAAATAAAAGCTATAAATAAGTTTTTTTTTTAAGATTTTACTTATTTATTTGTCAGAGAGAGAGCACAAGCAGGGAGAGTGGCAGGCAGAGGGAGCAGACTCCCCGCTGAGTAGGGAGCCCGATGTGGGACTCAATCCCAGGACCCTAGGATCATGACCTGAGCTGAAGGCAGACGCTTAACCAACTAAAACACCCAGGCTCCCCTAAATAAGTTTTTCTTTACAAACAAATATAAATTATAATTCAAATACCTTACTCAATCTCCATGAATGACTCTTCATAAACATCTAACTGTTGAAGGTAATAATAAATGTTTTTTTGAAACCATTGCGTAACCAAGTTGTTTTGAAAAATAAGGAAGCTTCTTTCACAAAGTAAAGCAACGTAGACATACGCTTTATATATGTAAATAGTTAACAATTTCTTTGCTTTATGTATAGTGTGCTATCTATAATGGCAAATTTACAATTTTCTACATGTATATGACACTCTGAGTATTGTCATTTCAACGTATATTTTAAAGCTGTGTGGAGGAAGGAAAAAGAACAATATTGTATAAATTTGCCTATTAACGTTGAGACTGGAGGATAGATGGTTGCCTCTTACTAGGTGCTGTTTAACATACCAACCACAGAACTTGTTGCTTAGCATACATGCTCTCATTTAATCAATCATACTTTGGAGACAGGCAACATTGTATAATAAAAAGAGTGGTAGGAAAAGGTAATGAGAAAATTTGGATTCCAGTTAGTGTGCAGGGATGGGTAAAGCTGAATGAAGTGGAAGAGTTCAAGACATAGCAAATCCAGTTCGTCAGATTCGTCATTGACATGGAAATTGAAAGTATTCAGGATGGTACAATCCTTAGAAACTGGCTTACTTGTTTTCCCTGACACTCATATTTCATGATACCATATGGAGGAGATCCTGAGCCAAGACTCATATTTTTCAATAAAGACAGAAGAGAGTTCAGGAATCTATAAATGGTAGTGAAAAGAAAAATAGGAATGTATGTGTCTTCAGTCTGTGCAATGGAAGTAGTTGGAAGGGCGTACTAGAGTGAAAGGCATGAAGAGCTCTGTGTGAGAATACTGTGATGGAAGGGCTTGTGCGGGCATTGAGATCATAATCAGGCAAAAACTTATCTGGGTGATGACCTGACATGATGGAAATATGAAGCTCATTTTCCAGTATGACTGCTGAAAAATGCCTTTGCTGCAGGTGTCCAGAGAGCTGTTCAAGTCTTGAGGATAGCAGAGTCTGGAGTCTGGTGCATTGTTCCTGCGGCTGGTGGAAGCTTAGCCTGCCATCTCTGTGGGGAATGGGCCCTGTGCAGGTTGAGATCTGGTTGAAGTCTGAGGTCCACTGAAAACGGTCCAGCTTTAAAATATATGTTGAAATATATGTGTTTTGGATTGATCAATGCTGAAAATGATGTGGGATGGGCCTTGAAAGAACCTGACAACATCAGCAGTTGACATCTGCCCATATACATGTGAGAGAAACGATATTCTCACACACCTGGCTTTGATCATAATAGCATTTACTGAAACTCCTACGTGCTAAGCAGTTTGCTAAGCATTTCACATTTGTTAGTTCATCAATTTTTCACACCAATCCTATATTGTTTGTATTATTATCTGTATTTCTCAGATGAAGAAACAGGTTACTAGTAGTAGAATGAAAATCTAAACCTAGGCCTTTCTGATTTCAAAATTTGAGCTTCGACCTTCCCTGCCCCCACATATTATACTGTTTCTTTAACTAAAATCCCCTTTGCTTTGAGCCCTTGTTTGGGGTAACACATACATTTTTGCTATATTTATACTACAAACAGTCAGAGTTAATGCCTGATTTCAGTCTTATATTCCCACATATATTTTGGAAGGGAGAACATTTAACTTAGTGAAAGAAACATTTCATATACTTTTCAAAAAAACATCCACTTATTATTGCTTTATAAGTCTCTTAAAAACTAGAATTAGTGGTGATAAATCCAATTATCTTTCCTGAGGTGAAAAAGGAGACTTAGCAAAGAACTAAACCTGGGAGTAGAAAGGGAAATGAAAAAATAGAACTGAAGTACAATTTCCTCATTACCTTCTCCTGGAGAGCCTTCTAGAACTCACAGAAATCTCTCCCTTTGTTGAGATACCAAAAAAAAGATTTTTTTTTCAATTTATAGGCCAATCAACTTTAAGTATACCTAATAGCACCTTGTAAAATCTAACCAGTTTAAACAGCAGGCCCTGTCCTGATGCGATTGGTTTTCTGAGTCATTGCTTCTTTAAAAGGCTGAATTGATCTTTTCTATCTTGACTCTGGTAGAAATCTGAAGGGTTTTTTTTTGTTGTTGTTAAATGACAAGTACTCTGCCTATTAAACTACTTTCTTTGATTTTTGAGGACGGAGTGAGTTTTTCTCTCTGTCTTTTAGACGTAAGCTTGAAAAATAAATTGAAATATATTTTCCAAAAATGACTCTTACCAAAACCTTTAAAAATAGCCATTAAATTTTATTGTACTGGTAGTCCGGCTATGAAATGGACTCAGATTTGATTCTCTTCTACCTTCATGTTAATAAGTAGTATTAAGCCTGAGGCACTCAGAGAAAAAGAATTTACAAAGTGAAAGGCCATCAAACTTCTTGACCAGTTTTTTACATTAAATGTGACTTGTTTTTTTTGGTGGTTTTTTATCTTCTTATCAATGATCGTAAGCACTGGATAGATTGGGACGTGTCTCTGCATAAGAAGCACGTAAGGCTGGGGACTCAGAGACAAATTATTAGCAATAGATTGTTTCAAAGTTTCTTCCACTACCAAAGTCATGATCCCAATAGAGAGTTTCTTAGTAGCATGTGGTATTACTCTCAACAATTTATATATACAAAATATTTAGTTTCTGATTTTTTTCTTGCCCAGCCAAGAAAATATGTCACTGCTATGGCTTATATTCCTTCTCTTTCATTTTAGGCTTCTATTTAGCAACTGTCACGGAGATGGGTAAAAATGGTGATAGTCTTTTTTTCATTGCTATTGAAGTTGTGGATGACAAGTTAACTTTAAGGTGAGCTCTGCCTAGACATATGAGTGCCGATGTCTTCTTTTTCTTTTCATCTGTCTTTGTCATTCTATTTAATGTATTTGCCTCATAGGCACTGCGTGTGAAAGAATTCAAAGTAGCAAGCCTTCAGAAAAGGAAGTTCAAAGAGTTTAAAGTAGGGCAGGGAATTATAATGTAATTGTTGCAGGAGGAGGCAGCCTTTCTATTTGTCCATCTTCATCCCTGGTGAAGAGATCCTTTTGCATAATTACACAACACAGTTATGCCGTGAGAGGCAATTAGATTTAGAAAAATAAAGATTTATTTTATACACACTCAACAATGAAAAATGGAGCCCTCCTAGAACAGAGTAAGGATCTGATTGTCACAGGGCTCAAGCAAAGTAGTTTAGGAGACTCCACAGTGTGAGATATTAGGGCCTGAAATGGAGCGAAGCCTGGAAGCTGCAAGCAAAGTAGGTAGAAAAGGAAGGAGAAAGGGAAGCCAGGTAAGAAAGAACTTCCCAGTTTTCCATCCAAGATACTGCTAAATGGACTTTTGTCAATGCAAAGAGAAAATAAAGAGTCCTATCAGTCTCTAGATTCTCAGTGTGTTCATTTCCTGAATACGTCTCAGGATTTGATTGGTGTAACTACTATTTTACGTGGGTATTGGGTATTAATGGTCAAAATGCGATCTACTGGGAATCAAATGTACAATAAATTCAATTTAAAGCACTTTACTTTTGTAACATATGATCTGAATGGGACTTTGTTGACCTCTGCATTTTATTTTTTCTCTTTTGAATCTATGTGGAAGTTCTGTTCTGTTTCTCCCACTTCCCATTTGCACTAGTATATCTTCAACCTTGGCACCCAGATGAGTTCTTCCTTTGGCTCCAGTGACCTATAGCTTAATTCTGTGGTTCCAGGTTTGTATCCTCCTTGCTAGTGGAACATTTGCTATCCTGAGCATGTTGGTTTCTCTTTGGGGACCATGTCTGTGAACCACCCTTGTGGTGACAAAGACCTAGGTTCTGCTATGAACCTGAAATTTAAAGCCCTGAGAAAGAGAGTTTCTTTGTAGCCCCACGACTAGTAAAGTTGTTAATGAGGAAGATACTTGAATGACATAAATGAAATAGGAGATTAATAGTTCTATCATTCAACCTTTCTTAACTTATCCAGTGAAGGGAATACCTGGTTAATTTAATCCACTGGATTCTGGTCTCCTGGAATCAGCGATGATGGAACTTGTTCTCCAAGGAAGCATAATTTCTAAACCTGTCATCTTAGCAATAGAGTTTGAGTCCCAGAGCTTTCATGGAAAAGCTTTCAAATCCTTAAAGACCAAATGGTGTCTATGTTACCAGAACACTGAGAATAAATAAAAGCCTTACTTCTTTTTTATGAGTAAGGAATTGTCTTGTATCCTGAACTTAAGAAATTGCAAAAAAGCAAACTACAAAATAAAGATGCTTACATACTAAACAATAAATTGCCAAATTTAATCTTATAAAATATTGATAGAATAATAGAAAATGGGATTTATTCAGGAACATAGAGAAAGATAACTAAGAAATCAATTAAAGTAATATAACAAATACTTGACCAAAATAAGAAAATCAAAAGGTTTTACAATAAGTGCCATAACGCATTGGATAAAATTTCAATATGTATTTCTGATTTTATAATCTTAGTAAAATAGGGGGGAAAAGCTTTCTTTACTTTGAAAAATATACATTTTAAAATAACCAGCATCATATTTCAGAGTTGAATACTGAAAAATTTTCTCATTCAAACAAGGAATACAATGTATGAAATCACCACTATCATTTATCATATTCCTAAAATTTTGAGACAGTAACAATTGACAAGAAAAGGAAGGTAAGAGTCATAAACACTAGAGAAAAGCCAACAAAATTATCATGATTTACCATTAATTTGAGAGCCTATGTGGCAACACACAAAAAAAGTCTAGTAGATAAGACTAGAAATAGACAATTCAGGAAAATAGTTTACAAAATTATTTTGTTTAAATCCAATAGTTTTCATAAATGCCAAATATAAATTAGAAAAATATAATGAAGAACATTCTAGAGGCGCCCGGGTGGCTCAGTCACTTAATTGTCCTACTCTTGATTTTGGCTCAGATCATGATCTCAGGTTCCCAAGATTGAACCCCACTTCAGGCTCCACACATAGTGAGGAGTCTCCTTGATATTCTTTCCCTCTCCTTCTGCCTCTCCCCTCAACTCACCCTTTCTCTCTCTCTCAAATAAATAAATCTTTTTTTTAAAAAAAAGAACATTCTATTAAAATATCAGCAAAAAAATAAAATAAATGATTAGAAATAACCTTTAAAAGAAATATATAAGAACTATAAAAATAAAACTTTAAAACCCTATTGAGTTACAAACAATAACATTTTTAAAACCTAAAATATTTTACTGAAGTAAAAAATATACATACCATAAATTAGACAAATTATAAGGGTACAGTTTAATGTCTTTTAATTTTCACACAATGAACACATGCACATAACCTCCAAAGAAATAAACAAATGCAATACTACCATTTAGAGCTTTACAGGCAGTCTCCACTTTACGCTTTTTGATTTTACAATGGTGAGAATGTGATTACACATTCAATAGAAACCATACTTTGAATCTTTAATTTTGATTTTTCCTGGGCTAGTGATATGTGCTGTGATGCTCTCTTGTGATGCTGGGCAGTGGCAGCGAGCCTCAGCTCCCAGTTAACCCCACCATCACAAGGGTAAACAACTGCCATAACCATTCTGTATGCATACAACCATTCTGTTTTTCACTTTCACTACAGTATTCAGTAAATCACATGAGATATTCAACACTAAAAAATAGACTTTGTGTTAGATAATTTTGTCCAATTATAAGCTAATGTAATTGTTCCAAGAATGTTTAAGGTGGGCTCGGCAAAGCTATGATGTTCAGCAGGTTAGGTATAGTAAGTGCATTTTCAACTTACCTAATTTCCAACTTACAATGGGTTTATCAGGATGTAACCTCATTGTAGGTTGAAACAGATTTATATCTACAATTTGACTAGAGTTAATGATTACATACTAGGTGACATTGGGACCAAAATACTGTATAAAGTCATGTAACTACCACTGCAATCATGATATAAAATATATCCATCACTTCAAAAGTTCCCTCTCTTCTTTACAGACAAATACCTTTCCTCCATTCTTAGGTCCTGGTTACTAATGATCTACTTTCTGTCAGTAGAATTCATATGAATGGAGTTATACAATATTATTCTTTTGCATCTGGCTTATTTTGTTTAGTATAATGCCTTTGAGATTTGCTAACTTGTTTCATATATCAATAATTAATCCCTTTTGGGAATAATATTGTATTGAATAGATATATCGCTACCTATTTATGTTCTCATTGTTAGATGGATATTTGAGTTGCTTCCAGTTTGAGCCCATTTTATATATAGCTGCTCTGAACATTCATATAGTCTTACTTGGATGTGTTTTCAATTTTCTTGGATACAATGCAATTTTGACGCTAACCAGACTCAGATCAAACTTCACAGGTTCCCAGGTTTTCCAGGCCATCTACACTTTTAACCGACTACAAATTTAGGATTCCCACTCACCTCTAATGGTAATTCTTTAGAATGACTCACAGAACTCGGGAAATTCCTGTATTTATAACACAATTATTACTGAAAAAAGATACAGGTCCAAACCAGGCAAAAGGAGAGACACACGGGGCCAGGTACAGAATGGTCCCAAATGTGAAACTTCCATGTCCTCAGGATGCATCAGTAGTTCAGTCCATTGATGTGTTTCGCTAACCTGGAAAACTCATCAGAGTTTCAAGTGTCTAGAGTTTTTAGTGGGGGTTCATTACTTAGGCATGATTGAGTGACTCATTGGTTCCAGGATTGATTTCAATCTTTGGCCTCCCTCCACTCCCTGGAGATTGCCAGTTTGGACTGATAGCATGTGGATCTAAAACTCTAACGCTCTAATCACTTAGTTGATCTTTCTGGCGTGATTAGCCTCCATCCTGAAATCATCTAGGGACCCAGAATGAGTCACCTCATTAGCATAATCTCAAAGGGTGTGGTCCCAGAGGCCCACCCTGAATAACACAGGCACTCTTATTAAATTCTGGGGATTTAGAGGCTCTTTTCCAGAAGCCTGGGGCAAAGGCCAGCCAGATTCTCTATTACACAATTGGATAATATTTAGGAATGGAATTATATGTTCTACTTCATATGAAACTGACAAAGTTGCTCGACAATTTTGATTTCTGATAAGCAGTCTATAAGGGTCCCCGTTCTTTATCTTTGCTATTAGTTGGTACAGTCAGTTTTTAAATTTAGCAATGTTATTTGGCATACAGTAGTATCACATAATGAACTTGATTTGAGTTTCCCTAAGGATTAATGATGTTGAGAACTTTTCATGTGCTTACCTGTAATTATTAGGTCTCCTTTGGTGAGACTGCTGTTAAAATTTTGACTTTTTTGTTTGTCTCTTTGACCATTTTTTAAAGGTTTGTTCTATATTTTTTCTTTTTCTCTTTTTTATAACATTTATTGAGATATACTTCACATACCATACAATTCACCCATTTAAAGTGTAAAATTAAATAGTTTTTAAAATATTAAATGTTATACAACCATCACTACTGTTATGGGTTGAATTGTGCTCCTCTCCCACTCACAATTCATACGTTTGAGTCCCAACCCCCGGTATCTCAGAATGTGACCTTTTTGGAAATAAGGTCTTTGTAGAGATAATCAAGTTGAAGTGAAGTAATGGGGATGGTTAATCCAGTATGATTTATGTCCTTATAAGAAGGGGAATTTTGAACACAGAGAGATGCATAAGGGGAAGGTGATATGAAGAGATCAAAGGAGAACATGGCCATCTACAAACCAAGGACAGGGACCTGGAACAGATCGCCTCCACAGACGGAACCACATCTGCTGGCACCTTGATTTTAGAGTTCTAGCCTCTAGACCTGTGAGAGAGTAAGTTTTGTGTTTAAGCCACTCAGTATGTGGTACTTGGTTACAATAGCTCTAGCAAACTAATACAGATACAATCAACTTTATTACCCCCAAGAAAACCATGTACCCCTTTGAGTCACTCCAGATTTCCCACAAAATCCCCTTACCTCCAGACACAGGCAAATACTTTTTGTCTACTCTTTGTCTCTACAGATCTGTCAATTCTGAATATTTCTATATTTAATTTTTTGAGGAACTGCCTAACTGTTTTACATACTGGCTGCATTTGTTTCATTTTTACCAGCAGTATGAGGGTTCCAATTCTCCATGTCTTTGCCAGTATTTGTGGGTTTTTTTTATTATAGTTATCCTAGTGGGCGTGAAGTAATAATGTCATTGTGATTTGATTTCCCTGAAATCAAATAAAAGTGTGGACTGTCCCAGCATGTGCTTATTGGTCCTTATTTGTCTTTGAAGACGTGACTATTGTACATTAAATTATCTTTTCATCTGCTGAAAATCAATTGACCATGTATGTGTAGGGTTATTTCTGGACTCTGTCTTCTGTTCTCTTAATATATCTGTGTATCAATGATTATATTGCCTTTATCTCTTTGTTGATCTTGATGTCAATACCACATTGTCTTAATCAGGGCCATACCTATGTGAAGCAAGTAAGGTACCTAAATTTAATGCACAAAATTGAAGGAGGCACTCACTCTCAAGTTTGTATAAATGTCAGTCCCTGAACTTGTGTGAGGCTGAGAAGTGACATACTCTAAGTCCTCAAACTTTGTCCTTCTTTTTCAAAGTTACTTTGGCTATTCTAAGTCCTTTGAACTTCCATATAAATTGAATCAGATCATTGATTTCTTTAAAAAAAAAAAAGATACCTGTTGGGATTTTGATTGATTAGGATTGCATTATTGCATTGACTCTATTAATTTGGGAATATTTGACATCAACAATATTCAATCATTAAATCATGAATATAGGTGTTAATTAAGAGGACTTGTATATTTTTCTTTTTCAAATTTCAATCTCCTAATGTTTGTTAGTAGTACATAGAAATGCAATTAATTTTAATGTATTGATCTTGTGTTTTACAAACTAGATGAACTCACTTACTAGTTCTACCAGGTTTTTTAAAAATGTTGTTAATTAATAGGATTTATACATTGACAATCATTATCAGAAAACAAAAAACAGTTTTTCCTCCTCCTTTCCAATCTGGATAGCTTTTATTCCCCCTTCTTCTTCCTCTTCTTTATTGTTCTAGAACCACAAGTACCCTGTTGAGTAGAAATGGTAAAGAAATTCTTGTCTTTTTCCTGATCTTCAGGAGATAGTCTTTCACCATTGATTATGATATTAGCTGTCAATTTTTTATAGATGTACTTTGTTAGACTGAGGAAGTACCTTCTAGTTCTAGTTTGCTAAGAACTTTTATCAGTAATGAATGTTGGAAATGGTCAAGAAATTTTTTCCCAATCTCTTAAAATGAATATATGGATTTTCTTCTTCTTTCTTTTTAAAAATTTGTTAGTAGGGTAAATCACATTGATTTATTTTGAATCTTAAGCTGCACTTTCCTGAGTTAATTCCTTTGATCAAGATGTATTACTCTTTTTAATATTTTTTGGACATGATTTATTAAAAGTTTGCAAGGTACTTTTGCATCTGTGTTCATGAGGGATAGTTGTCTCTGGTTTTCATTTCTTATTAAGGTAATGCTGGTTTATAAAATTAGTGGGGATATATCATTATTATTTTTTATTTTTTGGTGTATAATAGAAGAATTATTGTAGACTTTGTATTATTTCTTCATTAAGTGCTTGGCAACATTCATGAGCAAAGCCATTTGGGCCTAGAGCTTAATGTGGCCCAGAGGGTTTTTAACCAAAAATTTAACGCGTCTAAGAGCTATCTACTAAGACATCTGTTCCTTATATAACGAACTTCGATTGTTGCTGTCTTTGAAGGAATTTGTCCATTTCATTTAACTTGTAGAACTTATTGGTGTAAGTTTTTCTTTCCCTGACCTCAAATACCTTTCTTACACACAAGCACTGATCAGTAGTCTGCTGAATATTCTAGAAGTAGCCCCTCTAAAGATCACTGCAGTTCTCTTTCTGTGCAGCTCTCTTTTTTTCTAGAACTCTTCTCTAGAATGCTGCCTTTTACACTCCAGCTGTACTGGCTGCCCAGCACCACAGCTTCAACTCAGACAGCTGCCAGGTTCTGCCTTGGTTCCTCTTTCATGCCCTGTGGCTTTGAACTTTTTCCAGCCAGTAAGGAAGGCAATCAGAGGGCTTGCATTGTTCGCTTTCTTTCTCTCATGGGCCACTGTCCCTTCTTGCCTGATGTCAATACCATGAAAACTGTTGTTTCATGTATATTGTTTGGATTATAGGTGTTTTAGAAATGAAAGTATATTTAGTCCTTGTTTCTTTATTTTGGCCAAAACCAGAAGTATTCCACAAGATACTATTGAGTTAAAGAGCAGTATCCAAAGTATATACATAGTATGACATGTACTTGATATGTATACAAGTAGAGAAAAAAGCTAAAAAGATCAGCACCAAAATGTTTATGATATATATTTTCAAGTATTGATATTACAGATTTTAGCTTTTTTTCTATTTTCTAAAGTTTTCCATAGGGACCATATATTGATTCTACAATAAAAATAAACCACTGATGTTATAACAGTAGAAAAACAGAATTAAATTAAGAGCCCAGAAATAAACTCAACTTCAACTATGGAACTTTCAATGCAACATAATGTAGGACAATTATTTTTCCTGTTTATTCATCATATTTCTATGAATGGAAGCCTGCGATTGCTTTTGATTTTTTTTATAGCAACAATATCTCATTATTGACTTATTTTTAGTTTACAGTCAACAAAAACTCCCAGATATTTTCTCAGGAATTGCTTTCCAGCACAAATTTTCTGCTTCCATTCCTTTTTATTATTCGAGAAAAGTTTTAAGCATCTTCTATATAACAAGAGCCATATTACAATTATTTGATAAAAATAAAATCCAATTAAAATATAATAACATGTGCATGCACAAAGTTTAAAGAGCTAAATAATTAAAAAATAAATTTCCCTTGCCCACATACTACACTAGAGTGACAACTGCTTCGATATATTTTAGCTGATTCTTTAGATTTTGCCTCCATATTGAAACACACTCACACATGCACACATATTGCTACTTCTTGATTTTTTAGTTTTGGGGATTACTACTGTGAAAGAGAAATTCTAATATGGAAATCCATGATTCTTGTCTCCAGTGTTCACATTTTTTTTTTAAAGATTTTATTTATTTATTTGACAGAGATAGAGACAGCCAGCGAGAGAGGGAACACAAGCAGGGGGAGTGGGAGAGGAAGAAGCAGGCTCATAGCAGAGGAGCCTGATGTAGGGCTCGATCCCATAACGCCGGGATCACGCCCTGAGCCGAAGGCAGATGCTTAACCCCTGTGCCACCCAGGCGCCCCCAGTGTTCACATTTTTGTGTGACCCCCCTTTCTTCTGACTTTGTGTTTAGAAGGGATGCACAAATTTGCTTCTAATTGATAGAAGATAGCAAAGTTTATAGAATATCACTCCTGTGATTATGTTACATTATATGGCAAAAGAGCAGGGATTTTTTTTTCTTTCTTTTCTTTTTTTTTTTTTTTTTGTAATTAAGCTCCCTATTCAGTTGGCTTTAAGTTATTTGAAAGGCAGATTTATCCTGTATGGGCCTTCCTTAATCAGGAAAATCATAAAAGAAGGTCTAGAGGTATATGACTAGAAGCACCTCTCTCTCAATCTCTCTCAATCCTTCCCTCTCCTTCTGTTATGTATGTTGTTAAATTTGAAGAATCAAACTCCCATGAATTCTGCAACTGTAGGAAAATGAATTCTGGCAACAATCTGAAGGAGCTTAGATGTGGATCCTTCCGCAGTCAAGCCTCCAGATGAGAATGCAACATGCAGAGGACCCAGTTCACTTGTGCCCTGATTTCTGACTCACAGAAACTGTGTGATAAATGAAGGTTGTGGTAATGTTTTATAGAGAAATTGGGTAAATAATGCAGAAATGATAAGTTTGTAATTTCATATACAACAACAGAAATATACACCTTTAATACTCCTATCCTTTGATTATAGTTGTGTAATGGTTTGGGATTGGGTCACCATTTAGTATTTATAAAATACTATTTGTAATTGAGCTGTGAAACATACTGTGTTTCTTTTAATAACTGTCATGTTTTTTCTTTTTAGGTTTTAATGTAATA
The DNA here is from genome assembly GCF_017311325.1 of Ursus maritimus. NCBI lineage: Eukaryota > Metazoa > Chordata > Mammalia > Carnivora > Ursidae > Ursus > Ursus maritimus. The sequence goes on from NW_024426552.1 coordinate 51,076,289, forward strand.
GTCACGAACACTGGCCCAAGTCATTAAATACTCTCTCAAATTAGGCACCTATATTAGGTACTTGATCAATTTTCTCAACATCCGCAGGATCCCTCTGACCTGTTTCAATTCAGATTGTGTGACCTTTGTTGGATGTTCACCTCATTTCTTGAATTGGATCTGTGGATCTGTTCACCTCATTTCTTGAATTGGATGTCTTTTTCTTTTTTTTTTTTTTCTTGTTCTGTATTTTAGTTTTGATACAGCACATCTTCCAGTAATTTCGTGAAAAAAATGGAAAGTACTTTTTAAAATAAGCTTATGTATCCAAAAATATTTTATCTTCATACTTAATTAATGATTTATCTGGGATTAGAATTCTAAGTTGAAATAATTTTCCCCTCAAAATTTTGAAGAAATCATAGTAATGTGTCCTAGCATCTAGCATTACTGTTACAAAGTTAACTTTGTTCACATTCTTTTTTAAAAAATATTTTATTTATTTATTTGACAGAGAGCGGGAGAGAGCGAGAGAAAGCACAAGCAGGGGGAGCAGCAGAGGGGGAGAGAGAAGACTCCTCGCTGAGCAGGGAGCCCAAAGCAGGGCTCGATCCCAGGACTCTGCGATCCTGACCTGAGCTGAAGGCAGAGGCTTAACCAACTAAGCCCCCCAGGCACCCCAACTTTGTTCACATTCTTAAAATTTTATAAAAATTCTATTTTCATCCCCACTAGAAAAGCGATTTAAATCTTTCTGTCACCAGTGTTCTGAAGTTTTTAAATGTTATGCCTTATATTTTCATTGTGTTGGAAATTACTGTGTACTGTCAATCAGAACATGTGTCATTAGTCCTAGGAAATTTTCTTGATTTTTTTCCTGTGATGATTTTCTCTCCTGTTTCTCAACTTTCCTTAAGAACTCTGTAAGAACATGCTTAACATATTAGACAATAGTCTTGTTAGAAAGTTATGAAAATGAAAAAGAGATGTACCCATGTCAGTCTGCTGGTTTTCTCTCTGTCTCCTCCTCTTCCTCTTATTTTCTCTTTTACTTGTTAATATTTTAACTCTATTTTTATTTTTAAATGAGTGTAGGCCTATAGAAAAGTTTCAAAAATAAGATGAATGGTGTCTCGTACCCATTACTCATATTCCTCAAATATTAATATTTTACCACATTAACTTTCTTTCTCCCTCTCTCTGAACTACTTAAGAGTAAGTTGCTGATATGATACCTTTTTAATCATAACTACTTCAACACGTATTTCTTACAAATGAAAATCTTTTCATACCATAGTACAATTGTTAAAATCATGAAGATGATATTGATAAAATTATTATGAACTAATCTAGAGACTTTATTCAAATTTCACCAATTATCCTTTACAGCAAAAGAAAATTCTCATCCAGCATTACCTTTTGCATATACTTATCATATTCCTTTAATCTACATTAATCCCTGTCTTTCATGATCTTGCCATTTTTGAAGAGTACAGGACAGTTATTTTGTAAAATGTCCCCATTTCCTCTTAAACATATCCTAATAGCATTGGCCTCCATCACTGCACCTAACTTGCACTCCTCAAACTCACTGACGATCTGCATGTGGCTGTATCCCATGGTCTGTTTTATGTTCTTACCTTGTGTGACCTAACTACAACATTGCACATGGTAGATCACTCACTCACTCTTCAAGAAACTTTCCTCTCTGAGCTTCTGTGATACCACATTCTCCTAGATTTATTTCTCCCTCACCAGCCATTCCTTCTCAGCCTCCTTCCCTGAATCCCTTATGACCCTGACCTCTTAATCTTGGATGCTCCTGCACTCAATCCTTTGAGCTCCTCTTTTCTTTATCTACACCTACTCCTTTGGCTTTAATGACCATCACGCTTCACAACAACAACATTTTTGTGTTCAACTTAGTTCTTGTATCTGGACCCCAGAACTGTATGTCTCCACTTGCTGTCCAATCGGCATTTCAGCTTTAACATATTCAAAACCAAATTTGTGACATACCCCATCCTCACTGCTAAAATTGCTATCTTCAGTTTTCTCAGTCTCAGTAATAGCACCTCATTTCTCCAATAAATAGACTAAAAACTTGAGTCATTTTTTTCAGTTAATCAAACAAGAAACCTGAGCTATATGTGAATTCTCTCTTTCACACTCCACATAAAAAATGTCAAAATACTTTATTTGCCTGATCATCAAAATATACCCAAAATCATAGAGCCTCAACATAATAAAGACCATGTATGAAAAACCCATAGCTAACATCATCCAAAATGGGGAAAAAAATGAGAGCCTTTCCCCTCAGGTCAGGAACAACATAAGGATGTTCATTCTCACCACTTTTATTCAGCGTAGTACTGGGAGTCCTAGTCACAGCAATCAGAAGACAAAAAGAAATAAAAGGCATCCAAATTAGAAAGGAAGAAATAAAATTATTCACTATTTGCAGACGACATGATACTCTACATAGAAAACCTGAAAGACTCCACCAAAACACTGGAAGAACTGAGAAACGAATCTGGTAAAATTATAGGATACAAAATCAATTTACAGAAATCTGTTGCATTTCTATGCACTAATAATGAAGCTGCAGGAAGAGAAATTAAGAAAATGATCCTATTTACAATTGTACCCCCCCCAAAAGATACTTAGGAATAAACCTGACCAAAGAGGTAGAAGACCTGTACTTCAAAACTATAAAATACTGTTGAAAGAAATTGAAGATGACACAAAGAAATGGAAAGGCATTCTATGCTCATGGATCGGGAGAAAAAATACTGTCAAAATGTTTGTACTACCCAAAGTAATCTACAAACTTAATACAATCCCTATCAAAATGTCAACAGCATTTTTCACAGAGCTAGAAAAGACAATCCTAAAATTTGTATGGAACCACAAAGGCCCAGAGTAGCCAAAGCAACCTTGAAAAAGAAAAGCAAAGCTGGAAACATCACAATTCCAGACTTCAAGTTATGTTGCAAAGCTATAGTAATCAAAACAGTATGTACTGGCACAAAAATAGACACATAGATCAACAGAACAGAATAGAAAAATCCAGAAATAAACCCACAACTATATGTCTATTAAACTTTGACAAAGCAGAAAAGAACATCCAATGGGAAAAAGTCTGTTCAACAAATGATGTTGGGAAAACTAGATAGCAACATGCAAAAGAATGAAACTAGAAGTCTTTCTTACACCACGCACAAAAATAAATTCAAAATGGATTAAAGACCTAAATATGAGATCTGAAGCCATAAAAATCCTTGAAGAGATCACAAGAAGTAGTTTATCTGATATTGACCATAGCAACTTTTTTCTAGATAGGTTCCCTGAGGCAAGGGAAACAAAAGTAAAAACAAACTATTAGGACTACATCAAAATAAAAAGCTTCTACACAGTGAAGGAAACAGTCAACAAAACTAAAAGGCAACCTTTGGAATGGGAGAGGATATTTGAAAATGATATATCTGATAAAGAATTAGTATCAAAACTATATAAAGAACTTATATAACTCAACACCTCAAAAAACTAACAATCCAATTAAAAATGGGCAGAAGACATGAACAGACATTTCTTCAAAGAAGACAAACAGATAGCCAACAGACACATGAAAGATGCTCATCATCACTTACTATCAGGAAAATACAAATCAAAACTACAATGAGATATCATCTCACATCTGTCAGAATGGCTAAAATCAACAATACAAGAAACAACAGATGTTGGTGAAGATATGGAGTAAAATGAGCCTTCTTGCACTGTTGGTGGGAATGCAAACTGGTGCAGCCACTGTGGAAACAGTATGAAGTTTCCTCAAAAAGTTAAAAAATAGAACTACCCTACAATCCAGCAATTGCACTACTGGGTATTTACCCAAAGAATACAGAAACACTAATTCAAAGGGATACATGCACCGCTATGTCTATAGCAGCATTATTTACAATAGCCAAGATATGGAAGCAACCCAAGGGTCTATAAATGGATAAGGAGGTGGCATATATATATAATGGAGTGTTATTCAGCCATAAAAAAGAATTAAATCTTGCCATTGGCAACAACATGGATGGAGCCAGAGAATATAATGCTAAGCAAAAGAAGTCAGAGAAAGAGAAATACTATATGAGTTCACTCATATATGGAATTTAATAAACAAACAAGCAAAGGAAAAGAAAGAGAGACAAATCAAGAAACTGACTCTTACCTCTAGAGAACAAACTGATAGTTACCAGAGGGGAAGTGTGTGGGGGGATGGGTGAAATAGGTGATGGGAATTAAGGAAGTGCATTTGTGATGAGCACCAGGTGATTAAAATTAAAACTTTTAAAAGACGTATATACACCCAGAATCTCATAATTGTTGTCATCTCAGTTTCAAGTATAATCTTCCCTTATCTAGCTAACTGTAGTAGCTTCTGAACTGGGCTGCCTCATTCTCTTGTTGCCTATAGTCTATTCTTAATAACATAACAATAGTGTTCCTTTTAAAGTATAAACCAGATTATGTCACTCCTGCTCGAAGCATTCCAGTATCTTCCCCTTTCCTTCAGAGTAAAAGCCAAAAACATTACAAGTGTTCTGTTAAGACCATTAGGATTTCAATTCACTCCGCCTCTCCCCACCGCCCGTTTTCATGCTCCTCCTCGTCTCCTACTCTTAAGTCTTTCTCCTCCTGCCCCATAGACTAGCCTCTTTGTTGCCCCTCAGCACACAGATTCCCTCCACAGTGTGAGCAATTGTTGTGGCCATCCACCCAGCATGCTCTGCAGCTGTCCGAATGCTTTACTGCCTCAGGCCTTCGTTAAAATGCCAATGTAGCCGTTAGGTGTGCCCCGACGTGCAGTTGAAAATTACACACCAACCACTCCTGCTTTATTTTATTCCACAGAGTTTATTGCTATCTAATATACCATAGGTTATACTTCTTTATTTGTTTACTGTTGGTCTCTTTTCACTAGGATGTAAGCTTGAATTTTTTATTTTTTGTTTATTGCTATAATCCCAAGGTCTCATGAAAAAAAATCCTTAAGGAAAGAAAGGATGGATAAAACATCTACCTGTCCCTCCTCATCATCTTGTTTCCGCTCCGTCAATGGCATTCACTCTAACTTTCACTTTACAACCACCTTGGTAATTCAAAATTCTTTTCAATTGAAGACCAGATTTTTTTTTTTTTTAGATTTCTTTACTTATTTATTTGACAGAGATAGACAGCCAGTGAGACGGGGAACACAGCAGGGGGGATGGGAGAGGAAGAAGCAGGCTCCCAGCGGAGGAGCCCGATGTGGGACTTGGTCCCAGAACGCTGGGATCACGCCCTGAGCCGAAGGCAGATGCCTAATGACTGCGCTACCCAGGCGCCCCTGAAGACCAGGTTTTTTAAAAGCAAATCTAACAGGGGCACCTGGGTGGCTCAGTTGGTTAAGCATCTGACTCTTGATTTCAGCTCGGGTCATGATCTCAGGATTGGGAGATTGAACCCTGCATCGGGCTCTGCACTGGTCTCGGAGCCTGCTTAAGATTCTTTCTCTCCTTCTCCCACCCTCTCTCTCCCTCTCTCTCTAAAAAAAAAAAAAAGAAGGAAAGTAACCATTTCATTTTTCTTCTCAAGATTTCCTCTTTGGCTTCAGAGTAAAATTCAGTTACCAAGGCCTCAGAATATTTGACTTAGACCAGTAGAGCCACGGTTGCTAGACATATTTTTAAAACTTTTCAAGTTTCGTTTGTTTCATAATGGCAGCAATCCCTGAGAAGGAGAGTGGTTTCTCCTCTGTCAGGCTGTTATGAAAGCAAAACAAATGTATTTTCTTTTTTAAATAATTAAGTGGCGTGTATGCGTGTCTGTGTGACGCACATAATATTAAGGACCACAAAATAAAATACCAAAAGGAACTTAGATGACCTTGAGGCTAAGTTATAACTCTTTGGATTCTAATTTCCTCCATTCTAGAATTGAGTGTATCAATAGTTCATAAGCCTGTAAAACATTTAGTTTAAGTACAGTGGTTGCATAAATCTTAGTGGAATGAAGTAAGTGGAAATGTAAGAGCTTAAATTCACAGGAGAGTTAATATGCAGGTTATTTTTTAAGAAAAATGAAGACAAATTTTTGCAGTGAAGATGTGGGCAGTGGGTGAATAAAGAGGATGAAAAGTTGCCTTCTATGCCTTTTTCAATTCCTTTTACTCAAATCTTTAAATAAATACCTCTGGAATGAGTATTGATTCTTGCTTACTGGACAGGGCCAGAGACATTTATCAAAGAAGCAGACAAAAGACTAATTTTTACTGTTCTATAAACACAGGGAATTAGGAGTGCGAAGGCTTATTTCCATGTTGTTAGTGTTTCCTAATGTATTTGGGATTAAGGAAATAGAAACATATTCCCATTTTTTTGCATATAAAATGAAATATTCTTGTACTTATCAAGTTTTTCATTATGAAGGACTTTTATACATACACACATAGCTGCATATACACACAAATACACATATGGCATGATAATGTATGGGCAAATATGTGGGTGTATATACAGATACTGTGTTTATTATTATGTTATTATGTATTTTATTAAGAGAAAAATACAGAAAAGGATGACTGGAATCTTCTCTAGCTATCTCTCTAGGTCAGACATTGTTCTGATGCTCTTCTTTATTAATACTTGTTTTCACCCCACTCCCCTTAACAATTTGACTTCTGTTGCTGGAGTTCTAGCTAGAATAATTTAGAATAAATTCTTGCTTCACATCATTACCTAAAAAGCCAGCAACCTCATGAGTTTCCTTCAAGTCACCACTGTCCTGAGAGCTGAGATCTCTTGGTGCCTCTCTGCCTCCCAGGCTGGTGCCCAGCTAAGCTGCTTCAGAACATTGAAAAAGGAGGAGGAGTGGGGAAAGGGGAGGAAGAGAAGGAGGAGGGGCAGGAGACAACATATTGAAGTAAGCTTCAAATTGCCAGCTGCACAATTTTATACCTGAAGATACCAAAAAAGTTACAAGAATCAGCAATAATTCTACAATAAACACACTAAATACCCAGACAACGTACTTTTGTATTTAGCCATTCATTCTGCAAAGGTATCACGCACTCTTTCAAGACTATCTCATTAAATAACCAACAAGTAAGGTAAAGGAAACAAGTCACAGCAGGGAATTACTTAACAAGGAGATTTCACACTAGGAAAAGTGTTTAAATTCATGGCACTTGCACACTATTCATACTGCACTTAAATCTCCATTTTCCAAACATATCACGATTTCTATTTCTTACCTCTTTACTGAAGCTGTTCAGATTATCTAGGATCCTTTCTTTTTAGGACTGAAGGAATCTCCATCTATCTCACAGCTTTCTGAATTTTTGTGCCCTTCCCCATCCCTCTGACCTTATTTGGATTCTTCAACAAAGTAATTTGCAGTCATAATGAGTCATAATCATCATACATAATTATAATCCTATATAAGGGTTTCATCAAAGAAATATGAAATGGAAAGAGGATTCCACACAATCTCCATATCTTCTATATGCTGTGATAACATGACTCTTAAGTTTGATAGTCCTACGTGAAAAATTTTTGCCTATGGTTTAATTACGACACTCCCCCCAAAGGTCCCTCCCAAATATGTGAGGAGAAGAATTGGCAAAGGCAAATATTCTTTTCTATAAAAGAAGCTTAGTATTTATTCTGTCATAAAAGCATTACATATTTAGTTAAGAAAATATTGAGTTTTAGAAAAAAAATCACATAAAATATTTTCACTGATTCCAATGCATTTTCTTTTCTTTTCCTATATGACAAATTCAGAAATTTTAGAAGTTATAATGACAACTTTTTCACTCACTTTTAACACTTCCTCCTGTTATGATGAGTTCTCTATAAGCATTATTTGAGTCACTGACATTGAATGGATGTACTTATTTTTTAAGCATTTCTTTTTGTTAAGCATTTAAATTATTTCGATCTTGAGCTATAGTAAATATTGCCAGAGATGAGCAGATTAAAGATTCGCAGTGAGACTTTTGTTTTAGTCTGCCCAGAATAGAGCTTACCTTCTTGAGGAAGTTGTCCTTCTGCTCAAACTGCTAGACTCAAACGGACAAATGGGGACAGCCAGTGTTGACTATAGGACGCTCACTTCTCTGTTCAGAGTGATTATTTGAGGTGGGCAGCCTGCGCTGAGGTGGGCCTCAGTAGACTGGCCCATAGATGGGCACCTAGGTAAAACCTGGGCCATTGAAAACGGATCTTGAGGACTATTTTATGGTTTTTAAAAGCATATCGAAAAGAGCGATTCAGTTCTCTCATAGAGGAATTGTGCGTCTCTCAGATTGCCAACAGCGATGCTTCCCACTTCGTGGAAGGCTCTGCCCTGCAGAGAAAGGAAAAGCAGACCCACCACCAAACCACGGCAGGCAGCGTGTTGGTCTTGTCCTACTTTCATTGCAGCCCAGTGTGTTTTCTAACAGATGTTGCTGTGAGCCTGTTTGTTTAAGTACAATTTCCGTTACTTGCAACCAAAAAACCATTGATGGTTATAGTACATACAGCTCCTAATTTATCCAGGAATGCAAAAACATGCTTCTTTAACTGTACCTTATCAACATTTGAAACTTTCATTCAAACTTCATCTGGTATTTTCAGCATTTGATCATTTACTTGTGTGACCAAGTATTTTGGACATTGTTTGGTGCATGACTTTACTGTGAGTTGCATTCTTTAGCATACTATAGCACCCTAATTAGAAAAATGATAAAATAAAAAATGCATAATATTAAAAATAATAAATTTTTATATAAAAATTTATATTTAATTTATTTGATGCCTTATTCAAGCTTGTCGGAAATTTAAATCCTAACTTCTGCTTCCTTTTTTGTGTGATAAAATTGTAACTTGTTTTATTTTTGGCCACTGTGATTCAGTGTATTTGGAGGAACCCCTCATATAGTATAGAGAGTTGGATTTTGCTTTGAGATCAAATATGAAAGTAGTTTTTAAAGATTTTATTTATTATGAAAGCATTTTTTAATATAACAGTTTAGCTCATCTACTATTACTGATACAGTGGATGTGTTTGAACTTAGTTCCATTCTATTTGTGTGTGTGTGTGTGTGTGTGTGTGCCTTCTCTTTTTAAGTCTATAAAACCCTTCCACCCTGTGGTCTATTTCTTTTGTTATGGCATGCATATTTAAGAACATGTGCACACGCAGGCAATACATTCACAGGCATTTCTAATAAAGACGATTTATGGGGCGCCTGTGTGGCTCAGCTGGTGAAGCACCTGCCTTTAGCTCAGGTCATGATCCTGGGGTCCTGGGATGAGCCCTGCATGGCTCCCTGCTCAGTGGGGAGTCTGCTTCTCGCTCTCCCTCTGCCCCTTCACCCCATTCATGCTCTCTCTCTCTCAAATAAATAAATAAAATCTTAAAAAAAAATTTGCCTTTTTTGTTACAGTGGTTATCTTTTTAAAAATAACTTTAAGCTCCTCTTTCTTGAGACTTTGGCTATTAATTCGTTTTTATGAGTACAAACAAAATTATCATACTTCCTCTTCTCCTACTTTCTCCCACCATTGGGTGTTAGTGAATTATTTTTCTTAGTGTTTGTTTACATTTGTACACTTAAATATGCTTAAATATCTGTTAATTTATTTTGACCTCTAAATAATATATTTGATCACTCCTCCAGCTCTTTAAATTAAGAAAATCAGCATATTTAATTTACCTCCATTCCTCACCCTAACTTTTCTCCCAAGTTATGTTAGTTATACCATCAGAGAATTTATTATTGTGCAATATGTTGAGCACTTTAATATCTATATTATTTTTAATCTTAGTCCCAAGATAAATATAGTCAATGTTCAGTACCAGTAATTTAATACAGTTTATTCAATTTTTCTCTTGGTTGGCTGAAGTTTGTCTTCTGGTAGAATACTGAAGAGGACTTATGGGAAAAATATACTTTGAGCTCAGCACATTCAAAACTACTTATCTGCTGCCTGTATACATAATGATGGATGAATAGAATATAAAATCCTTAGGTCCCTCTTTTTTCTTTGAAAATTTTATTGGTTTTATTCCACTGCATTTACAAGTTGAAAGTATCTGAGGAGAAATCAGAAGCAAGACTATTTTTTTTTCCCTAAGGGACTTGCTTTTTTGTCTAGTAGCTGCTACCAAAATATTTCGTTGGTCTTTTGAGTATTGTAATTTTCCTGCTATATGTCTTTGTGTTGATATTTCTGGTTAGTTTTCTCAGGATTGTAGTGCAACCCTTCTACACATTGATGAAGCCTTCTTTTATTTTGAGAAAGTTTTCTTGATTTACACCTTTACTGTTTTTCTCTGTCTCCTTACTTTTGTTTACTTCTTTAAGGATGTAAATTTTTCACATATTGAATCTTTTTAGCTTACCTTCCATTTTATTTATTTTCCTTATGGCTTTTAAAAATTCTTGTATTATCTCTTCTCATTTAAATCTTCTATTTCTGATATTACCTTTTTCTCCCTACAATGTTTTTTCTCTTTTGTGCTGCTTCATTTTTTCTTCATTTCAGTGATAATTTTAATTTTTTTTCCTTCCTTGTCCAAGTTCTGCCTACTTGGGACTAAGGCTAAAAATATCACAGAAACTAGAGTACATAGTACCCAAAGTTCTGTTAGAGAGCATAATCCCAAATTGAATAATTTCCCATTTCTATTTTTATTTTTGCTTTATAGAAGATATTGTTCTACAATGCTTTAAAAATTCATTGCTAACCATTTGATCATTTTCCTCTGTTCTCAAACAACAGATTTCTGGAATTCGTTTGGCTTTTTTTTTTTTTCTTTTTCTCCTTTACTCCTTTTTGCTGGCATTATTTTTTGTCTTGATTCCACATCAACATCTTTCTTTTTTTTAATTTTTATATAGTACTCATCATTGAAATCTTTTTTTTCTCTACCACCTATTTGTAGGATATCAAGTGAAGAATGAAGACTGTAATTACAGCAATTACAGCAAATTATGATACTTTCTCTTTAGAACCAGCCTATTCTGGATCTTTGTTGGTAAACAGTGGAAAAGAGCATCTGATAAATATTGGATGATCACACTTTAGAACTTTATATGGCTAAGTCCCTCCTAAGGCAGAGTATCTATTGATACATTTGATTTTCTAAGACCCTTATTCAATACAAGGAGCAGACAGGCTTTATAGCATCAGTTAATACTTCATCAGTTTTAAAGAAATACGAACAACATAATATATCTGTAGCTTTTGTGGTCTTCCCTGGCCATTGCACAGCCAGTGCCCGTGCAATTACAAGCTAAGTGACTTAAGCTCAAAATAGCTTCCTCCTCCAAGCTGTCGATGATTGGAAAAAATCTGCATTTTAATATTAACCATACCAGGGAAAGTGGAAATTAAATTTTGACTTAATTTCAATAACTTGCTGGGTCAACTTATCATTTCAAATAGGGTCATAATACCTTACATTTACATTGCAGTTACATTTTCTCATACTTCATTTTCACAATCACCTGAGAAGGCATTATTATTCATGTGTTACAGATATAGAACTATGTACTCATAGATGTTATGCATTCACGTTTCATTCTAAACAAGTATAAGAGCTCAAATCTGAACTCCCATCTTCTTAACCTTTTCCTGATGTCACAGGTCATTAAAAGTACCAAAGGTGTAATGCAAAAGAGTATGGGAAGGAATGAGGTGGGAGTAATGTTTTAAAGTCAGATTGTCTTTCACTAGAACTGGGTTATTTTGTATCCATTTTTAAAAATTTACTCTATGACATTACAAAATTATAGACTTAAATGCTGGAGGTCAGCTGAAGACATTTTTAAGCCAAGCCTCATCCGTTCAAGAAAATAAGGACTATTATCATCAATTACTCACATCAAAAAAAAAAAATCTCAAAGAATTTAAATGATCTAGCCACTAGTAAGTAATTAAATGGAGACTGGAATCTCAGCTATTTTATTTCAAAATGTACAACAATATAAAACAAGTTGTATCTTTCAACCAAACAATTAAAATGTATTCTTATATCTAGGTAGCTTTTAAGCTATCTTTTGTTAACACTTTAATCTAGGTTTTGAAGAAAACTTGGAAAGAAAAAATGAGAGATTTTGCTAACTGAATATAATTCAACCCCACAGAGTACATAGCAGATTTAAACCTAAAATCAATCTATTGGTGTTTAAATCTAGTTTTCTCTTACGATGTGAAGAACAAGAGGAACAGAAATAAGCAAACAACAAAAAAATTTCCTTCCTTAAAAATGAGGATGAGAGTTAACATTTCAAAGACAGTGTAATTGATGAGTACTTTTTAAAAAATGCTCATCGATTAAACAGAAATGAACCAGAAACATATCAACAAAGATGTCTTTATATTAGTTGAAAGCATTTAACAGGAGAAATATGAGAAACAAAATAATTGTCTTGGATCTCCATGAAGAATGGGTCTAAAAATTTTTAGACTTTCTTAGTAGAATTCTTTATTATTTTTTCCTCCATTTTATCTTCTCCAAAGAGGAGACAATAGAAGTGTCCTTACCATGGAGACTTTTACAAACTCTAAATGAGATAATTCAAGTAAAGCACTTGGTAAAATTTCAGGCACAGAGTAAGTGCTTGATAAATGTTAACTATTGTTTATCTTGTTTTCTTATAAAATTGCAGAACTTAATGAGGATTTTATAAATAAAAGAACAGACCCTTGGGAAAACGGTGATATTTGTGTCTTTTGGAAAGAATGCCCTAAGGAAGTCCTTTAGGATCCTTTGGTTTAGCAGAGATGCCCATTGGGGTGAACATCTGCAAACAAGTGTGAGAGAGGATGGGCTCTGGGCCTTGTCCTCTCGGTTTGATTTGTTTTATATATTAGAGTTCATGTCCTATCTTAACCTTATGACCAAAAAAATTGAATTCTGGAGTTTAAAATGATAACATGATTAAATAACTGCTTTTCTAGAGGTCTCTTAGAACAAAATACTTTGGATATTATATGCTCTGCCCACCATTAGGATCATTTTCTGTAGTTATCAGTTCTTAAAATAGTTATTCTAATTTATTGAGACCACATTTATCTTCTGGGTCTCTCATTTTTATATATTCTGTGAGATCTTCTAGTATTTGAATACTTCCAAGCACACATTTATTTTTTTAAAGATTTTATTTATTGATTGATTTTAGAGAGAGGGGGAGAGGGCACATGTGTGAGTGGTGAGAGAGACATAGATGGAGAGGGAGAAAATCTCAAGCAGACTCCGCACTGAGTGTGGAGCCCACACAGGGCTCGATCTCACATGATCTCTGGGATCATGACCTGAGGTGAAACTAAGAGACAAACATTTAACCAATCTCAGCAAACATTTAATCTATGTATGAAATTCTTTGTATTGAAAAGTTTAACTATGGGACAGCACAAAGAGTATCAATATGCTGGCATAACACTTTTAACCTGATATTTCCCCAGCTCCTTCTCATGTATCTATGCATATAATAGATAGACAGAAAGACTACAAAGTCATGCACAGACTTGGCATAATTTAATGGTACCAAATGTGATGAATACAAAAGTTACTTCTTATGTGGGACAAACATGCAGATAGAGATACTGTCATCCTAAGTTTAAAACTAGAATTTAGCTAAACTTGGAATTAAAAAAGAAATGACTTAGTAAAACATTCCAACCATGATTGGTACTCATATGGAGCCAGACTATTTTTAATAACAAGTCTGTTATGAATATATGATGACATGAAGTGAAATAGTAAAAGTTTGTGGAGGAAAGTGGCATTTCCATAAAGCTGTCTTAAATGACATCGTCTTTGGTGTAGAGGCTGGAGATAGTTATGAAACACTTCAAGCAGTAAGCACATTACCCAAATATAGCTGCCTGTCCCATCGTTTCCATCTCAACTTATTTCAATTCCAGATCAAGGAGATTTTGTACGGCCATGCTATAAAATGTACTAATGTCATTTTAAACTTCACAACCTAAAAAAGGCAATATGTAAAACTGATATGGATATTTTTCAAAGTATATGTATATGTATAGGCACATCAAAAAAGGAAGAATCAAGATAAGACAATAGTTTCTTTTGATTTTTAAAAATATACATGGATATGTACAAAGGAATTATTAGAGTCTGGTGGATATCCTTACAGATCTGAATGGTGATGTTATTTGGACCTCTAGCCTCATTCTTATCCTTCTCTCTAAACTTTATAACAGAGTTAGAATACTATGTACGTATATTTGGAAGGACATAAAGAAAAAGAAGGCAAATAATAGAAGAAAATATTTTTAAAATTAATGAGAAGGAAATGGTATACTTTCATAATTTGCTACAAATTTGATAAATTTGTAATTCCACACATACACGAAAACTCTCAAATTATAAAATAATATGTGTATACCCATGTGTGTGCTGAGGGTACACACACGTGCAGTGAGCTCAGCTTGTCTATGGATTGAACTAATCTCCATAATTGAAGCTCTGGGGAAGCTGGAGTCTGTGATTTCCATCAATAGGCACAGATATAATTAACCAATAACTAGGGAGGATGTGGTTCTACATAGTAACAGATTTTTTTAACATCTGCCAGAAGCACATCTGTTGTGTTATATTTTATTGGCGTACTATGATTAACAATCCAATATACTTTAAAATATTTGCATGAGATTTGACTTCTATATGTTTATATACTTATAAAACCACCATGATTTTTTCTCCCTTGCTTTGAAAGTTATTTCCTTTAATCTGTCATATTTTTTATGTCACTTTATCTACATACACACATGCTCTCTCCCACCACGCTCCCACTTTCTGTCTTTTTTATTATAATATGTACCAAAAAAAGCACAATCAAAACTAGTCAAAAGCTATGCACGTGTATAGATGGAGACTTCTATTTCACTGCACAATCTCATTTATTAATAGTAAACAACAGGATAGACTTTGTAGACTTTGGAATCCCTCAAATTTGCAAGGGCTTACATGCACATACATACATGCACAGTCATTACTAGCATACAGTATATCTGTCATCTATATTCTTCACCCTAAACAAAAACTTTTATTACAAGTCCAGTGTTCTGTATTCTTATCCTATAGAAATCTGAGTGAAGTGGGAGGTCTGACTCGACTCCTTCCCCGCCCCACTTCCCAGACCTACATAGACTGCTGCTGCTACTGCTAAAACTATTCCTACTAGGACTAGTACTACTACTACAGCTAAGCTGGAGAAACTGAGCTTTAGTCAACTCTATCCTTCAGGCTACTTTATTCACTCACTGAATACATATTTCCTGAGGGCCTGCTGGGTGAAAGTCCCTGTGCTAGATACTTGCAAAATATAAAGAGCATAATTTCTTATCCCTGACTAGAGGGATTTGAGAATCGCTGGGATGGAAAAGAAAGACAGATATCATACAAAGTGACTTAAGACAAAATAAAGGGAGGGGATGGCTGACTGCCATGTTGGAAGCTCTGATGCCCTGGGTTTTATGTGCAGGACAATACTCCTAATTTAATTGAAAGACATCAACGTATATGTATACAAAAGTGATAAAATACAATGACTTCTAAGAAGTGCAGGGTTTTTTTTCTTGTTAAAACAAGTCAGCTTTAAAATGATCAACTTTTCCTTTTCAACAGTTCCTTGGAGATTCGGGGCCTTTTCTGTTTCCATACAAATTTAAGGACTATTTGTTTCAGTTCTTTGAAAAATGTCCTCGGTATTTTGATCGGGATAGCATTGAAAGTGTAGATTGCTCTGGGTAGCATGGACATTTTAACTATGTTAATTCTTCCGATCCATGAGCATGGAATATCTTTCCATCTTTTTATGTCTTCCTCAATGTCTTTCAAGAGTGATTTATAGTTTCTAGAATATAGGTCCTTTCGTCCCTGGTTAAGTTAATTCCAAGGTAACGTATGGTTTTTGGTGCTATTGTAAATGGGATGGTTTCCCTAATTTCTCTTTCTTCGGTCTCGTTATTTGTGTATAGAAATGCAACTGATTTCTGAGCATTGATTTTGTATCCTGCCACGTGACTGAATTGCTCTATAACTTCTAATAGTTTGGGAGTGGCTTCTTTTGGGTTTTCCATATAGAGTATCATGTCATCTGCGAAGAGAGACATTTTGACTTCTTCTTTACTCCCAAACTATTAGAAGTTATAGAGCAATTCAGTAACGTGGCAGGATACAAAATAAATGCTCAGAAATCAGTTGCATTTCTATACACGAATAACGAGACCGAAGAAAGAGAAATTAGGGAATCCATCCCATTTACAATAGCACCAAAAACCATACGTTACCTTGGAATTAACTTAACCAGAGACGTAAAGGACCTATATTCTAGAAACTATAAATCACTCTTGAAAGACATTGAGGAAGACATAAAAAGATGGAAAGATATTCCATGCTCATGAATCGGAAGAATTAACATAGTTAAAATGTCCATGCTACCCAGAGCAATCTACACTTTCAATGCTATCCCGATCAAAATACCAAGGACATTTTTCAAAGAACTGGAACAAACAGTCCTTAAATTTGTATGGAAACAGAAAAGGCCCCGAATCTCCAAGGAACTGTTGAAAAGGAAAAACAAAGCTGGGGGCATCACAATGCCGGATTTCGAGCTGTACTACAAAGCTGTGATCACAAAGACAGCATGGTACTGGCACAAAAACAGACACATAGACCAATGGAACAGAATAGAGAGCCCAGAAATGGACCCTCGGCTCTTTGGGCAACTAATATTTGATAAAGCAGGAAAAAACATCCGGTGGGAAAAAGACAGTCTCTTCAATAAATGGTGCTGGGAAAATTGGACAGCTACATGCAAGAGAATGAAACTTGACCACTATCTCACACCATACACAAAAATAAACTCCAAATGGATGAAAGACCTCGATGTGAGACAGGAATCCATCAAAATTCTAGAGGAGAACATAGGCAGCAACCTCTACGACATCGGCCAAAGCAACCTTTTTCATGACACATCCCCAAAGGCAAGAGAAACAAAAGATAAAATGAATTTATGGGACTTCATCAAGATTAAAAGTTTCTGCACAGCCAAGGAAACAGTCAGAAAAACTAAGAGGCAGCCCACGGAATGGGAGAATATATTTGCAAATGACACTACAGATAAAGGACTGGTATCCAAGATCTACAAAGAACTTCTCAAACTCAATACACGAGAAACAAATAAACAAATCAAAAAATGGGCAGAAGATATGAACAGACACTTTTCCAATGAAGACATACAAATGGCTAACAGACACATGAAAAAATGTTCAAAATCATTAGCCATCAAGGAAATTCAAATCAAAACCACACTGAGATACCACCTTACGCCAGTTAGAATGGCAAAAATAGACAAGGCAAGAAACAACAATTGTTGGAGAGGATGTGGAGAAAGGGGATCCCTCCTACATTGTTGGTGGGAATGCAAGTTGGTACAGCCACTCTGGAAAACAGTGTGGAGGTCCCTTAAAAAGTTAAAAATTGAGCTACCCTATGATCCAGCCATTGCACTACTGGGTGTTTACCCCAAAGATACAGATGTAGTAAAGAGAAGGGCCATATGCACCCCAATGTTCATAGCAGCAATGTCCACAATAGCTAAATCGTGGAAGGAGCCGAGATGCCCTTCAACAGATGACTGGATTAAGAAGTTGTGGTCCATATATACAATGGAATATTACTCAGCTATCAGAAAGAACGAGTTCTCAACATTTGCTGCAACATGGACGGCACTGGAGGAGATAATGCTAAGTGAAATAAGTCAAGCAGAGAAAGACAACTATCATATGATTTCTCTCATCTATGGAACATAAGAACTAGGATGATCGGTAGGGGAAGAAAGGGATAAAGAAAGGGGGGGTAATCAGAAGGGGGAATGAAACATGAGAGACTATGGACTATGAGAAACAAACTGAAGGCCTCAGAGGGGAGGGGGGTGGGGGAATGGGATAGACCGGTGATGGGTAGTAAGGAGGGCACATATTGCATGGTGCACTGGGTGTTATACGCAACTAATGAATCATCGAGCCTTACATCGGAAACCGGGGTTGTACTGTATGGTGACTAACATAATATAATAAAAAATCATTAAAAAAATAAAATGATCAACTTTTCACCATTCTTTTGATCAGCGTTTGCTTAATTCCGGTTCGAACTCCAAAGCCACGGTGGATCTTTGACAATAGAGGTCATATAAAAGCATGATAATAGTACATTGATGACCCACCATTTGTCTACACATTGAAGAGTACATTAAAAGAGTAAAGACATGCTTAAAAAAGTGATACTGAAAAAATATGCTTGGAAAAACAATAATGACTAAAAAACTTAATGCTGCTTTTTTTCCTTTTAGTTTATATCTACATGGGATCATTTACTTAAAACCTCTTTAAATTTCTCGATTTAAAATATTTAAATAAAATACATTTAAAGCACATATTTTTCTAACTATCCAAATAATGATTTTATTTGTTCATCCACTTCTCAGTGTAGAAAACCAATAACAGAATCAGATTCTATTATTTATTTTTTTATTTATAAAGTATCATTATATGAGAATTAAGTTATGAAGAAAATATAAGTGTATTTTTAGGTTCTTAAATTGTTTAAATAATGCACATTCAAAACTCCATTGAGCTGAGGGAACTGAAATAGAATGCTGTATTTTTAGGTATAACATTGTTGGTTGCTTTAATTTGAAATAGGGCTAATTACCATATACCAACTATTTCCCAGTAAAAAATTCTAATGTTTATTTAATCTCAATATTTTCTTATTTACATTTCTTTATTTAAATAAAATTTTTATTCCTTAAACTCCAAATTATTCTGAACATAAGTGTAGTTTTATTGAGTCAAATCTACATAGTCAAGTATATTTCTTTTCCAGACTGAAGTTAAGAACCAGTTAGGAAAATAAGAAGCAGAAGGTACAATTTTATGTGTATACATTTAAATTTTTGCTACACAGATATGATTGAGGTTAAAAATTGTATTTTTTATCGAATGGAAGACTATGTTCAAATAATAATCAGTGGCTCAACATGCTATATTTTTTGCCATAAAAATATTTTTTGCAATAGAATTGTCAACATGGATGAAGGGATAAAAAGAACAGTCTTACTGAATTAATGAGAAGATCCACGTTAAGCAGGATGTTTAGATTCTTAAAGGCTGAATCTGTGGGTTCATGGGCATAGACTATTTCTTAATTAGACAAATTAAAGTAGATACGGGTATAAATAAGTGGCTAATAGAGCCTCTAGTCTATTAATTCAAGGAAAGTACATTTAAGAAAAACTCTTAGGGAGAGTGTAGGGGTCTATTAAAAATAAGTAGTGAAATGACTGAAGGATAATTCTAGCATAAGCTGTCTCCTTTTCCAGGGAAGGAAACAGGTATGAAAATACTTGTAAGCTATTATCCTAAGAACGGGGAATTCAATAATGTTTGTTTGGAAGTACAATACTGTCCATACTTTTGTCTAAAGAGAATGAATTTATTTTCAGTTCAAAGTCAATATAACAGTTAATATTTCCATGAAGAAGAACATATTTGTGGCAGGATACTTTTTTGAAATACAATTTTATGTTATTCTGTCTGTACTTTTTTCTGTATCTCATTTGAAGAAGCTGACTGGAACCTCATTGCTTCTTAACTCAGGGATTGTATATAGGCCGTAAGGAGAAACTATGCAAGCACCAAGATGGGCCTGTTGCCACATTTTGTAAAATAAAAGTCTGAGGAGGAAAGAAGGAAGAATAAGTTGGAGGCCTGGAGAAGTGGGCGCTGGAGCACAGGAGACTCCCACACACTGGAAAACAGGTGATTTCTTCAACCTTTTGTTGATGGTACTTTGTGGCAGAACCTCAGGGAGATAACAAGATCTCAGGGAAAATGCTGTGTGGTATGTATAGGTGTACTTTACATTCCCACATCTGCAAAGATCACTGTGCAAAGAGAGATTGGACCAGAAGAAATCCCTGTGTAATTGGAGATGAGCATAACAATGTCGGTATTACTAGATGACAAATGGAGTCCATATTCTGGCTGTTTTTTATTTTTTGGGGGGAAGAAGTAGGGTAGGAGGAGAGAAAGAATATCATTTAAGCCTCCAGGAAGGAAAAGATCCCTTGTAAGACTGAAATTAGAATCTCTTCCTAGTTCAATGGAATGGAAGCTTAGAGTTGAATTCAAGTAGATTTAATGCAAATAAAGAAAGTAATATTTTTTATATTTCTTGCATGGCTGAGTATGAGGACTGAGACCAACATTAATTTTAATATCAATTTATTGAACTAGCTACAGTGGGGGTAGAACACATACTGCAGAAGAAAGTGAGATAGAGTACAGCCATGCATGAAAAGAGAGATTCTAGAAACCACTGGGTAAAAATGAACTTTTAGAATATAATTTTTTACAGATTCTGTGCTTAAAATAAAATCCATTAATCCAATGAAGATTAATAAGCACAGAAAAAGGAGTTTCTGTGACCATATAGGGACTGAGAAAAATATGTCCATCACTGTACTAAAAGTATAAGATTAATAATAACATGAAACACATTTCAAGAATAAAAATGTTATAGAATATACCATACATTGCAAAGAATTCCTCTTACCATGGTTTTTTTTTTTTTAATACTTCCTCATTGCTTTCTTAATGAGGTCAACTCAGAAGGAAATTTCACACTTTATTATATAGAAATTAATGTAAATATGATTAAGTTACCACCTTGTGGTATGGATTTGGTGATTCTAATTACTATCATTACTATCAAACAACTGTTTTTACAAAATTATGTCATAAACAAGGTTATTTCAACTTGGCTACCATATTTTCCATGCTCTTTTCTAAAGCCAATCTCTTTACTTTGGGGTTAGGTCTAATCTCTCAATCACTTACTCAAAACTATTGCTCCAGCAATTCTCCCTTTCTCTCTTACATCATTAATTTTCTCCCTTATCCATCAGATTATTCCATAAGGTAAGAAACTGACTGGTGTTTCTCTCATCTTAAAAAACCAACCAACTTGTGCGCTGGGTGGTGTAGTCAGTTAAGCATCCAACTCTTGGTTTCAGCTCAGGTTGTGATCTCAGGGTCGTGAGATCCAGCCGTGTGTGTGTGGGGGGGTCTTGCCCCCCCATCTCTCCCCTCTCTCTCTCAAATAAATAAATAAATTTAGAAAAAGAACCCAAACAAACAAAATTTTAAAATTAGCTTGTGTCTACTTCCCCCTGCCCCCAGTACTGTATTAATTCTGAGTTCCTATTTTCAGCAAAATTCTTTGAATTTGTTGTCTCTGCTGTTTTAATTTACTTTTCCACCACTCTTAAACACACCCTAGTTAAACTTTTGCCTTCAGACTCTCCTCTTGCAAGATCATCAAGAACTTAAGTATTGCAGGGTGCCCGGGTGGCTCAGTTGGTTAAGGCTGCCTTTGGCTCAGGTCATGATTTCAGGGTCCTGAGATCAAGTCCCAAGTCAGGCTCCCTGCTCATCCAGGAGCCTGCTTCTTCCTCTCGCTCCCCCTGCTTGTGCTCAATCACTCTCTCTGTCAAATAAATAAATAAAATCTTAAAAAAAAGAACTTAAATATCACTATATCTGCTGGTCTATTCTTGGTCTTCATTTAACGTGACTAGTCAGTGGGATTTGACACAGCTGATCATTTCCAACCTCTTTCAGGTGCTCTTTTCTCTTGGCTTCACAACACCATCCTCTCTGTCTCTCTTCCTATCTCACTGATCATTCTTTCTCAGTCCTCTTTGCTTTTCTTTAACTATTAGGCATTCTCTCACCTTAGGACTTTTTCAGTGTCTTTTCCATCTGATTGGAGTGTTCTTGACCCAGATATTCACATGGTATTAAAACCCTCAATTCCCTGAAATTTTAGTCTAAATCTAAGCTTAATGGTGCCTAAACTGACCACCCTATTTTTTCTTCCGACCACCATATTTAAAATTGTAATTCTTTCTGCTGCATTCTCAATCCACTTATCCTGCTCATTTTCTGTTCCATAATGCTTGTTACCATCTAACTTACTATATCATTTATATAATCATTATATTTACTTTCTCATATCCACCTCCCTTCTTTAGACCATAAGTCCTACAACAGCAGAATCCAGCGCCTTGCATACTTTCCTGGTTCCTGCTGGTGCATGTAGGCTAGCTTCTGCTGCTCATTTAGTGTTATAGTTTCTTTCCTCCCTTATCAGACTGCATTAGTTGGGGTTGTCCAGACAAAAAGAACCAAGTATACATGTAAGTGAGATTGTTCAATTGATTGATTTTTTAAGATTTTATTTATTTGATAGAGAGAGAGAGCACACAAGCAGTGGGAGAGGGAGAGGGAGAACTAGGCTCCCTGCTTGGGCTCGATCCCAGGACCCTGGGATCATGACCTGAGCTGAAGGCAGACACTTAACTGACTGAGACACCCAGGTACCCCATAAATGAGATTTATTATAAGGAATTGACTCACTTGATTGTGGAACCTGAAAAATTCCATGAGCTGCCATCTGCATGTAGGAAACCCAGTAGAGCTGGTGGTACAGTTACAGTCCAAGTCAGAAGGTCTGAGAACCAGGAGAACTGATGGTATAATTTCTAGTCTGAGGGCAGAAGATGGATGTCCCACCTCAATTAATCGGGGGGGGGGGGAAGAGAGAGAGAGAATTCTCCTTCCCTCTGCTTTTTTTATTCTAATTTAGGCCCTCAACAGATTGGATAATGTCCACCCACACTGGGAAGGGAAATCTGCTTTTACTCACTCTACTGATTTATACACTAATCTCATCCAGAAACACCCTCACAGACATACCCCAAAATAATGTTTAGCCAAATATCTGGGACCCTGTGATCCAAGCAAGTTGACACATAAAAGTAACCATCACATAGACCAATAACTTCTGCAGTCAGATTATGTTGGCCTAGATGGCAGGGGTTTGAGGGCAGATTCTACAGGGGAGAGATGTTTGATATCTTGGGAGGAAATCTAGGGTTTCTAGATTTTCAGGTGTACAAACCCAAAGGTATCCATCCCAGGTGTCAAATTCCCATCTTTCGCAACCATTGTAGCAGACCTGCCCTGCCTAGGTGAAAAATTTGACTTGCCTTGGTGTTCTGGTGTTTTTATGTTTAAGTTCTTGGTCTCCTCCTAGCTTTCTTTCTCCACCAGTTATAGCAAGTGACGGGCTCCTTAGCTGCCGCAAAGGAGGTACTGCAGCTTTAACACTTGTACTCTCAGCCTTTGTCACCTTTTCCAAAGGTTAACTGAGGTTAGCAACAGCACTTAGAGTTACTATTTTCTTCATATTTTCAAATACCTGAACTATCACACTAGCCAGTGAATTTGTGTCCAATGGTCTATCATCCCAGTATACCTCTAATAAAAAAATTAATAATCATATTGCTAACTTGGCTACTCATGCCAAGGAACGTGACATCACCTTGACCATGACTCTAGCCAAGGCACTTGAGAAGACTGCTGCCTGGGAGCTATTTGCTCACTGCACGTTGAGAAACTGGAGGAATGGATCCTTTGGTCTTAAAGAGGGATCTGTGTGGTTCATCTCAGTGTCCACTACAGATACCTTCTGTTTCCGTTGCTGTGAGGATTAGTAGAAATTGTCCAAACATATTGTGTGGTGTGTCTGGTATATACAGCAATGACTTGTTGTTGAATATAAAATAACTGATATATATATATATATATATATATATATATATATATATACATATAGGAATTTAATATTTGGCTAACCCCAGTCAGGATTCTGGTCCTGGATAGATCAGTATATCTATCATATCCATCTATGTACAAATGGTAATTTGCAACCAGTGCATAGCTTGAGAACAGTATCTAAGTATAAAAACATGATTGGTGTTCAATTTGACTGAAGCAAAATCTAAAGCAAATGCCCAAGATGGGAAAGGTTACCCACTAACTAAAAGCTTGAACTGCAGAATTACTATTTTATGTCAATAAGGTGTGGTATTAAACAACAACAACAAATCAGTTAAAATTGAATTTGAGTTTTTAATGATACCTAGAATCTATGTAATAATTTTATCAGCACTAAATTCAACAAATAGCAGGGTGTGGAGTATAGACTTGATAATACAATTGAAAAGCTCTATCAAGAGGTAAAGATACAAGCCAAGAAAAGAAAGTTGATTACGGCCCATAAAATTAACCCTAAGACAGAGTTAGGTAAATTAGAATGATAAACTTCACATGTTCTACTAGTTCCATGATATGGCAATTATTATTCTTTGAGAAAGAATTTGGTAGCCACGAAAATCTAAATTTCAGTGATTTTTTAAAAAAATTAAAGTGATTTTCTTAACTAAAAACTTCTCAAAGATTTTAATGTACTGTGTCAGTTTGAGGTTTTTGAGAAGCAGACACCAAGGCGGATTTAAATGCACAAAGGAGATAATTTCAGTAAGACAAAACAAAACAAAACCCATGAAGACTAAAATGGGAGGGAGCAGGATAACAGTGAGAAGAGCCTTCATATAACAATAGAGGCCTGTCGTGTATGAAAAGAAAAAAAGGAGGAAGGATGATGGGCAGGAATAGCTTCAGAGTACAGCACAGTTCAGAGAAAGTCTTGATCAGATAATGGGGAGGTCCTGGAGCAAAGATTATCCACCAGAGGAGTCTTACATTGCATCCCAATGGCCCAGCTTTAATATTTTTGCCATGCCCTGCTGTTGGCTGGGTACAGCCTTGGGGGAAGTATGACTTTGATGTGAATGCTGTATGGATCTGAAGGTGCAGTAGCTGGAGGCTGTCCGTCCATTGTCTTCGTGACCACAGGTTCTCTTGAAAGGAGATCTAAATGCTCCACACTCCAATGACCACCATATAAGCTAATATGTTATGAATTTAAAAGACAGGGATAGAGAAAGCTCTTTCTAAAAAATTTTTTGGCAACATAACCCTTATAAAACCAGTGTTCTGTGACTTGGGCATCTGGTGTAGAGAAGAGAAAATTGTGTTATTTCTATTTAGAATAACATATTAAAAATTTTACTAGTTAGATTTTTACTGGCAACAGAACAAAATTATATTAAAATTATATTATGTCACCAAAGTAAAAATTTATATTATGGATTAGAAATACCGTCTGATATAACATGTGGTAAAAGGGTAAAAAGGCTTATCAAATACATTTTAGAATTTCAAATCCTGATTAAATGACTACATCTTTCTCCTTAAAATTCTTCTCCCCACATTTTCAAATGCATCACTTTCTCTTGATTTTCCTCTTACCTCTGATTCTTTCATAGAATCTTTGATTCCCTCGTCTGTCATTGTCCCAAGCACAAAAAATGCACTGATCAGATCTCCCAGCTGTGGGGTGGATAGTTGGCTGACAGCCCCAGCTGAGTCCCTCTGCACACTCCCTTCCACCCTGCCCTCACTCTCCTGTACCCCCTTTATTCTCCCTGAACTTGACCCAATCTCCTAGCAGTATGCTTTGTTTCAGAGAATCCCCATCAGCCTAGCCTGTAGTCTGAAACTATTCCTACCCAGTCCTGCTTCCCACTTTTACCTTACAGAAGCATTTTCCCCAATAGATTTCTTGCATGCCTAATCCCATATTGGTGTCTGCTCCAATAATAATACAGCCAAAGACTCCACAATAATACAGCCACTTATGTCTTCATATTCTTTAGCATTTTGTTATTGGTTCACTACATTTCTCACTCTCTTCTTTCATTTTACCATTATTTTATACCATTAAATCCCAAATCTACTGTTCAAGATCCTTGGGAGCTAATTCTGTTTCAGTCTCTGTTACCACTTGTTAACTACATTTAATACAAACTATTGGCAATACTTCAGCAGCTCAGAGAAGCTCTTTAACTTGTGTCTCCATTCTGAATCCTGTTGCTTTGGAACAGTGTGCTTGTACCGAGATTTAAAATCTCTGTTGGATCACTTTTGATTGATGTCTTGGTTGGATTATATGCTTAGATTTTGATATTTTTATTGCATTTGTTCATTCCTAGGCACAATCCCTTTGATAACCATGAGCTCCATACCCCAGAGTCAGAGTTTCTCTCACACACCATCCCCTCCTGACGTACTCTAAATCCCTAAGACCGCAGCCAACCGAACAGACTCAGATGTACTCATGTTTGGAACAAGGCAAAACAAACTCTAAACTCTGTTCTTGAATTAAAGACCTATATCTCCAATAACCTGCTAGATTGTTCTATCTAAATATTCTGTTGGACCATACTATCCAGCTCTAAAAATGAACTTGTCATTGCCTTTGATACAAATATGCTTTACCTCTAAAATCACCATCTTGAGCAACCTCAAAAACAGTAATGACATTCACCAAGTCTCTATGACTTCTTCTACAGGGTTGTTTCTCTTTCCAGTCACCATTCCTGTTGCTACCTTTACATTCATTATCTGGTTTTCTCTTCTGTGTCCCTACAACTAGTGCCTCAGGTCCAGCCTTCATCATTACTCAACGGGCACCACTGTAAGAGCCTCCTTGTTTGTCAAAAGACCTCTATTTGTTTCCCTCCACCTATTCACGTTTCTGCAAGACTGATTATTTTTTTCAAAAATAACAATCTAAACTGTTTACTCCTGGGTTTAAAATTTTTGATGGCCTTCTTTACCTAATGATAATGCCCAAACTTTTTGTTATGGCATCTAAGCTCCTAAGAGCAAACCATTATGAACTTTTCCTGCTTCATTATTTACTCCTCTTCCACAGACTTTATGCTTTAGAATAACTGAACTCTCTCCAGTTCCTGGAATGTGACATGCTCCATCATGCCACTGCATTTTTATGTATGAAGTTCCTTAAATTTAGGATGCCTTTCTTCTTCTTATCTTCCTGGAAAACTATTTGGAATTCAAGCCTCAGTTAAACATTATCACTTTTTGGGGCGCCTGGGTGGCTCAGTCGCTAAGTGTCTGCCTTCCGCTCAGGGCGTGATCCCGGCGTTCTGGGATACAGCCCCACATCAGGCTCCTCCGCTGGGAGCCTGCCTCTTCCTCTCCCACTCCCCCTATTTGTGTTCCCTCTCTCGCTGGCTGTCTCTCTCTGTCAAATAAATAAGTAAAATCTCAAAAAAAAAAAAAAAACCACCATGATCACTTTTTGAAGTGTTTTTGTACTCATTCTCTTATCTATCCACAAACCTTGTAACCACCTCCACCCTCTTTGTTCACTTCATTGTTAGGCATTTCTATTGTACCTTCTCCTTGCTCTATTAAAGCCTCTATATAGAGCCTTTTAAAATGTACATTTATTTACTTGTCTGGCTCTTTTACTAGGCTACAAGTTCCTTGAAGGCCAGATCAAGATATTCATTTTAGTACCAAAAATGTCAAGGACTGTGCCTGGCACTTAGATGATGCTTAAAAATGGTGTTGAATAAACTATCCTTGCTTTGTATGATTATGCCAAAGAGGACAATGGTATTAATTTAAGAAAGCTGGGTGCCCAATGTGAGAAAAAGAGTACAATGCTTACTGATGAGTCTTAATTTAAAAAAAGAAAAAAATCTAACAAAGAGAATAAATAGTTCTGAAAAAAAAAAAAGACATTATAGACATTAACTTTCTACTAATGTTTGGATCAAATTATAAAACACCCCTGGGGAATAATGCCTATAAGGTTTTCAACCTCATTTTTCATAACGTCAAAGCATTCTTGCTTATTCTTAAATAATAAGAAACCTAAAGGATGTGGCTTGTTTTTAAACACATTTGCATGCTTTTGTTGAGAGGTCGAGCTTTGGCAGGCAAACTTGCGTAATAAATTTCCCAGAAGTAGTTGTGGATTTACTCTTAGCAACCCAGTAATAACTACCCAGAAAGGATTCGATTACAATGGATTTTCAAAGGGAAAAATGAGCACATTGATTTTTCCCCAGAATATTCATTGAATACAAATAGTTAGAACCAAGATGTATGGGAAAAGAAATTTAAGTAGAGGTGTTCCAGAATGTACAAGTGAAAAGTAAAACTCCTTAGTAAATAAGATGAAGAAAGGTGAAGACAACTGCATAACAGCAGTGTCAGCATTAAAAGACCAGAAGAGTATGGCCTCTGCGTACACGAGTGGGGAGGTGGGGATGCGTGGGTGCTCCGAGAGTCAGGATTGAAGCTCCGAGAGTTAGGATTCCCTTCTATGTCCCTCCCCACGGGCAGAAAGAGGTTCCAGATTCTACCCATAATGAAACTCTGTCTTCCTTAGGTTCTGGTTTTTTTTCTTATTCGAGATGAAATTCACACAACATAAAACTAATCATTTTAAGTGAATAATGCAGTAACATTTAGTACATTCACAATATTCCATGACCTTTATCTAGTTTCAAAACATTTTCATCACCCTTAAAGGAAATCCTACACCATTAGGCACTTACCCCATTTCTCCCCCTTCCCCCAACACTTGGCATCCACTGATTTGTGGTTTATTTCTATGGGTTTTCCTATTCTAGAAATTTTGTCTGAATGGCATCATATAATATGTGACATTTTGTGTCTGACTTCCTCCACTCAGCATAATGTTTTCAAGGTCCATCCATTGTGTAGCATGTGTCAATATTTCGTTACTTACTATGGCTGAATACTATCCCATTGTATGTCTATACCAAACTCTGTTCATACATTCATCTGTTAATAGACATTTGGGGTGTTTTCACCATCCAACTATGGTGAAGTATGCTGCTGTGAGCATGCACGTGCAAGTATTTCTTAGATTTAATTGCCATTTCTCATTCATTCATACAACACACACTTTTAAGAGTTCATTTATGTGCTGAGACCTGTGTTAGACCCCAAATATAAAATATAAAATGATGAGTAAGACATCTAATGGCGGGGATGTCTGTACAAGGGGGCAAATTTCAACATGTTACCTCTCTGATAGGAAAATGAATGATATCCTTTGGGGATCCATAGAATAGAAAGGGATTGTTTTTAGCTTACTCCATTCATATGCTTCCTTTTTCATACCTTTTTCATAGCTTTCACAGCTACTTTCATATAAATTCCATTAGAGTTTTCCTATCCCTAAGATATAAATGATGAGCTTTCTCTTTCATTTTTGAAAGGCAAGTTATATCAGTTCCTTAGTATTTGATCTATATATTAACTACTAGAAACTAAGGCATTTCTTTTCCTGGAATAAAGAGAATCATGTCAACAGGGGCTTTAAAGAGTAGTTCCAGTCAGGATGCCAGCAGGAAACAGAAGGTCCAGAAGAAGATAATTTAATGAAGGAATTGTTTACAGAGGTGTGGGCAGCATTAGGGTAACCAGAAAATGATATGAGGTACCCAGGAACTAGCAAAACAAAGGGAAACAATAACTATCTGAAGAGGAAAGGGAAGGAAAGGAAATTATCAGGACCTAGTGGGAGTCAGAGCTATGGAAGAATAGCATCCTAAGAAGAGTCCATGAAAGAGATGTAGCCTCTCCCAGAACCACGGAGCCCAGGCAGAGGAATGAGGGAATACTGTTCCTCAATCTCTCACTTTTTAAACTCTCCAATCTCTTACTAGTGCCTTCTCTTAGTTAACTCTGATCAGAATCCAGAGGGCAAGAAAGTTGGGATGATGCTAAGGGCACCAGTTGGGCAGAGAGGGGTAGAAATGGATGGAGATGGTGACCTGAGTGGAAATCAAATCAAGAGTTTGATGCTTAACCAACTGAGCACCCAGGCACCCCTACTTTTCTTTTCTTTTAATTCCCGTGTTGTTAACTCCAAAACGAATTTTCTAATCACAGTTACTGGTTTCATTTAATTTGAAAATAATATTTGCTAACAATAGCTTAATGCTAATGCTAATGATGCATTTATAAACAGCATGAAAACATGTTTTCATAATGTTCTCATACTTTGATCTCTCTCTCTCTCTCTTTTTTTTTACCCTAATTGAGCAAACTTATTCTAAGATATTTCTATTTAGGAGTTATTCCAGTAGGACATTCCAAATAAGCACAACTGGGTATTTACAAGATTAGCGTAATATAAATGCAATTTAACAGTTTTCAAATGTTTCCATAAATATAAAGAAATCACACATAATCATACAATTTTGTTGGTTCAGCTTTAATTCATATATTTAATACATTGCAGAGATCATGAGTTAAAATTTTCTTGATAGGCATATACTTGAATATTGCATAGAAACTATTACTATACTTTGATATATGGTTTAAAAAGTGTGTAGAAGCTAATCACCAACATTTGGAATATTTTTTTAAATAATATTTATTTTGTTATATTAGTCACCATACAGTACATCCCCAGTTCTTGATGCAATAACGTTTGGAATATTTGCTTCACAGAGCTGTATATAATTTCCAAACTTGTTCCATCACTGAAAATAGAAGTTCCAACTAAAATTAAAAATGAAGCCCTGGCCATTCATTTTACTTTTTTAGCCCAGACTTAAAGATCAACAAAATCATCGACAAAACATTTAAAACTTAGATGAACTCCACGTCCTCCTTCAGCTCTAACATTTTATATTTTATGTTTCACAGTAAACATGTACCCTGGTACGTTTCCTTCATCTGAGAACTTGATTCCCACATTAGAGAACCAGAGTTCATTGTATTTTCCCTTTGCATCAGTTTTCACAGTTAGCAATTATATATTTTGTGATTACTTAATTGATGTCTGTCTATTCCATTACTTTGTAAGTCATAAGGGCAAAGAATGTGTCGATCAGATCATGTTTATTATTCATTTACAGCACATAGCTCTGTGCCTAGCACATAGTCAGTACCCTGAAAGAATATATAAAATGAGTGAACCAAGAAATGAATAAAATAGACCTCCTTCCCCTTGTAGAGAGACCTCTGGACTAAGAAAAGATATCCTGGGTCCCAAATATCTCACCTGCCCCCATTCTTGGGGTACACATAAGTCCCCAGAGCCTTTTGTTTTCTTGATCCAGATTTTAAG
This sequence comes from Ursus maritimus, assembly GCF_017311325.1. NCBI lineage: Eukaryota > Metazoa > Chordata > Mammalia > Carnivora > Ursidae > Ursus > Ursus maritimus. The sequence continues at coordinate 51,107,285 of NW_024426552.1, forward strand.
GGTTCTTTCCTGGGTCCTAAAAGGATTCCCCAGGAGATGGCCTACAAGATCTTGGGCTCATCACAGTACAATAATGAAACGAGAAACTATGCACAGAATAGAACCATGTATTAATAGTTGCTTCTCAGTAACCAGTGCAACACCAACTACCTTGACAAGTGACTCCTCCCAATCTTTTGAACTATTTTTTTCCAGCAAGCGTTGAGTTTGTGATAGCATCTTCTTGAGGTCACTAACCTGGCAGTCAGCTCTTTTGATCTGAGTTTCCTGATTCATCTACCAGGATCTGGGAGAAAGTTTTTGCTATCCTGGCAATCATCATGAACAAATAATTCTAGCCTTAATCCTCTTAAAATAAAGTTCCTTCTTATCGGTGGCTATAAGCTAAGATCTTCTATGTAAGGTTTTGCTGAGACTAGCCCACCCTGTGCATATGGCTTGGACATTGGCTCTCTGAATACCTGAACTCTCTGTGACCCTCTCAAGTAGCAACAGTATTGGTTTGGCTGTTGTTCTGGATGCCAGATGAGCAGGAAGCCCATCTCCTCTCTAAGTGGATACTTAATAAATACACATATATCTTACTATTACTTTTCTGCCATGCATTTTTTATACTAATAGAAACATCCTATGTAATATCCTTAATCAATCTTTTAAGAAAAAAATCATAGTGAACTTGAATTAGATTATTTGAATGAAAGGCAAGTGAAAAAATGAATAAACATATTGAATACCTATTCTATATTGGACACCATGCTAGGCATCTTACAAATTCTGTAGCAAGAAAAATCCTACCATTTAGTCAGTAATGTTCTATTGTTCCATGACATTTTTAGTCATATTAATTAGTATTTAAAAAAAACTAAGTGATGTTGTTACTGATGGATTTAACTTTGTCTTAAAGAGAAGAACAAATAAATTGCATAGTGTCGCTCTTATATATAATTATGAGACAACTGATCCACTTCTAGAAGGTTAATATACTTGACGTTGTTTATCCATTCCTGTCATTGATTTTCAGTGATTTGTCACTAGGTTCTCACCTTCTTACTTCTTGTGATGTATTTTCAACACAAACATTACTGTTAGGCCATATTATCCTTTTTTGAGATTCAGTTTAATAGTCTGACAAATGAATGCATTATCAAAGCTTGGGTCACTACAATGAGGATTCTGAAGGCAAATATAAGTTCATTGTGAAAAAGCTCTGGGATTTATTAATAGTGTCTGCCACTTGTACAAGATAGGGAGTAGTAATATGGATACAAGGTACCTGCCATTCAGGAGAGAGATGGTTGTAGAAAAATCAGTCTTTGCCTCTTTAAAAAATGTGTCCTAAAGTTGGCCTGGTCCCTAATAAAAAGGTACATATTCTACTATTTCTCTTCTTCATTATTCCTAAGAAGGAAGATCCATTACGATTAATGTGTTATATAAGCTTGTTTTTGATACACTATGCATGATTGAGCCAACTTTTGTAGATTAGGTTAAAAACCTCACTACCATACACAGCATTGTTTCTGTAGAAAAAAACATCCTTCACTAAACTACTGACTTAAAAATACATTATTAAGGACACAATATTATTGCTTATAATTCCTTTTTAAGAGAGTTAACTTGTACTTTCAGTGACCCAACAGAAATTTTGTCATAATCTGAGGACAACAGATACTGAAATAGATGACATCAATTCTCAAAATGCACTGCTAAATATGAATTATAAACGTAGCCTACACTTTCAACATCTAGAAATAATCTTTAGTTGCTTTATACCCTTTTTACACTTCATGATTCAGGATTAAAATCTGAGTCTCAGAGAGAATTCACTTATGTCTAAGTGCAGAGAGTTTGAACTTTTCCTCTAAAAGCAATCATACGCATGGTTTACAGAACATCAAAGCCAAGAGAGTAGCACCATATAATAAGCTTTCCATCAGTGCTCTCTGTAAGTATCTAAGTCAGGTCAAACATCCCAGGTGTCCATTAGTGGTAATAAGAAAGGAACACAGAATAAAACTTGCTACCACTGGAAGTTGTAACAGTGTGTATAGCCTCACAAGGAAGTCAAAACATCAAAAGGATCCCCCAACCCTCTACATAAAGGCTATTTTTTACCACTTAACACTATGGGAAGGCATACTTTTTATTCTATGAGTTATCATTTGGAGATAGAGTTTCTAGAGAGTTAGAAAAGACAGAAAGAGAATAGACATTTAGATGAGTGTACAGGGAAAATAAAGGAGATTATGTAATTGTTAGAACATTCACATAACAGTACTTTTAAAGATGAGAGTCACTTTTTCTTCCGTGGATGGTAACTTTTTAGAAAATGACTAAATTGTTGAACAAATACAGCAAATATTTAGTAGCTTAGAACTTCAACATTGCTTATATCTGAGAAAGATGGAGCATACATAAGACATTTAATTTCAGAGAAACAAATTCTCCCTAACATTATCTTCACTTTAAAAATCATTCTGTTGAGCTGAAATGGCCTTTCCAAGAAGATGAAATGATATGTCAATTATCTCTCTCAATTAAGTTTTGGGAGTTTTAATTTTAAACATAATTATAGTCCAAAGATTGTTATAAAATACTTAATAAATGTTACTGGATGGGATGTTGTGAAGGATTCAGTAGTAGAAGATATCATATATGCCCTTTAAGGCACTCTGCAACACTTGTTGCAGAGAAAAGAAATACCTGTATAGGAAGAGTGTAAGCAAATAATTAAAAATACAAGGTCCCACACCACCTTAAAGTCTATGAATTCTAAAATTAAGAATTTAGCATAGACTATAAGTTTAGGAGTTCCCAAAAATGGCTGCAATTTTAATGTTTACTACTAACAATAAATAAAATAATTATTAAAATAGTTTTCATTTTAAAATGAATCCATCTGCAAGCCTTCTACTTCATACTGAATGGGTATGTGCAGTGGTCATTAAAGATCAGATAGCATGATTGTAACAAATTCATTCAGTGGTTCATCCTTCAGCTGAACAGTGGCCACTCTGATGATTTTGACTGTTGCAAAGTCTAAAACTGCTTTTATTCTTGGTCATAAATGTATAATATAAACTTATAATGGGTCATGAATTAAGGAGAGTACATAAGGAACACTGTGTTGAAAAACAACTAAATCTTAATTAATCAGTAAACTCTGAGATGCAAGAAACAACACCTTCTCCATTTTTGTTTGTGTAGTTAATTTAAATGGATTCCATGACTCAATCCTGCTGGGTTGGTGGGAAATTTAACCTTAGTCATGACTAGGCTTTCCTGCTCATCTCTACCACTTTCAGGCTCGGATCCCAGGTTTTACACAAAGCACAGTTGGGAAGTCTTCTCTAGTCTTCTCTTCTCACTGGTTCTTCTAAGGAGAATATGTTCTGAGGCCTGTAATTAGTCCCTTAATATCTGCTAGCTTTGCTTCTGCTGCATGCTGGAGGTACAGGTATTCTGAAGTGTTTCAAAACTCTGGGGCCTGGACTCTAGCCACATGGGTGCACAATGAAGACAGCCACCCACCACCACCCCCGCCACCATCTCAAAGCCTTCCTTGAAAGCTGCCATGCAGTGGGATGTGGTCTTGCTCTTCCTCTCCTGCCTTGACTTCCTCCCACTGTTAGGGTTACAAAGAAAACCCATGAAATGAGTTGCCTTTAAATGAGTTTGGCTTTCCTTTACCTTTTTCTGTGGTGAAAGCAAAGCAGATTCTTTTCAGGAGGGAGAACTCCATTTCTTGGATTTCCAATAAGCACAACTAGCACAAACTGAGGGGGAGGAGAGTGTAAAGCAGCAAGACTCAGCATACAGCAGCATTCCATATTTTAGCTTGGGTTAATTTCTGACATCACAAACACTAGAAATCAAGTATGGTTAAAACTATCCTTGAAGATTCATTTAATTTCCAATAAAGTTCAGTAAGCATTATTTTGTATAGTCAACCCTGTACTAAAATGTTCATGTGTAAATGACACAAACATTAGTAATATAAAAATACCATACATGTGTGTATGATAATTTACAATTCTCCTCACAAATATTTAATTTTTTTTTTTTAATTTTAGTTATTCTGTCTTTCACTTACCCTCTACTGCCTGGAGAGTTTGATTTGTGTAGGGTCTATGTATTCTCCCCTGACAAAAATATGCTCAGAAGGAAGGCCAATTTATTCTTTGGGGATTTTAATCTTTTCAGAATTATAACCAGTCCTTTTGATACTGATGAATAACAGAACAATCTGCTTATTAACAATGTTCAATTCCTTCCTCATAAAAGATCAAGACTTATGGTGAAGGTAAAATGGATTGTCTTCTGATTCGGTTCAGAGGATTTAAATGGTTTTGGACAACCCAATGAGGCCTACCTTATTCTGTGATCCACTTGGTTAACTCTGTATTAAAAGTCCTATTGTGCATAATCTCAATATGAGCAAGTGTGACATCATTCCATCACTAGCATGGAGTGGAGGGGCAATGAAATAGACACGACCATATCTGAGGGAGCTATTACAGAAAGAGAGTCGAAAAAAGCATTGATGAATTGCTTTGAATGATAAGCTGAGATTTCTTTTTTCTTTTACTTTTTCTTTCTTTTTTTTTTTTTTTTTGCCATGCAAGGAGATGTAATATATTTTTATGAGATTATTAACCAGGTAAAGAATGATTTGTTTGGTATTATAACACAAAAACTGAAAAAGAATTATAATAAGAGGTAGTAATACCATACCTCTGATAAGCTGTTTTTCAGAAGCAGTGCTTCTGAAGTGAAGAAAAAGAAAATAATATTTGTCCCATATGAAAGGTATAGGGCAATATTCTTCATAGTACGTATCAAAATCACATGAGAGGTTGGGTAAAGGTGAAGAATATTGGGCCTCGCATAATCCTATTAAATGAGAGATGGAGACCAGAAATCTGCAAACTTGACATCCTATTCAGATGTTGTCCATGGATGTTAAATGAGAGGATCAATGTAGAAATCAAGTGAGTTTATTGATTGTAACACGCCATTATTTTCTAAGTAAATAGCTTTCCTGAATTTCACTCTCCTATTCTGCAAAAAAAAAGAATTACTTGCAGTAATTATGTTAAAGAGTTTAGAGGATGACCAAGTGAGCTATCTGATATGTGTAAACACTTTAAAACTTAGACATGCCAGACAAATATATGTAGCAGTGGTTCTTGTAATCTTAACAACCACCATACTTTGACTGCTTCCTTGGACTCTGTGTTCCTCCTTCTATTCTGTGTCATGCATACCCTGTGGAAACCCAGGTCTAAGGGTCATTAATTTTTATAAGACTTAGAAGAGTCTGTGCTCTAGCCACATAAAGTATTAAAGTTGGAGGGGATTTTAGTATGCCCTTTCAATGTGTGTAATACAATGTTTTACACATGAAGATACTGAGGCGTAGAGATTTGAAGTTATTTTGTCAAGTCCTTTTCATGTTAAAATATCAAGGATGATAGTTTTGATTTTTTTAAGTTTATAACATATTAGATACGATTCACAAGTATGTTGCTCTAGTTAGTCTGCTCTTTCTTTTCCACTTGTGAACAAAAGGGGTAATAGAAGGCCTGAGTCAAAGCTCCAGATGGGTGTGATTACTCCAGTAGCAAGAGGGAGGCCTGCTATCTGAGTACGTTTCTCAAGGCCTAATCTCAAAGTCCTTGAGAGCTAACATCCATCTGAGATATTCCTGATCCTTTGTACTTTCCACAAACATCCCAGGCTTCAACAAAAAAAGCCAAATAAAAGTCAAGAAATCTGCTCAACACTACTAGAAAATTTTGGTTGATAATCCGTAATCATAGATGGTCTATATCACTGTCTCTAAATAAAATCAACCATAGAATCAAAGGAGAGGCCTAAGATCTAAGAAGATTTTAGAACAACATAAACTAAATCTTTCATTCTGTAGAAACACAAACCAAGGCCAAGAAATACTATTTTGTCCCAAAGAAGTTTGAGATTATGGTAGAATGCCACCCTGGTCTACTATCACATAATGCAGTTCAGTTTTCACTTCACAGACTGCTAATTTTAAAAACAGCAAGCCCTCCCTGCCAAGTACACTCCTGTATCCAATGTCAGCTTTCAGAGAGTAACAGGCTGCTAGATATTCCTCCCTCTGATGTGCGTTATCAGAAGGATACCACATCTGAAGGTGCTGGGCACAATCTGACTTGTGAGTGTTTAGAGACAGAGTCTGCCATTTTAATTATAATTATCTCTCAACCTTAACCTCAATTCTCAGAAAACTAGCCAAAGTACTTTTAAATCTATATCCTCAAGATTATGCTAATTTAAGTGTCTATTTTTTTGTATGCAATACATTTTTAATATCAAAAAATAAAGTTCAGATTTTATCATCTTCTGTATTTCAGAATAACAAGATTTATATCAAGTGATTTAAATTCCATGGATAAAAATAGGTTTTCCAGGGCATTATTTCATACTATTTTCAGTGGAATTTTCTGTATCCTTACAATGCTACAAAGACCTGCTCTTAGTAAGGTCACAAACAAAATGTACAGTGGATTATTAAACAGTCAAAGGAGGAACAGTGCACAAAGGTAATGCATATGGGAAATCAGCCAACAAATAAAATGTTCAGCTCTGCCAGCAGCCGACACATGGATAAAGACAAGTGTTGTTCGCTAGAAGGAAAAGTAGTTTTGAATGATGACAATTGTGTAAAAATGCAATAATGCAAGAGCCTTTTTACAAATAAGAAATAGATACGATTTGTCATGCTTTTTGGCTTTTAAACTATTTTTAGCACATTGTAGAAAAATAGATTTAAAAAATGAGGTTGATCATCCATCAGATGTGTTTTCTGATATAAAAGTGTACACAAGAGCTTTTTTTGTAGTGGAGGAAAAGTATCATGGTTTGGATTTTGCATTATACCTAAAGAAAACTTGTTTTGCCAGGTTAGGAGTGAATGAGGCTTGATTTGTTGTATTGTTAATTTTTAAGTGAAATTAAATAATATTTATAATAATATAGGCCTCCTATGAAAGACTCTGAGATAGCAGAGCTTATTTTGTTATATGAAAAATGACATACATAATCAGGATAAAAATAGCTCTTAGTACTAGTAACTATTGACGTATCATGCTACATTTGTCTTTTTAAATTCTTTTTGTTCATTCCTCATCTTTTTATGGATGTATACTAATGACTATTCATTTTAGATGGGCTATATGATACACCCATATTATTTTCAAGTCATATTATTTTACACCCAATAAAGCCTAATTAACAAGATAAATATGTGGAATTATTTATCATCCGAAGATAAATTTACTTAAGAATTCCACATGCTTCCCATATAATTATTAAAATAAAATGACATAAATATTATATAATTTTTAAAATACAAGAAGTCGTATATAACTAAGAGCATACTTAAATTACACAAATGACAGAATACAGGCACAGCATATTAAAGCTATAAGAAACATTAATTTGAGAAAATGAAATTCAGTGTCCAAATATACGACTCAAGAAAAAGAAGGTAAAAATTAACAAAGATCTGTTATGATATTTGATATGAAATTCCCACTTCTGAAACCAGTGAAAGCAAAAAGATTATTTTGATCCCTCTCAGACCCAGAGAGCTTAAATGTTGCTCATTAAATACCAGTGAATATATGATTCCACTAGGAGTCCAACACAAAAGAGATTACACTGAGATGGGGAGTTGAGATTTACTACCAAATAATGTACAGGACTTCAAGAATAATAAAAGCATTGTAACAAGTACTGAATACAAGTTACTGAGTTCATAGGAGGGGCTCTGCTCTTTGGGCAGCCACCATCAGGGAAATCTCTGTGGAGATGGTGGACTTAGCCAGGGGCTGGAAGGATGGAAAAGCTGGAATAGGAAGAAAGCTTAGGAGAGCACAAAAGGAACAGACTGGGCAAACCATGGACTATGAGCTTGCACTGATTTAAGCCATTTGACGACAGTAACTAGAAAACAATGAGGGAGATATGGTTAGAAAGATCATTAGGGCAGGAATGAGACTGATTAATACAGAGCCTGATCACAAATGCTTGATGAATTCTACTGATGTCGACAATTTCACGCTAAATCCATGTTTTATACTCAAGTGGGAGATGAAGCTAGAGATCTCCTACACATTTTCATGTTTCCCTTCCTTGGCCTAAAGTACTCAGTAGCTGCAGGATACGGTGACAATTCTCAGCTATTATAACCACTTTTCCTCCCAGGAAACAGCACATATCCTCACTTTTCCATAATACAAATCCTAGTGCCATCTGTATTGTTTAGAAAGAGATTATAAATTTTTTTCTACAGGTGACCAGGACAGCTTTGTGATTGCAATTGCCATTCATTTTCCCCTTTCGATACTTGGTCCCCACTGCACTGAAGTCCTGGCTCCCTAGGCTCAAAGGCTATCTTTAGAGTGAAACACAAATGACATGTTAATGATTAGTAAAAACACAAAGCAGGGGGTTAATGACCATAGCTGAAATTATGGACTTCATTTCCATTGGGTCGGCAGAGTCTGAAACGTCCAAAGAAAGCTCAGGAAAGAGGTCCTGCTCATGCAGCTGCTCCCAAGCATGAAGGCCGCCTAGCATTAACGTTCAGTCAGTGATCCATAGCTCTTGCGGGGAAACTCGCCATTATTTAGTTCATGGGATGTGCTGCTCCCGACACACTTAAGAAGGCTCCCTATTACTCAGATACCAGCTGGGGGCCTGATAATCAGTGAGGTTTTCATTTATGAGATGCCTGGAGGATACGAGAGGCCAGAGCCAAGTAAAGATTTTTATTTGTATCTGGGAGGTGATTACAGCCTGCTTCAGGAGATGAGTAGTGATATGGAGGGGGAGATGGTGTCTTTTTATCTGCTCCCTCCTCTCAGCCTCCTCAGAGATACTTTCAAATGAAATCTTGATCATACCACTTCCTCTCTTAAAACTGTTGGATGGCTTACTACTGCTTTTAAGATAAAGACTAAGTTTCCTAATGCAGTCTGTAGTCTCCTGCCTGGTCTGGCCCCAGCTGACCTTTCCAGGATCAACCCACATTACTATTCCCTTCTCTGGTCTCTATACTCTAGTCAGAGTGGCCTTCCTTCAGCAATTCCAGTGTACCTTGTGGGTCCTACCACAGGACCTTTGCACTTATTGCTCCAGCTTTCTGAAATGCTTTCTCCTTTCTTCCAATATCTTAGCCCACACTTATCCTCAGGGAAGCTCTTCTCTGATCTCTCTGGTTAGATGCTTCCTTGAGATGCAGTTAGAGCATCATATAACCTATTTACATTTATTTGCATAATTATTTTTTTGGTGATTGTCTCCCACTTTGGACAGTAAGCCCTATGAAATGAGGGCAAGTCAGTATTGCTCATCTTTGAATAACCAATATTAACAGGATATTAATAGGCATTAGTAGGCATATTAATAGGCAAATAGACACTCATTAGATATTTGTGAAATGAAAGGATATATAGGAGAAATAAAATCATAGCAATGTGTATACATACACACGTATACACATACACACATATACATATATAGTAGTTTTACAACTATAGAACTTGTAGAACACATTGAGGGCTATTTATACATGAAAATGAGGTAAAAGACTATAAAAGTTAGTAAAGGACAAGTAGAAAAACCATGGAAGGAAATATGAATTTAAAAAAAACCCAGCCATTAAAACCAGAATCATTCTAAAAGATACTTTATATTCATGTGGCTGACAATTGTCACAAAATAAAATGATAAACTCACAGATGATTAAACTACACTGTTATAGCTAACCCTGTGAAATAGAAATATTATCATGATACAAAGACTTAATGCACTGCATGCTTGAAGATCACATAAAAAAGAATATGTTAGCCTTCTCTGATAGAAGAAAGTAAAATTATGCTTTCCTGATTCTTGATAAATGTAAGAATTATTTCTACCTAAAGCTCATAAGTGTTCTTACAGGTGATAAGCCACCAATACCACAGGTGATGATAATTCAAGGTTATGATCATAATCTTGGTCTTTTTTTCCCCCGAGAAAGACCCACGACAGCTGTGTGCTGGCGTGGAGCAGGTATGTGCTGCATCTCAAACACCCCTGCTTCACTTTCTTACCAATTGTCAAGGACAAATTTAATTTGTGGACGCTGCCCTCTTTACCACTAAGCTGACAGAAATAAAAGAGCCAATTTCAAATGAATTTTCAGCCTCCAAAAGATGAAAGCATGTAAAATATATTTAAAAATTTTGACTTCAGAACATTGCTTCATACTAACAATACTTAATATTTTTAAATGTTAAATCATTTTCTGCTTCTCACTTAATATAACAGAAAGGAAAATCATCATTAAAATGTGTGCTCTGTTGAAACATCTCCTTGATTTTCACAACACACTGTGTGTGCACACATAGACAGTTATACAAGTGTTAGTAGCGATGGAAAGAGTACTTGGTTTTCTTAAGGCAAAATTGAGTCATATTTACCAAATAAAAGCAAGCATTTCCACTGAGAAATTTTAATAAGCCTTGATCACTCCCTGTATCATACAGTTTTGACTGACATGCAGAAAACACAGTTGTTGCCACACAGAGTTTTTACCAATAACAATAAGGAGGTTATTGATTTATGCCATTTTTAATTTTGAGAATTACTCAGGTTGCAAGAACGGCAAATTAGAATTTGGAAACATGAAACCTTAAAACACATATTTTCTTTAAAAAGCCAACTATATACTTGGACTTGGGGCTGCTCAAGTGTAGAGCCTTATATAATTTTTGTGTCACATCTCTGAGTAAAATAACTGACGCTAACAGCTGTATCAAACAACGCCAAAATCTCAGGGGCTTAGCAAAATAAGTTTGTTTCTTACCCACAAAAAATCCAATGCAGATGTTGTTCAGTTGGCAGATGCTCGGGTGACATTTCAGGGTGGGTCTCCTTTACGTGGTGACTTAGGGATCCAGTTCTTGATGTCATCACCTTTAAGTGACCTCCAAGATTGCTACAACAAGAGGAGACAGAATGAGGGAGTGTGTGGGGGTGCAAGGGAAATTTTTATGAACCATATCTGGAAATGGCATATATCATTTTCGTGGCCAAAACTTAGTCACAGAGCCCCACCCGAATGCAAGAAGCTAGGAAAAATGGAGTGTAATTCTGTGCCAAGACCCTAAAAAGTAGAGGAAATAAAAAAATAGATATTGATCAACACTCTGAAATTTCAGCCTGGACATGCAACAGAGTAGCAGCACAGGAACTGCTTGACTTACATATACCCGTCCTAGACCATGTGGAAATGCAAGAGAAGTCTGTTTCCTTTGTATCTTTCAACAAAAGAGTTTACAAAATAATTAGGTGACAGATTAAATGTCACGTTGTCTAGTACAAACCACTAGAAATTAAGTTAGTATTCAATTACATGTTGTTATAAGTATTATTCAAGAGCACACAGTTAGTGGGTAAAATGGAAATTAGAACTTTGAAGATTTTTTGTAAGTAGATGTTGTCAGGAAAGTTTTCTAAAGAAGCAAGAGCTTATTCCAGGCCTTGAAGAATGACTAATGGGTGTTAATGGCAATGGGGGGGGAGGGGGGCAGTTGATGGGGGCAGAACAGAAAAGATGAGGGGAGTGTGATTGACAAACACTTTGATGTGTGCATTGGTGGTCTGGTTTAGTTGGTTTATAAGATTGATATTAGAATTAATAGAAAGTAAGGTTAAACAGACTAAAATGGGTAAGGAGCTGGAGGATTTTCTTGGTTCCTCTTTGCCTTATTACTTGGATCACACCAGTCACCAAGTCCATTAAGAGTCAACAATCATGACCTTTTGCAATGCCTTCTGTGACTCTCTCCACATCCTCCTCCCAGACAGGAGTGCAAGGAAGAGGGCAGTGAGTTGGATGAACGTGTCTAACCCTGGAAGCCAGCCCATATGGTTCAACTGAGAGACCAGAGAAGAGTTTCAGAATACTTTAGACATTCAACAACATCTAAGTTTTCACAAAGCCTTAGGAACAGAGATTCAGAAACAGACATGACCGTGTTCTCTCTGCCCTAAACATCATTCAGCTCTGCTGCTTAGCTTCTAGGTCAGCTCCACACTACCCTCCACCTATGATCTCTCCATCCAGAGTGCGTCCTTGCTGAAATCGTCAAGTGGATCCTTTTGCTGTTTGGCACCCTCTCCTCACCTCCTCTGCCGATGCTCACTTTATTCATGTTAGGTAGCCAGTGCCCAAATGCTGCCTGTGTCCAAATACCTACCTTCAGTAGCATTCTCTGGGAATTACTCTCAGGCAGCTATAGTTATTGGAAAGAATCTGAAAACTTAATTTCAGATAAGATATGTATTGATAAGGATCTAAGATGTTTCTATGCCTGCAAGTGTTTGTATTTGAATGCAGGACATTTAAATAACAAAAATGTTCCAAGTATCAAAGGACTCATACAGGAATATCATGCAACCTTTAAAATGATGTTATAGAATGACATGACAATGAAAAAAGCCCATAGTGTACTTCCAAGGGAAAAAAATGAGTTTCAAAAGAATATATGTATGTTTGCTTCCACCTTTGCTTTAAATACACTTATGTCTAAGTGTTTACCTGAAATATCTAGGAATTGTCTAGCTCAGATAAATAATATTTCCATCCTTAAAGTAATTTTAATTCCAAGGAACTCAACTGAACAAAGACATTCTAGCACAAAATAAACATACATACATTATAGGAAAGCTTAAATATATATATATATATATGAGAATCAATTGAAAAATGTATTAAATACCTTATCACCAGTTTGCATTAGTCAAATATCTGCTTGTAACTGAGTATTTTCTTTAGTGCTATAAACGCAAAGCACTCATTTACTAAAAAGGGGAAAATTACCAAGGTGCAAAAAAAGACATAAAAAAAGACCTTAAGTGGAGCAGGTGAATGGCAGGACCAATAGGAGGGACAAACGCAATTCTCTCAAAATTAATCTATAATGTCAATATGCTTACAAGCAATATCACAACTAGATTTTTCATGGAATATGACAAACTCCCTTGCAATTCATACCAAAGAATAAAAGTCTAAAAACAGCTAATACAATTCTAAAAAAACGCAGGGAGGGGAGCTTACACTATCATATTTCAAAAAAATATATCATTAAGCTAAAGGAATATACCAATATAATGATTTCATTTCATTTTTGTAAAATAAAAACTATCAAAATTATTATTTATTTTCCCATGGTGGAATTTTAGAATGATTGACATGCGGAAAGGGGAAGGGAATGGATCTCTACATACCCACTTTTATTACACAATATAACCAAAGTATATTTCATTTCATTCCTAATGCCTCAACTATGAAACAGACATATCGTTGACTTTAACATACTTGGCTTAGGGCCTGTCCCTAAACTTGCCTGTACTTTCTAATAATCTGGGGGTGATTTGGGGATATGAGAAATGTACTTGAAAAGTGCTCAATCCAAATACGTTAACAACAAAATCAAATTTACCTATTTTTGAAGAAATCATAAAAGTGAGTGTTTAAGAATATATCATTTTTTTTAAAGATTTTTATTTATTTATTCAACAAAGATAGAGACAGCCAGCGAGACAGGGAACACAAGCAGGGGGAGTGGGAGAGGAAGAAGCAGGCTCATAGTGGGGGGATCATGCCCTGAGCCGAAGGCAGACGCTTAACCACTGTGCCACCCAGGCACCCCAGAATCTATCATTTTTATCATGCGCCCCTTATACCTTATACCCCAAATATGATGTATGTTAAAGGATGATTCAACTGCTTTCTGACTACAGACATTCCTTGAATGTAGCCACTGCCCAAACCCTGGGTAAGGTCTCCTCCCACCTTCCTCCATCACTGGCTGCAGTTTGCTACTCCTACTGGGGAAACCCTATACCTTATCACCAGTCTGGCTTCCTCCGAGGTGAGGTCTGGCAGCAAGAGGGAAAGGAGGAGGGGGGAGAGGTCAGCATCTCAGTATCCACTCTCCACCTCTCCAACACTTTCCTCCACAAAGACAGGACTCACAGGCAGCACCTGAAACCCATCCATTTCCTCCCCCTTCTTTGCTCTGACTTGCTTCTCTTCAAGAAAATGCCCCAAGGATCTAAATATGGTTTTTCTCTGAGTAGAAGGATTTCAGTTTGGTTCCTTGTGTACTGTTGGTATAAGACCTAGGTGAAAAATAAAAAGTTAAGAATCACACAGAAGGCCTTTTTATTGTCTGCATGTTTTGCATTTCCCCCCCTAGCAGTAAAATAAACAAAATAAAACATCAGAGCTAAGAAAACCTCTAAAAAGTATCATCCCTCTCTCTCTCTCTCACTTCCTTTTTTTAGTGTGTTCTCTTCTCATCAGTGACAAAAAAGTCAGGAACAGGCTTATGAAATTGCGTCCTGTCCACAGATGTTCAGGAAGGAGAAAACCTCTCACTGGAAGCTATAGGTGGAGGCAGCGGCACATTATCTGATATTTGGGGAGGTGGAAAATGAGTCAAAGGAAACATTAGAGCAGTTATACCATAAACAGCAGTAACACAAAGAGAGTCTCTTTCTATTTGGGGTTAGTTTTTTTGGAAATACGACGTGGTAGAAACACTCAAATGCAATGATTCAGGCAAAAATGATATTAATAGAACTATTCTTTGATTTTTATTTGAACATTGAATATTTCCCATATGATTTTTATTTGAACATTGAATTTTTCCCATATGGAAACAGAAAGAAATTTATTTATAGGAAATGCTTTTGTTGATAATATTGTATTGGAAATGCATGGCAGAAGCAGGATATTATCTTGCTTAATATCAGGGAAATGGAAAGCATTTTATTTTTTGTTTCCAGTTGAAGTATCTAAAATAATACCTGAAGTATTTTGCTTTCTTATTTATTCACCTGAATACATTTCTTGTCACACTGTTTATTACATTAATTTGTAATTGTTGGTTATTAGTACCTATTCCATACTCCCTACCTTCATTTTTTTTGTTATGATTATAGTATCACATCTTGTATCAAAGGGGAAGAAGACCAGTCGTATGCTAGCCTCCATTCCCTTTTTCCTTCTTCTAGAACTATCTATCTCTTTCCCTATTATCAATTTATCCCTCGCTATGGGGATTATTCCCATGAGCATATGCATATATCCTGGTTAATCTTCTATTAAAACACAGACACACACATACACACACATACACACACACACACACCCTTGGTTCCATGTTTCCATCCAATTATCATTCCAGTTTTCTATACATTGTTACAGTAAAACTTATTCATCTAACTGAACATAATAAAAAAAACTTTATTTCATCTTCTAATTTTACATCTCTCCCCAACTTACTACTTTAAATTCTCTACTTCTACCATTTGAGAAAATCTCCAAGGACTTTCATGTTACCAATCTAATGGTCCCATTTTTGTCTTCATCTTAATCAATCTCATGTCCAAATTTTATAGAGTTGAGGGGCACCTGGGTGGCTCAGTCGGTTAAGCGTCCAACTCTTCTCCAAGCTCAGCAGGGAGTACGCTTGAGTTTTTTTTCTCTCCCTCTCCCCCTCCCCCTTTCTCTGTCTCAAAATAATAAATAAATAAATCTTTAAAATAATGTTATAGAGTTGACCTTATTCCTTCTACTTTAGAGTCTTTTAGGATTTGGTTTCAGTGACATCCTATTCCTGCTTTTCCTTCAAATCTCTCTAATCACTTCTTCCCACCCCAACTGTTTGACCTCCACTTGTGGGTTGCTTGGAGGTCTATGATGAATATCCTCTTCCTCTTAAATCACATCTATTTCTAGATGATCTTATCAAGCCCTATGACCTTATACACAATTTATACTCTTGATCATGTCAATGTATTATTTCTTTTTCTCTTTTTTCAAATTTTTATTTAAATTCTAGTTACCATACAGTGCAATACTGGTTTCGAGAGTAGAATTCAGTGATTCATCACTTACATTCAACATCCAGTGCTCATCATAATAAGTGCCTTCCTTAATATTCATTACCCATCTAGCCCATCCCCCTCCACCCCCTCCACTGCCCCACCCTCACCTCCATCAACCCTGAGTTTGTTCTCTATCTTTAACAGTCTCTTATGGTTTGTTTCCCTCTCTCTTTTTTTTCCCCTTCCATATGTTCATCTGTTTTGTTTCTGAAATTCCACATATAAGTGAAATCATATAGTATTTGTCTTTCTCTGACCTATTATGTGTACATATAGGTGATTAATAGACAGTTGCTTCAATGCTTGAATAATTTTTTAAATCCTGAATACGTCACTAAACAAAAATTTAAAGTGAAATAGTAATCCCCCATATTAAATTTTCTACTAGTAGACTTTGAATAAACAAGTATGTCAACATTTAAAGGTTTTAACATAATAATTAAGTTTGCTTCTTCTTCAGTCTATGTTGGATGGATGACAATTCTATTTCAGGGAATGATGTATATATACATAAAAAGTTTCCATTGTTTGCCTCAGTAACATCTAACAGAGAAACCAGTCTCACAGACGTAGGCTGATGGAAATGGGAAAATTTCCATCTTCAAAATTCATCTTCAGTCTTTCATCAGTAGCCAATTCCAATAATTCATCCTATGCAGTTATAACAGCATTTAAATTCTTTTGGCAAAAAAGGGATTTCAAATTTACACATTTCTGGGTTACAATTATCACATTAAATTATCACATGCTGTAATGTGTTTTTACAGTGCATAACCAGTATGTAGCTGGTGTCCCATGCAACTCATCATACGAATTTGACAGCAGAAAAACTGGTCTACACACAGTTAAATGTGACAAGTTTATTCACCACATGCTTGGATATCACAGATCTCTCAAGTTGCTATGAATACTCATACAGTTTTACTCATAATTTCTGTACTTACCTTATCACTGACCAATAAATAATTCATGGACCAGCTTTGACCTAATACACATCACAAACTTAATATAGCCAAAAAGGAGCTAATTAATTACCAAACCACAATAGCTCTTATCCTCATCTTCCCCATTCATTAAGTAGTATCATCATCCACCCAGTTGAAAATTAACACCAAAATTATAGGCATTATTCTTTTTTCTTCTTTTAAAGCAAACGTTACAAGAAGTAGCTTGCCTTTGGAAGAGATATAAAAGAACAGAGGATTGGTAAACCATCTATCACATGAAAGTATCTACTGCAAAATTCTTTTATCATGTAGTTCTTAAGAAAAGTTTTATTTTCAGAATAACACGCTGTACTTGTTTTTTTTTTTTTTTTTTGTAATAAATTACCACAAACTTAGATCTTAAGACAACACAAATTTAGTATCTAAAGTTCTTAGGTCAAAAGTCCAAAATGGGTCTTACTGGTCTCAAATCGAGGAATTAACAGGGCTGCATTTTTTCTGGAGGCCCTAGGGGAGAATCAGTTTCCTCGTGTATTCCAACTTCTTGAGGCTACTTGCATTCCTTGGCTTACGCCTATTTTTCCATTCTCAAAGCCACCAGTGTAACATCTTTAATTCTCTGACTCTGCTTTGGCTGTCACATCATTTCCCTCCCTGACCTTCTTGTCTCCCTCTTTAGTAAAGACCCTTGTGATACATTGTGTCCACCCAGATAATCCGGTATCTTCTTCCCATCTCAAGATACTTAATGACATCTGCAAAGTCTCTTCTGTCATGTAAGGTAATATAGTCACAGGCTTTGGGGATAAGGACACGAATATCTTGGGAAAACCATTATTTCATCTACCACCCCCCCAAAGATTACCAAATTTTAGTATCTGAGAAAATAAAAGAAAAATCAGAAATTCACACTCTGGTAAATCAGAGAGACTCAAAAATGTTTGTTTTTAATATTAATGGATATATCAGCTTTCACTAAATGTTTTATTAATAATATTCAGTTTTATAAATGTTTTTCTATAATAATCTACTATGTGAGGATACAATGATTTGCATTGAAATAAAAATAAAGTCAGTTAGACTCCTAATTCCACAAAATTCTACTGGAAAAAACTTTAACAAATCCAAAGCAAAGTATTCAAGAAAAAATAGGTCTGTTCCCATACATCCAAAAAGAGAGTGCAACTACCCTACTTTATGAATAAACATTTACATTTTGGCAATGCATGGGCTTGAGAACACCATAAAATTCATTTCATTACCACTGAGACTCATGAGTTATATTGGATGCTGGAAATATGATCTGTGAAGTGGGAAAAATTAATTGGTCTTTTATGGAATTATTTATTTTTTGGAGCTTTATGGATAAATTGACTCACTTTTAGGTCCTCTTATTTAAGCTTTTCTTCACTCCCACGGGCAACAGCTGGGGCCATCAAAGAACACCAGGAGCTGGGTTGCCACTGCCTCTGAAGCACCCTGCCGTAAAGACTGGAAGGAAACAAGTTAGGAGTTATTCTTGATTTCACTTGCCCCCTCACCTCCTACAAGCTATCAATATTCTATTTCCAAATCATATTGAGATCCTGAGTCCATCTACTTCTCTCCATTTCCACTCCCACTTTCCTTGTGAAATCATTATTATTCCTGGTGTGGATTACTGCAATAACCTCTTACTGGTAACCCTCCTTCCATTTTTGCTTTTTTTAAAATCCACCCTTTACATAGAACCCTACTGAGCTTCTAATAAAGCAAACTGAACCAAAACTATAAAACTCCCAGAAAATAACATGGGAGAAAATCTAGATGACCTTGGGTATGGCGATGACTTTTTACATACAACACCGAAGGCATGACAGAGGAAAGAAATCATTAATAGCTGAACATCATTAAAATTAAATATTTCTCTGCCAAAGAAACTGTCAGAAGAGGATAAGACAAGACACAAACTGGGGAAAAAAACATTTGCAAAAGACATATCTGATAAGGACAGTTATTGAAAATATACATAAAACTCTTGAGATTCAACAATAAGAAAATGAAAAACCTAATTTAAAAACGGTCAAAAATCTGAACAGACACCTCACTCTTTAAAGAAGAGATATGAATGGTAAATAAGCATATGAAAAGATGCCAAATATCCTATCTCATAAGTGAACTGCAAATTAAAACAACGAGATACCACTATACTCCTATTTGAACGGGTAAGTTCCAAAGCACTGGCAACACCAATTGCTGGTGAGTATGTGGAGTGACAGAAACTCTCACTTGTTGCTAGTGTGAATGCAAAGTAACACAGAAACCTTGTAAGTTTCGCAGTTTCTTACAAAATCCTTACCATACAATACAGCAATTACCCTCCTTGGTATTTACCAAAATGAGCTGAAAACCCATGACCACATAAAAACCTGCACACAAAGATTTCTAGCAGCTTTATTCATAATTGCCCAAACTTGGAAGCAATAGGTGAATGGATAAACTATAGTAAATCCAGACAATGGAATATTATTTATTGCTAAAAGGAAATGTGCTATCACAACATAGAAAGATTTGGAAGAAACTTAAATGTATGTTACAAGTGAAAGAAGACAATCTGAAAAGGTAACATACTATATGATTCTAACCATATGACATTCTAGAAAAGGCAAACTATGGAGACAATAAAGGATCAATGATTGTCAGGAGTTTGGTGGGGGGGAAGAAAGAATGAATTGGCAGAGCACAGAGGACTTTTAGGGCAGTGGGACTATTCTCTATGATAAGATAATGGTAGATACATGTCATTATACATTTCTCAAAATCCATAGAATCTACAACATTAAGAGTGAACCCTAACGAAAATTATGGACTTTGGGTGATAATGATGTGTCAATGTAGGTTTACTGATTATAACAGATGTAGTACTCTGGTGAGGAATGTTGATAGTGGAGGAGACTGGAAATGTGTGGGGTGAGTAGTATATGGGAACTCTGCACTTCCCACTAAATTTTGCTTGTGAATGAAAATTGCTCTTAAAAATGAAGTCAATTTTTTTAAACAGCAGCAATAAAATTTTTAAACATTATAAAAAGTTAATAAAAATAAAATAAAGTAAAAGAGTGAATGGCATAAACACACCCAAAAATAATTATTTACCAACTACCTAGGCATCCCTTAACCCAGTCAAGTTGACACGTAAAATTAACCATCAAAATGAATAAATGAAATTATGGAGCAGGGCTGGGCGTAGGGTGAAGCAAGCAAGGCTCTCAGGGCACAAAGTGTCAGGAGGTTCTCACTCTCATGTTAGTTCAGAGCTGATCCTGCATCTGCAGGGGTTGGGAACCATGTACGACCTCCAAAGTGATCCACAAATGTCTTAGTGTTCTGCTATCACTACCCTGGAATTTTTAATACGTTTTAAATAAGTGCCTCCATTTTCATTTTGTCCTGGGCCCTCCAAATTTTGTAGCAGGTCTTACCTGAGAGTGAAATCTTCTTTGAGAGTGAAGCATCTAGGTCACAAAATTTAAGAGAAGCTCACACTCAGTTTTGTATAACTTCTCAGACCATACTTTTTCAGCAAGCTGGGAGCAGAGTGCTTGCTAAAATTCTGTTCCCTAAGCACTTCACTTGCTTCACCCTAACCTGGCCCCACAATGAAACCTGTCTTCAATAGCCATCTCCAATGTTACAGAGAATTAGAAAAAGACCAATGTTTGGACTGTCTCTGTTCTCAACATCTTTGAGAAATTTGGTAGTGGTGGTGATGGCCATGACAAGAAGCCTCAGAACAAGATACTCCTATAAAAGAATAGATGGGAACTGGAAAGATTAATCTGAAAAATTAAAAAGACCTACTTCCCCCACAGTCCCTTCAACCTATAGTTACACCACAGATCCTAGAAATCTCCTGGGAATGCTGTGATGTTGAGTTGCAGATGAAGACTGTATATCAAGAGTCATATCTGTTCTGGGCCATCTCATACTTTATTCAAGACACTGAGCATTTGTCTATAGCTAGTCCCCAGTGTTGGGCCCTCTGGGAGCCTGCTGTGGCTCCCAGGTTTCCAGACTTGTTACTCATCCTTTTTAAAGCAGAATCATTATCATAGTTCTTATAATTTCCTGATCAGATCAGGTTAAAAAAAAAATAAATGATCCTCTTCCTTATTCCCACTCTCAGTCCTAGGATTCTAAAAGTGACTGTCCTTACTTCTAGAGTGACACCAACGTATTATTCATAAAAGTATCTCTAAAAAGGGTCATACCATGGATTCTTACCTTTTAAAAAGTCAGTATCATCGTTTATACCATCGTCATTACCAATGTTCAGAGGATAGATTACAGTTTTCAGAAAAATACTAGTCTTTTAGGATTTTTTCTGTTAAACAGTAGTTTCATCAATTGAATCCATTTGGTACTTTAATATTTATTTTCATACAGAATATCTTATTCATGTTTGCTCATAGAAAGAGTAACCGTTACTTTGCTTTTATTTATGTTTATTTATTTTTTACTTCTTCATTAGAAGCTTTCATGTTTCATTCATGACCAGAGCATCACATAGTGTAGCCAACGCACAATTTGGAATGGAAAGTTACAAAAATACATGTGGAAAATTCAAGGCACATGCTAGTGTGATTGTTTTTGTTAGGCTTGTTGGGTTGCAGGCAGTGAGACTTATATATGCAATCCTGAAAAAACTGAACAACTAGGCCATACCTCTTTAATGGAGACTGGAACCAGAAGGTTCTTTAGAATGCGAGACAGCTCCAGGGACCAGAGCCACAGGAATTAATGGATATTTACTCTAATTGCCTGCCATTAGAGCAACCCGGCTATGCTCTGTGAGTCAGCTTCTGTCTGTTTCTTAAATTCTCTCCCAACTGGCCTTTTACCCTCCACTCCCAGGGTCACAAATTGGCAGACTAGAGCAGAATAAACCCAGGAGACAATTCTTTGTTAAGACACAGCACATGTTGGGTTTTTGTTTCTTTTTTTAAAAACTGAATTTGAATGTTTTTAAGGCAGTATTTGCATTTTCCAGTTTGCCATAAGCTGTCCACAGCCGCCCCTTTGGCTGAGGGGTGGGGCATCTCCTTTGAGGGGGAGGGCTGAGCAGAGCAGACACAAGATAGACACTGCACCCTGTGCGGTGCACAGAGCAACTACTGGATGCTCGCTGACACAGCAGCAGGGCGCACTTGCCTAAGCCGTTTGTGCCTCTGTGTCCTTAAATACAAAATGGGGATAATACTTGGGGCTAGTGCCCCAAGCAGGTATTTGGGGGATTAAACAGAAAGCAGAACGCTTAAGAGACCAAGTAATACACTCAATCTGGGGTCCAAGTGGCCTTTGAACATAGTAGTTTGCCACACAGTAGTTTCATAATCTTAATCTAACCTCTCTAGCTTCTTTTCCCTCTTCTATCAAATAGAGATAACATCTTCCTCATGTGCTTATTTTGAGAATTAGACAAGATAACTATATATTTACATATATAAATAGCATCACTGACTGTAATGATTTAGATGTGGTGAAGCAATAAATGTTAGCTGCTCCTTCTAGCTCCTGTGAAGCATCACCAACTAGGCAGTCAGGTCGGTGAGCTCTCTCCTTGAAACTCTTCTGAACCATTTGAACAGTAGGAGCTCCCTGTTGATCTTATATCTTAGGGAAATATTTACAGCTTGCAAAAGTTTCCTTGGTTGACTAGCATTTTACTGATTACTCTCATTTCATCTTTCCCTACGCTCATGGTCTCTACCTATATCTGCCTTCCTCCCGTTCTAAAAAGTATCTCAAGTCTTTACCTTTTAGAGTCTGATATGCCCCCACTGCCCCCTCCCCCGCAAAAGAGTCTGATATTCCCTCTCAGGACGCACATTTTAAAAGCGTAACAACTAAATTTTGACAGAAGTCTTCCAAAAATTATGTTCTGTATTGAATTGTCTTCATAATGAAACTGCTCTGAACATGGTTTGTGCTTGTTTCCATGATGCCAAGTCATTGCTATGAGCATCCTTTATCGTGCTGTATTTTACCAACCTGCTACTTGATTACTCAAGAGCGCTAACAGCATTACTTTAAGTACATTACATTTTCAAAGTTCAAATTGCTGTTTTTTTGTATCTACTTCTTTGCTCTCATGCTGCTTGTATATTTTCTGTTTTTAGTCTTATGTTCATTTTAACATAGGGAAGATCTTGTATTTGCCAAGAGATTCTGACTTTCTTAATTTCTTACATGCTAGATCCTATTTATCTCCTTAAAGTGAAATTCCTGGGCTTTGTAATTGACATTTTCTTGCTTACCCAGGTGTTGTTGGGGGTGTGTATGTTTTATTTTGTTTGTTTGTTTTTTCCTTTTCTATACTTATTTCTTTGAGCTAAAACAGTGAGCAGGACTGTCCTTGAGCATAGAATCGGGAGGGTTACTGTGCACATTATGTAATTTGAAGGGCATCGAAAAGCCTCCTGCTCTTCACTAATATTGGATTCCTCCAGTTTCCTCATATATCGACCAAGGGGCTAGAAATTATAATATTAGAATACAGTTTTAACACTTTTAGATTTAATGTGGCAAAAATAGTATATCACACATAGCAATGCTAAAAAATTCAAATGATGAACTGTATACCTCAGATAAGTATCTCTGAACCAATATACTACATTTTTGTTTTGTTCATATTGTCAGGTAAAAGAATTGGAAATGAAAAAAATGATTACTGGGTACTGTTACAATGGAATATTGAACATTAACTAAGGGACTCTTACGGGGTTATCTGATTCTATAAAGATATTGCCTTTGTCTATTTTGTACCGCTCTGGAGATAATTTGTAAAGAGATAATGGTGATACAAATGTTTCCTGTCCATAGAAATGCAAACGAATTTTGAGTGATAGAGATGAAATTGATTTCTAGCTTGTTGAAGGCACCAGTTTTGTATCCATTAGCAAATTTACCTCAACATTCCTTAATGTCTATATATGTACCTAT
This sequence comes from Ursus maritimus, assembly GCF_017311325.1. Taxonomy (NCBI): domain Eukaryota; kingdom Metazoa; phylum Chordata; class Mammalia; order Carnivora; family Ursidae; genus Ursus; species Ursus maritimus. The sequence goes on from NW_024426552.1 coordinate 51,131,206, forward strand.
TCTTTGATTCTCTTTTAAAATGTTTTTTTAACATCTTATGGATTTCCTAAATAATGAATAAAACAAAAATTAGCTAAATAAATTCCTCGACATGTTTTATATTTTATTTTATATTTTATGAGAGTCATGATCTGAGCTTTGAAAAAGTTACCCTTCTACAATTTCACTTCACCCATCTGGAGGGGTCTCTTCTCTCCTCTTTCTTTCTTCAATTTCCATACAACCTTTAGCACTAGGCTCAGTGATCATTCTCTTAGTGAAGTTTTTCTTGACCTAGCAAGGTCCTTGGTACATGGTCTTACCTACAGATCACTATGGCCTATGGACACCCATACTGAGCAAAGTAGAGCTGTGAGCTACAGAGAGCAAGCTGAGAATCAGCCTCTGCCCCTGTTTCTCTCTCTACTCTCATGCTTATCTCACTAGCCTCTGGCTGGGCCTCACTGCTGTCCAGAGTCACCACCTACCATTTTGGGACCTCAGCTATTGGTAACTGCCAGGGATAGACTACCAAGTAGTCGAAAATCAGCTGGGGAACCAGCAATTCAACGAACCACCTTGCTTCTGGCCACCTGACTTATTTGAGAGGGATGAGCTTTCTGGGAAGAAGGAAGAATAGACTGAGGTCTGAGTGTCATGGGAGCAGAGGGTGAATCTGATTAAGGAAGCTGCCTCCTTATACTCCCACATAGGCCTCTCCACCTCAGGCTGGTTTCTCTTGGTCTAGAGAATACATACTGCTGACTGCAGCTGACCCAAAAGTGGCCCATCACCATGAATGGTTCACCCGAAGCAAATGCAGTAGGGTAGGGCAGGGCAAGAGTATCTCTCTTCTTGAATAACTAGTTATGTAATATCTTTTGCTTTTCCTCAGGGCTGTTAAGTCTACATATTTATTATCTGAGCTTTTACAGAGAAAAATTGTTGATCCTCGCTACAGATTACTAAGTTTTAATTTATGACTTGTCTTCCCCAAAGGATTATAAACTCCTTAGGGCAGCAAAAAAGTACAATGGTCCACCATGTTCAGTAATTATTAGATGATTAGCTGCTCGCTATACTCTTTAGAATCAAAGTCTTCTATTTCTCTCCATTTAATCTCTTCATAGGTTTATCACTTTCAAGGCTGCATATGTCTCAAAATAAGAGATAGCCATGCTATTACTTATGTGAGATGTTTAAAGAAAGCTTTGAGACTTTAAATTAAAAAAAATTTTAAAAATAACATTTCTATTAGACAGCAATGACTAAAAGAAAGAAACAGGATAGGCCCTAGGTCCCAAGAAACTTTTTAAAGAAAATAGATTCTAAAATAGGTCTTAACTATAGGATGTTAAATATTTCATGAGTTTTGAAAAGGAATAATCTCCTCTTTTCTAGAAGTTTCAAGATATCTGTCTCCATAAGTTGAACATTGAACTCTTGGCTTCCTCATCTGTTCTTTGACTTCCACATACATAGCCTATGACTCTGTGTGGCACATGCTGGGTGTAGTCCTGAGATAGTGACACTACAAACATACTTTCTTATTGATATTTATGTAAAGTGATCTAAGGATTTTGTCAGACAGGGCTCATGTTTCGAAATTTTTCTGGTCAATTAGTAGGCCCCCACCTTTATTTTAAACAAATGATTCATGCTGTAGTCTGAATTCTACTAATCAAGTCATTCTGTATTTATGAGCTGTAAGGCCATCATGCTCAGGGTAAATTCCATTTATTCTTAGAATGTGCTTGTTTGTTTGAGAATTTTGGAACTGGGTGAGAAAAAATCTCAGGTGAAAGGTATGTTTGAATGAAAAAGCCTGCAAAGTGGCATATTCTTGAGGATAACATATGATGAATTTTTGAAATTAAACTTCTCTGTCAGATGGGTTCCAGAATAATCTATCGCTTGTTGCCTCCTTAACAACAAGGAGGAGCTCCAGGGAGGTATGCATGGTCACGTGAAAAGGCACATTCTTAAACAAATATTAACTATGAATATTCAGCTACATCCAATATGCTTAGTAGGGATTAATTCTTATTATCTAAATTATTACTGTTAAGACACAATTATAAGATTTTCAGAGGAGTTACTTAGCTATTTGGAGCATGACGCCAGGGAAGTTGAAGCAGTGTTTTTTTGTGTATATATGAAAGATAGCTTTACATGGTTAAAAACTCGGTATCCCCCCAAAATTAGACTTTAGTATCCTCCCAGCTTATAAGGAAAAGTCTTGCTGTTTGCAAAGCAGGAAGTGGGATGGTTCAGAGCTTCCCACCACGGATGTCATCTTCTTGTACAAAGGACTGAGACTTATAGCAAACTCTAGTTTTATCCATTACGAAAAGCTTCTCCTATTTCATGTAAAAGAAACTCTTGAATGTTCTTGTTCATTTAGAATGGAAATAATAATAAAAATAATCTATGAACTTAGGACACATTTTTTTCAACTCTCTATACCCACATGAGACTGACCAAATGAGCACATAGCCCTTTAGGAAATAAAAGTCCTTTAGGACATAAAAGAACAACATAGAGGAAAAGCAGGCCAGACACCAACATTTAGCAGGAGTGGGGGTGGGGTGGGGGGGTGGGGGGTGGATCTAGAAGGCCATTTCCTAAGAAACCATTATCAGACATGGGATTTCATGTGGACTTCACCTATTCTTTTTTGTGTATGGGTGGAGGGAAATTCAGCAAAATTGAAAGAACAAACTTTTACATTAATATTCTTAAGAACATATTTGGAAAGTACAACAAACAAAAAGTTTCTGATTATTTTGAAGCGAAATTAAATTTGGGTAGCCAGCCTGCACTGGACAGGAAGTGAAATATTGGCCTGGCAATCTCCCTTGAGCTGCAAATTTAAGGAGTGGCCAGAATCATGTTTCAATAGCTTCAAAAAGAAGAATCAGATCTCTTGAGGAGGGAAAAAAGACTGTATCAAATTTAAAATTCATTCTACCATGTGTATTTCACCTCAACCATCGAGTAGCAAACGAATGGACAAGAAAGAGGGAAATCTGAAAACAAACAGGTAATTTCAGTGGAGGCTCCAGCAGGGGAGCAAAAAGAAGGGAATCAACATTTGTTGAGGACCTATCATATGCCAGAATCAGTGCTAGCCACTTTATATTCAAATGACATTTAATAGTTAAAATAATTCTACAAGGTATGTATACAATTTCTATTTGAGATGAAGGAATAGAGGCTCAGAGCTTATAAATGATTTACCCCAGGTCACAAAGCTAGACAACTGTGGAGTTGGAATTAAAATCCGGGTCTCTGTGACTACAAAGCTGGTAGCCTTCAGTGTATCCTGACATGACAGAGGACACACAAGTAGATCCCAATAAATACATATGAGTTCCTTAAATGCTACAGAATCATAGACAGCATACTGTCGTTTTAGTAAGATAACCAATAGAGATATTTTGGTTTATGTTTTCCTGTGTCTCCTGGAAATAATATTCCTTCTACTCAAGAAACCTCAAAGAATTCTTGTTTGTTCCTTGGAGTATAAGTTTTAGTTGAACATACTTCTTTTGATCTTTCCAGGATTAATACAAATTACTCATCCTGAGCGATCAATAATTATTGGCTTTCTTTGCATTCCCTAGGTCTGTGTTTTATGATGAGCGGATTTGATGTGTTAGCAGAGCACAATGAAAATGATGTGAACTGGCATCAGGGACTCATGAGTGATGGCTAGGTAACTAGCCAATTATGGAAAGACTTTCTTTTGAACAATTTCAGGAAAAGAGAAGTCACCTTACATGTCAGAAGAAAATATCATGCTTATTTGAGAGGACGTCACCCTAACAAAGCATTATTGAGCCATTGATGTCAGCTCAAAGTCTCATACGTAGATCTAATTTAATGTTCCTTGTCTTTTCAGTTTGGGGGGAAAGGACCTAAATAACCCCCCAGAATTACATACAGTACTGATACAATTAGGTATTCATATAAACTCTCCTGTTCTAAAGTTTTGTCTTGTTTGTTTTCCTGTTCTAAAATTTTAATGAGAATGTCAACAAATGTGACTCCTTGTATGTTCTGGAAGAAACTGTCACTACGTTATAGACAAAGAGCACCTTTCCAATCACTTAGTTTGCAAAGGGTATGTTTCTCCTGAAGCAAATCTCCTTGTTCTCTCCTTCTCTTTCTCAGGCTACACCCATATCACAGTTCGCTCATTTAGAACTGTCTATGAACACATACTCACATTCAAAAGTAGTATGCTCTTTATAGTATTCATAACATTTCAAAGAACCAAATTTTTTCATAATCTATTAATATCTATCAATATACAGTATCTATTAAGATCTCTTAATATCCCTAACACTTTTCTCATTCAACCTATTATTAAACAGAAAATAACAAGCTCATTTCATTTTTCATCCTTGACTAGTTTTATGTCTGTCACTTATTTATGCTTTCATTAATCTAAAACACTAGATATCAGCACCAGATAAGTGCCAATCACTGTTTTAGGCCTTGGGAACCCAAACAAGATGGAGCCCAGGATGCCCAATCCTCAAACTCCAGTTAGGGAGTCAGACATACAAAAGACGACAAAACAGTGGGGAAGCACACCAAAAACCAGTAGTAGGCATCACAACTATTGTTTTTCTAGAAGAGGTAACATACAGAATTTTTGTTGAAATTAGTACTTAAATTTTTATCTAGATGCAAATTCCTATACAAAGGAGCTTCTAAGACCACTTCTTCCCAAATTATATATAGTATGGCAAGGACTAATCTGTTTGTTTACCTGTTTTGTTTATCCAATCCAATTATATACTGCCACAATAAAAGTATTTCTATAACAATTTATATATTTATTTCATCACGATCTGTCACCAACTGTTTTCTAACCAGCATTAGCCCACAGATCCAAATTGGAGTAGCGCTGACTTAGCTTGCTCGGGGACGTAAATCACAATACTTGGCCTTATTTCAGTGGCACTCAGATGACAAACTAAAGGATTTCTACGGCTGTCCCCAACACTCCTGGAAAAAATATTATCTAACAGTTCCACAGATCCTGCTGTGAAACAGGCATTCTACCCAACAAGCTCTGCAGTAGGATTATTTCTGTCCCCGTTTCACAGACAAAGATACTGAGATCACACACTTAGGAAGTGTCCAAACTGAGATACAAACCCAGTAAGTCCATCTTTGACAATTAAGCTGGGCCTCAGGGTAAGGGCATGGACTTCATCTTTTTGAGGAAGTTTTCTTTTCTTCAGCAGAGAAACCTAATAACCCCTGTATCATTTCCACAGAAATTCTTCTCATGAAAATATGTGTAGTGTGCTTGTTGAGTGAAACAAGTGACATTACAATAGTGAATGGTTTTCTAAAATGAGAGATTTACTCGTAAGGCTTGTTACACTAAGGTCATTAAAATGAGATGCAGTTTCCTTCCATGTGTAGGTTTGTGTGCTATGGGAGTGCAGTGCCCATCTGGACCCCTGAGAAGAGGCAAGTTTCTTGGCCTCTGTGACAGTTTCCTGTGGTAATCTAGCTAGGCTATCATAGCCTGTTACTTGAACTCTAACCCTGGTGTTGCCGTGCGTGAAGGTATTTTGTAGATGTGGCTAACACTGACAATCAATTGACGTTAAGTAAAGGAGATTACTCTCAAAAACGTGGGTGTGACTCAGCTAATCCGTTGAGAGGACTTAAGAGTAAAACCAGTTTCCCTGAAGAAGAAATTCTTCCTCAAGACTGGGACATCAGCTCCTGTGTGAAAGCCTCCAGCCTGCCAGCCTGCACTACAGATTAGGACTTGCCAACCCTCACAACTGCATAAGCCAATTCCTCAAAAGAAATATTCTTATTTACATATATTTATATATTTACTTATACGTGTGTGTGTGGTTATATGTGGTTCTGTTTTTCTGGAAAACCCTGACTGATACACCCTTCCACCTGGTTGTCATCGAAATTATTTCATTTTCCTTAAACACTCTTAAGGTATCTATGAGGAAGTCTTCCATGTATATTTGTTAGAAAATTCAACTCAAAACTTTCTGTGTGGGATGTCTGGGTGGCTCAGTCGGGTAAGCACCTCCCTTCAGCTCAGGTCATGATCCCAGGACCCTGGGATTGAGCCCTGCATCGGGCTCCTTGCTCATTGGGGAGCCTACTTCTCCCTCTGCCTGCTGCTCCCCCTGCTTGTGCTCTCTCTCTCTTTCTCTCTCTCTGGCAAATAAATAAATAAAATCTTTTTTAAAAAAGAAACTTCCTGTGTTACCTATATGTATTTTTTTTAATTTTTAAGTTTATTTACTTTTTTACTTTTTATTTTTAGTGATGAAATCCTCTTGCAAAATCCAGAACAAAATATAGAATATATCACAGGCTTGATGCTCTCTTCTGCATCACGGTCTGTGCTGACAGTTTTGAAATAATCAATCTCTTCATTAATATTTTCATTTGGAAAATAAATAGAACAAACTTGTCTGAATTATTAAATTTTAAAGTAGGGCTGCCTTCTCTTAATTCAGTACCTCAATTTTCTCCTCTGTGCAATGGGAATAAAATATGTCAATTTTCTGCCTCAGATGAATACATATTTTAAAATATCCAAAGTATTTAGAGTAAAACCATACATAGACAGAAAACAGTCCTGTTCTGGTTTAAATACTTACTAATTCTTTTTAAAAGTCTGGTACGCATAAAAAAATGTGAAAGCAAAAATAGTTATTTTATCATTACTCTAATTAATAATTTGCCAAATAACTAAAACTATAAAACCCCATTATTTATAAAGTAAATTTTTATTATACTTTAGGTTTCATATTTTAAAGAAAATTTCACAAGAAATTAATTGCAGAAACCATACCACTTCTTTATCTAATTTAAAAACCCAGCCACTGGTGACCAGATACCAGTCTTGGTGTGTATCCTTTTGAAGTTATTGTGTTCCTTCTGGAAAGATTTATTAGGAGACACTTTCCAAGGAAGGGATGAAAAGCTATTAATGGATTATTGAAAGTACTTTGTCAAGGGAATATCTAACTTTTAGTAAAATACAGATTAATTCTTACAGTTAAAAAGAAGTCCCTTTATTACTCCAATGCAATATATTCTCTATTTCAAAACTCTGGCACTGATTTTCCATGCCCCATCCCCTTTGTCATATCTTCTTGATTGTTCCATTGGAATCAGTGGAGCTGAATGATTAATTGTACCCAAAAGAAGCTCCAGAGGTATGCGTGGTTGCTCCAGACATCTGGTGTGTTAACCATCAGCAGATCAGCCACACAGCAGCTGACAACAGCAGACAGGACCCCACAACAAGAGCATTCACCTCAGGTGCTTATTTATAATGCAAGACTTAAGGCACACGCGCTGCCTTGAAAAAGCCCGCCTTTGGGCTGCTGGGGAATGGCAAGCAGCTCTCCCCAAACACCTCACAGCAGCACGTGCACTGTTTGCCTGACTGAAAGGCAGAGGCACACTGAGATAAACCTCTCACGGAAAGGATTCATACGGGGCTCCAGAAAAATCCACACATCTGTTGATTAACAGCGTTCAATTAAAACTACATTCCTTTGTTAGGGTCACGTGTATACGGACAACTTCAGAGTATCCTGTTTTAACCTCTTTCAAAAATAGTTGCCTTTTTTTATTCTTACAATCCACTGAAATATCTCCCAGGGCTACTGCTCTTATGAGTCTATTTCGGAAAGTCCCAGTAGCGTCTAGAAGCAAACTGAAAGTCCAGACTCCACATATCTTTTTATTACCGCTGACTCCGGACTGTAGATAGTAGCAGATAAAGTTCAAAACAGTAATTTCCCTCAGCAAATAGGAATTGGAAGTCTAGAGAGTTAATAGGGCTTTTTCATCTCAACCCAGCTCTGTGATCTAATTTCAGATAGCAGGAAATATGCCAACTTTAGTGGCTAATTAGAGTTATTCATTGGAAATTATTTGTAGCCAACCCTTAATCTCTTATAGCAAAGTGCACTGACAATGTTGGCTGCATAAGTACTGGCAACGTGAATGTCGGAAAGGCTCTCAGGAAAAGGGTGCAAGAGAAAGTGGTTGCATTTAGATTATGCAATTTACTTGGCTGAAAAATTTCTCAGACTGCACGATGCTAATTTTGGCTAAATTTAGCGAAGGTTCACGTTTTTCCACTCACAGGCTGGAAACCCATTTTTGCAGAGGAGGGGAGCTCTAGTGGGAGTGTCTTTCTCTTACAGGTCGCAAAACTGAAGGATAATTCTGGAGCGGACTGATAGTTGCATTGCGTAATAACTAGGATGTTATTAGATTTATTAAATTTGAATTGCTTTGGGATTAAACCGAAAACCTCTGCTTTTGTTGCTACAATTATACTCAATTTGGGGTTTAATACTATTTTACCAGAGGAGAACTCAGCATAATGTAAACTTCATGAAGTCAGAAAGTTGGTCTGTTGGGTTCACTGCTGTATCCCCAAAGCCCACTGAAGGGTGTGGTACGCAACTAGTCACCCATAGTATCCTTATTAAGTGAATGACAGGATGAGGCTTAGTCTCAAGTGAAGAGAGGATGCCACTGTATTGAGATCAGCTGGCAAGCCCAAATACTTGGTTTCAAAGAGGCTCACCCTACCAACGCCAGGAACATTTGGATCTCAACCACACCCTGTGCTCCATCCCTTTCTCCTCCTCACTCTCACTTCCACTATTTTATTAAAATGGTTTTATTTGAACTTTTTACAAGCAGGAAAGCTTGGCAGAGTCAGTGAATGACCTTTCATACCATATTGACTCTCGGGCAAGAAAACTTACTTTTCCCCACAATATCACTGTTCTGAGGCAGGATTTTGAACAATAAAAAGCAGCTTTAAATCATGCAAGGCAGTTGCTTCCAAAAGGGGCCCTTAAAAAAAGCCAACAACAACCACCAAAACAAAAGCAATAGCCTATATAGTCAGCAGATTTTTGTCTTTAGCACTCTGACTCAATTTTTTTTTTATCCTTCCCTGTGTTTCTTGCCCAAAGGCATCGATTACACTTAACTCTCCTCCCTCAAGAAAGGATTTTGTAACTCATTCACTTTGAATTAGAAATGAAACTTTATTACTATCCAGAGCTATTATAATCTTAAATCAAAGGGATCTACTTCTAATTGGGTAAGAATATCTTGGAGATAAGAGACCAACTCAGAACTTTGAAATCCTATTATTCGTTCCCTATAATATTAACGAATATTAGCAACAAAGAGATCGTCATGGTCTAGTCGTAGAAGGAATCATGTAAATCCAATTATACATTTCTATAATTAGTTCTAGTAATGTGAGTACGTGCAATGTGACTAAATAGAGGGTGATCAGTTTGCCTAGGCATTCTGACAAAAAAATCGTTATTTCATGGATCAGCCTTTTTCATCATTCATCTTTAATAGTCAAAAAAAAGTTTATCCTCTTGTTGAGCTGAAGACTGCTTCCACGTTTTACACATTAGCCAAGTACTGGCCCCTGGAGTAAAAAAAACTCACAATTCTTCAGATGTTTTAGCTCAGTGGGTTTTGGTTTTGTTTTGTTTTGAAGGATCACCTATTTCCTCAACATCTAAACAATCCTTCCTTTGTCTATTTTTAACTATTGCCCCTTCCCATTTGAAGCTTTGGACCACCCAGCATCTGTCTTAACTTAGCAAAGATCTAACAGGGCAGCGGCTGGTAAGGGGCAATGAATTTGTCTCTAATAATGAACGGACTATCACTCACTTGGCAGGACCTCTGCTCCACTTCATTATTGAACATGAAAATGAATATCAGATTAGGAGCTGGAGATGAGAAATTTCAAGCACAAAGCTCCTTTTAGGATAAAGACTTAGGCTGTTGTCTGTGGCATTTAACTCGGCTGGTAGCCCACGGCAATCTGTTTCTGCAATGAGCTGGGATCTTTGAAAGGAAGGGCAAGCACCAAGCAGGCTGCTGAGTTGTTTTATCCCTAAAATTCTAGCGAAGAGTTCACCGTAAATGTCAAACATAACGGGACTCTAAGGACCTTGAAATTCTCCTGAGAAATTCAGATAAGAAATATATGAATAGATGATGTTTAAAACAGTAATGCAGAATGTGAAGGAGAAGATGTATGTTTACGTGCTCCTGGTGAATACAGCCTTCGGGGAGATGTTTTGGCAAAGTATCTAATATTTGAAAATGTGCATGTGTTTTGATCCAGCAATATTTGGAGCATGATCAGGGATATGTGCAAAAATCCCCCTTATAAACATTTATATAGAAGCATAAGTTTTAACAGCAAAATATTGGGGCAATTAAATACTTGACCACAGAAGATTGCTTAAATTAAATTAGTTTATTATTCGTATGAGGGAATACCAGGAGTCATTGCAAATCATGCTGTAGAATACTTAATGATTTGGGCAAATACTCATCATTAAATATTAAGGAAATATAGTGGATTGTAAAAATTATGTACTGTGATGTGATTTAAATTATGTAAAGTACATATATATGCAAATGGAAAAAACTCAATATATTCATGTATATACATCAATATGTTGTATCCGATTCCTTAGGTATAAGGATTAGACTATATTTATTTTACTTTCTTCTCTGTGTTTTTCTAGAGATTCCATATTTTATATGAAGACGAGCCATAAGAAGTTTCCTTTATTTAACTGTGTATGATCTGCAAATGTCCATTTCATATGGTTGAGCTTATGTAATCAGTATGAGTTATTTGTGTAATAAAAAATTATATTAGGTTGTTTGTTTAAGAAATAATCTTCCCAACACACAGGCTGTGACATTGATCTCCTGCCACTTGTGTTGGTTGCAATAGCTAGAAACCAGGCCTGTGCTTTTCTTTTCCAGCACCTTCTCTGTTTACTCTAGTGTGGATACAAAAAAATAATCATTTTTTAAGTATGTTGTAAACTAAAAACGTTTAGTAAACACTGGTTAGGTCAGGAAGAGATTTTTTTCTTCTTTTTTGTTTTTGGGTGGGTTGGGAAAAATAAGAGATTTTTAGTATTGTCTCTGGAAATTGTCTCAAATGTAAGAAATCCCTTTTTTTCCAAAGAATCTGTGACACCAAAAAAAAGATTGGTTTTCCCTGTCCTCAAAAGAATTTTCCTGCTCCTATTATTAAAAGGGAGAGCTGGACTCACAAAATGAGATTGAAATATAAAACTCTCGTCCCACACACCCACCCCCCATCTAACCACACTCCCATTTGCAAAGTCTCTCACTTCACTAGCAATCATTGAAATCCTAACTACAGAGTGTTTGAGCCAAACTGTGGGATTGTGGCATTTAGATTTGCAAGACTAGGATTGGTGTCATGGGGTAATCATAACACTGCTAAAGCACTGAGTTGGATCATATGACTCTTTAAGGCTTCAAGGAGGGAACATACCAAATGGCATGGCTCAAAAAGGGCATAGCTTACGAGGCTAATTTACTTTCCTTTTATTGGATGACTGTGCAGCTGGTAGGTTTTGAGCAATCAGCTAAACTTAGAATTGTGGTCAATAGACAGAAAAGTCTTAAAGTCTTGGCTGTGAGTCCAGATTCACATTGGTAAATTGTCTAAGTTTTGACTACATAGAGAATTGGGCAACTGTCCTCAGACATTTAGAACAGAGTTGGAAGAATCCTTGAGGTTTTTTTAATCTAACTGCCCACCCAATGAATAAATTTCCACTAAAGAATACTTGATGGATGGTATCAGACAGTTTCTGCTTCAATGGAAAGAAAGTTTACCACTCCATGGATCAGCATTTTCCATTGTTGGAACTGGAAAAAAAATTCCATATTAAGGAGCTGGTATCTGCCTTGCTGTTGATTTTTATATGGTGCTACTACTGCCATCTAAAGCAGAAAATGTTTACTTCCCCTTTCATGTATAGACTTCATGTATAGACTTTCAAATACTTGAAGACAACAATAACGTGGTGGTTAAATCTTAATAAATAGCAGGAATGAGAAGTCGAGAAACAGAGTACATGCTGGCACAAACATGTTTACATTAAGTGTAAACAAAGACTATATCTACTTTTTTGAAAAACGATTTTTTAGAACACTTAGATTTACAGAGTGACTAAAAAGATACTACAAAATATCCCTACATACCCTGAAATATTACACACCCAATTCCCTTACTATTAACATCTTACGTGAGCATAATATATTACAATTAATAAACCAATACTAATATATTATTATTAACTAACATCTATACTTTATTTAGATTTCCTTAGTTTTTACCTTATATCTTTTTTTCTCTTCCAGGATCCCATCCAGGATAACACACTACATTGGATTACTGTGTTCCCTTAGGCTTCTCTTGGTTGGAGAGTTTTTGATTTTGATGTCCTTACAGTTTGGGGGAGTATTGGTCAGATATTTTGCAGAATGTTCCTCTATTGGGATTTGTCTGGTATTTTTCTCAAGTTTAGACTGGGGTTATGGGTTTTGGGGAGAAAGGTCACAGAAATAAAGTACCGTTTTCATCACATCACATCAAAGGTACAAACTATCAACACAAAGTCTTCATTGATATTGACCTTGATCATCTGGCTTAGGTAGTGTTTGTCAGGTTTCTCCACCGTAAAGTTTTTCCTTTTTCTCCCTTTCCATACTGCCTTTCTATCTACATTCCTTACTTGAGGAGCAGGGAGTTATGAGTGGACTCCTTTAGAGTGGACTGTAAAGTTTTTCCTTTTTCTCCCTTTCCACACTGCCTTTCTATCTGCATTCCTTACTTGAGGAGTAGGGAGTTATGAGCGCACTCCTCTAGAGTGGACTGTCTGTATAACTTATCCGGAGTTCTTCTGAATGAGAACGTCATCCCTTCTCCACCATTAATTCATTTATTCAACCATATATTTAAATCAGTATGGATCATGAATAATTATTTTATATTTTGAGTTATAATTCAACACTACTTATTAATTTTGTGGGTCAAATTGTTCTGTTTTTGACCATTGTAAACACTTTCAGTTGCCTCTAAGGTCTCTTTTATGTATCCTCATCAATGTAGGTTGGTTTATGGGTTGTTGTTTGTTTTTGAGCACCTTCTTACTTTTTTGGACTATAAAATGCTCCAGGATTATTTTGTATATTTAATCCCCTACTCCTAAAATCAGACATTTCAGACATTTCCCCATAAAGCCTAGTTTTTTGTTTTCTCAGGTTTTTTTAATTGAAAAGAATAATAGTAGAAGTCAAGTTCTGGGTGTTGGATATGCTTTTTTCTACTGGGATATTGTTTATTCTAGGCCCTTTCAGCCGACAGAGCAAGGGGATATATGCGTACATATAATCCCATGTATATACACATATTTATAAACATTTCTATATGTAAGTATACGTGTCTGTATTAAGCTAAACAAAAGTTCATACTGATACCTCCAATTCTAATCCACTGCTACATGGATCATTCTACCCTGTAAACTGCCACCTCAGCAGTGATAAATGTGGCTCCTATTATCTGCATCCACTTACTTAAAATGTTCAGTTCTAGTATACAAGCATAGCAGTTTCAGAATTGTTTACTTTGACCCCTATGGAAAACAACTTTATCAACTAGAATATAGTGCTTATGTGCAGTTTGTCTTTAGATTTGCAGATAGGATTGTTTTTAATAAGCAGGGTTATTAAAACATAGTTAATATTTTTCAATTGCTCTTATCTTACATTCGATAGTGACAGATTGCCATGGTTGACAGTACATTGCTTGCTTGCTAGGATTTAAACTTTGAAGAGGTTCTCCTGTCAATTTATTTGTAACCTTAATGTTGTTCTTATAGGGAAGAGGGCACGGCACTAATAAATACATTCAACCGACTTCAAAGTAACAAATTAAGCAAATTTACCACATTGATGGGATCATCATCAGACCTCAGGTAGATGTCAACAATGACAAGGAAGCAAAGAGGTGGGAAAAAAAGTTGGAAAATAAGAACCCTACCACCTAACAGGTGTCAGAGATGCCATAATTCCTCAAGAAGATTCCCCTAAAAGTTTTCTCGTTATTTCAGACACCAGTTCTCTAGATAGAGGGTACAGCACCCTTCTGTCTAGCCATTAGAACCAACTGTTCCAGCAAATAGAGGACATTTGCAGTTTAGGGGCCATTTGTTCGGATAAGACCTTCATAAAAGTCTATAACTAACAAGCCAATGTTTACCAGAGTAGGTGTGCCTGCCAAATCCTGCTGCTGAATTCCCTCCATGGCCATGTTGCCAGTGCTTCTATATTCTCTCCAATATCTTGAAATAAAAGAAAGACAAATTGTGATGGAATAAATGCCTAACTATTGGTCTGGAGACCTGGGCCTTTGTTCCAGTCCTGCCAATTTGTATCTGGGTGCCTTTGTGCAAATCACTGACTCTGTTAGCTTATCTGTAAGATAGATGGATCATTAAATAAGGTTCAAGGTTAGTGAAGCTTTTAATGATTTTCAGTAGGTGAAGCCTGTCTTTAGTAAGGTTAGCTCCTGACTCTGCCTTTTTTCTTCATTAAAAAAAGAAAGGAATTTATTCTCATCTTATTCAATTCTGTGTAATGAAATTCAGTTCAATACAACAAATATTGAGATCTTATTAAGTGCCAGACATTGTATTGAGCACTAGGATAAACTCCTTTTGAAGATAAACAAGGTCCCTGCCCTCATGGAGCTTATAGTCTCATAGGAAAAACAAATCATTAAACATGTACCTTACAATCAAGTATAATAGGGGCTCTGATAGGAAAAGAAGGACAATAAAAAATACTTAAGAGCCCCAAACTTTTAAAAGCTTGTTCTCAAGAAAAATCTGAAACACACTCACTCTAATGAGGAAATGTCTATGAATAATTTAAAGATTGTCCCAATATGGGGAAAAGAATCTATACTTTACAGGTTAAATTAATCTACTGAAAAGAATCCCCAAATGGGCAATTTTAGGCATTGGCTTGCCTATGAGTGGGTCAGAACAGCTCTTGATGGTCACGCACTCTGCCTACTTGGCATGTGGCCTGATCTAACAACACTCTCCATGGTGCGCAGATCTTATTCATCTTGTGGCTGCCCAAGAGAAGTGTTCTAAGTAAATTCCCTGATTAAAACTGCCACCCACCAATTCGGAGTAGAAATAATTGTGGTGAGAGAATATGTTTACTGACTTTATTGATATAGCTGCCAAATTCCAGCAAAAAGCCAGGGAAAGCATCCAGGCATGGTTGATGCAGCTATGGCTTATGGGGGGAACTGGTATTTCTCTGACAAGGAAGGAGGCAGAGAAGAGGAGCAACATTACCAGACACCCCGCCTTCCGGAAGTCCCCCATGGTAAAACAGTTGCCAACCTCTCTCTCCTCAAGGCCAAATGGGCACATTCTGTTTTCCACTGGCAGGATCATTTGGTCACTGTCTTTGTCCCCTCCATTGGCAGAAGACTTTTGAGCACACAAAGAAACCTTTACTAAATTCACCCCAAAAGCATTAAATGATAGCTGGCAAAACTTTTCTTTACTGAAGACTGAAATGTCTCTAATGAGAAAAACTGTTCTCCAAAAGAGAATGGCCTTGGACATTATGATCGCCTCACAAGGGGGCACGTTTGCTATTATACAAACAGAATGCTGCATGTTTGTACCTGATGAGTCATGTAATGTAGCATCACGTCAGTCACGTGAGGACACAAGGAAACACTCCACGTGAGGGGATGTAAATCCGTCGGTCAGATCATGGGGCTCCTGGAAAGACGTCTTATTTTGGGAATCATTATCTTACCTGTGTTTTCTCTTGCACTTGCCGGTACCGTTGCTGTGGTTACCCTCCGTTACAGCCAGATAGCCGCCAAAGGAGTCTCCTCCATGTTCCTGAAACCCCTTCGGACTGCTCAGGGCACATTGCGGAAGACGAGGGGCCTATAAGATTGTCGGAGCCGGTCACGAGGGTGGAAGTGTTGGAGGAGGTCATTGAGAGGTCATGACCCGAAGTTGACTCATAGCTGGACTCCCACAGTCGGAGGCTCCTCCCTGCCTCCGCGTCCCTGGAATGAACTGGGTTCTGCCTGCGGGTCGGACCACCAGAGCCGTTTGCAAGGATACAGCCGTGAGAGGGAAACAAGCGGCTGCGATCACCTGAACCGTAACGTGACTTAACCCAGGTAAGGCCTCTCTCTGTAAACTTCAGGTTTCTGGCGGGCGGCTGCAGCGGTCTACTCCTTTTTCCACGGTCAAGACAAGCCTCGTAGGTCAGTTCCCTTGCTTGTTAAACCCGCCACCTGCCCGTCTGGAGTGGCTGCCTCTTTCTTCCGTCTCTCCTTGCCGTCCGTGCGCGTGGGCCAGTTTCACATTTCATCCAGGAAGCTCCTGAGTTTGCAGACCAGCACGCGTCTTATCTTTAAGTTGTCCTTTTAGCCTCAGAAATATAAATATTCAGTATTATTGGAACAAGAAGCCCCTTCAGTCAGCTTGTGACTTTGCCCAGAAGCCTGCAAAGAGGACAGCCTGCTGTAAGTGATAACAAATTCTTAATTTACTATAATCTCGGCTTCAATCGGATCTGCGGCCGCAGCCCAGTGCCCAAGCTGATAGCTCCCTTATCTGCACTAACTCAGAAAATAAAAGGTGCTAAAGCTGAATTGCTGCTAGTCTTCCTCCCGTCAAGCCCTTCTATTTAAAAGGTCTGGAAGAGCCAGCCACCTGTCCAGAGCATCTCCAACATGGCTGTGGAGTAAAAGCCCAGCATAAGGACTTAAGGACCAGGCATTAACGTAGGAAAAAGAAAAAGAAACACTGGTTTTGACTTTGAGAAAACTTGCAGGCCATGTAAGTAGTAAGTCCCATTAGTCATGCTGCAGTTCAAAGTGACTGTAGCATTTGTGTCAAACAGGAAAGGATAAATGCTACTTCCGGCTGAACAGCAGTTATTACCTTCACTCATTACATTTCCTTTGAGATAGTGCCTTCTTTTCATATCTGTCACCAGACTGATTCTGAATTCACTTTGTTATTTGTAAATCAAGGAAAGAGCTGGGTTTCTTCCTCTGTGAACTAGGTAATAATACTAAACAGCATGGTAAACTTTGTATTTTGTCTCTCCTTAGAGCTCAAGACTTACCTGTATTTTCTAAAATGCTTCCTCTTGGCTTACATTTATTTGAGTATTTAAGAATCACCGGTCACTGTTTTGCCTTCCTCATCAAGCACTATGGTTTGGGCACATGTTGGTCCACGCTCAGTATCAGTACCAGGGCTGTTGGCTGCAGTGAAGAAGTCTTGGAATTAGCAGTTCCAGGTAGAAATTGTAGACTAGTCTGGACATTCTTGTCATTCCTCCCTCAGCCACTCTTCTCTCTTCCATCAGCTCAGTAGCCAGGAAGGCCTGACCAGTGTAAATAGCATCCAGGCTGGGCAACATGGGCTGGAGACCAGACTTAACTTAAGGAAAAGAACTATTCTCTCTAAGAGTGGGTAGTGGGAATGTTGAAGACCAACGATTAAGGAGTAGCATGAGAATGGGCAGTGCTAAGAAGGATAAGCCTTTTCCCTGCTGACTCAATATTCACCTCCAATCAGCGTATGATACAAACTTTGCTCTGAAATATGTCACCAAGAAATATGATCAGTTTGCCAGTGTCATACTAGACTTCTTTGTTTCCCTCTATGATAGTCTGTCTTTTGGCTTTCCAATTTGGTCTTTCCAATTTCTGAGATATCAATGAATGTATAGTCTTAAACTTGGGCCTCGAGACGCTGCTTTAGGATAGGCAACAAGAAATGAGAGGTGGAAATCTGCGGAGAGAGTCCTCTTCAGCAAATGTTACAGGCTCAGTCCATCAGCTAATCCGTACTTAGGGAATACTTACCTGTGGGTCTGACCTGTGCCGCTGCCATGGTAAGAAGAGAAAAAGTGGATAAAGTGGTCCTACTTTGCAAGAAACTTATATTTAATCAGAAAACAGTTGAAAAGCTTTTGAACCTGTGGAAAGCTAGTTAACAAGACTAAAATTGTCCTTTATTGCTTTGTCAGTTGTCATAGTATGGCTATTTACCAGAACATACTTATTTTCCTCTATTTTTTGGAATAAGTAATATATGCATCTGGTAAAAAGTGAAAATGTGCAAAGGAATGCACAATGAAAACAACTCTCCTTCCCACTCAAATTCCTCAGTCATCGGTTCCCCTAAATTTCAGAGGATAGTTGATTATCAGTATTGGATATAAGTATTATATTTATACATACCTATATACCTATATGCATGTGTGTGTAGGTAAATAAATAAATAAATATATACACACATACAATGCCTCATCTTGAACTTGGCTTTTTAAAAAATATCTATATGTTAAATTATGTATCTTAAAGATAGTCCTCATGAGTACATATAGGTAGACTTCCAATGTATAGATTACCATTATTTATTTAACCAACTTCTATTAAAGGACATTTAGGTTACTGCCAATCTTTTGCTATTACAAATTATGTAAAGATTAATTTGCTCCTGTATCTGTCATTTTCATGAGTTTATTGGTAGGATAACTTTCTAGAAGTGGAATTATAGGGGCAAAAGGTATATACATATTAAATTTGTATAGGTTGTGCTAAATTTATTTCCATAGAGATACGAAATTATATTCATACCAGTAACGTAACAGAATTTCTTTACTCAAGTTCTTAATAAGGCAAAGTATTATTAAACCCTTTTATCTTTACCTATCTCCTAGGTAAAAAAATTGGTATCTCTATGTTGCTTCTAATTTGCTTTTCACTTATGACTGGGACCGAGGATGGTTTCCTATGTTTAGAAGCTCTGCATTCTTTGTTATGGACTTTAGCCATCTTTTGCTTCTTTTACTGAGTTGTTGATATAGCTTTACTTATTTGTAAGGGCTTGATATATATTAAAGAATTTAGCTATTTTTTTCTATGGTATATGCTGTGAATAGATTTCCTTGTTTTTATTTGTCTCTAAGTTTATTTGTGGTTTTTCTTTTCAGGAAAAAAACGTTTAAGTATGTAATGACATTTATTATTTTTTTTTTGAGTGAAAATGTCATTTCAAACAAATTTATTTCCCTGTTTCATAAAAGCATCCTAAAAGTAGTGTCACTAGCATACAATCACAATGCTGGAGAACATTGAATAAGCATGAGCTTAAAAAAAAAAAATCACAGGGCAGACAATGGGATGGTAAACTGTTAATTTAAATTTATGAAGTAGAGTCCAACAAAGTAGGAATCACATGTGGTTCCCACCATGGGCTTATCAGTTGAGGCAGGACATTGATGGAGTTAATTATAATTAGTGAAAAGGAATATTTTCATGTACTTGCTTTGGGCAACTGCAACTTCACAAATCTCGTATTCCCCTAAGTAACACTGGTGCTCCAAGCTTAGTTGTTAAGAAACTTACTCAAAGTTAGTGACACTGATTTGAACTGCTGTAGATATATTATAACGGGTTCTTTTTAAAATAATTTCTGGGTTTTGTTTTATACTAAGATAAGCCTTATTTAACCTAAAATCTTCCAATGTTATTCTATTACTTTTATGTTTAATTTTTTGAATGTTTAAATTTTTGATATATCTGGAATTTATGTATTTTTTCCTAGATTAGTACCTAGTGGTTCCAAATATGTATATGGAATTTATTTTTATATTTTCTATTTTATTCCACTGATCTGTTTATTTCCATACCAAGTACTGCTGTGCTTTAATTCTAACTGCTTTATAGTGTGATTTAGTTTTCTTTTTTTCATAATTGTTTTTACATTAAATAAAGTATAAAGTATGTGTAGCTTAAAAACATCTTATTTTTATATTTATTGGTGGAAGTGGGCCCTTCCAGTTTTTTAAAATAGAAAGGCTTGACTGGAAGAAGACTGGCTTGACATATACAAATTATCTCAGGAGATACTAACATTTTAATGCTGTTTAAGCTTCCAGTCCTAGAACATGGTATGAATTTCTATGTGTTGAAATAATACATGTCCTTCGCTTGTATTTTAATAAATAGTCTTCATAGATTTCATACATTTCTTCCTAAGTTTATTCATATTCATATATTCAACATATAATTTAAGTGGTTGTCTCAGTATTTATGACAACTATTTGATCGTGTACATTCATTTTTTCCCAACCACTTTACTTAATTCTCTTACCATTAATAACAATTAGTTGATTCTTTTTTCTTCTAAGTAAACGATTATCTAAAATAAGTAATTTTATCTAAGTAATTTTATCTCCACTTTTTCTTTTTTTTTAAGTTTTTATTTATTTATTTGAGAGCAAGAGAGTGAGAGGGAGCATAAGTAGGGGGAGAGGCAGAGGGAGAAGCAGACTCACTGCTGAGCAGAGAGCCCCCTGTGGGGGGAGCCGGCTCAACTCAGGGTAGATCTCAGGACCCCCAGATCATGACCTGAACCTAAGGTAGATGCTTCACAGACTGAGCCACCCAGGCGCCCCTTCCACTTTTTCTGTTTTCACAACATTTTCCCCTTTTGCTTAATTTTATCTACTAGTAATTAGGAAACAAAGTGAAATAGTAGTAGTGGTAAAATCCATGCCATTTTTGTTACTGAACATATTTGAAAAGTTTCTGATATTTTAAATAAAGAATGGATATCATATTTCATCAAATAACTTTTCATCATCTGTAGAGGGTCAGTTTTCCTTATTCTATTAATATTTTAAATTAAATCAATACATCTTAATATTGACTCACTCCACTCACACTTGGCCAATAGTGTATTTTCTTCACTCTGCTTCTATATTCTGCTTGCTGATTTTCAGTTGGAATTTTTTTGCTTGTTATTTGTAAATGAATTTAGTTGCTTTATTTTGTTCTTTTTTTTAGTTCTTTTTTTGTCAAGTTTTGGTATTAATATCATAGATCTTTCATTAAAAATCAGAAGATTTTTTTATGTTATTTAGAACACCTACAACTTTTTAAAATTTATTTTGAAATGAACACAGTCACTCCTCAAGGGGAAACACCTCAGCTTTAGCAACATTGGTATATTAAATTAAGGACTAACCAATTATGGCTAATCAGTCTTTCTGTGGTGTGATGTTCTTTCTCATTCAGAAATTTCCGTGAAGTGTCTGCATCTACAAAAGTGAACAGTGAGATGAAATTCTGTAGAAAACTTGCCATATAAGAAGCCCTTGAGGGAACTGGGTGATAGGAAGGGAATCTGACACAGCATTTTTCTTCAGTGAATTTTTTAAAGAAATAACCCCTTTAAGCCTCTGCCCTTGTCTCAGCCTTGATTTACAAAGTGAAAGAGATTTGAAGCAAAGTCTCTGTCCTTCAAAGGGGGGAAATCATTAGTCTGTCTGCTCTACAACCTAGAATTACTGAGATAACATAATAAATTAGAGCTACACATTTTCTCTGGGTTTTCCATCAATTATTTTTTCTATCAGCATATGGTGGACCTCAACAGGAACATAGCACTATCTGAAATTACAGAAAGTTTTAAAAACATACTCAGGCTGTGCCCCACCCTCGCAGGTACAGCAAGACTACCGACACACCAGAAGAAGCCAATTTGAAATCATTTCTATTTTTGGTTGATAATATGCTCCTCTGGTGATGTTCTCATTCCAGATTTCATTAGCATCTAATGGAGAAATGATGATATAAACTTAGACCTGATGTATTTTCCCAAAAAGAAAAGAACGAAGTTGTGTTTGTGACTGCCTCAGGATGTTGTACTTTGTCTCCTCTGTGATAGACAAGTCTGAATTTACACCTTTTTAAGACTCAGTGGTGTTACCTTACTGACCAAAAGCAACCCCAAGTAACTGATAAGGGAAGGAGAAAGTGGTAGCCTTTCTTTATCAGGACATTCTGTTAACTTGCCAGATAGCAAGTAGATGGGGGTGGGTATATTTTAGGAAGATGCAAAGACTCCGTAGGTGATTCATGACATTTTCGGAGAGAAAATTTGTTAAAAAACTTAAGAACACAGTAGTGTTTCCATTCCCTATCTCTCCCATAGTACTTAGCCCTGTATCGTATCACAGAGTCATCCTTAATGTTGCTAAGTATAAAAGTATGTGCTGTTATCAAGAGGAAATGGGGTATTCCACATAAAATGATTTTACACATAACTGAAATTTAACTAGTTACTCTACTAAAATTTTAGGATGTGTTTTTTTTTTTAATGATGAAGTACTTTATTAGTATTTCTGTTTTGTTTCTTAATCACTCTTGATGACTCAGATTATTATGTTGGTCCCCAAATATAGCCATAGTTTCATGGAAGCTGGGAAACATTAGAAAACTTTTCCCTTTGCTAAATGACATCATATTGCTTGGCTTTCTTTGTTTTTGAATTCGCTTTTATTTTTTTCCTCTCTCTACTCTGGCCCGCCTTGTTATGAAATTAAATGCCTATAGAAGTCAGAATTGGCTAGGCAATGCTTCAAGGGGGTCAGGCAGTACCTCTTGCAGAGATTCGAGAAGTAAAGAGGACTGCTAGTCAGTGAGCAGATGTTACGTCTCCCACAGTGATCCTCTCCTAGACTCTCATCCATCATACCACTCTTCGGGTATGGCCAAACCATAAAATACATTGATAAAATTCATTATATATTTAGCACATGAACAGTATTTGAAGATCGTGTGAAAGTATAAATACGGCTACCTTAGGGAAAAATCAAAACCTCTAAAATATTTTGATTATAGTTTACCATTTTCCTGTCTTTTTGCTTTGGTTTGTAAACTTTGATTTGTACTTAATATTTTCAGGTACATGTTTGTGCCCACACAAAGTATCAACATGTTGCTCATTAGGAATGATCTTTAAAAACAATGTCCCTTATTATAAATATACAAATATTATGTTTTTATTTCTGAAACATTCTTTCTGATAAAGTCAATATATTACAAAAATGGGAAAGTGATAGCCACATGTGCGGCATTTCTGAAAAGGGCAAAAGCTCTTTTAATGAAATTTGAAGTTTGTTTTTGTAAAATAAGAACATTGCTGTGGAATTTTTGTCTGTGTTTTGCATCTACCATTATTATCTTGAAAGAATGGAGTGAAAGTTAAGAATGGCTTTGCTTTCTCCCAAATTAAAAAACAAAATGCCATTAATGTAAAGAAGACTGTTGACTGCTTCCTACTGAACAAGAACTTTTAGAACCTGGAGCTGAGCCATATTAGTCACAATGACAACACCAGTTTCACTTTTCAAATGTGGGCCAGGGATGGACATACAAGGTGAAGGACCACAATGGCAGAAGCTTAATGAAATTGATTTCACTTAAGAACAATTGATTTATTTCAATTACATTAGGCTCTGATTAACCCCGTGAAAGTATATCCTTCTTTTATTCTTAATGAAACTCTCATTTTCTTCACAAATGTCTTAACAACTGTAAGGACAAGTTGGACAAGTCCCCAAGCATATTGGAGCTCTTGGGCTAGAGATGACTCTTAGCAGAATTTCAGCAAGCAAGCATTGGTCTTAGTCTTCATTTATTAGAAGACTAATACAAATAAATAGAAGAACTGAGAGCAATTCAGCTAATGTGCAAGTGAGATAAGTTGACTCTGTTGCCAAAGTACAATATTATGAATGAGTAAAACCTTATTTAGAAACCCAAAAGAAAGGTTTTGCCTTATTCTAGTTAAGCTGTGTTTAAAAAAAAAAAAAAAGGCAGTTTAACCTGACAAGGTGTATAGAAGCTTATTTCAAGGGAGAAAGGATCTATAGCTGGAATGTGAGTCTTTAATTATAATTATGTATTACTATTCCCACCTCCCCCATTGGCACCACTTTCCTGAAATTCATCCCCTTAAAAAAAAAAATACTCCTACAAAAAGCTGGGAGGGTACATTAGTGAGATTAGCTTAGGATATAACAGGATAAGGAACCCAAATCTTGGTTAGCATAACTTAATAAAATAAACTACTATGTGATGACTTCCAGGCAGCTCCTACCCCAATAAAGACCCAGAGATTCTTTCCACTCGAATCTCTTGGTGACATCTGCTTTCCAGGTGACGAGCTGGGGAAGAGAGAACTTCAGGGAACATGCTGACTGTTAAATACCTTGTCAGGAAACTGACATACATTGATTCTGCTCACAGCCAACTTACCCTGAACCGTCAAATGGTCCTGTTTATCATAGGGGGCTGAAAAATATGGAAAAGCACATAGATACTTGGTGAGGGCAAGTAAACCTCCCTGCCACAGGAGCCAGTTTCAGAATAACCCACCAAGGAGTAACCAATATTTATAATAAGAGAGGTCTAATAAGAATATTTCATATCTAAAGGCTACTTAACTTTTAAAATAGGAGAAAAGCATTTTTATCATCAGAGAAACATGTTTTTCCATCCATCAATGTTCACATAAAGCATTTAATTCAGAAAACTGTCAGTAAATTGCTAATTTTAAAGAAAAATTGCAGAGTAAGATGTAATCTGTCCCTTTTCACAGCCATTAGAGACATCCAGGAGCTTTCTTTTTTCCTGCCATTTCACTCCATTGTATCCACTTCTTAGAGCTTTCATTTAATTTATCACATATACGAGGAACAGTCTCAACATTCCTGTCCTCCAAACCGTATCCCTCACTTTAAATTGAAGTTCAGAGCCCATTTCAGGAAAGCTTCTCAAGGGAAATTTCCCTCAATTAACTATGGCTCATTCTTTGATCTGCACAATCCCTTCCTTATCAGTTTCTGTCAGAATATTTCTTTGTATGCATTCATATTCATTGAATGCCAACCTATCTCGTCTCTTTTGAAAGATTATAAAATTCTCAGGGCATAAGTCAGGTCTAATCTCAACTATATACTTTAGGTTCCTATTATAGTACTAAGCATCTCTGCGTACTCAGCAGATGTCATTGACCTATTTACAAGGACTTGAAATCCTATGTATAGATTTAGAATCCCCTGCTTGACTGCATTAAATTCTTTGAATAATTTCCTCCTGTTCGTCAAAAAAAAAGTATATTTCGGTGGATGAGAAATAAATCATTGAGCAGCATTTGTTTTATAACTGGTTTTCAACTTTGTAATAATGAAGGACAAGTTGGAAGAAGTGGATACGCAAAGACACTAATGTATTCACTGGATTCCAAAATGTATTCCAAGTAATTCTGAAGAACAAAAGTAATTAAGATTAAACAGCCAATAATAAAAACAGCATTATCTTCAGGAAGCAGCACGTGCAGAATGTCATTGGGAGTTCGGGAGAAGTGTGTTGCCAGGAGAAACCCTCCCTGTTTATTTTCCAGCTGTGGGAGCTTGTTGCAAATTCTTTGGATCTCAAAGTGGGTTCTAACCTCAGCCTGTTTGTATTTTGACAATAGCCTATCAAGTGATAAAACAGAGATCCCTTGTTTTGCTTACTTGGTCCTACTGAAGTATAACTTACTTTGCATAGTTTTGTTTCGTTCTTCCAGGATCGTATAAAAATAATCTAAACCACTGTTCTCCACGTATGGAGGAGAAAATAACAGAACAACTGTATTTTCTGAATCAATAGTTCTTAAGTTTGGCTGCACATTAGAATCACCGTGGAGATGTTGACAGATATGTTGCATGGCCCTGCCCTCCCCTGTCAAAAGTTTTGTTTTAATTGGGCCAGGGTAAAATTGAGCATCAGTATTGTTTTTTAAGTTCATTTAGGTTTTCGGTTGTGAAGCTGGGATCCTGAAGCAATGTTCTAAATACCCAGCAAAAAGTTTGGTTCTCTTTCTTTGTGATTAGCTGAAATAGGTAAGAATCCTACCAAATCCTTCCACGAATCAAGCTCATCTGTTTTACTTTGACACTTTAGTTTCTGAGAGTAGAGACAAATAAAAGCAACCGGAATATTTCCAGGTAAGTAAAAACAACTGGGATTTCATTAAATCTTCTACTGCCCAGATTTGCTTACTTGATTATTTGTGTGTGTGTGTTGGGGTGCGGTGTATGTGTATACGTGCATGTGGAAGGTTACATCAGCGAAACACTGAAAAATTTGCTAAGGTTCATACCAGAAATGTGCAAACAGTACATTTATCTGATTTATTTAGTGTTTTTTAACCTGTAACATTGCAGACATAATTAGGTAGTGTTCCTTTGTAAGGAATTAATTCATAAAAATTTTACTTACTTCTAATTTTTCCCTTTTCTCACTGTCAGAAAATATCCAAAAAGGATTGCAGAAAGTGAAAGGCACTCTCTCTGCCTCAAGTTTTAGATTATATATTATCGCTGTGGGTAGCTTTCCAAGGTCTTTCACATTTGGGAGGTAACAGGAATTATTTCCTTTATATAAAACTATAAGATCACAGAGAGGTAATATGAAATTTCAAAGCTTTGATTGGATAAGAAATGCAATGTTAGATGAAGGGTCAGTAACCGAGAGTCAAGTGAATTATAACTTTTTGGAGGAAGCTTCTTGAAGCAGCATATTGAGAAAGGTAAGAAACATAGAGAAACAACCTTTTTAAGCCCTGAGGTCATTATGAAGTGATAGCTGCCTGGGTTCTTTAGTCCCATGGATTGAAGGTTACCTAAGGGGCAGGACAGGAGGAGAGGAAGGACCGGGAATCATCCATCACAAAGAATTCATTACAGGTAGATCTATGAGTGTATCAAGTCAGGATGGCAGAACTGAAATCAGGAAACTGAGCAATCGGAATGAGAAGTTGGGAGGATCGGAGCAGAAGATGGATGGTGGTCAGAAGGTAGAGAAAAAAGAGGGTCAGTAACAAGAAAGTGAAGTTACAGGAAGGAGACATATATAAGTAAAAGGTTCCAGGGTTCTTCCAAGGTGCTCCTTTTTAGGAAGCTAGTGTTCTGCTAGGCAGAACCAGTAAATAGGCAGAACTGGACAATGAGCATACTAGAATGAACCATATATTTATTCTTTCCTTTATTCTTTTTTCAAAAAATATGTTTTGCATGCCTGTACATGCCAGGCACTATGTTGGATCCTGGGAAAGTACAGGTGAACAAAATGGACCTTCTAAGCAGCTTTTCTTCTCTACTGTCTACTGTGTACTGTCATAAAGAACTGCAGAGGGAAAATATGTCCAAGGAGACTGCAGCAATACTGCCCCTTCTGGCAGCTTTGGGGAGGTCAGCTCCCTTAGGTAGCTTTTGAAAAAAAAAAAAAAAAATTATGGGTAATGATGCATAATGTGTAAATTTTATGTTTGTTTTATTTGCGTTTATGCAGAGGTGTGGCCAATATTAACATTTGACACTTTCAGATTCTATTGATTTTATTGTGAATTGTATGGTTCCCATTGGTTTCCCTCTTGGTAATAGACTAAACATGACTGATAAAAAGCCTAGACTTGGAGCCCCTGGGTGGCTCTGTTGGTTGAGTGTCTGCCTTTGGCTCAGGTTATGATCTCGGGGTCCTGGGATCAAGCCCTGCATCGGGCTTCCTGATCAGCAGGGAGTCTTCTTTTCCCTCAGCCCCTCCTCCTGCTCATGCTTGCTCACTCTCTCTCTGAAATAAATACATAAAGTCTTTTTAAAAAGAGCCTAGACTACTCCCTATCAAAACAAAACTGATCAAATGAGACCGTTACTTTGAGCATATATGGAAACAATGAGTGAAGAGGGATGGTCTTTGACAAAGATCACCAAAGGTATTTTTCCCACAGGCAACTGGGCCTTCCCATTCTCCTGTGAGCCCAGCGACTCCCCAGGTACCCAATGGTGCCAAAAGATTAGCAGCAACTCAGAAAGGGTCACATTTCTGTATCTTTCCTCCTTCTAAACTCCTAACCCTGTTATAACTTAGATAATTGGTCTGAAGGAGTATGGCAATAAAGCCTACATACTTTGGAATTGCACTAATTGACTGTATAAAGTGTCATTAGTGCTGTGCTAAAACTCCGAAGGCAGAGCTTAAGGTGTAGACATACGAAATGTACTGCTTTAGGCAGGTACAGAAGCTACCAATATAAGCTACCATTTCCTCCAGGTCCTGTCCCACATAGTTCTCTGGGCAGGGTGGCGTTATGGCATTTATAGGCTCTAGGTACCATGAAACTCTAATACCATAAAAAAGTTAAAGGTTATATTTTTTACTGAGTTGATAGAAATACAAAGATATGAGTATATTACAATATTTTCTTCCATCTAAATTTCCATTTCTTTTTCTTCTGATTTTAAAGAAAATTAAAACATTTCCTGGGCTCCTAAAACTATTGTGAATCCTAGGCAAACTGTCTACCTAATGGATAAGATGTCTCTGTCCTGTCTCGGGTCCATGCCACCTCATCATCCCACTGGCCTTAATTTATTGTGCCACAATCACCCTTTACTTTTTTCTTTTTTTTAATGTAAACCCAAACTTTAAATTTCTATCTTGGAATCAATCAGACTCTTTTCTGTTTACAAGGTTATTTTTGAATTGCAAAAATTACCCCCTCCTGTCCCATTTTTTAAGTAATCCCTATTCTGCCTCATTCAATTTGGCCACCACAGTCAGACAGACAGAAAGCATGAGGAAATTTCTTTACCCCCATCTGTGGTGGTGGAAGCCTTCAGAGTACATGCTAACAGCTCCAGGTTGTCAAGTAAATGCATTCCCTTTGTTTTTGATTTTCAGTGGATAGAGCAAACCTTTGTTGTCTCAAGTTGCTTTATAACAAAGACTCTACTGAAATAATATTAACAGTGAAAAAGCAAAGCGGAACACAGCAATGGTGTGATTAGAGGCACGAAGTGGCTGAAACATATGGAAGACAGAAGCAATAGAGAAAGAAACAGTGACAAGAAGAGAGGCAGACAAGAGGCAGAAAGAAAGAAAGAACACATCTACCCATGGCATCTTCATGTGGCCCGAGTTCCCTTTCCCTAGAGCATGGCAGGCTCGGGGTAGACTCAGGGTAGCAGGAATTCTTACAAGGTAGCTCAGACTTCTGACGTGGAGCATTTCAAGAAAACCAGATGGAAGTTGTACGGCCTTTTCTTACCTAGTATGAAAGGCACATAGTATTAATTCTGCCACAGTCTATTCGTCTAAGCAGAGACATATCCTGTCAGATTTAAGGGAAGAGGACATAGGTCATCTCAATGGGAAGAGGGTCAAAAAATTTGTGGACATGTTTTAAACCACCACAGGTTTTAGCTAATCCTTTAGCCTATTACATTCTATATCAACTGAATGTTGTTAAAACCAATGGGCTCAAATAATTGTTTTCTACCTCCCTGCCCTGTCACTATGTAGTATGTCACCTTTCTTATATAGAATAAAAACTAATACTCATCAAAGTACCTCCAAATTAAGGAAACTGCATAGCTTAATTCTGAAAATGGGGCTATTATTGAGAAAATGCCCATTTGATCAAGGCCCTTATTGTATCATGCTATAGAAATGCAGGGTATAGGAAAGTCCAGTGTGGTCAACATAGTAGTTTAAAAAGTCTTAAATATCATTATGTCTGTGTACATAAGTAAGAATATGAGGATAAAGCTAGAGACTTGGCAGAGCACTTTGGTAAATTGTAACAGGCTTACTTTAAACAGAAACCTTACCTTAGATGTTATTGTCAAGATTCCTTAGAATTAGTTCATCTGTGACCCTTGCACATTTCAGTTGAACACTACTTGGTGTACATAATTAACAAAATGGTTGTTGGTTTAATACTGACATGTCAACTTCTCTGAGAAGACTTCTATACTTAGTCTTAAATATTTCCAAAGCCTTAATGATATCCTGTATACTTGATAGTCTCAAAGAAGATGAATGAATGAATCAATGAATGAGTTTCTATTCTCAATTATTTCACACCCATTATTCTGGTCCCTCAAGGTTTTACATTCTACAACGATAGTGTATCACCTTTTTCTTAAGTACACAATCTAGCACCTTAATCTTTCTTAAGTGATTTAAATAGAAATAGTTGCTATCAACCACAAACACAAAGGTCCAGTTAGAAGTGTGGTGGGAGGTGATATACTGACCGAAAATCCACAGAAATGCAGATATCTCATTTATAGCAAACTGACTTTGAGTCGGGGGGGTGGGGTAAACTGTACAGAAAAGTATAGTTTCTATCTCTGTTCTGTTGAGATTGGGCTTAAACCTACTTTTAAGAAGGGCCTCTCTGAAGAAAGGGAAGCACACAGTCATCTAGCCTAATGGTGGGGGTAAGATTGGGTTAGGATGATGAAAAGAGGTCTGTTTGTGATTCAGATTCAGAAATAAAACTGAAGATTCCAAGTCCCAGGATTTTCAGTTATTACTATATAAGGAGATCAGGAACTGTAAAACAAAGATGATGACTATAAGAACATAGTAAAATTCTGGGATTTTTCTGGAGCTTTTCTCTGCTAGTTATTTTTATTATCCTCTATTTTTCTACTCTGGTTTATAGTACAATTCTTTTTTATTTAAGTGTATTTATTTATTTAAGTAATCTCTACACCTTATTGGGACTCAAACTCACAACCTCGAGATCAAGAGTTGCATGTTTTTCCAACTGAGCCAGCCAGGCGCCCCTCTGGTAAAATTCTTGAAGCTAAATATCACAGTGATTATCCAGAAGCAACCTTGTGGCCCATTCTATAGGGCAGACTTGGATAAAAGACAGGTGAAGATAAAAAAAGACTAAAAAAGATAGTTTCAGGTGACTGCCAAGGACAAAGGGTTTATCCCTATCTTTCTGACTTATAACTTCTAGCAGTCAAGCATGCTTTCAGAAGCAGTCCTCTCCACTCAACAGCTACCACAGTGACACATGGCGATAGTTGACTAGGGTTACTTAGGAGCCACAGCAGAAGCCCAGAACTCTCCAGGTCTTTCTGATAATTCTCACATGCTCCTACTGTCTTTTCGTTGAACAGTTTTACCCTATCATTTGGGCATCAGGTGTCTCTTCTTTTCAGGTGTGGCTTTACTTTCCAATAGGGTCTCCAATGCCTAGCCTTCATCACGCTTCTCCAGCAACCATAAACTGGCCTGGGTATCTGGAAGGAACTCCAGCTTCTGTTTAATAGCTCCATCCTGACCCCAACCAGAAGTTGGGAAACAGTACTTTGTGAAAAAGAACTAAACATGTGGTTTATTTTAGAAGCATGTCTTGATCAAGAATTGGCTGTTTGGAAACTGTGTATTGGCTTCTTCTACAGGTGGGAGCTTCCTTTGAGTTACCTAAAGGTAAAGGATATGTTTAGCCAGAAGCCTCGGTTGTGTATCACTTAAAGGCTTTTACCCAGAAACATCAATTTTTATTACTTTATAAGCTCAGATGTGGCCCTTCCGTCCTGTTGAGCCATGCATGACATAGGTCTGAGCACCAGAAATGAGGGAAAAGCCAGAAGCACTGGACCCTCTGCACACTTTACTTTCAGATCTCCATCTTTCACTCTACCTGCTGCAATGGGCTCTTTTGAATAAACTTTCTCCCTAACTCTCTAACCTACAATTAATCTAAGCAATCCTGTAGGATCAAGGGCTGAAACATATCCTCCATGAGTTTTTAAGCTTCTTTGGGAAGGATCTATGCTGCTTATGCTGTCCTATCTGTCTCATGATCTGGTAGGACACGCTGAGGGTATGCTGTTGAAGTCCAGGTTTTTGAATTTGTGCAATTCCCCAGGATGAGAGGCTGTTTTTGTGAAATGTTCTAGTTGGGAACTGAGCAATGTCTCTGTGAGGCTGGATACATACCTTGTCCAAAGGGACAGAGATGTGCAGGTCACCAAAGGCATGTCACTGCAGACATAGTCATTCCATGGTGGTGCCTAAACTGGACTGGACAGGAAGCAGAAGCCAGTAAACAGGACTCTGGGGAAGGGATGGGAAAGGAGCCAATTGACAGAGCCTCAGCTGGAAGGATTAGGGTGTTTTTGTTTGTTTTTGTTTTTGCTTACCTGCAATTTTTAATTGTTTTCTATAGGAAATACATATTACATAAATATTTTTGAAACATTAAGAACAACCTCTGGTTAAAGTCTGGGGAAAAAATGGAGTCTCAAATTAGAGTAGCCCCACATAATTTCAATGTACCGTAACTTTAATTCACATTTAAAATATAAATTGATAAGTAGGAACCAAACATCATGCATTTTTATTGTTTATTTTTAAATTTTTCTTTTATTTTAGTGCTCAACCCTCCTTACTTCCACTTTCCTACCTTGTTGAACCAAATTTTACTTA
This sequence comes from Ursus maritimus, assembly GCF_017311325.1. NCBI lineage: Eukaryota > Metazoa > Chordata > Mammalia > Carnivora > Ursidae > Ursus > Ursus maritimus. The sequence continues at coordinate 51,163,304 of NW_024426552.1, forward strand.
CCCTCCCCTTTGTTTTTTCCATATTCAAATGGCAATAGGCAAGCATGTATATGCATATACACCCATGCAGACTCACACACCTGTACTATTGCAGAATTTTAGCTACTGTTTCATTGTTTATTTATTCAAAAAGATTATTCAGTACCCACTTTTTGGTATTTTTCTATAACTCTAAATCAGTTGTCCTCTGGTATAGCTTTAATTCATTCTTTTTAAATGTTTGCAAAATAGTCTTTGATATGAATTTACCATATTTCCAGTCATTTCCTTATTGAAGAGCCGTTGCTTCATATTTGCCCTTTGGCTACTAAGAATGCACTGCAGTAAATATCCTTCCTGCTGGTGCTTTGTTTTATAGTTGGACTAACAAGAGGGGTTTTGGTGTCAGAGGGTAAATGCATTTTTAATTTTAATAGACATTACATTCCAAAATGTCATTAATACTTTAGATTTTACACTTGCATGTCAAGTTTTCACCCTTCCAGATTATTGTCAGCCTCATGGGGGTAATGTGATATCTCTTTGTTCCTTTATTTTACATTCATCTGAGTAACAGTCAGAGCACCATTTTCATATACTTGATCATTTGAAGATCATCTCTGTGAATCGATTCTTTATCCTTTTTTTTTCTATTGAGCTTCTATTCTCATCTTGACAAATTTTCAGTGTCCTTTGTGCATTATAGGAACAGCCCTCTGTATTCTCCAGTGCACAGATTTTTTTTTCAAAACCTATTATATGTTTGGATTCTGTTATCTTTTGCTACAAATTTATATGCCTTATCTCTTATAGCTTCTGGGTTTTCAGTCTTAGTTAAGAAGGTCATACTTGCTGCTAACTATTGTACATGTAGTCTCCCAGATTTTTGCAAAACTGTTACTATTTTACTTTTTACAAATAAGACTTTGATCCATCTGAAATTTGATATGAGAAGCAAATGGATAGCCAATTGTGCCAGGGCTAATTATTAATAATCCATCTTTTTCCTGTGGAATGAAATAGTACCTTTGTCAAACAAAAAATCTTCTATTATATACTGCAATCAATTGCTAGATTCCCTTTTCCTTCTGTGGATTTATTTATATATGTCATGCTGATAAAAGAATAATTGAATATCTATGTTTTATAGATCTTTCTGTGGTTATGTTCTCTCTTACTATTCTTGTGGGTGAGAGAGAGAAAGAGAAAGAGAGAGAGAGAGAGACAATGAGATCTACAAAATCTACAAAAAAAGTTTTAAGGTAATATTTTTCTATAATTTCAAAAATTCCCAATTACAATTATGATTGGAATAGAATTAAGTCCACTGTTAGTTTTAGAAGCATGAATAATTTTTATTATATTGTTTCTCATCTAAAAATCTGTTTTGTCTTTCCATTTGTTCAGAAATTTGTTTTATATCCTTTAATGAGATATTATATGTTTCTTCGTATAGGTCCTAAACATTTGAAAATATTTACCTAAGTATATTGAAGCATATAGGTACATTATATGACAGTTACTCAATCCCAACAAATCTTATGGGATCTATTGCAGTAAGTCAAATATGTGTGTATATACGTGTATGTATTGTGCTGAAAAGATATATCAATTTTTACGTCATAGCCTGAATATAAATAATGGGCTCTTTCTCTCTCCTATCTATAATTAATTTAATGTAGATTGTTTATAACTCCATATCTCTTTCATGTGTTCTCTTATGGAGTAAATGTCCCTATATTATCCATATCTACCTACTCCTGATTGCCTTATTGGTAAATAGTCCTCTTTCTCAAAGGAGTTAGAAAATCACCAGTTCTGGGGCGCCTGGGTGGCGCAGTCGTTAAGCGTCTGCCTTCGGCTCAGGGTGTGATCCTGGCGTTATGGGATCGAGCCCCACATCAGGCTCCTCCGCTATGAGCCTGCTTCTTCCTCTCCCACTCCCCCTGCTTGTGTTCCCTCTCTCGCTGGCTGTCTCTATCTCTGTCAAATAAATAAATAAAATCTTTTAAAAAGAAAAGAAAAGAAAAGAAAAGAAAAGAAAAGAAAAAAGAAAAGAAAAGAAAAGAAAAGAAAATCACCAATTCTGGGATGCCTGGATGGCTCAGTCGGGTCTTGCCTTCAGCTCAGGTCATGATCCCAGAGTCCTGGGATCGAGTCTCACATCAGGCTCCTTGCTCAGCGTGGAGCCTTCATCTCCCTCTGCCTGCCGCTTCTTCTGCTTGTGCTCTCTCTTTCTCTCTCTCTGACAAATAAATAAATAAAATCTATAAAAAATAATCACCAGTTCTTTTCATTCAGGACCAGATCATAAGCTTCTGACTGACTTGACAGCAAAGTAGATCCCATGCTTTACCAGCAGACTTCTATCAGTCTGCCTGTCTGTCTATCTATCTATCCACATGTGATTGATCTAAAATACAATATACCTTAATTTCAGTTGACATTTATGCATATATTATTTGACAAATCATTTAAGAAAATACAGATTTGGACTTTGCTATAAAAAGGGGGGAGGGAGAAGGCTATGAACAATATTCTAAGATCCGTACGAGGAAATACACAAATAAGCAAATGCATGTGTAAACATAAATCCCACCCCAACCAGTTGTTGGCCAGAGACTGGAGCCCCACACAGCCATCCCAGTTAGAACTGTGCTTTGTACTAGTAGCTATTTTGAGTTACAAGCCAAAGGCAGCTGCTTCCAGAACAATGGAATGAATGCTGGGTTGCCCTCAAAGACTTATGATTTGTCTAATAAAAACTGAGACAAAACATAGACTCTACAATTTAAAGCCTAAATATGACAAAATTCACTTAGAGAAGGTGGATTTATGAGGAATTAATCACAGATGCTTTGTCCTCTCCTAGGCTACAAAAGTTTGTGGTTCCCACTGCTCATCAACTAATCCAAAAGGGACAAATTTGAGGGTCTGTTCTTGAATCCTTGTCCTGATACTAATAAGGTATAAAAAGATAGAGAAGTTAAATTTCCAACCCCACATCTATGAAATAGAGATTGTAATACTATATACTTCAAATCAGTAGTTCTTAACTGGGGCCAATTTTGGTTGTTGTAACTGGGGGGATGCTGCTACTGGCATTTAGTGGGTAGAGGCCAGGGATCCTGCTAAACCTCATACAATACATAGGACAGTCCTCACAACAAAGGACTACCCAGCCTGAAATCTCAATTAGTTTTGATGTTGAGAAAATCTGCTTTGTAGAAACTTTGTGAACATTAAATGGGATACTGCTTATAAGGTACATTGAACAGGTGCCTGGCCTCTGGTAAGCATGTACGTGGTTGCTGCTCTCATTATTATCCTTATTAATTTTCTGAACTGCCATTTTTTCTTCCACTCAACATTTCCTAGTAATATTTTGTGGTTGCCTGTGGGGAGGGATGAAGTGGTAAAGTACAATATGGTAATCACTAAATTCTGCATATAAGTAAAATGCTACAGGAATGGTGACATATTAAGGAAAGCATGCTAAAGTGTTTTACAGTATCTCCAAGCATTTAAATCCAAACACTCTTTTCTGTGAATGTTTTCCCTGCCCTTAGTACTCTCCTCAGAATTTGCAATTCAGGATAAGCCCTTAAAGTGAACTCCATTAAATACTAAAACAAACAAATAAAACCCAACAATCCCTATATAAAGTTTCTGTCCTGAATTCTTTAAATTTGATCAGACTTGCTGTAAGAATACAGCATCTTATATAAAATGCCCTATTAAAGATAATAAAAGGAAAAAATTTACATTTTCACTGAATTAGTAATTACATAATCTGAAACTCCAAAAGGACATGAATGTCATATGTGTTTACCCCCCGAGACTGGTGAGCTGCTACGCAGATAACGTTAATTCTGCCTTGTGTAACTCAAGGTTGGTTTGGTTTGTACCAGAGCTCTTTGGTTAATGAATAAAACCTGAAGTACTTAACAAAGAGAAAAAGGGATTTTAGTTAAAGATTAATATCAGATCAGCTAGGCTTTACAAAGTTTGCACATGAACAAATGAAGAGCGCTGACTCCAGTGATATTAAGACAAAGTGCGACACCAGCAACATCATCATCACCAGAGATCTGTTAGAAACATAGGTTTCCTGAATTGGGAGCTCTGAGGATGGAGCCACCAGTGAGTGTTTTGCCGAACCCCTCCAGGTGACTGAGGCAGACTGAGGTTTGTGAGCCACTACAGGAAAAAGAAGCAAAACGAAACAAGCACAGAGGAAGTCCTCTTGTAGGGACTACTCAAAGTGAATAATTTTATATGAATTAATTTTTCACTCCTCAAAGAAGATGCAACCTACATCCATTTTCGCTGAGGAGTCTTTATCTTAATCAAAATACAAGGGATTAATTTACCTAGATTCTCACCCTCAACTAGACTTGCAACCCAACTGATGGTAAGAGAGAAGTTCCCTCTCTTGGTTACCACCACTCAAGACTTCCTTTAGCTGCAGCTTAGGAAGGGCCAGCTGGTGTGAAGGGGAAAAAAAGAATTCTGGATTTGAACAGTCTCTACCACTTACAGTTAAATGACCTTGAGCAATGTTATCCTCAATTTTCTAACCCTTTAAAAGGAGGTTAACTGGTAGGATTCTATTAATACATAAAATTAGGTAAGTGCCTGGTACATATTTTTTTAAGAGATAAATAAAAACTCTTAAGAGGAATGGATATTTATGGCCGGCTAAAGCATTTTCTACTTCTATGGATGCCATATCCTCTAGGAAAATCAAGTTACCATAAAGTGGCTTAGTGAATACAGATTCAGGAAAGGGGAGCTATTTCTATGTTATTAATGTTTAATGGTTCAGGCTAAGATCACCTAATACACCCATCTCTACAATAATAGCTACCACTTAATTAGTGTTTACCGTCAGGCACTGTACAGACACCTGTACACTCACACATTCACTCTTTTCAAGAATCTTATGAGGGAAGTACAACTATTTTCTCCATCTTATACATGAGGAAATTGAAGCACACAGACTTTATGAAACTTGTTCAAACTCACATCACAAGCAAGTGGCAGGTATGGGTAGGAATGAGAGGGTGGAGTTCAGAGCCTTCCGGTTTAGCACCTGTGCTGGGAACACAGTTCCCCAGCTTAAGTCTAACAGATGAGTGGTTTCTCTAAGACCTTCTGACTATTCTTGGCTTAGAATTTTCCTGCTCCTCTGCTTCTTCCTTAAGCAACCTTAACCAGCTCCCCAGGTCTGCAAGAATTCCCAACCAGGGTTTCCTTTCCTGTGTCTAGATGTGTAGTTATTCTGACATATAGGGTGGCAGTGGGAGCTCCTCTTTATATATCAGCCCAGATAGAGATAAATGAAGACCAAACAGGAAAAGAGCTGAAGTCAACATTTGGCCTTGGATTTGAAACTAAATCACAAGTGTTAACCCTTCCAACTGTTTGTATTTACCTTTCCATCTTCACTTGAGAAAAGAAGGGCTTTATTTTATGGAGTGCTCAGAAAATAGTTCTGTACTAAATCTTGAAATTTGTGGATCATAGATAATAGTTTTAAAAGCAACAGAGAGAAAGAAAAGGAGAAAGAGCTAGAGATTACATTTAAGCTATTCTATTTCTATATTTTATTTTTCTTTCTTTACAATATACTTGAATATGTGCAGCTTCTTAAAATTGTACTTACTATACATAATTAACTTTTATAATTATGGTACTTTTAACACAGGACCATAGTCCCTGAATCAGCTATTCTTGAAAAATGATGCTATGGCCAAATCTGTCGTAGGGCATACTGTGAGCATGAAGGGGTAGTGATCAGGTAAACACTAGAATAATAAGAAAAGGAAGCCTTCTACCTGGAGTGTTAATTGCCAGATTTGGTGGAGGAGTATGTACACGTGTGTAAACATCTTCTCAGGCAATAAAATTCTTTGGTGTGGCTTTTACAAATTTTGCAAATTCTGACTCTAGTTATATAATAGAATGCACATAAAGCAGCAGGTTCTGGTCACTGAGCTATCAGCAGCAAGGTGGATTAAAGGAAGGGAAATTTTGTTCAAAGTTTCTCTTGGTTATATAAAATGTTCCATGTACTCTTCCAGGTCCTGGGGGTACAGCAGTGAAGAAAACTGACTAAAATCCCAGCCCACAAAGGACTTTGATTCTTATCAATGAAACCAAGAGTTGTTGGAAATAAGATGGATATCACTCTTTCCCAGTCTCATGCAATATAGTATACAGAATTTATTTCAGAATGTTTTCCATAACTGCCATAGCAATGATACAGTTATGGAAGCTTCATATTGGGTAGTTTCCTCTTTAGTGAAATGTGAGAATTTGCATTGGGATGGAACAAACATTGTGTTTGGATAAGCTTTGTCATCAGACATAATGCAAGACCTTAGGAAGCAGAACTAATGTGAACATGGGATGCTCCTTGCTGCCATTGTCCATGTTGTTCATAAAATCTCACTTCCAAGGTGCCTTTTCAGATACCTCTCCTATGCATTCAGCCCAGTGAAGACATAGCAAGAGAAGGAGACATCAAAAGAGCAATGCAAGCATCCGTATTCAAGAAAATGTGATGTTCAGAAAGTTCTCATTCTTGTCTTAACACATGAATAAGACTTCGGAAAATGACTCATAAAGATGAAACTTGTGAAGCGTTGGTTGGGGATAGTAATAGGCTTTTTCCTATTTTATTAGGAAGCTTTAAGTATCCATAACATAATGGTACCAGGGTAGTATGAATTGAGTTACTCATTCATTCATTCATTCACTCATTTCAATAACTATTAATGGACTTCTGTTTACCAGGTTATGAGTTATACAGGGTATATGTCACTAAATAAGGCATCACTTGGAGAACTTACAGTTATGGTAAAGACAAACAAGTTAAATGAGTAATTATGACAGTTTAAAGTGGTTGAAGGGGGTTGTATTATTTTTCTAGGACTGCCATAGTAAAATTGGTAGCTTAACACAGCAGAAATAATTAAATCTCTTAGTCTTGGAGTCTAGACATCTGAAATCAATGGCTCAGCAGAGCCATTCAACCTCTGAAGTTTCCAGAGAAAAATCCTTTTCTGCTCCTTCTTAGCTTCTGGAACTCCCAACAATTCTGGAAATTTTTTGGCTTATAGCTGCATCACTCAATCTCTGCACTTGTCTTCACATGGATTTCTTCTCTGTGCATATCTGTGTGTCCTCTGTTTTTATAAGGATACCATACATTAAATTTAAGGCCCACTCTGATTCAGCATGACCTTATCTTAATTTAATTACACCTGCGAAGACCCTATTACCAAATAAGGTCACATTCTGAGATTCTGGGTGGACATAAGTTTTAGAGTTTTGGGAGGACATTATTCAACCTACTACAGGCATATATATGATTTGTAGGAAGAAAAAATATATTGCTGTAATTGGAGAGATATTTATAAAATATGAGGAACATCTCACAAATAATAGAAAGCATCAATTTTTGGTGGTGAATAAAGGGCAGAAAATAACCTGAATATTTGATAGTTGAGGAAACTGAGCACAGAGAGATTATTTGTCCAATCTCATACAGTTCAATATAGAAAGTCTTGACTTTTAGATATAATTATCTTTTTGGAAATATGAACTTGCAGTGGCTCACTCTTAGGTACTTTTTACAATGCTTAATGGTTACGCCTAGAAATTTTCATCTGTTCAAATTTCACTTTAGCCAATAGTTGCTGTTATTCAAATAATGGTTTAGTCTAAGCCATTCAGAGAATCTCCTCTCATTGACTGGTAGGAATGGTAATGAGCTGTGAAATAGTAAGCATTTGGTCAGAAAGAATGTTAACTAACTTCACCAACAAATTAGAAAAAACAACCCTGAATATATCTAGAAAAGTTCATATTAAAGTGTTTTTGAGAACAGTTAGCTGAATAGAGAAGATAGACTATTGCAGATGTAAAGAACACATAGTAGGAAGGCTTTTATTTAATGGAAAATCATAGAGAGAAAATTGATTTGTGTGTAGGATAAGCTTTGGAATTTAAGATAATAGCTTTATTTTTCTTACAGAGATAATAGAGCAGGCAGAGGTTCAGTGGTTGGGATAATTTTTCTAATATACAGGGACAATGGAAACAGAACAAAAATAAATAAATAAAAATATTTTGAGAACCTCCTGCATCTCTGACAATTTACGTCATTTTCTCAGGTAAGCCTATTGTAGATGAAGAAACTGGGGTGCAGAGGAGTCATGCAATTTACTGGCAAATGGTAAAATTGTGATCTGACACACTGATTTGAAGGTTTTTCTATGGGAAAAAGGGACAAAATGAGGTTTCTTACAAAGCTTGGCAATGATGCCAGAGTCCAGGGTCAGGGTGTTAAGCGAAAAAGAAACTTAGCCAGGGGAAATGATGAGGATGCAGCTGGGATGGGGTGGAATGATGAGGATCAGGAAAGAAAACAACAAACAGAGACAGAAAGAATGGGAAATTGAGTGATAGAGATACAGAAGGAAATGAATAGTCTGTGGCAGAGATGGGCTAAAAGCTCACCAAGCTTGTTCCTCCTTCTTGGGCATACAGAAAGATTACTTCTTCTACACTCCCCCCCAAATAAGTTTAAGACCATAAAACTGAGTTCTGGCCAATGGAATGTGGAATATGGGCAAATCAAAGTATGCTGTTTGGGGATCTGCCTGTAACATATCCCACAAAACTTCCCACAATCTCTTTGCTCATTGGCTGACTGAATGTGAAAAACATAGCAGAGACATCCAAGGTGAACCTAGAGGATGGCAAAGACAAGAGGCAGAAGGTCCTGGATCCCTGAGTTATCGCTTAGACTAGTCCACCCAAGGAGAGCCACCTGATTTGCACTGAGCTGTAATGTGAGCAAGAAATAAAGTTTTGCTGTATTAAACTATTAAAATTGGGGGGTTATTTGTTATGACGCTTTGTGTCAATTGCCCTAAGTACTCTGACTTTTGGGACTTAAAGAGAACTTACAGATTACTTGAATTACTTACAGCCCTCTTTTTATAATGAAAGAGAGAGAGACAGAGAACTTGTTGCACATCACACAGCTAATTAATAGTTAATTAGCGTAACTGGGGCTGTAGTCCAAAATTCACTCTGTAGCTCTTTGCTTGAGAAAGCCAATAGAAATAGCAAAGCCTTTTCTACACATTTCATTTTATTTCAGAATTTGACCCCACAACAACCACGTGATGATATCCTTTGAACAGTGCTGATTCTGGGACAATTGAAGAATTGGTGTATAGATATGCAAACATTGAGCTAGAAGTTAATCGATGTGAATATGATGCCAGGTAGAACCCAAAAGGAAATGAAACTGAGGAGACGGACACTGAATTTTCTTGGAAGGAGTTTCTCAATAATCAGCAGAAAAGAAGAGGAATAAATTCTCGTCACCTGGGGATGCATCTCTTTGGAAACTGAGGCATAACTGCATAATGGAACGTCCAGAGTGGCTAGTTATGGGTAACTTGAGGATAAATAAAAGTGTAGCAGTTCAAAACGAATCACTGAAAAGGTAGAATGATATAACAGCCATCCAAATGAGCTATGGATTTTTTAGATGAGAAAAATACAAAAGCAAAATAACAACAATAAACCCCCAAGGATTTGAGAAGGAAGTTGAAAGCATTAAAACAGAGACCAGAGGGCATTTCACTTTTCAGCGAAAGCTTTCATATGCTTTGGGGAATGGAATGGTAGTTGGAAGGATTAGCAAATCTTGATTTTTTTGAGGATTAAAGAAAACGAAATTGTCTTTAAAAGCAGAGGGGAAGCAAATAGGGAAAGGACGTGGAGCTTCATGTTCACTGAGGGAGAACCTCAATTAAGCAAATATTGAATCCATTCGAAAATCATTTCAAACATAATTCCAAACTCCGATGCTTGGTCTTCCATTTAGATTTTGCAGAACACTAACCTTTCAGTTTTTATTTTATCTGATTCCCTGGGTAGTCCTACCGCAAAGAATCACTTTAAACCTAGATTCATTATCATGCATAATGTAATGATTCCATTTAGCAAAGAAAAAAAAACACTACTTTTTATTTAAGTGCCTTCCAAAAAATCCATTATTATTTTATTTAAGGGAGATGTTTTTAGGGACACTCAGTATTTCTTGAGACTTCAAAGTGCAATGGCTTTTTGAAACCAAAGCAGAAACAAGTTTTTTACCACCACTGATAGTAGAAGACTGTCAACCTCAGGCCCAGACAGCAGTCATTTTCTGTCTTCTCTTTATACATTAAGTGTGAACCTGATTTTGCTTAAAGAATTTCTCCCTTGTAAATTAAGAATATTAATTCATTTACTAATATGGCCTTTCAGATTGAAATTATTAATGGCCCTATTCCACCTCCTGTCTACCACACTCTCCACTTCTCCTTTCACTGTATATCCATACACACTGAAGTAAATATTGGTTGTTGTTGATGACGATGATGGTTGTGATCGTGGTGTCTGTGGTAGATGTTAGACATTTCTTTCCATTTACTTTGGGTAACAGCGACCCTTTTTCCTTGGGAATCACATGAAATTGTTGTGCCAATCATATTGTTCTGCCGTTTGCCATTGGGTGTACATTTAACTACCAATCACAATACTTCCTCCTCCTGATCACAGAAATTAGTTCAGGAAAAGCCCTATGACACAAATGGTGCGAGTTAGTCTTTATCTGGTACTTTCTATGGACTATTAGCTATAAAACATGTGATCCCAGAGCTGCTGGTGACCATGACTCTCATTAGAGGACACCCTGAAAAAGTTTTCTAGTAGGTAACTTAATCACGGCTACTCCTCCTGTGTTTCCATTTTGAATATTTTGAGTTCCTATTTTATGTAAGATACTTGGATAGAGATAGTAAGAAACTGAAAAATAAATGTGATGTTATCTCTTTATTAATTTTCAAAATAGTTAATAGTCTGTGATAATTCAGTCATCCGAGTATATTCAGCAGATCCTAAATGAGAGCATATCTTCTTGAAGCTATTTGAAGAGCTCTGGTGATACAGTGGTGATTGATCAAACAGACATACTTCCTGGGCTCATGGAGTTTGCAGTTTATGAAAAGAAAAATATTGATCAAAGAGCCACAGAAGTACTGAGTTATAAACTGTGATTAATATTCCAAGGCAAACCCAGCTTATTTGGATAATTATGTAAAAGAGAAATCTATTTGAGATCTGGTGGTGGGGTTCAGTGGTGCTGGTAATTTTGTGAGACTGGAAGGCCAAAGTTGGAAGCAGACAACGCCTAAACCTTTAGTGCTGCCTTTGACTAAAATGCTCAAGGTTTCCACTACTGTTCTCCATCCTTTCCCCTGACACCTCCTAGTAGCCTAAAGAAAAGGAGCGTAAAAGGCTGATGTAGAGCTGCTATTGGGAAACACTTTGGAAGTCAATGGAATGTGGACTGAAACCCCTAGGATGGGGGACATGGGAGATGGCTAGTTAGGTTGTACCTGGGAAATTTGCTTTAGGCTAGCCAATGGTAAGGAATTTCTAATAATATTAAATTATTCAATGGAGGTAAGTGAGATTACCTTTCACAAATGTAATTAAAAACTGGAGTGGCTGTCACAGACAGCATATGAAGCTTGTACCATCCCAAAGGGAAGCAGGGAAGACTACATTTCTCCTTGAAGTATATAGTGCCTTGATTATAATCCTGCAAGATACTGGAAAAACATTTGAGGGAACAGAGATTAGTTCACTCAATATATTCCACCAACTATTGCAATATTGTGAGTCTGAGTTTTCTGCCATCAAACTATTTGGTCTGGCATAGGTTCTAATTTAAAACAAGTGCTCCATCAGTGTGTTGAATGAATGAAAGATTACAATGAGAAACAATGTTTGGGTTTATAGTTAGCAACTTTGTCTAAGATTCTCAGTAAAATGAGTATCTTCTTCCTTTCTGTCTTATGGTCCCTTCAGCAATCCCTATCAGAAAAATATATTTGATTCTCTTGACTTTTTTCTTTACTTATAAAAAGGTTGTAGTAACATAAAATAAACGTCTTAATTATATTTCTAGTTACTTTTGAAGTTTCATTGTTGGATCATCAGCATCTTTTAAGAATCTCACCATTCCTGTAGAAGAATTTTATTGCCCCAATTTCTACTCAAAGAACTAATAGAGTCAATGATGACAAATATCAAGTTAACTTCTAAAAGTGTGTGGGTATTTGCTGTTCACTATTCAGCATTGTGGGAGAGTTTGGTAGAATGGGAATTTGGGAAGGGCATCACGGATGAGGTTAGGTACCTCACAAGGGTTTGAATGATTCAAAGATGTCAAATAGGCAAAGATATGGGAAATGTTATTCTAAAGAGAGAAGGGAAATTAATAAAATTACATGCAGAGGAAAGTAGAGTTTGATTTGTCAAGATCCCTAGAACTTTAGAGAATGTGAGCATTACAAATGTTTGTAATGAATTTCAACATCGACTATTTCCAAGGACTCTACTCTAAACATTTATATCAATTCTTATTGACAAACTATAATCTGTAGAATAACCATATGGTAAATAAACTTTCCTTGTTAGGACAAATTTCTCTAAATTATAAGCTGGTGGAAGTTTTCTATAATTAAAGACAATAGAAAGGGAAAATAATAACTTCAAGTTGAAATTCTAGCTTTAAGGAAATTTGATTGAGTCAAATTGTGAAATATTTAGTTATTTGTGGTTATGAGGTTTCTTTTATGATTATATTATACAATCTGTGTTTATGCTCTTTATAATCATCTATAGCTCCTTTCATAGCTCCTTCTTTAACTCTTAAAAGCTTCAGGAAAAATGCAAACAGATTGTAGAAGCATAAAAATTAAATTCAAAAGAAAAATAAAATTTAAATACTTTAAAGCATATAAAAAAGAATATATGATTTAGAAGGAAATAGAATGGGCAATTGGGGTCATTAGGAAGTAAAGAAAGAAGGCTTCAAAAGAATAAAGGAAAAATGGAGAAGTAGATATAGAGGGATTTATCCATCCATCTATCCATCCATCCATTCGTCCATTCATCTGACTCCAAACTGTGTCTAATCCAGATTCATGTTTCTAGAAATCCTTTGGACAACTCTATCAAGACTTTGCAACTTTCTGTCTCCTAATAAATGGGAAACACCAACTTCTATTTAATTTCCCAAGACAACAAACTCAGAGTCATTCTTGTTTTGACATTCTCCTTTGCCACTCATACAAAATTGATCATCAAGTCATATTGATTTTACATTTGAAAGGTCTCATTTGTTTTCCCTTTTTGGAGACACTGTCATTGATCATCTCTTGCATGGATTACTGCAATAGAATTTTAACAGTTTTCTGATTTTACTTTACAGAGCTCTTCCAATTCATCTTATTTATTGATATTCAATATATTTTTCTCTCTTTTTAAGAAATAAATCTTCCAAATACACAAGATATCACAGATTATAATACAAAAGAGTATCATATTTAAAAATTGTTAATATTTTGTCATATTTGCTTTAGGAATTTTTACTTTTTAAGAAATAAAATACTACTGATACAACTGAAGACTCCTTTGCACTTCTCCCTGTTTGTCTTTCCTTCCTACTCTTCCCAAACAAATGCAATTCCCTGAAATTGTTGTGTATCTTCCCATGCATCTTTAAAAAAAATATTGTATCATGTATGTATATATCCAAAGCCATACTTTGTATAGTGTTGTGTATTTTTAAAATAAAATACATGGTATAATACCACACATATTCTTCTGCATCTAGCTTTCTTCACTTAATGTTACTTCACTACACTTCAACATTTTTTTCATCAACATTATAAGATGTATCCCTGTTGATAAAATTCATTTGAAATGCTGTGTAGTATTTTATGTTCCCATTTCCCCTATTATTTATCTTCAGTATTTCACTTTTAGCTTGTTATTATTCATTGCCTCTTCCCAACTGGCCAGTAATAGTAGTTATAGTAGTAGTAGTAGTAGTAGTAGTAGTAGTAATAGTAGTACTAGTCAATGATTATTTAAATTTACAAACATCTTCATTGATTTCTTGGCTCATTGTTCCTCACAGACACTTTGTGTTTTCGTTGTCAGTTTCCTTGTTAGTAAAGTACATTTTGAAAGTAGTAAACTGTCAGTCTTTGACTGAAAGTATAATTCAGCCTCTCTCTTTAGTTCATACAATGAGTGGAGGAGTTCTAAATTGACAATCATTTTATCCAGCACAAGATATTATTTTGTCATTCTCTGGAAACATTTTTGATTTTAACCTTATTACTTTTGTAGGCATCTTATCATTGTCCCTGAGTTATTTTTAAGATTTCTATGACATTGATGTTTTATATTTCTTAAAGTCAAGAAAATCTGAGCCTTCATGGTGTTCAGTATTCCCTTCACTTTTGCTCTCTATCATGGAATTGTATTAGACACGTTAGACATACTAAGTCTGACCTTTATAACTCAACACTTCTTTTTATGTCACTTACAATTGTATCTCTCTGATCTACATTTTTTAAAAAAGATTTTATTTATATATTTGAGAGAGAGAGGGAGAGCATTGAGGAAGAGTGAGAGAGAAGCAGACTCTCTGAAGAGCAGAGAGCCTAATGCGGGATCAATCCCAGGACCCTGAGATCATGACCTGAGCCAAAGGCAGATGCTTAACTAACTGAGCTACCCAGGTGCCCTCTGACCTACATTTTATAAAATTTTTTCAAGTTCACCTTCTCCTGGTTTATTTTCTCAATGGAGCCTATCATTTAGCATTCTATAAAATGCATATATTTACTTTGTTATTGCTTATAACTTCAGGGGCTATATATTTCATTTCTTTATGTTGAATTTGTTCCTATCTTATACTTGCCTACTCTTTTTGCACAGTTTTGTATTTTCATTGTTTCTATTCTTTTTGGGGAGTTGTGGTGGGGAGATTTCCTCTTAATCATTTGCTACTTGTGTATTCATATATTCTTTCCATATTTCATAATATAATATTATATTATTTCCATTTCTTGGTGTTAGTTCTTCTTTTTGCTGTACCTGCCAACTCTCCCTTGGTGGATAATTTCCTCATCTATTATGTAATTTTTTACTGTGAATTCATTTTTAGTAGGAATCTTTGTATTCTGAGAAATCTGAAGTTCTCTGACTTCATGGAAGGTCTCTATAGAGTAGCTTGGGTTTTTTGTGGTTCTAGGAGTTTTAATGGTGTGGTAGGCAGAATTCTAGATGGCCCCCAGGACCTTTGTCTCCTGGTGTTACCCTATCATTATGTTATACTGCATGGCTGTGATGGTCAATTTTATATGCCAATTTGGCTGGGCTGTAGTCCCCAGTTAGTTAATCAAATGATCTTCTAGGAGTTACCCTGAAGGTACTTATAGATGTGATTGGAGTCCCTAATTAACTGACTTTAAGGGAGATTATCCTAGATAATCCGAGTAGGCTTGTTGTAACTAGTTGTAATGCCTTAGGAACAGAACTGAGACTCTCAAAAGAAGAGATTCTGCCTCTGGGTTCAGATTCAGCCTACCCTTACTGACTGCCCTACAAATGTCAGACTTTCCTAGCCAATCTACACACATACTCACAGAAGCCAACTCCTTGTGATAAATCCCTTAATATACATCTCCTCTTCTGTTTCCATGGTTGAATACTGACTGACACATTGGCAAAAGGAATTTTTCAGATATAGTTAAAGTAAGAAAAGGAAAAAGTAACTCAACCCTACAGCTACAAGGAACTCAATTCTGCTAGCAACCTGAATGGGCCATGAAGCAGATTTTTTCCCCATAAGCTCCAGATATTCCAGCCCAGCTGACACCTCGATTTCTGCCTTGCAAAGACCCTAAACAGAGAACCCAGGTGGAGCTACCTTTTGACCCACAGAGTTAGTAAATGGGTATTGTTTTAAGCCACTAAGTTTGTGGTAACTTTTTACATATTAATTTAAAAAAACCAGTGTAAATGGTTTGGACTAGTATTCATACTGATTTATTAGGTTGACATTCAATAATAACCATGGATGTGAACTTCACCTGCTTATGAATGGACCAGGCTTGGGCTTAAATTTCTGGTCTGTGACTATTTCCGCCTTTGGCCTTTGGTAGGAAGCATGTTTATATGTAGTTTCTTAAGCTGGTAGATGAAATGTGACTAATCCTGTTTTTATGAAACAGGCAGCTCTTGGCTCTATGCAGAAACTCAGGACACCACATTTCCTATTGCTTTTTGAGTATTAAAGCCCTATGATCACCACCCAATTCAATATCCTCACAGATTACCATAGAATCAACTCAGGCTAATGACAAGCTATGAGTTCTTTTGTAGTTTCTGGCACCTGGATATTTCTTCAATCTTTTGAGCTTGGAAATATTTTAATAATTTCTTAAGTTATATTTATGTAAGTTTGTACCCAGAATTGGGGACTGTAGAAGATGGGTCTTTTAGCATTGGCTCAATTCCCATGTTTCCATATCAGAACTCCTGGATGAATGTTTAAAGAAAATTCAATCATGGGGGCGCTTGGGTAGCTCAGTCATTAAGCATCTGCCTTCGGCTCAGGGCGTGATCCCAGGGTCCTGGGATCAAGCCCCTCAACGGGCTCCCTGCTCCGCTGGCAGCCTGCTTCTTCCTCTCCCACTCCCCCTGCTTGTGTTCCCTCTCTCACTGGCTGTGTGTCTCTCTCTCTCTCTGTCAAATAAATAAATAAAATCTTTAAAAAAAAAGAAAAAAGAAAATTCAATCATGGACTTTTTGACCACATCATTCAAGGCCCCTCCTACTCCAGTTTCATTGATTATATCTACAGTATCTCTTTGTAAACTTCTTTACTTCTTGTTCCCTGAACAGCCCATGTGTTATGACTGGGTTTTCTCTGACTGGACTGTCTTTCACTATTTGCTTACAGAATTCATCTTTTTTTATATATATAATTTTTATTTTGTTATGTTAGTCACCATACAGTACATCCCCAGTTTTCGATGTAATGTTCCATGATTCATTATTTGCGTGTAACACCCAGTGCACCATGCATTATCTGTCCTCCTTAATACCCATCACCGGCCTATCCCAATCCCCCACCCCCCTCCCCTCTGAAGCCCTCATCTTCATCCTTCAAGACTAAATTCAAATATCTTTTTAAAAATAATTTTTCCTCACAATAACCAGTTGGAACAATTGTTTTCTTACCTCTGTTCCTACAGAACTTTGAATAAACCCCAATTACAACATTATATGGACCTATCTGTTTATATGTTTGTCTCTAATTTCCACCCTCCTCCTGTGAACCCCAAACAAACTATGGCCATTTCAATAGCAGGATCCATGTGTCATTCACCTTTGTAACTCCTGGAACACACAACATATTCAAAAAACATTAGCTAAATGAAACTTTCCTTAATAAAACTGATCTGGTCAAAAACTGTGTGTTTGTGTGTGTGTGTGTGTGTGTGTGCATGTATTTTAGTGCTACTTATTTCAGAAGAAATGTGCAGAGACTGTTTTAGTTTTCTAGTGTTGCCATAACAAAGTACCATGAACTGTGTCACTTAGATGACACAATTCTATTTTCTCACAATTCTAGAGGCTAGAAGTCTGAGATCAAGGTGTTACAGTAGGGTTGGATTCTTTTGAGGCCTTTGTCCTTGGCTTGTAGATTACAGTCTTTTCCCTGTGTCTCCATATGGTCTTCCCTCTGTACATGTCTGTGTTCAAATTTCCTCTTCTGATAAGGACCCCAGTCATATTGACTTAGGACTCACCCTTAGGACCTCATTTTAACTTAATTACCTCTTTAAAAACCCTATCTTCAAATCTAGTCACATTGTGAGGTGCTGGGTTAGGATTTCAACATGTGAATTTGGGGGACACAATTCAGTCCATATCTGAGACATTGGGTGATCACTTGCCAGGATATTGTCCAGATGATGCTTGTCACACAAAGTGGATCTTAAGAGGCTCTACCCACTCCAGGAATCTATGATTCAATACTCTTGGGAAAACATAATGGAAACTTTAATGTAAGATTATATTCCTTATAATTTTAGGAAGGTGAAAAACTTGAACTTTCTTGTTATTTGCTCTCAATTAGTTCTTTCTCTTATTATAAAGTAAATAGCCTATCTTCCAAGCTACTCCCTATCTGTCCAATGCTGATAGAAACTTTTGACACATATGGAGTAGATATAAACATAATGTGATTCACCACTTGTTATTTTAATGGCAATTCAAGTGTTATATTTTCTTATTAACATTATGATGTGAGTCAGATCACTGAATCTAAAATATTTTTATAGAAATATCTATGAATAAGTATATTTTAAACAAAATTAAATTTATTGTAACCTACTTCTTTTAGAATTTTTACAATTAATTTTTTAGAAATCTCCCTCATATAATACTTAATTTTAAGAGCTAGTTTGATGCTTCTTTAGGTAGAGGCTAGATCTGGAAAGAGTAGAAAAGGCAGAAGTGATCTGTCTTTCTTACAGCCAAAATAGTAAGCAAATAGATTTCTACCTCAAACTTCCAATCTAAGCAGTATTATTATAATTATAAGAAAAATCAGGATCAGGTGATAGAATAAGAATAGAACACAGTCTCACAATCACTTAACTGAATTCCTTGGGGGCAAATATTTCAGAATTTAGCACTTTTCCAATTTGACAAAGGTAATGCTGGGCATGTTCTGTATATTACATACCATCCCACTGGAATGCAGTGTATCAATATTCATACTAAATGGATAAATAAAGAATATGAATAGCTTGATATAAGTTCAGGTGAAATTTCATTGCTAAATAAATTCAAAATAGGTCAGAGTTTACCACCAAATACATTAAAATAGATTCTAAGATTATGAAGTTCTTGGATTTTGGAATTTTGAATAAGGGCTAGTGGCCAGGCATAAATGTTCAGTAGAATGTGTTTTCAGGGGTAAAAAAAATGAGATCTTGAAAATAGGGATAGAAAGTAATATTCTCCCATAAATAAAAAAGAAAAGCATGACAACAATGCTTTCCAGATAATTATGGATTTATTTAGAGACCTTGACTAGATACGTTGGTTTTTTTTTTCAAATGTAGCACTTGGTGTTTTAAACCTGCCCTTTTAAATTGTGAATTCCACCTAGGCAAGAATATATTCTTCCACTATTAGCACTAAATAAACATTGCAATGTCAAAACTTAACCAAACCGTCAGATTATTTGGCCGTGTGCTATCACAGATCCTCTGAATTCTGTTTTCCTTAGGGATAACAGCAATGTTTGTTAGTAATTGGACATTGTCATTCTTAAGGGAGCCCTATGCTCACAGATGCCACCATAGCTGAGGGGATTCTGATTTGCAGCTTAAGTAAAAGTCATTTAGTTCTTTTGTTGCTTTGCAAAGGCAATTAGACTAGAGCAGCAGCTGCATAAAATTCTGGAATAATGCTGAATGGGGAGTGTGTGTGTGTGTGTGTGTGCGCGCACGCGTATGTGTAGCATTTAAAGCAGGTGTAAATAAGTAATCTTTTCATTTATTTTAATTCTTTCAAAGAAGCTGACATTAGGAAAGTCAGAATAGGAGAGAGCTTTGTAAAAGAGCGCACTTGTCATCAATCTCTGCTTTTCATTCCTGTCACCTTTAATTCCAGCATGCATTGTCATGACTAACGTGATCCTCCACTCAAGCTCGTGTTTAGAGTCTTTGCAATGACAAAGAGCTTAAATCTACCACATCTTGATCTTCTACTAACAACATTTGTCACAATTCAAATAAACATTTACCTCTTGTGCTAAATGGTTTTCTTGACAATCTCTGGCCTTTGTTCTGTTTTCTGTTCTCCTGAGGCTGTTTTCCTTAATCTAACCACACCAAACGAGAGATGAAGACTGGGTGGTCCTGGTTAGGCCAAAAGAAAACATTTTCTATTAAAACAGCTCTAATTTTGCTTGAATCATTTCTCCTGTCACCTGCATTTTCCGTTGGAAAAGGTTAGTCGTCATCCTCATAGGTGACAAATCGATGAAATTACTGATGGCAACAGCAGTGGGCTGTGGTAGTAGTTAATTATGCTGTGGCGCATGTCTCTCATTAAGGTGCTGTTTTCTTCACCAGAGCCCTCAATAAAGGATTTCTCAAGAGCCCCTTCAGAGTCTGTGCAGGGAGGAACAGTCTATCAGGCAGCTGCGGGCGGGATGTAGTGCTGTAGCCTGTGAGGGGGCATTAATGAGGCTGAGTAATGCAACCTGACAACGCCTGATGAATGGGACTCTCTGGGGGGATGGTCTGACAAATGTAGGCTCCATGACAAGCATCGTTTTCTAAACAATGTGAGGCTTCATTTATCAGTTTATTGGTTATGAAAAAGAACTAGTCCAAAAGGTGGATTGGGATTTAATGAAGAAATTGTCCCCAGTGGTTAGAAGCAATATGAGTTGATGGTATTATCTCTTATTGGTATTCATACTTTTCATCCTGTGACATCAGATAAATAGTTAGAGAGCATTACTAAAGAATTGCCTAATGGCAAATTGGGGTGAAAAAATGGTACCTCTGGGTTTGACATCTTTGTGGTTGCCAGATATCCCAAAGGTGGGAACTGACAGCGTTGGCTTCTAAAATATGCTCCATTATCACCATCTTGATGGTGATATTTTGTGTCTTTAGTTTAAAAGTCTTCTGGTTGTTCTGTAATGCCTCATATCTGATGAATATAAGTTTTGAAAGACAATTTTAAAGGAGTACTCTTTACTTGGTTTTTCCTATACTGGAAACTAAAACTTTGACTCAACTTAATAGTTAAGATTGGCTTTACTAAATCCGGTGTGTGTTTGGTAACAGAAAGGAGAGGTCTTTAAATTATGACCTGTGGAGATGACAAAATTTTGTTGAGGAAGATTAAGAAATACTTATAGAGAATGAGTGAAGAGTTTGTACAGAGCATTTGGATTCCAGTCTTTGTTCCTCTGTTATAAACAGCTGGCAACAACCCTTAGTCAGTGTACATAATGGAATAGTTCTTGTCAGAACATTGCCCTGTTCTATATCATTTATATTGGGATGTCAGCTTCTTATACTTCTAGACCCTTGTTATTAAGTTTTTTATATGACCGCAGTTTTTCAAACCATAGGTTTTGTTACCTTCAGATATGCTTTGCGAAATACTGGCCTTGGTCCCACGATATCACAGCTCTCTATTAACCTCTGTGCTCCATCTACATCTTGTAGCTTTATTCTCTTCGTGGTGTCAACATCATCATCGTTATTATTATTTTTGCAATGATAGAAGAAGAAATGTTTGTAAAGTCTCTATTTGCTTGGAAAATGAAAAGAGATGGGCAATTATCAGGAGACAAGGAAGCCATAAAGTTTCCCATGTGACTATTAAGTATATGTTAATATATTCTTATATATATTTTATATATTATGATATGATCCTTTTTATCCACCTTGCCCTCCTTCCTCACCGAGAAGAATTGGCACTACTGAATTTTTAAATTCAGTACACCAAACTTCAAGTCAATCCCATGCTTGGAATAACATGATCTGCTGACAGATACACAGCTGTCTCTCTAAAACAATTCCCTAATTCATTTAAAAATCAGCTAAGGCTTTGTCTTCATTTTGAAGTTCCATTTTGTTTCTATTTTGAGGTCTTATTTATACCTAAACAAGTTTTTAAAATATGAAGATGATTATAATCATAACATCCTTTTGTGAAATTCACTTCTATAAATTCTTTCATTAACATCATGGGAGTCATCTCATAGTAGCTAAAGAGAGGGAGAGAATTTCAAATCTACAGAGAAGAGGTAATTTGTAGAAAATAAGCATGAATTTACAAAAAAATTCATATGGTTTTAAGTTTAGGTATCCTGATTAATCTACAAATCTATATTTAGTTCATTCAGTACTGAATCTAAACCTCTTGACTTCTAAACATGTATTTTATTATGCAGGTTACTCTAAATTTTCCTTAATGAAAATGAAATCTTTGAATCTTGAAAAAAAGCGTGAAATTAGAACTCAGTATTCATGTTGTCATTTGAGCTTCTCTCTTCACGTTTTTTTCTGATAGTGTAGAAGATTTGGCATCTCCTCTGGGCTTATCTCATGACTGCTTTCTCTTGGCATTAAGCCCAGCTAGTCTCATCTTATTGACTTCTGCAGAGCATCTCAGATAGAGTAAAGTTATTTTGAGAAATTTACAATGAATAAATGAATTTTTCCTTAAGTGACTGTGATGATTTCTAAATTAAAGCCTTCTTTTTATAAGCCATTGATAAATGAAACACATTAGGCCAATTTGAAAGAGGGAAAGTAACGTCAATGTAGAAATTGTGCTTGTGTGTGAGAGAGAGACAGAGAGAGAGACAGGCCAGATAAAATAAAGGGAAGATAATCTCTAGGTAGAAGATTCCTGAAATCAAAAGAAGTTGTTTATCTTTATTACAGTGGTTTTCATAATTGTTCTCTTTTTCTTTCTGATGGATTAAATGTTTCTCAGGAGTTCATATGAAGGACAAAAACAGAACAAAACGTGTATATTTCAAACTATCCCCAAGAAAACTACCATGTGTATTTTTGTTAATCTCCTTGAGTTTTATCATATATTGCCATGATGTCTGAAAAAAATCTTTAGAGTTGAAGACTTGAAGTACAGAAATAGAATGTGAAAATTGACATAAATCACCAACTTCATAAGCCACTATCTCCAGTATCCAGCATAACACACACATCCACACACACATACATCTGCTGAAACCTGTCCTTCTCAAACTCTAAAACTTTTCCTTTGTACCAAAAAGATTTTGATAAGTGCCCAAATGTTTACATGATTTATAAACATGT
Organism: Ursus maritimus; assembly: GCF_017311325.1. Classification (NCBI taxonomy): domain Eukaryota; kingdom Metazoa; phylum Chordata; class Mammalia; order Carnivora; family Ursidae; genus Ursus; species Ursus maritimus. The sequence goes on from NW_024426552.1 coordinate 51,186,115, forward strand.
GGAAACAGCAAATTTGTTTGAAAATATGGAAAATGTATTTTGTCACAACTGACCTCTTCTAAAAGAATCTGTTCATTCTCTTTCTGGCCTTGAACGAAGAGGCAAAACTCAGTAACTGTAGGGGTACATAACTTTGGGATCATAGAAAAGAGTTATTTTCCATTTTTTCCCAAAACTTTTAGCTCAGAGACATGCTAATAACCAAAATAATCTAAATTTAAGACATGTAGGTATTTTTGGTGACTTGTTAGTTCTGGGGAAAAATTTGCAATGGGTTAGATGATTGAATATGGATACATGTGCACACATGCAGAGAATTTCAATATACTACTTGTTTACTTATTAACTTCTGGGGCAAGCGATTCCAAAAGGTTTTTGTCTTAATATTCTGGGCATCTCAGGTTAATTATTTCACAGCAGGAGCTATTATAAGGTGGTGAAATCTCACAAACTGTCATAGTAATGTATCTATCATGTATATGGCACAGACAAGTGGTAAAATCCTCAGTATTCCAGTACAGAAAACAAAAGAAATTTTAGTCTTGTGATACATATTTTGCTGGCACAAACTTGTGCAAATAGGGGGTGGGGGGGAGTAAGTATGGCTAAAACAGTAAGTAATGCTAAGAGATTAAGAAACTCCAAAGTGATGTATAATATGAAGAAAAATCCCCATCTAGACAATCTCAGCAATTTTTACTTTAAAACATCCTCATTGTTTATGTAGGGAAGAAAGATATGCTATTTTGGAGGGTTTCCCCTTCTTTCAAGTTAATTTCTTCTAGGCACAGATTCTGCTTCTCTGACAGCAGCACAGGGTTCATTATATACCACAAGTCATCAGGCAGAGGTTAGGAGAGGAAACCTGTTCCCTGAAGCAATTTGTTTCAGCAATGCTGCTGGAGCATAGTTCAGAATTATCTTTAATATGAATGAGAAGCTGGAGCCACTTGAATAGGCAGATGGAGTTTTGTTTTCTTCCCCCCAAACCATGAACTTGTCTGTTTCTTTTTTTCAAAGTACATTCATCATCTTGGTTGCTATTTTGTTTAACCTTGTTCTGCCATTCTTTCCAATTACTCAGTTTAGTTTATCCATTCCAGGTTAGCTAATTGGCTTTGCTTAGCCCTCCTTTTCACACATTTCCAACCCATTCCACATGTAATTCAAGTCCCATTAGCTCCCACTTCATTTAAACCAACATAGGGCCCATGGGAGTAGTAGGGCTGTTGGAAACAGGTGCAACTGGCCAGATGGCTGCTTTGCCAGAAGGGTGGAGCAGACCGAGCAGCTACCTCGCCAAATTCCGACTGTCAGGCTGAGACAGCTAAGAGGGTTAGCAGAGGGCTAAACCTGGATTGTATTGCTATTTTTCTTCTGTTATTGGTTCTCCCTTAGACTCCAAATGCATATTCTTTTCAGGCTTAAAGCCAACTTTAAGAAATAATCAAGATGCTTATTAAACATTAGGCCTCCACCACTATAATGTTTGCTACCAACAGCTTGCTTGGTTCTGTTTTGAAAGAAGTAAAACCTGTTCTAGATGTTATTTGCATGCTAACTTGCCCCCTGTGATCAGCTGTTGCCATGCCATATTCACTATTCCCTAAGGCTGTCTCACTATTTTGAACTTAGAAGGCACCCATTCTGAACCTTGGGTTACCTCTTGGTCTACTTTCTCTTTTATTGGCCAGAGGTGCAAAACAGAAAATCATGAGGGTCTTGCCTGCTACAGATTCATGATATCCAGTGTCAAGTAAGCTCTGTCGTAGGTTTTTGTTTTGTTTCATTTATTTTTTCCAGAATATTTCACAAGAAAACTTTTAAACGCTACCATTACATCCAGATTCTGCCTGTTTCACTTTTGTTAAGATGACTGGATCTATATTTCTTATTATCCATTGGCCACATAGTCCTCCATATCTGACTCCATGTCTCATGACTCTAATGATATTTTGTATTTAAGGAACATTATTGGCCTCACAATTCTAATCTTAGTTATTTTTTCCCTTCAATTCCCATTTCCCTGAACTTGAAGCAATGAATACTAAGTCAATGTAAATCACCATGGAGATTTTACTTTTCTACTTGGGCTTTTGAAATAGCATATTTTTGTTTTCCATTTAATCTTCTGGTCTCATCTTTTCTGCTTTTTTCTTAATGTATTCTTTACATGTGGGTGTTATTCAAGGCTTTCTTCCACCTCAAAAGTTATTTCTATTTCATCATCCACAGCAAACTGTCTATGCTGCATCCCACAGTAACTTTTTTGGTGATGACTCCCAATCTGTGGCTCAAGTTCCAAATGCTTATCCCAAGCCTAAGTTTTTATTTTAGCTGATTTTAAACTGATAGATTTTGACCAGCCCACAGTTTTGTCAGTTCTATGAGCTGAAGGATTATTATTCTTTTTCATTTGTTCAATATTTTCTTGTTAAACCCACCCTTTTTTATTTATCAAAATATTCTTCTTTGTTTCTTAACTTTTTCAGTTCTACTGCTAAATATTCTCATCTGAATTTTCATTGATGTATGCTTGAATTATTGCAATAAATTCTACCTAAAAATAATTAGTACTAAAGACGATAGAGGTTAAATATCATGTAATATTTACTATGTGGTAGATATCCTTCTAGTTAATTCAGTGCATGCTATCATTTAATCTTCACAATATCCCTATGAAGTATTATTATTCCCATTTTCTAGGTGATAATGTTGAGGTACAGAGAATCATGCAGCTTGCCCTGTATTATAAAACTAATGCAGGATGGGACTTGAACCCAGGATTTCTAAGAAGGAACAACTATGCTGTAATGCCTCGACCTTCCTTCTTTGTCTCTTCCATTAAAACAACGTGTTTTTAAAACAATAGAGGACATCCCTGGCCTAAGGGCTTCAACAAACAAACAAAAAAAAAGAATACTAACTTAAAGTGCTATTCACACAAGTTCAAATGTACCTATTTCGCCTGACTACTGGTTTTCTTTGTAGTCCTCTCAATCCTTCACTGGAATTTTTATATCAGGTATATCTCTGGGTCTCTGGGCCTACCCTTAGAAATAATTGGTCATAAAGGAGAAAATAGATCAATCCTTAGAGGAAATACAGTACGAGGGATGACTTTTTCCCCAAGAAAAGGATTTTTATTTGAAAGCATATGGGTAAAAAAAACGTTTTTGTTTTTGTTTTGTTTTGTTTTTGAGAGAGACAGAGAGAGCATGAGGGGAGGGGAGAGGAGTAAAGGGAGAGGGAGAGAGAGAATCTTAAGCAGGCTCCCTGCCCAGCACAGAGCCTGATGCAGGGCTCAATCAGACAACCCTGAGATCATGACCTGCGTCGAAATCAAGACTCGGACACTTAATCAACTGAGCCACACAGGTGCCCCCTGCCAAATGTTAATTTTTTAAATCTGAACTTCACCAGTTAGTGTATTGCCCTGCTCCACTACTACAATTTCATTTTTTTTTTACTCTGATAATCTTACATCTTCAATTTCATTATGTTTTTCTGTTTAAACAAATGTAACCTCCTCCCTGCTTTTTGAAGGATGAAATTCAATGCTGACTTGTCACTCAAAACCATCTGCAAACTATATATAACTTTTCTTCTGTTATCCCCTCAATACACTCATAATCTTTACCAGAATATTCTTGTCATTGACCTACTAATGTGTCCTTTTCAATCTAGTCCCCATGCCTTGTATGATCCCAACTCTGTATGTTGAAATTCTACTCGTTTCCAAGAACCAGATCAAGTATTTTATGTTCCTCATCCCATGGCCAGAAATTAGCTTTTTCATTTTTCAATTCCCAATGTACTTTGTACTTTTCTTATTGCATTTATCATATGCTGGTTTGAATTTTTGCTTTATATTTATGTACTTCTCTTATTTTTCCTGGTGGATTGTAAACTTAATAGAAGGGGTTAACATCATATACTTCTTTTTTTAATTAATCTACTTTATTGAGGCATAATTTATATACAATAAAATGTACCCAACTTAAGTGTACATTTAAATGAGTTTTGACAAATATATACAATCATGTAACCAGTATTTTAATTAAGAAATAAATATTTCCATCATCTACTTCCCCGTCAACACCCAACCCTGGCCCCAGGCAATCACTGATTTGCTTTTTGTCACTATAGATTAATTTTGTCCTTTCTGAAATTTTATATAAATAGAATCATACAATTGGAACTAGTTTGCATTTGGCTTCTTTCATTCATCATAATGTTTTTGAAATCCAACCATGCTGTTTCACATTTGAGTGGTTCCTTCCTTTTTATTGTTGAGTAATACTTCATTGGATGCATGTACATACCACAATTTACCTATCCACCCATCAAGGAACAGTTCAGATTATTTCCAATTAAGTTATTATGTTATTATGAATAAATTTGGTGTGAACATTCATCTATGAGTCTTTATGCTTTTTTTTCCTCTCAGTTAAATGGTTAAGAGTGCAATTGTTGGGTTATTTATATTTAACTTTATGTTAAGTTTAATTTTATATGTTTTCCTAAGTGGTTATAACATTTTGCATTTCCACCTGCAATGTATGTACCAGTTCTATATCCTTCCCAATAATTGATACTGTTAAAAGCACTGTTCTTTTCTTTTCTTTCATTCTAAGTATAATTGACATACAATATCCTATTAGCTTTAGATATATATCATAGTTATTCCATAATTTTATGCATTATGAAATGATTCTTATGATATCTAGTTACCATCCATCTCAAAGTTATTACCATATGATTGACTATATTCTCTATGCTGTATATTACATTTCTGTGACTTATTTATTTTATAACTGAATGTTTGTGCTTCTTGATCCCCTTCACCTATTTGGCCCCCTCAAAATCCCTTCCCACTTTGGTAAGCAACAGTTTTTATCCTGTATCTATGAGTCTGTTTCTGTTTTGGTTTTTGTTTGTTTGTTTGTTTGTTTTTTAGATTCCACATGTAAGTGAAATTATATAGTATTTGTCTTTCTCTGTCTTATTTCACTTAGCATAATACCTTATTGGTCCATCCACTTTGTTGCAAATGGTGAGATTTCATTCTTTTTTATGGCTTCTTTTATATATCCACTGTGTGTGTATATATACCACATCTTTATCCACTTATCTATCTATGGACACTTAGGTTGCTTCCATAACTTCTATTATAAATAATGCTGCATTGAACATAGATGTTTATATATCTCTTCAAATGTGTGTTTTTGTTTTCTTTGGATAAATACCCAGAAGTGGGTTCCTGGATCATTTAGTAGTTCTACTTTCAATTTTTTGAGGAAACTCCATACTGTTTTCCATAGTGGCTGTACCAGTTTACATTCCCACCAACAATGTGCAAGTGTCCCCTTTTCTCCACATTCTTGTCAACACACTTGTTGTTTTTGTCTTTTTGATAATAGCCAATCTGACAGGTGTGAGGTGATATCTCATTTCCCTGATGATTTGTGATGTTGAGCATCTTTCCACGTGTCTGTTAGCTATCTGTAAATCTTCATTGGAAAAGTGTTTATTCAGATTCTCTGCACATTTTTAAGTTGGGTTTTTTATATTGTATAAGTTCTCTATATATTTGGATATTAACCCTTGCTGGATGTATGATTTGCAAATATCTTCGTCCATTCAGGAGGTTGCCTTTTCATTTTGTTGATAGCTTCTTTTATTGTGCAAAAGCTTTTCAGTTTGTTGTAGTCTCATTTGTTTATTTTAACTTTTATCGCCCTTAACAGAGGAGAGTGGTCCAAAAAATATTGCTAAGGTCGATGTCAAAGAGCTTCCTGCCTATGTTTTCTTACAGGAGTTTAGGAGTTTTATGGTTTCAGGTCTTAACATTCAAGTTTTTAATCCATTTTGATTTATTTTTGTGTATGGTGTAAGAAAATAGTCTGGGTTCATTCTTTTGCATATAGCTGTCCCGTTTTCCCAACACCATTTATTGAACAGACTGTTTTTTTCCTGTTGCATAGTTTTGTTTCCTTTGTCATAGATTAACTGACCATATGAGTGTGGATTTATCTCTGGGCTCTCTATTCTATTGATCTATGTATCTGGGTTGTTTTGTTTTTGTTTTGGGTTTTTTAAATATTTTTTAAATTTATTTATGAGAGATTGAGAGAGAGAGTGTGTGTGTGGGGAGAAGCAGAGGGAGAGGGACAAGCAGACTCTGTGCTAGGCATAGAGCCTGACATGGGGCTCAATCTTGGGACCCTGAGATCATGACCTGAGCCAAAACCAAGAGTCAGACACTTAATTGACTGAACTACGCTGGTGCCCCAATCTATGTATCTGTTTTTGTGCCAGTACCATACTCATGATTACTACAGCTCTGGAGTATAGTTTGAAATCAGGGAGCATACTAGTGCCAGCTTTGTTCTTCTTTCTCAAGATTGCTTTGGCTATTCAGGGTCTTCTGTGGTTCCATACACATTTTAGGATTCTTTGCTCTAGTTCTGTGAAAAATGCCATTGGTATTTTGATGGGGATTGCACTGAACCTCAAGATTGCTTTGGGTAGTATGGACATTTTAGCAATATTAATTCTTCCAATTCTAAGTATGGAATCTCTTATCATTTATTTGTGCCATCTTTGACTTCATTCATCTATGTCTTAGAGTTTTCAGAGTGTGTGTCTTTCATTTCCTTGGTTAAATTTATTCCTAGCTATTTTATTCTTTTTTGATGCAACTATAAATGAGATTGTTTTCTTAATTTCTCTTTCTGATAGCTTGTTTTAGGGTATAGAAACACAATTGATCTTAGTATGTTAATTTAGTATCCTGCAAATTTATTGAATTCATGTATTAGTTCTAATAGTTTTTTGGTGAAGTCTTTAGGGTTTTCTATATATAGTAGCATGTCATCTGCAAATAGTGACAGTTTTACTCCTTCCTTTCCAATTTGGATGCCTTTTATTTCTTTTTCTTGCCTAATTGCTATGGTTATGATTTCCAATTCTATACTGAATAAAAGAGGCAAGAGTGGGAATCCATGTCTTATTCCTGATCTTAGCTGAGTATGATGTTAGTTGTGGGTGTCATGCATTTCTTTGTATTTTCATATAGCTAACAGTAGACGGCTCATAATGGATGTTCAATAAATACTTATTGTTAGTATTATGTACAATAAGTGGTATCATTAATATCTCACCTTATAATATGCTGTGATGAAAATTCCAAACCTGCCATGAGCATGATGGTAATAGCTAAAAATTAAGAAGTTCCAAAGATAGCATCAGCACCTTGCATGGTATCTTAATTTCATCCTTCAAGCAACCAGATATGATAAGTATTCTGACTCTTTATTTTACAGGTGAGGCAACTAAGGTTCAGGGAAGTAAAACACACACCCAAGACCCAGACAGAAAGTGTCAGAGATGGCTGTAAAATTCAGGCATGCCTGACTCCAAAGTTGCATTCCGCTAGTCTTCGTTTTTATATCCATAACCATTTTTCAGTAAGACTCATTGAAATGTCTCTTAGGCTAATTCTTTCTTCTGTGTTCCCACCATCACCTTTAAGTCTATACTTTCATCACTCCATATGTTGATTTCTAAAATATTCTCTTAGCCGATTTGCTTCCCTACAGAATATCTAACACTATATATTGTTTCCTATACACTGTAGCCAGATTCATTTTTCTTAAAATTTTCTCCTTTCATCGTATTTTTTTGCCTAGTCAACTAGCTACAAAATAAGCTTGACTAATTTTTTTCAGTAGTCAATTTTGCCATCTCTAAAATGGAAATAATAGCACAATCTATCTCATAAAATTGCGGGTATGAAATGGATACTTGAAAGCATGGCTCTGCTCAGAGTAAGTGCTTATACATTTTAGTTCTTATTATCATTTACATCATATTTTAGAATGAGGATGGCCATGTTTAACATCATTTTACAGAGAAGGAAAATGAGATGCAGATGAAAAATTTGCCAAAAATCAATCAGGGTATTAGAATTAGGTCTCAGAGTAAAATCCTGACCTATTAAATGCAATACTAATACTATTTTTTTTCCTGTACAAAAATTACTTGGCTCATCTTACCTACCTCCTTTCTTTCCCCCTATCTGTCATCATGTCTCTCTTGTTTCACAGCATGATATGCTCATTTAATTTTTGTTGTTTCTGTTTGAAAGCCCGCTGAAGCCTTTGTAGTTATCAGTTCTGTCCAACTTTCAGGTCCTGTTCAAATATCACTTGCTTCAAGATATTTACCACAAAATCTTCAGGTCATACCTACTCTCCCATGCCTGACTTTCTCTCAGGTTTACTTTCTACATTATGTATTTATCATATAATTACCTTGTACATTGTGTGTCTATAAATGTTTCATAGTGTCTGAAACCAATTTCAATTTTACATAAGAAACTGTTAACACCCCAAACTGGCTGAAATTAAAAGGATTTACTCCTGTCCTGTGGGGCTGAGACCTTCTCACCATCATCCTAGCAAGACTTGGTTTTGTTATTCCACCTGTCATTCCAGACTGTTTTAGAGCAGGCACATTTGAGATTCTGGGCTTTTATGTGAATGCGTGAGAGAGATTTTTTTTCAATATAGCTTTTTGCAACTATTCAAAAGTCAGTCTTTTAGTTTTGCTAAAGCTCAAATTACTGCCTTTCCTAATTTGTTACTTCTCTAGAGATTTGTGTGATGCCGAAATGTGAAACTGTCCTCCAAAATGTATTTTCCAGCGTGCCCAAAGTGGCTACCAGATTTCCCAGGATTTTTTCTTTCTTGTCTCATTGCACTGCAGTCACATTTTCTTTCTTCATTTTATCTTTGCCTGAGATAGTAGAAGAGTTATGTAGACTACTATAGAGTTTGGGGTAACTTCCAGCTCAAGGTATAAAATGAATGCCCCCTTTCTGTGAACAATTCATCTCTCTGATGCCTTCAAATAATCTCTTTTACCGATTTCCTCAGAGGTTTGTTGATTAACCATTTTACACTGACCATGGGTCAGCCCAGGACTACAATGTCAATAGAAACTGAAAGAATGTGTAATAGGAAGTCATGGCAGTTATTACTTATGGTGAAATATATTCCATTTTCCATGTATAGATCCATTATTTTCACCTGTAAATTGTTGTAAGAACTTTTAAATTTATTTTCATTTTCTGCATATACTAGTTTTGGGAATAATGAATTCTTCAAGTTTTGAATAACAGCATGAAATATTAGCATTATCTTTGCATATTGGGATTATGAATAATTTTATAATGTATTATATGATATTTTAAAAAATAAAGCTGAAGTGATTTTATAATCAAAACAAAGCTATTTAAACTTGATAAAGACAAGGCTTTCCAATGTTATATATTTGAGGTCGTATTTCATCTTACGCATTTTAAATGTATCTCAGTGGTTTTCCCTTGTTACATTATTGTAGAGGTATCTTCTTGTACAATATTCAATACATTAAGCGTTTGTCAACATTGCTCATTTTCATCACTATTAGTCACAGCAGGATAAGACTTAGAAATGTTAAATAGATATGTTTTTATTGACATACTGTCTTATGGTCCCAAGACACCCCACTGATTGCTGCAGTGGTATCCACTGCCTAATAGGGAAAGTAGTTAATGCCCAGGGGAAAAAAAAAAATCCATCAAATTGCCCCACAGATATCTTTTAAATTAATGTCAGAGAAATACATCTTAAAAGCAGGAGTTTCAATTTCAAAAGCAGATGCTTCACATTAAGTTGATTTTTAATTTCTTAAATCTTTACTATTTGAGAAATCAGAAAAATATAGGATGTTTCCTGATACTTAGATCTATCATAGAAGGAGATAAGTTTGACTTGCCTATGAAAGAAGGTTGATTTGAACAGCAAAACTAAGCTGAGATGAAGACCCAATGCCCAAATTCCAAGCCAAGACCCAAAGAAGCAAAAGTATTAAAAATTAGGGGCGCCTGGGTGGCTCAGTCGTTAAGCCTTTGCCTTCAGCTCAGGGCGTGATCCTGGCGTTATGGCATCGAGCCCCACATCAGGCTCCTCCGCTGGGAGCCTGCTTCTTCCTCTCCCACTCTCCCTGCTTGTGTTCCCTCTCTCACTGGCTGTCTCTATCTCTGTCAAATGAATAAATAAAAATCTTTTAAAAAAAGTATTAAAAACTTTGAATAACTACATTGTACACCTGAAACTAATATAAAACTGTATGGTAATTATACTGAAATTTAAATAATAATAATTAATAAATAAAAATACTTTGATTGGTGAGGGGCATCTGAGACCATAGAAAACACCTCAGAGCAAAGACCAGAAAGACTACAAACTTCTTAGACATATTCCTCTTCTATGGAGGTGCTAAGTAGTAGCACTGCAAGTGCGGAGAGACGGGTTGGTGGGTGGGCTTACAGCAGCATGTTATTAGCACCGCCCCACTGTGGTGAAGGGGGATCACCTGAATTGTTTCTAAAACATTTGAGAGAACCTTGCAAATGACTGAAAGTGAGCCACCAAGTTCAGTGTAGATTCAAATAGTGGATGTATTGCAGACTTGGACACCATGCAATAATGGGTGCAAACGCATGACAATGAGAACCAAGTGGGATCTTATCCTCAGTAGAGGCTAGTGTGAACAGAAGATAATTCTGGATCCTCATTCCCCTAATGCCAGGGTCATATATAATCACTTCTGGAGAGCCTGGCCTAGGAAAACGCTAAGTTAACTGAATAATTGCCCCCATATACTAAATGTTAAACCTGATATGACTGAGTTTACCTTGATTAGATAAGATTAATGCTGTATCTCTGGAAATACCAGCTCTAGAGAAATAAAACAGCATTGTTCAACTCATTTGTGACCACAGAGACAGGCTATAGTAAATCTCATGTAGCTGAAACCCCTCTTACTTGCTCAAACCTCTTCTAAGCCTCCAGGAAGAGCTCTAGCAATGCTCATATGTTTTAGTAAAATTTACAAAGTAAGATTTTTAACCACAATTGCGTAACACAACTGCCTCTTTCCATTTGGACTTTCCTTTGAGCACCTAAAGGGAAATCCAGCTCGGTGGAAATTGCATTGAGGATACATTTAGTTTGGGCTGAATGAGATATAGCTATGAAGTTCACATCTCCTTCCATGAAGAGTTAAGTTAGCACTAGCCTCCCATGATGCCAAGGTATACGTGTTCATAGAATGTGCGTGGTTAGGAGCCATGTTGTGAGATGAAGAAGTCCTAAAGTACCCAGCACTGGAAGTATGTGGGTGATGGAGGAGAAGCAGGTTGAGAATATGGTATCTAGAAACTTCTTCCTAGCATCAGATGTGTTAATATTTAACTAGAAGATTCAGTTCTCCCTGATACTTATTCAAAGTATCAAAGTATCAAAGAAAAAGTTCTCTTTTTTATTATTAGGCATATATGCAATAAGACAGTATCTATTACTATAAATGCACAATAAATAGAATTTTTCTTTTTAAATTTGCAAGAAACAGAAATGATCAGAATCCTTGAATTTTTAGGGCACAAACCTGTAGGTGTGCCACAGAGTATGTCTGTGTGCAAAGAATCGTGTGTTCTTCCCCATTTTATAATAAATTGTACTGTAACATTACATTTCTCAGTGAGTTGTGAAACTGAAAGAAACTTCTAAACTATCAATAATTAAAACAAGTTTATTTCAATCATTCTAGAAAAAAACCCGAGATTTTTCTATACTCTCTACAGAAAATGACATAAAATCATTAATGTATGAAGACGCTATAAGAAAGTGTATAGCTAAAGTTTTAGGAAATAAAGTATTTATGGAGGCGTGTCAGGTTTTTTTTAAAAAATAAAAGTATTATGTTATTTTCCTGAACTTTATAATGTTTGTGGTATGTATCAGCTTTACATTTTTTAAATTTTTTGGATTTTCCTAGTTCAGAATAAATGTTGATATATATATCTAACTTTGCATTCCTAACATTGTATTCTTTTTCCCTCAAGTACCTCTGTCCCCAGTTATATACCCTTTATTTAAGCCTTTACACCTGACTGTGACCAGAAATAGCCATTTTTGGTTTAAAAATGTGATTTAAAATAGCAATTTGGGTTTAAAAAAATGTGACCTTTTTTTTTTTTTTAAACTAATGCTTGAATGCAAACTCTATGAGAGCCAGGATGGTTTTTCTTTTGTTCACTGATAAATATGAAAACCCTGTCCAGGATCAGGAACATAAAAGGCACTCAGTCAGTACTTACCAAATGAATACAGGTCATTGTGTAAACTCTATGTTCTATACTGAAGAAACCTAATGTTTTATTAATTCTTTTTCAGTAGACTTGTTCCACCCAGTTTCCTATATTAAAATTTTCACACAAATATCATGACGTTTACATGGAAAAGTTATTAAAAAAACAATTCCTTGCAAAACTCTGGCAATTCCAAAAGGATTTGCTTTCTGCTATAGTGAAGTATTCAGTTTAGAAAATATGCAAACACGAGACATCCAGAAAAGTACAAGATGAGGCAAAAAGAAAGAGAAAAACCCAAGACGAAATAGGAAACGTTATTATAACCAGCATGAAGGATGAGAAAGAACAAGAGTTGAATATAGAGAATGGCTGAACTCAGTTTTCCTTTTCACCTTAAGAGAAACTCAAAAAGAACATTAAAAACTAGCTTTCACATTTATCCAAATAGCCAATGTATGTTATATTCTACAGATAGATGTTTGAAAACCATCATCCTCATCTTTAATAGTATTTACTGAGTGACAAAAGCACCCTGAGGGATAAACAGTTAAAATGACAGGCGAGCCATTTGATACAGAGGTGAAAAGAAGCAAGAACCACATGTTGCAAAACTGAAATACAAATGAAGCTGTGACACGTGAGTGACAGGGCCACAGATGTCCAGATGTTACTTGTTGAGACTGGGATCCACAGGCAAACCACGGAAATTTTAAATTTGGGGGCACTGATATTATTAAAATATGATTTAAGAAGGTTTTAAGCTTTATAATAGTAGCTCCCATTTGTCCTACTTTAATTTGAGATCATGCTCTTGAATTTTATTTTTGTAACAGTGATGATATCAGACACAAACTCATACAAATATGAAAACTGATTATTAAAGTATAGAAAATAAACTTTTCTCAATTGCTAGAGTATATTGGCTCATTTCCCTCATCTACTCAAGATTCCTTGAATTTATTCTGCACCTTGGTGCTAAAAAAAAAGTGTTGTCCATATTGCTTAACTAAACCGTTAGCTCCCTCTGTGTTTGTAAGACCCTACACAGAAAGAGAATTCTCTCTCTTTTTCTTTCTTCCCACCTCTTTCTCTTTCAAATTCTATATTTATATGTGTAAATGGGTATGTGTCTTTTTATGTATCTACCTGTTCAGTAACTTCTAATGAAAGTCAGGCTTTGTTTAATTTTATAATTTTTCTAAATGTAAATCTCATGTTTTATTCTGTTACTTTGGATAGTTTATTTAACCCATTTATCATTATTCCTTAAATCTTTCAGTATACAATGATTCAAATCAATCTAAATCACACCAAATAACCCAACAGGAGCATTCTGGTCATGTGATATTGGGAATCCTAGGTTAGCTCACTTCTGTTTTAATAAAATGGAGATAATATTATCTACTGCTTCAAAGTGTCAAGTATAAATCAGGCAATACCAATGAAAGTAATGTATTTGGAGTTCTTTGAGAATAAGGCTGAGTAACATTTGAGACAACATTATCGATAATTAAATTATAAATATTAACCTTTACTGAGCATCTGCTGTATTTTTAAGATACACATGCTGAATTCTTTACAGACATCTTTTTACTTAATCCTCAGAACTCTAAAACATAGGCACTATTATTGATCCTGTTTTACCGATAAATAGAGGCTGAGATAGTTTAAATAAATTGCCTAAAGATATTGCAAGTTAATTTTAGATTCAGTAATTGAACCTGATCAATCTAATTGAACTCTGATCAATCTAAGTATTTCCCAACTTAAGATGCCCAGATGAATTCAATTATTTCAGTAGTTATGTTATTATCTGAATGTGTATTAGAGACAAGTTAACATATTTAACCCATGATTTCACAGATATGATCTTGAGACTGAGAGTATGATAGGCATATAATTTTTAAGTGAATTAATTGAAATATAAATATGAAATAACAGTACAGATAATACTCAGATATGGTAAAATGAAGAAAGTAAAGTATGAGTAACTAAACTTTGGGAAATTCTATAGTGACCTATCATGCATCTCTAGTCAGTAGCATTGTGAAGTGGGTTCTATTCAGAACTGGTCGTAGGGGAGGCTGCTGAGCTTATTTTCAGCATTTTACTCATTCTAGGAACTCCTTACTGGGTTAACAAGAAAGCATTCTCTACGTATTTCGAATTCAGTTCCTCTCTCAAATCTCTCTGACCTATGTTCATTACTTAAATGCCATGCTTCCAGGCAAACTATCAAACAGGTTTCCTCTGTAAGTTAACTTTTTACTGTGGTGGCAGCCTTTATTACCTGAACCCTAGAAGTGAATAATTATGGTTATTTCAGGCATTGTGTCACAGCCAGAATGTTATTTCCAAGTAGGGAGGCTGGGTCCTTTTGATGTTCCCTAAATCATACCAGGTAATTGTGATGTCAGACTGGTTGTGAAGGTGACTCTCCTTTCATTACCAGTGGGAGTCATATCATTTTGAAGTATGTGTTTGTTTTATCTCATGACAAAGAAATAGGAAATAAAAGTTTCATGAAAACTTTATACAATTATTTAATTTTAAGCCTCTTCAACAGCTGTGAAGATTTATTGAGCACTGGCTCTGTACCAGCCATTATCCTAGACACTGAGGATATCTAGAATGTAGGGATAGTTCCTACTATTAGATATTTTATTATTGAGTGCATGTGTGGGGAATGAGATGGGGTAGGAGTAGCAACCAGGGCTTAGGGAAAGACAAAGAAATAGACAATTACACTGCTGCATTATAAGCTCTGTGGTGCCCTGCTCCCCCCGCCCCCCACTGGGCCCCGAGTGTCTCTTAGTATAAAAAGAGGCATCATCTCATCCAGGTCGGGTATGCTTAGAGAAGGCTTCCTGGAAGAGACATGGTCTGAGCTAAGTCCTCGAGGAAAAGTAAGGGTTTGCCAAACAAACAAGGAGAAAAGAGCATACAGGGCAGAAGGAATAGCATGGGCAAAGACATGGGAGACAAAGAAAGCTGTCACCTTTGGGGAAGAGCTAGTGGTCAGTCTGGTAAAGATTAGCATAAACTGGGATTTAAATCCACTATCTCTACTTGCTGCTATATGATGCTATATGCTCCTTCCAGGCTACAGCCTCAGAGTGTGGAGATGTAATCAGTAAATGCAGCCCTTGACATTGAAGCTAATGGTCATTAATATAAAAGTGATGAAACAAACTATTGTATTTAATGGCTCACTATTTACTATCCCAAATCCTTCAGAAAGATGCTCATTTAAAATGTAATGAATGTAATATACAGTAAAATCCACATGAATGTATTTATCTATTCATTTATTCAACAAATATTTATTAAGTACTTATTATATGTTAGAAAATTGTGCTGATGCAGGGATGCAATGATAAGCAAGCTATGCACTGCGCGTCCAAACACATAACAACATCATAACAGAAATGTTCGGCCTCGAGTCTGAAACACAAGAGACAAAGAGCAAAAGTAGTTCAGTAGAATTAGAGGAAGGGGCTGCTTGGGCTGCTCTTACAGATCCTCTGCTCTGCTTAGCAGGCTTATCCATATGGTAAAGGTGGGCTTATATCAATCTTGGTAAGACTGTTGCCTAAAATCATCTTTATTTTGACTCCATGCTTATTAAACATTTTTCAGTTTGTATTTGCTTTTGACTGACTGAATACACTCTATTTCTCAGTTTGTCCATTAATGAAAGAAACGCTTTGTGTTGAAAGAACACACTAAAGAAAAGAATCACAGGAAACTTCCTCTGCCTGTTGTTTTTTTCCCCAGGCATTTGGAAAACTGAACTCCATTTTGGCAAATTTAACTCTCCTTTCCTTATATATGTCTCCTGCAGCAAACGAGAGGCAGGATGGTGCAGTGGATAAAAACAGAACAAAAAACAAAACAAAAAACAACTTTCTGACACTAATTTTACTATTCTATGTGGGAATAAGATGTATTGACAAAACACACACAGATGTATCCTAGATCTCTTGGCTGTTCTAACCCTCACTCAGTAGTATTATATTATGTCTGATCAACCAGGCACTTATGATTTGGTGCTTATGATTAAACTCTGAGACCTCATCACTGCGGTACTGATGTAGTACTAAACTGATTCAGGACAATTTGTGGATCAGATATTGAGTATAGAGGGAGTCAGCTAAAAGGGTAGTCAGACTTTGTAGCTTATCCAGTGAGCCACTGTTTTTCTTTTAATCTTATATTAATTGCACTAGGCGGTTTATCAGGGGGCATTCAAACATGGAAAATAGAATAGCACAAAACTTCCTAGGGAACCAGAATCTATCATCAGTGCATTTATTGTACATCAATACATTTATACATACTAGTAAATGTAGGTATCTCTAAACAATGTCTCTTTAAATAAATGAAAACATAACCTCAATGCCAGTATTCACTTAAAAGTTTACATTAGCTCCTTAACATCCCTGAATATTTACTTACTGTTCAAATTTCCAATTGTCCTCTGTATGTGATTTGTCTTAACACTTGTTAAATAAGGATCAGACCAAGGGCTACACGTTGCAGTTGGCTGATACACTGTTTAAATCTTTTTTGTCTGTAGGCTCCCCCTCAATTTTGTTTTACTCACTTGCAATTTCAGTGCCGGAAAAAAGAACCTTGGTGCTGACTGCGGCCCTGTAGTGTCACTCCACATGCTCATCAGTCATCTTATATTTGCATTAAATTAGCATTTCAAACTAAAGTTTTCCTCAAAATCAAGTTTTTCTTTCATTTTCATTATTTTTTGACAAGATTACTTCATAGTTGTATGTTCTATTGTGGGTCAATGAAAGCCTAGTCATCTTTCTTTCTGAAGTATTAGCGGCTATAGATGCTTAACGCCTAGGTCTAAATCACTTGTAGATGAATTAACTTACCTTCGTAATTATGTTTGAAAAAAAATCTCCAGGGATGTACTATATGGAGACTAATATAACAAAATAAAAATTATAAAAATAAAACATAAAAAATAAAACATAAAAAAAGAAAAAGATTGGTTCTTCATACCCCCATCAACCGAATATAGAAAAAAAAATGATGAATATGGTAGTTCTTCTTCCAGAAATCGATTGATCGATCGATCTCTTGATAAAGAATTGTAAAGGTCATATTTGATAAATCAAAGCCCTAGAGAAAACAGAAGAATGGGTGGAATTAGAGCATTAAGCAGAAGGACTAACCTTGGTTAAAAAAGATTTCTTTCTTTTTTTTTCTTTTTAATTTATTTTTTTTATTATGTTAGTCACCATACAGTACATCATTAGTTTTGGATGTAGTGTTCCATGATTCATTGTTTGCGCATAACACCCAGTGTTCCCTGCAATACGTGCCCTCCTTAATACCCTTCATTGGGCTAGCCCATCCCCCCACCTCCCTCCCCTCTAAAACCCTCAGTTTGTTTCCCGGAGTTCATAGTCTCTCATGGTTCATCTTCCCCTCTATTCCCCACCCCCACTTCATTTTTCCCTTCGTTTCTTAGAGACCGTAAAATGGAAAGGAGATGGAGAAGCTAGGAGTGATTTTAGAAGTGAAAAAAAGATGGGAGATGAGTATTTGCATGTAAGGTGCTTTTAATTTCTTAGTAAATTGGGAGTAATATCATTCTCCCTTTCTACCATACCAGTAACATAGTTTTCTTAACTTGGTAAATTCCACTGTGAGCCATAATCTATTGATCACATTTCCCCTGCTGGTGTTCTTTAAGATGTCTGGAAACATTTCTACTCACTCCTGACAGTAATAATGAAATGATTCCATTAAAGCACAAATTAGGCTAATATTTTATTGAATTAATTTATTTAGATTGAGTCTGATTACTTAGGTATCATAATAATCATCCTGAAAGCATTTGAATAAAATCTGATTAATTAAAGAATTCTTCATTCGCTCTTGCAACCAGATGTAATGAAAAAAATTAATTTAACCCATTAATGTGGACTTAGCGGAATAGCTTGTTAAATGAAGACAGAGAACAAACACAGGTGTCACTCATAAGAATTTTCACTAGAAACATGATTAAGTCATTCACATTCACAAATTTCTGAATAAAGTTGCATAATGTTGACATTATTATTATTTTATATTTATTAGTCTGAAGTGAAATTCTCCTTTTTTAACAAATTTGAAATAGATAACTTTTATCTTACTTATATTTTCAAAATTTTTATCCTATACATGCATTATTATACATATTATACTATTATTATACATATTATACTATTATACGTCAAGTCACTTTATTTTCCTCAAAAGCTGTATATATTAATAAATCTATAAATGTCAATAAATTAGTACATTGATCTTGGCCCTCCTGGTATATTCTCCCAGGAAAACTCAATAACAGCAATGTGATAGAGACATAATAAGATGAAAATATTTATGTAGACTTCAGTATAACTGTAACCTTTTTTTTAAAGATTTATTTATTTTAGAGAGAAAGAGCACAAGTGGGGAGGGGCAGAGGGAGAGGGAAGAGAGAATCTCAAGCAGACTCTGAGCTGATCATGGAGCCCAACGTGGGGCTCGATCTCACGACCCATGAGATCAGGACCCTGAGATCAGGACCCTGTGATTAAGACCTGAGCAGAAACCAAGAGTCTGATGCTTAACCGACTACACCACTGAGGCCCCCCAACTGTGCCACCGAGGCACCCCAACTATAACCTTTTCAACCAGAACCATCCATGCCAATCTTCATTAGAGTTGAGATCCAACCAAAATAAAGATCAAGCAACAGAAGGAACATATCAGCTTCACAAGATTACTTTTAGTATTTTGCAGTAATAACTTGCAAAATGATACAGCATATTTTCCTAAACCAAAGAATCATAGTAGTACTGACCGAATTCCCTGTGATGAAAAGTATCACTACCTACTGCAGAAACCAGGGGCTTCCCTAAACTGTATTTTGAAAAGCCATACCTATCCTGGAAGTGTCCCTGCTTTCTGGTAGCTTAGTAACCTGAAAGACATGGGCAATAGAGCACAAGCATTAATGTTTTTTAATTAAAAAATTTTAAATTAAATTAATTAAAATTTTTTAAATTTGAGGACCTAGTGAGAGAAATGATGCCTGATAATCTGTGAATGGTAAGTTATATGCTAGGGGTCAGATCTAGAAACCGGGGGGGAAAGTAGGTGCACCTACCCGACGAGGTCAGTGTAGGTGACTTAATTAATTAATTAATTAAAATATTAGCCTAAACTACGGCTTTCACATTAGACTAATAATCTTGGCACAGTTGCTGGCTTTGGCAGCCGTCATCAACACTCCTGCAAATCTCTGTCTCTATTCTCAGAAAAACTCTTTATTCTTATGGGAGATGCCTTACAAAAGTCCAAACAAGTAGTCATCTAATTAGAATGGGCATCAGATTTGCTAGAATGTTGGATTCTGAATCACCCCTCTGCTGTGCCCTAAAGCTTCTTGGCACAGGGAGAAAGGGAGAGAGAGAGAGAGAGAGAGATGTTTCTTCCCAATTCTTCTCCTTTCTTTGTAGCACCTTCACAAATTCCCACAGGAAAATGAAAATGAGTCAACAGCATAACCTCATGGTCAATAGTGTCTCTTCAAAGAGAAAATTGAATCTTTATAAAGGACATTAGGAGCAGCCAACATATGTGCTCATCTTGTTTGCTACTAACAGATGGTGTCACAGGAATGCTCAACCAATGCCTACGCCCTTCTTTTATAGATCTAAGAACTTAAAGGCTCAGGAGTGTCAAAAAATCAGAAGCCAAAATCAAGTCTTCTGTATTTGTGATAGTCATGTTCCTTATTTTTTAAAGCAAATACTTCTGCAATCACTCATAATTTATTTTAAAAGAGATGCATATGGCTTGCTTGAAGGACAGTTATTTGGGACACATCTGCACTTGATTTTGCACACACACACATATACACACACACATGCTACTGAAAGTCTCAGCTTAGCCAAGCCCTGTCATTAACTTTTTTGATCATTTCTGATTTAGTAACAAGAGCCACTTGGTACCAAGATGCTATCTTTCTTTATCCACTGGTGCTCTGGGGCAAATGGATTTATGAAGTTGTTTTAAATTATATTCATCTTTGTTAGTATATTAAAAAAAGAAAAAGGGGAATAAAAACCACACTGAGCTATATACATTCTCACTTTCTTGTCCAAATGGTTTGTTGCAAGGAGGCTATAAGACTACCTTGGGCTATTTTTAATTTCTTCTGTTTGTAACTATGTTTTTGGCCTTCGTCTGTTTTTATTAAGTGTAATATTATCTGCTTCGCCTGGCTCCTCGAAGCAGCAGCCAGACCATAACAAAGTGAGCGCTGAGAAACACTGTCAACAAGATCAAGATATATACACAAGTATGTGCTGCCATCAGCCTTCCTCCACCACAGGAAATTATTTACAGAAAAGAAGCAGAGGGCCTTGTTCAAAGCCAATCTATGGCCACAAATGCCACCATTATTGTTACTTTCAAACCTGCTGTCCCAACCTGGCTTTTTCCATCCTTTCTTTTTCCTATAATGCTTTCTCTTCTTCTAACTGTATCGAACACATAGACCCCGACACCAGCTCTCCCTCACGGATGCTTGCGTGCTTGTTTGTTTCCATTTCTTCTCGTACCTCCTCAATTGCATTCTTCCTCATTTTCCCCAGATATTCTATTACTTCTTCCTTATCTTCCTCTGCTTCTCATCCTACCCTTCCAGCCTATGGAGGTAATTCTTTCTAATTTTTTTTTTTTTTTGTCGGGGAAAAAATGAAGTGATTTGTATACAGATAGAAAGGAGGGGGTGCTTTTTGAGATATTTGGCTTTAACTAGTCAGCAGCTGAGCCAACAATATTTCCATCTTCTGTGGTGAGATGAAACGTTTGCATTGTCAGCTCAGCCTTCCTGCATTGAAAGCTCCCTGGTGTCCCCATACTTTCTCACACTTGTTCAGTTCTAAGTGCTACTATGAAGAGATTTTGTTCATCAAATTATAACCCCCAATCAATTGATGTTAAGATACAGAAATGATCAGGTGGACCTGAGCTAATCATGTGTGCCCTTAGATTTGAGTCTAACAGTCATAAACATAGGAAGTCAGAGATTCAAAGTCAGAGAAACATGGGCCTGCTGGCCTGGAAAAAAGCAAACACTAGTAAGCAACCGTAGGTAGCCTCCAGGAGCCAAGAGTGTTCCTTGGTCTACAGTTAGTAAGAAAATGGAGACAAACCTATGACTAAAAGGAACTGATTCTCCCAACAACCTTAATGAGCTTGGAAGAGAACACTGAGCCTCAGATGGGAGTGACAGTGTGACTGATACTTGGTTGTATCTTTGATTAGAACCCTGTAAAACCTGAGCATTGAACCCATCTATACTATGTGCAGACTTCTAACCTACAGAAACTGTAAGATAATAAATTTACATTGCTTTAAGCCACTAAGTTTATGATAATTTATTGTACAGCAGTAGAAATTATTATATTCTTCATAAACAGCTTGCAAAGAAAGCAAGAATTTATCCTATACCTGCTTTTGCTTGGTCAGGCCTTTGCTAAATTTTTTTTCATCTGCTGAAATTATTTTTAACAAATAATTTTTCATGATCCCGAAGGAAAGGGAAGAGTCTCAAAAAAGCTGTTTAATAGCTTACTAGTATTTATGTCTATAGGTATAGTTAATATAGATGTTGAAATAAATTATTATCAGTCTCTTAAGGAATTCAGGCTGCAGGAAAATGTAAGCAACTGATTATAATTATAACATTTTAAGTATTCATTGATCTTAACTCTTGAATACTTAACACTACACTTATGTTTTGTTTTTAAAATTACTATTTCTAAGCTCTTTAATGGAGTGCTTCAAAATACTGTATAAAGGAGAAAAGATTGGACTTACCAAAACTCCTTGCCTTTCTCTTCTATTTTGATCCTTAATGATGGAAATATATGTCCACTGTGTTGAAGACAAGCAATAGAATAATGGAACCTGGGACTTGAACTTGAAACTTTTTTTTTTCAATATAAAGTCTCTTGTTAACCATAGCCTCTCCATTGTATGACATAGTTGACACGTAGCACAAAATTCCCTCTTTTTTCTTCTTAATGAAAGCCCTTTTAGTCCACAGAGTCGCAATATATCTAGTCCTCAAGGGGAGATTTTGATTTTTTCAGCCAGTTAGAAAATGCCTTTCCCTAAACTAGAGATGGACATGTGAATTAAGTTTTCTCAATCACGTTGAAAAGAAATATTTTCTAGGTTTAAGGGCGAAGTCTCCCCTTTCCTCTCCTGCTAGCATAAATAAGAATTCCTATTGCTCAGGTGATCATTTGCAACCATCTCAAAACCACAAGGCCAGCTCGCCCTAGGAGGTAACTGAGAACAGCAGAGGAGAAAGAAGAAAAGGACCTGGATCCTTGATTATATTGAACTTTTCATTATAACACAGGTGGAGCCCTCTACCTCTGGACTTTCAGTTCTATTAGATAATAAATTTCTTTGTTGGTTTAGCCACTTTGAGTTAGGGGTTTTCTGTCATCTGCAGCTCTAATATTCCAACAGATAACATGAGCGATCAATGCTCACTGTCAGGATGCTGTTTAAACTTCAGCTGAACTTTATTCTCAAATGTAAAGCATCTCAAAGGCCTGTGGAATTTCATCTCTAGTTTCCCGGGCAACTATCACATGTCACTCATGGATGTTCTGAAGCACACAGGTAATATTCTATCTCATCACCTCAATTTTAAATCTGGAGAAAGACAAATGAAATGGGTGCCAATAAATCCTCAAGGCTGCAGAGATAAAAGAAAAGAAATGAAAATCCAGGAGGCAAAGGCAAGTAAACAATCCACTCTGCTATCTAATCTCCCCTCTTCCACTCTGTTTTCATTTCTCCTTTTTAATGTTGCCATGAGCGATTCAAAATTAGATATAAATTTTCTTGGAGGTTAAGTCCTTTTTTCTGCATTTGTTTCCAGGACACACTTGACCTTTACATCCAGGAAGCCCTACCTCCTGCAGAGAAAAGATTCAACAGTTCCAAATTCATCATCTAAGATCCTTTGTACTCTTTGTTCCCACATCATAAGAATAAAATTCAATCTTAGACCTAAATAGGTATAATAGACTTTAATATAAATCATTTAAATGCTAATATTCTAACTCTCTAAACATCTCTTCAATAGGGCTGAATTACATACTGAATGATGGAAATAGAATTGAAAGATTAATTTTTGTTGAATTTTGTAATGCTGTTTTTCATCATAGGTAATAAATTGGAGATAATTTCAAGCCATGGCTGGTAGCTTTGTTCATCGTTGCTTCAGAGAGTAACCAAATGAGATTTTCATTTATGTCACAGAAGAAATCTCATGAGACACAAACCTTTCAGAAGATCTGAGGACTTGTACATACCCAAGAACTACTCAGCTGGAAACCCAGAGAGAGAGAGCCATCCTTCCTCACCCAAAATGTTCACTGGTTCCATCCTGGCTTCTTGGCTTCTACTTCTTGCCTGCTGCCATCTCCTGTCCACATAGTAGCCAAGCGGTCCTGCTAATTGTGAAACAGAACATCCTCTCTGCTCAAAGCCTCCAACAACTTTTCATCTTGGAACATTATGAACCTCGAAGCCCCACGGAAACTGACCTTCCTGCTACCCTTTTTGACTTCATATTCTGCCCTATTTCCCTTGTCAAAATCCACCCCACCCACTCTGGCTTCCTTGATGCCGCAAATGCCAAGCATGCGTCTACTCAGTGCCTCTGCGCTTGCCTATCCTCTACCTATTGGCTTGGCTCACCCACATCAATCAGGTTTCTACTAGAATGTCCCCTTATCTATTTAGATACCTTGTTACCCACTGCCTCGCTATACAAGTAGCACCTTTTCATCATGTTCTGTCCCCTCACCATGTTTTCTTATTTGTTTTTTTCTACAGTATTTGTCATCACTGGACGTATCACTTAATTTGTCTTCTATTGTCCCCAGCTAGAATACAAGCTCCATGATATTGGAAACTTCTCCTTATTCATTGCTGTATCCCAGCACCTAGACCAGTGCTTGGCACTTGTTAGGAACTAAATAACTATTTCTTAAATAAGTGAATGAACTTTAATTTCAGTAAAAGTTGTAAAGAATAGTCACAACATCCATATAGAATACTGTTTTAATGAACACCATTTTGTCCTTTAATTCTGCATAATGAGATTATTTCTTATTCATTTGGTTTTTTTAAAGTCATTTATTTTTATTTATTTTTATTTTATTTTTTTAAAGATTTTATTTATTTATTTGACAGAGAGAGAGAGAGACAGTCAGCGAGAGAGGGAAGACAAGCAGGGGGAGTGGGAGAGGAAGAAGCAGTCTTCCCATGGAGGAGCCTGATGCAGGACTCGATCCCAGAACTCTGGGATCACGCCCTGAGCCGAAGGCAGACACATAATGACTGAGCCACCCAGGCTCCCCTAAAGTCATTTATTTTCCAAAGGGAAGTATATATTCATTACAAAGAGATATGTGTATGCACACGTGTGTAAAAATGCCAAAGAAGGAAAAAAAATGTAGCTACAATTTCATCCATAGAGAGACAATCACTATTACAAACTATATAAAAAGAAGCTATTTTCATTTCTTGGGAAACAATTTAAATTCATATTTTTATTCCATGATTTTAAATAATTCCACTTTTTCTTAAGAAATAGACTGAGCAAAACACCCTCGCGGAATCACCAGTTCTGTTTAGCACAATGTTAGCTTGATCATTCACAAAGAAGAATACACATTTCTGATTGTCTTGACTGGGAGGAGATTGAAATATCCTTATATTAGACCCATTACCAATTTTAGCACTTTTCTAGAAAGTACTTTAAGAAAACAGTCAACAGAATATCAAGAAGCAAAAACAGAACTAACAAAAATGTGAACTTCCTCTAGCATTTCATTCAAATACAGTTGTAAGTGGGGCAAAACAGTATTTACCCTCCCAAATTTATTCATCTATTTAGTACCCTCCCAATAAATTAATATATTATATATATGTTATATATAATACAATGAAATTTACATTATGTCATTTCAGGCACTGTGGCCACAGCTTTCAATTTTTATGTAATTGACTATGTAATGATCCTTTCGATGTTCCTTTAAGCTTATAGTACATATTGCTAGCATTTCCAAAATGTCAATACTCCAGTTAAATTTTAACTTTTGAATTCATTTACCTAAGTAAGAAAATTAAAACTTTAAAATGAATTAATCTCCATTTATCCATCAAAGTAAGTTCAAATTATGTATTTTCAAGTTATGTAATGCTATAATGCTTTCAGACATGTGTTTCATTTAAGTTTTCAAATAATTTTATAACAGATGTTTTTAAGCAACATGATTTTTTCTTGTTGACATTCCACAATATACATATGTGTCTATAATTCCCTAGTAATAATACTCCCTTTGGAGGATGTCCTAAAATGTTACTGGGAAAAACAAACAAACAAAAAAAAACCCATGACATGCTGACATTCAGAGTCAGTGGCTTAGGAAAGACTATTCCCATATGAGGGATAGTGTGCTCTAAGTGAATCAGTCCCAAGTTTTAAATTTGGAAAGTTGGAATGTTCTTGACTTTTATCAATTTGGTGACTTTATTTTCCAAAATTTAATTGCAATCTCCATCTTACTAATATTCACTCCTCTTAGAGAATAAGAAAACCCAGAAATGCACAGAGCACGGTTCTGTTTGATATGCTTAAAACTCAAAAATTTAGCCCCAGGTACTAGAGAAGATACACCATCTAAAACCATTGAGCAAAATGAATGAGAAATTTAGGTTAAGTCTTGAGCCTCCTTTATGCATTTTATCATGACATTAAAGGAATATGTTGTACCTCCAACTCCCCAAATAGATGCCACATGAGAAAACTATTGTCCAAGAGTATCTAAAGTTTAGTGATAACATTGACTCAGAGTTTGCATAGATCTAATACCCTCACATATTAAATCTATATTTATTGATTGATGCTCGCTTCATGGTAAGCAATCTTCTAGGGACAGGGAGACCAAACAAAGTCCTGTCACTCAAAGAGCTTATATCCAATCTCCATCTCACCAAATACAAAAATTTAACCAATATGTACTACCAGGCTTCTCAGAGTAAAGAGCTGTTTTCAGAGGACTGAATCACATAAGAAAGCCAACTATAATATATCGATACTTGCACCATTAATGTTTTTCCTAAGCACCACCTGGAGGCGCTTATAAAATGCAGATTCCTTGGCAACTTGTCACTGAATCCCTCAGAATACAGCCCAGATATGCACTCCATTGTCAAGAACTGGAAACCAGCAGCAAAGGGATTAAAAGAAATTCCCCAAACTTTCTCCTCTCCCCCTTCCATTCCTTCGTCAGCCTGAATCCCAGCCCCTCTGATGCCTCTCCTCCTTCTACTTCACAGAGCTGAAAATGTTGTTCAACTTGATGTAATAATGATAACTATAATCATACAAATTGCATATTCCACTCGGCATGGTGCCGTACAGAGAATTGATGGCCTTGTGCAGGACAGTCATGTATCAAAGCTGCGGGACCTGTGTAGAATTCAGGAAATGCCAGTGCTCTCCTTCAGTTTATGTTCCCTGTAACCTTGCGGTCTCTCTCAGCTGGTGTACCAGAGAGCAGGTAATCCATCAAAAGGGAAACACCATAAACTACCCTTCTGCCCTCCAAAGTACTTTTTTCCCCCCTCCGCCTTATGATTTCAAAATCAAAGTTGTAAAGAATTTTGAGGTAGTGTGGAATGCTCAGGGCTCTCAGAATCCTGGCTCCAGAGTTTTGGTTCATGCCTGTCCCAGCTGAGTTTATGTTTTTGGAGAGATTTCTGCTCTCAAGACACTGGACTATTCCAGAGAGCAATCACGAATTCCACTGAAATTGCATTGCAGGTAAGGATGCTTTTCTGTCAGATTGTTAAGTACTGTGGTTCGACTCACAGTGCCTGGCAGGACGTGTGCTCCAGTCTGAATACACCAGCGCTTTTGCACGGTATCTTTACACACGTGAGTGCGGGAGTGTACGCACGTGATCTTTTCTTTATGCTTTGGAAAGGGGAAGAGTAAGGTCCAAAAAAGACATACAGGGAAGAAAAGGGGGAATCTGTCATGGAGATATGAAAATTGAAACAACTTCCGGTGTTCTTAGCGCTTTAGAGTAAGCACAAACCTCATTATTGATGCAGCTATTTCTGTCACTTCCCAGTGATCCTCAGAGCAGGACCCATCACTGCCCAGGGAGACAGAGTTTTGTAGTTTCCTACAAAAGAGATCCTTTTAAGTTTATTAGGATATAAAGCCCAACTGTTTTACTGGAAGTGTTTCCATTTTTTAGGCATACTGAACCTTCTAATAGACTCTCTCATGTTCTTTGCTGCTTTTAATTCGATATTCTATCACTTTCATTTTCTAGATCATTCTCAAAGAAAGTAAATTATTATATTATGCCTGACATATAATAATCAAAATAATCATTGAACACTCATATCCTAACTTACTTCCGCTTTAATATTTGTGGATCAGAGACTGGTTTTTGTCTGTTTTTTTTTTCTTTTTTGGAGAAATAATTGACATGTATCTTTGCAAAAAGTGTGCAGCATGATGGTCTGATTTACATCTATGGTGAAATGATTACCATGATAGGTTCAGCTAACATCCATCTTCTCATATAGATACAATACAAAGAAAAGAAGGTTAAAAAAAAAAGGAAAAAAATTCTTCTTGTGAGGAGAACTATTCAGATTTATACTCTTTTTTTTTTTTTTAAGATTTTATTTATTTGACAGAGAGACAGCCAGCAAGAGAGGGAACACAAGCAGGGAGAGTGGGAGAGGAAGAAGCAGGCTCAGGCTCCCAGCAGAGCAGGGAGCCCGATGTGGGGCTCGATCCCAGGACCCTGGGATCAGGCCCTGAGCTAAAGGCAGATGCTTAAGGGCTGAGCCACCCAGGCACCCCTCAGATTTATACTCTTAACAACTTTCCTATATATCATAGAGCAGGGTTAACTATAGTCATCATGATGTACATTACATCTCTAACATTTATTTATTTTTACCCAGAAGTTTGTACCTTTTGACACCTTCCTCCAGTTTCCCCCATCCCTACCCTTTGCCTCTGGCAACCACAAATCTGATCTCTTTTTCTATAAGTTTGTTTTGGTTTTGTTTTTAGATTCTACATATAAGTGAAATTACATTGTATCTGCCTTTCATTGTCTGCTTTATTTCACTTAGCACAATGTCTTCAAGGTCCACGCATGTTGTTGCAAATGGTAAGATTTTCTTGTGTTTTTTAATGGCTGAATTTATATATATATATAACTTCTTTATCCATTCAGCCATTAATGGACACTTAAGTTGTTTCCATGTGTTGGCTATTATAAATGTTGCTGCTATGAAGATGGGGGTGCAGAGATCTTTTCAAGTTAGTGTTTTTGTTTCCTTTAAATATATTCCCAAAAGCGAAATTGCTGGATCACATAGTAGTTCTGTTTTTGATTTTTTGAGGATCCTCCATAGTGTTTTCTATAGTGGCTGCACCAATTTACATTCCAATCAACAGTGCACAAGGGTTCCTTTTTTTTCCACATTCACACCAACATTTGTTATTGCTTGTCTTTTTGATGATGGCCATTCTCATAGGCATGAGGTGATATCTTATGGTTTCAATTTGTATCTCCCTAGTGACTAGTGATGCTGAGAATCCAAAAATTGATTTTATAGGTCATTTGTCAAAATGAATGAAGTCCTCATTCCATTGTCACTCCCATAAGAAAGTCAATGATACCATTTTATGTGAAAATAATGTGAGCCAAGGAATATTATAGTTTATTATGGAAACAAATCTATGAATCAACTCTGCTGAGAGGACACTATCTTATACTTAACACATGTTGATTCTACACCAAATATGACTTACATGTAAGGTATATGTGATATTTAAAAAATGAATGTGGGCACATTTTTCTTCCAATAGAAACTAATCATCACTGCTTTTGAAAGACACAAGTGATGCATCCAAATAACAACTCTTTTGTTCCCTATCCAGAGGTAGCCCATTACTTTTTGTTTTTATAGTTTTATCATGTATGTCAATTCCTAAATGACATAGTATTTTCTATGTGTTTATTAACTTTTTTATAGATGAGATCATGCACTCATTTTTCCATTTACTTTACTTAATATAACTTGTGACATTCATTTAATTGATAGAGTAAACTATATTTTCACTGCTGAATACTAGTCCATTGTGCAACTATCACATTTTTTATTCAGTTTTTAGTCAGTGGACATTTGAAGTGCCTTGAGTTTTGTTTTGTTTTGCTTTTGTTATTAAAAAATTATTTAGTTCTTTTCATCAGACATTGTTCCATGTAAACAAAACCTAGATTTTAATGAACTGTTATTTCTCAAAGGAATTAACTACACTGTGTGAAAATCATTTTTTGATTCCACTGAAGAGGTAGGTCATGGATGTCTCTTCAGCTTTGTTTATGACTGGGGGAATTTTCATGGGGTTTCTGGAGCCTGAACATAGCTTCTCATTCTCCACTATTATCTCTGCTTCTCCCAGAATTCCCAACACAATGAAAACAAACAAAAAAACTTCATTTTATGTAAGGAATGAGAGCATGCCCTGGTAATCAGAAAACAGTAAAGAATTCTGTAGTGTCTCTTGTCTATTATTTCTTATTGAGTATATTAAGATATGTGCTTTAACTTGAAATATTTATGAAATTTGTTGGCAAATTTCTGCTTAGAAAACTTCTGTCAATGTAAGTTTCTCAGCACCAAGCATCCGTTTCTGATTTATTTAGCTTGTGCTCCTCTCTTGGGTGTCTGCTGTATCTCCATGTGGCTCATCTGTTTCTTCCCCCTTGGCTACTGAGCTTTACGGACCATTTCAGGAGTTTTATTACTACTGCAAGGATGGAACATATTGCTTTATCAGTCAGCCTCTCAGTCAGACAACACTATTACTTGTCTAGTCCCTGCACTACTGAATCTCACAGATGAGACGGTAATAGGATGCTCTCCATTCTCCTCCAACCACATTTCACCAGGAAGAAATAGAGTCCTCACACCTGAACATTTCATATGTAGTTCTATTTAGCCTGATCTTAATGGTTCATAAAAAAGGCTGTGGAATTTGGTTACTGGTTACCAATCCTGCCTTCTCGAGACACTGTGTATTGTTAATCAAATTAGTTAACCTAATGCTGCTTCAAATTGCTTATCTGGAAAGTGGGATATAAAATGATACTGCATCAATACTGTTAACTTTTTGCTAAGAACTACTTAACTATGCCATTGTACTGAGAAAGCAGCCAGAGATGATTAAGTTCACCAAATGCGCACATCTATGTTACAATAAAACTTTATTTGCAAAAACAGGTGATGGATCAGATTTGGCTCACAAGCCATAGTTTGCTGTCTCTCAATCTGACTGACCTAGTATATGAAAAACTGGGAAGTTTATAAAGAACTGCAGTGGTTAATATGATTTATTCTTAGATTCATGAGTCTTCTATTTTCTTTTTCTTTTTTGAAGTTTTTAGTATGTTAGTGAAATGAGGATTAAGATACTTGATCCAAGTATCAAGCAATTAACATAAAAACCCTGTCTGTTATACCATAGTATGGCTGTATTGGTGAATGAGATACTGTATGAAGTTTTCATTGTATAGGAAAACCAAAATAGCAAAATATTTTTAGATTGTTTGCCTTCCAAAAGCTCTTAAATAATATAGCTTATTGAGATGATTGTTAGGTATCCTGCTCATACATTCAAAGCATGACATTATAAATCACATCTTTTCATTTGAAAGGAGTAAATGATATTCATATTTTTATGTGATTTATTATTTTGAGGCTGTACACAATGTGACTTTAATCTGTAAAGTATGAAGGTGTATTAGAAATGTGTTATTAAAATCACAAAATCGACCAAAGCTATTATTTGGTTCTTTGAAAAATAGCAACAGGATTTTTTAGATGCTTTAAATTAGTATTGATCTTAAAACTATGATAATATAGGCCATCATAACACAGACTATACTGATGGATCTATCTGGTAACAGTTTTCCCTCTCATTTTACTAAGAAGCATCTTTGGGGCAAAGAACTGGTTTTAAAGCTTCTTCCTTTTTCATGACAAGACGTACTGTATGGTGACTAATATAACAATAATAAAAAAAATTGGGTGTAGATCTAGACAGAGAAAATCACTTGGGAAATGGTGAAAATCTACAAACATATATTTGGAGAAATTAAAAACTGATCATCTCATTACAACCATTTTACACATTTTCATGGTAATTACTACTCAGAAAAGTCATGTCTTATTAGTTCACTTGTATTTGCATTCAATCTCCAGATATCCCTTGTTCAGCAACTTACTAGTTTTCCTAATCATATTTACCACAGATCATGTGTATTCTTTGTTTTCTTGGTATTTGTAACCTGTGGTATTAGACTTAGGTTTATTTTCTAGTTTTTTTGAGATATGATTGACATTTAACATTATATTAGTTTCAGGTGTACAGTATGTTCCAATAATTGTATATACTGCAAAATGATCACCACTAGGTCTAGTTAACATTCACTACTACACGTGATTTCAATTTTTTTCTTATGATGAGACCTTTAAGATCTAATCTCTAAGCAACTTTCAAATATGCAATACAGTATTATTAATTACAGTCACTAAACTTTACATTACATCCCTAGCACTTATTTATTTTATAACTAACAAAAGGTGTACACCTATTGACCACCTTCATGCATTTTGCCCACCCCCTGCCTCTGGCAATAACAAAGTTGTTCTCTGTATCTATAAGTTCAGATGTTTTTTGTTTTTGTTTTGTTTTGTTTTTAGATTCCACATATAAGTAAGATTATATAGTATTTATCTTTCTCTGTCTGATTTATTTCACTCAGCATAATACCCTTGAGTTCTATCCATGTTGTTGCAAATGACAGGATTTCATTCTTTTTTATAAATGAATAATACTCCATTATATATGTTATATTTCATATAAATTCTATATCTAGATATATAAATATGTATTTATATATATAATATGTTACAAATATATATTATATATTTAATAATACATAAAATATATATCATTTATATAAATTATAATGTATATAAATTTATATAACTTATAAATAAAATATGTTTGTATATATATTTATATATATACAATCACATTTTCTTTATGCATTCATCCATCAGTGGACACTTAGGTTGTTTTTATCTCTCAGCTATTATAAATAATGCTTCAATAAACACAGGACTGTAG
This sequence comes from Ursus maritimus, assembly GCF_017311325.1. Taxonomy (NCBI): domain Eukaryota; kingdom Metazoa; phylum Chordata; class Mammalia; order Carnivora; family Ursidae; genus Ursus; species Ursus maritimus. The sequence continues at coordinate 51,218,661 of NW_024426552.1, forward strand.
ATAATTTTTCAAAGTAGTATTTTCATTTCCTTTGTATAAATGCTCAGAATTGGAATTATTGAATCGTATGATAATTTTATTTTTAATTTTTTGAGAAACCTCCATACTCTTCTCCACAGTGACTATACCAATTTACATTCCCACCAACAGTGCGTAAGACTTCCCTCTTCATTTCTTGCCAAAACTTATTATTTCTTGTCCTTTTTATAATAACCATTCTAACAGGTGTGAGGTAATATCTCATTGTAATTTTGATTTGCATTTCCCCAATGATTGGTGATGTTAAGCACCTTTTCATTGACCATATATATATATCTCCTTTGGGAAAATGTCTATTGAGATCCTATTCCCATTTTGTAAATCAGATTATTTGTTTTTCGCTATCGAGTTTTTTGAGTTTTTTACATTTTTGTATTAACCCCTTAATAGATATATCATTTGCAAATATTTTCTTCCATTCATTATGTTGTTTTTTCATTTTGTTGATGGTTTTCTTTGTTGTGCAGAAGCTTTTTAGTTTGATAGAGCTCCACCTGCTTATTTTTGCTTTTGTTCCCTTTGCTTTCGGTGTCAAATCCAAAAACTTATTGCCAAGATTGATGTCAAGGAGCTTACTGCCTATGTTTTCTTCTAGGAATTTTATGGTTTCAGTCTTACATTCCTCTTTAATTCATTTTGAGTTGATTTTTGTGTATGCTGTAATGTAGTGGTCTAGTTTGTATTGCTATTTATTTATTTGTTTATTTTTAATTTTCACCATGCCTATTCTATAAATGATTTGGAATGACTTACAACTCTTTTGTTTTTTAGTTTTTCTTTTTCTATTGAGATACAATTGACATACAACATTGTATAAGTTTAAGGTGCACAATGTGCTGATTTGATACACTTATAGATTGCAGTATGATTATCACCATAATGTTAGCCAACACCTCTATCACATCATATAATTGTCATTTCTTTTTCTGTTCTTTTTTAAAACAAACCCTTATTAAATATCATGGCACAGAGGCCATTGTGCTTGTAAAATTAAATGGAGGAGGAAGACAGAAAGAGAGGTAATTCTTCCAGAAACTTGGCCACAATGATTACTATATTTGAACACTCAATTTTGTTTTGAACATGGTAAGAATAAAGCAAAAATGGAACTGTGGTGGTTTATATGTTTCTCACTATAAGGTAAAAAGAAATGCCAAGTTCTACAGAATAGATGCATTTTCTTAGAATTATATACTAAGGGAACTTTGACAGGTATTTTTCAGAAGATGAAAACATGCCCATCTTTTAACTCTTTCTTACTTGGTCTTCTTATTAAATGTTAAGAAAAAGTATAAGTACATAATTCAGTGGACTATGAGCTCAACCAAGAAAGTCTAAATATATTTTCTGCTTAACTAAAATGATTCAAAGATAGGACTTGGAAAATTAAAAAAAAAAAGATAAATGAATGGATAATGGTTTTTATAGCTTTTACCTAATATACTTAATTCATAAATTCTTTTGCATACATCAATGATGAGCACCTTGCCAAAGGTAGATAAATTTATTATCACCATATGATTATGATAGTCTTTCCTGTGATAAAAATCCGGAATTATCTGCTTGTAACACAGTGACTTAAAACTATTCAACTTAAATCCGCTAATGTGTTTAATGTTTTTTTTGTGTGTAATGACAGGAGATCTTGAAAATAAAGCCAGAGTCTAAATTTTGTCAGCTAAAGTAACTTCTGTAACCTGGGAGAATATTTTCTCAATAATTTGTGGAAGATTTTTATCATAACTCAATCCTTCAGATTTATTTTAGGAGTTCCAATCCATGATGCTATGCATTGTGTCTATTATATACATTTTTTTAGGTGTCTGGGATGAAACTGGGCTAAATTAGAATTCTTTATACCCAAACAAAAAGAATTTCTTATTAAAGTGGACAGTCAAAAAAGCATGATTTTTACCACATTGTGAAGGGGCTGAGATTCTGCTTGTCTTTGCTTGTGTTTAAAATAACAAGCCCTTTGTCTGGTAAATGGCACACAAAGATCCAGTTGTCAATGAAGTTTACGTATCATGCTGGTTTCAGCTTTACTCCCAAGGAAACAGTCAACAGCTCTTTTTCTTTCTTTCTCTTTCTATTCTTTTCTTTTCTTTTCTTTTCTTTTCTTTTCTTTTTTTTCAGTAGGCTCCACACCCACTGTGGAGCCCACAATGGGGCTTGAACTCACAACATTGAGATCAAGACCTGAGCTGAGATCAAGAGCTGGACACTTAACTGACTGAGCCACCCAGGTGCCCCAGAAGTAGTCAACAACTCTTAAATTTAGCAGGTGTCATTGTGCAGCTGAGCTTGACAATCCCAGGAAAGGTCCTTGAAAGGGAGTTGAACTGGACTTTCCTATTTTATCCCTAGTTAGAGAAGTCATTATTTCTCAACATTTCTCCTTCTCAACAGGGTAATGATACTGTCCCCTGTGGGTGCTGCGTTGGCATCTATTGCCCCCACAATTTATGGTACAATTTTTAGTGCCTTGTGTCATGTAGCATTATATAACTACTGTTAATTTAACCTACTCCTCTAAAACTATTTTTCTGCTTACCTAGTAAATTCCTTCTATTTTGTATTTTTTTCTTTGTCATCTTTTGGATTGTTTATGGCGTTAAATGAGGCCTGCTAAGCCAAATTAGAGTGAAGGACTTATTCGTTTAGTCTTCATTTATCCTTTCCTCTCTCACATTAATGTCAGCAGCAGACATTGACTGAGCACTCAGTAGGGGCCACCTCTGTGTTCTAAGTGCTTTACAAATACTAACTCTTTTTAGTGGGAGATGAGAGAGTTAAATGTCGACGGTTCTCCAGAGGGTATTTTAAATCTCAGATTTGTTGTGATAGAGTATTAGGCTATATTGAAATATGTTAAAATCCTTTTTTAAAAACATCATTTTTAAAGAAAGGCTATTATATAGCAGAGAAACAGTGAATAAAATGTTACCATGTCGATTTGTCTTTGATTGAAAAGAGATGAAACTGCTCAAGTTAGTTTGTGATTTGGTGATGAAAGTAGACTTTTCTTATCAGAAAACAAAAATAACAAGTTTAGATCCTGACTTTATTCGAATGGAAAAAGAGATGCAAAGTGACATATTCTGAACTATTTCTATTTCTAATCTGCATGTGGAAGTTCCAAAAATAAGATAAGGGAAGTGACATCCTTAAACCTAGTTTTCTTTTAGAAAACTTCTTAATGATTGAAGATCAGAGCTATGTCCAAACAATATCATTTAAAATAGTTTGCAACAACAAAGTATTTTCACAATTACTAAGGATAATCCCTACATTTCTGTAGTACTTGTTACTTCAAAGCATTTCCTTAAATACCATTCATCAATATTCACATCTTATCTATATCTATAATCTATATAATCTCATCTATAATCTTATAGATCTTATTCATAAACTAGATTTTATTATTCCCATTTTAAAGGAAAAAAAATGAGGTTTAACAAAAGCAAGTGATTTATTTGAAGGAAAATGGTATATGGTGGAACATAGTACTATAACTTCTGTCCCTACTTCTCTAAGTTCAGATTTCCAGAACGCTACAACTCTCTTTCAGTCAGTACCTATGTTTTCTCAATTCATGAATTTCCAATTTTTGGAAGCAAAAGTAAATCATTAAATAAATATTTACTTTAAAGTAGAAAGGATGTTAAATTTAAATTAATGAGTGAGTGGCACTGATTGATTTTAAATGAAAACATCATAACGTACTTAGATGTTTCTATTTTTTTTTAAAGTTCCTTCTCCTCCTATTTATTTTATTTTCATGTTGTTAGTTGTTTGTGAAATGATAATGTTAGAGATCAAGGGAGAAAAATGAGTTTCCTCTCTCCTACCAATAACCTGTAGTAATAGAAATATAGAAGATTACCCTCTGATAGTTAAATTAGAAAAATCAATGAACCTAATGAATGAGCTGTCTGGTTTCAAATGGTTTCTGGCTAATAGCCTTATAAACTTCCATGAAATTATCTGTGAGATCCAGAAAAAAGATGTAAATTCACAAGACCTAAATATTAAGCCTATCATATAAGGTACTACTGGTACATGAGAAGAATTTCTACTAAATATAAGCTAGAAGGAACTAAATGAAGGGTGGGAAGTGGTTTTCCTTCTGTATATTTCTCCATTGCTCCATGAAATACAACGAGATCTTCCAGGTGAAAGAACATGAGAAAACATAGGATGCTTCTCACTAATACATGGTTTCTTGCTCAGGGAGCCAGAGTCTATTCCAACAGAAAACTGCACAACCACTTACTGCTAAATAGCAGTGATTGTAGTTTTTTTTTTTTTTTTTTTTTTACATAATCCTCTATACAGCATGTTGGAATAGCTAGTAGAACAAGGAAAAAAATCCCACTAAGAGCAGGAGGCTTGTTAGATGAAGTAACTGCTAAATAGGAAAATTCAATAGTAACCTGTTCTCAAATTGTCTGAGAAAGGGCTTTTTTTATTATAATAATATTTTTTATTACATTATGTTAGTCACCATACAGTACATCCCTGGTTTCTGATGTAAAGTTCGATGATTCATTAGTTGCATATAACACCCAGTGCACCATGCAATACGTGCCCTCCTTACTACCCATCACCAGCCTATCCCATTCCCCCACCCCCTCCCCTCTGAAGCCCTCAGTTTGTTTCTCTAAGAAAGGGTTTTAACCAGTACTCAAATACTCCTCCCCAATTCTGCTTTTCAAACACAGATTTGAGTATATTTCTCATTATTAGAGGAAAAATCAATATTCAAAACATTACCAATGAACAAAGTGGGAGCTCTGAAGAAAAATTGCATCATGAAAGACAGGGTCTCCAAAATAAACAGGCCAAAAAAAATGAGCAACTTACTGATGAATTATTTCCTGGACCAGCTCATTTATTCCTAACCTTGGAAACTTACGCAAATGGCTTACTATTCTATGCCTCAGTTTTCTCACCTGTAAAATGAGGACAATAATTGTTCTACTTCATGCCTTTGCTCTTAGGATTGAAAGTGCTAACATACATGGAGTGTGTAGAGCCATCATAAACCCTCGATACATGCTTCTCCTGCTCCCCCACTCCCCTGTTTGTTCTCATGAGACAACAAAGTAGAAAACTTATGATGTTCCATGTGATACTAAAAAATGTAGCCACTCTAGAAAAGAAGCAGCAGCTGTGATAGAAAGATAACAGAGTAACATGCAAAGAAAAGAGGTTGAGTAAAGCTACATAAGTAAAAGTTGAAGGAACTTTCACATTGTCTCAGCAGAATTAAAATAATCCAACAAGATAGTAAAGAGAAAAAATACTGTGGGAACTGAACCAGATATTAATTTCACATCAATTGAATTTATATGTATTGAATGTGTACTATGGGCCTAGTGTGTACCAAAGCCTTGGAATAAGCTGGAAAAAAAAGTGGTGGATTAGAGATAGTCCCTGCCTCAGGGAAACCAATCTTTCTCTCGTTCTCTCTCTCTCTCTCTGTCTCTCTAGCTCTCCCCCACCCCCCATCCTTCCTAATCTATCCACCTGGGTAGAGGTGGAGTGATTGGTTCAGGGATGAGCCAAAGACTCAGGTTAGTTCCAACAGAGGAAATTACAGGGGCTATAAGGAAAGAATGTATTTTTCACTGATCTTGAACTGAGAAAATTTGAGGCTGGGTTTTTAACCACAAGGAGAGAAGCTTTCTGAGAATGAGGCAAACACAGGATGGAGAAAAACAAACCCAAAGAAACAAAACAAAAACAAACAGGGTATCCTGGATGACATCATTTGAGTTTCTAGATCACTCATGCCTGAGCTGCTCCCGGCATTTTCAGTTACATGAAAGCATATAATCTCTTTCTGCTTAAGCCAGTTTACATTGCAGTATGTATGTATGTATGTATGTATGTATGTATGTATGTATTTATTTATTTATTTGCCACTAGCAACTGAAAGACTGATAGTGATGCACTGTAGTTAGCTAGGCATTTCCAAGACCATCCGATTTGAACAAACATCAGTGAAAGAGACAAAAGGTCTGATATAAAATATAAACAACCCAGTTTTAAAAAGCCACATGTGGAAAATGCAAACATTTGATAGATTATGAATATGTGGTAAGATTTGAACTGATAATGTTATGATTCTTTAAAGGTAATCCAAAATTGCTATTTATTCACTATCCACCAATCATTCATTTATTTAAGAGAAATCTTACAAATTTTCTTCATACTTTGAGAAAGAAGACTTCATATTAGGGCCAATTTATCAAGATTTATTTATCCCAAAGTGCATGCATCCTGCTGAGTCTAACTGGCTCATTCTCTAGCAAGCTACATTTCTCCACCGTCTAGCGTACTGGATTTCCCCACGGGAAATGCTTTCAAACATGTACTTATCCCTGCCTCCAGAACCATTTGAACACTGCCAGACTCTGAAATTATGAAGACCATGAGTACAGATTGGCAGAACCAGGCTGTGTACAATTGATTGGTACAAATGGTTTCAAATGTACAATGGGGCTTAAAGTTTAAAGAGAAGTAATAAGTTGATGACATCCATAAGCAGAGGCAGTGAGACTCTATGACAAGAATTTTAAGGTGTCAGAAATCTCTCTCCTAAACTTTGAATTTTTACATTGGTGAGCCATTATTTTGAAACTCTTAAGTCCTCTAATAAAATGCAAATGATTTTGGGAGGCATAGCAGTTCAGTTTAATACAGCAAAGACTGGTAAATACACCAGACTCTTTGCCTGGCTCTGGGGATAGAGACTAGGGAGAAAGGGAGCTGGAGGGAGAGGGGCTTGGTCTGGCAGACAGGTTGGCCCACATCACCCATTGTTTAGAATACACTGACCAGAGCACAGGCCTGAGGTTGGAATGGGACCAACAAGGACATCCAGCTCAAGAGGGAGGGGACAAGTCACTTAAAGCAAGGGAAAGTAACCCACTGACAACGGTTTTGCTGAGAGCTGGTTTTACATAGTAAAAAAGGATTCCTCAAAGCATTATGAGTCAAAGCATTAAGCATTTCTTTCCTGTGATATATTGAGGAAAATTTTCCAGTATAAATTTCTCCTCTTGTGATTCTCTCTTCATGTAAGGAGAGCCCTCCATGTTGCCTAATTTTCCTTTCATTTATCCTGCAAATGTGTAGTAGGCACTGCTATGTGCAAGTCAAAATATGCTGGCTCTATAAACAAAGATACAGAATCAGAAAACAATTTTCATTGCCAAATAGCAAAATATGGTTGAAAAACTTCCTTTGGGTACACATGGCTTGAATAAAATGATTCCTCTGGAGAACCTACAAGGTAAACTCAGCTTTCATTCACAACAACACAGCTGTTTATTTTGAACCAAAACTCTTATTTATCATTCATTATTGTAGATCTAATCCAGGTTAAATTTCAAAAAGTTTCAGTATATTCTCTATCAGTCTTAAACATTTTTTAAAAGTAAAAACTGTTTGATCAGTGATAGTTATCAATTCCATTTTATAGCCTGTATAAGACTTCCTAATCCAGAGGTTTTTATAGATGAAAAGACACTAATGCTTATTGACTGCCTACTGAGGGTCAGGTAGTGTGCTGCTGGGGGCTTTTATAGATTTTTTACAATATGCTTTATGTTTTCCTATCTTTGAAAATATTACTCTGTTAGCACAAATGGAATATGATATAGCCCATGAATTTGTCGTTAGTTCTCACTTTTCTTGTTCAACATGGAATCAGAAAAGAAAGCATCAGAGGCGCCTGGGTGGTGCAGTCGTTAAGCGTCTGCCTTCGGCTCAGGGCGTGAGATCCTGGCATTACGGGATCAAGCCCCACATCAGGCTCCTCTACTATGAGCCTGCTTCTTCCTCTCCCACTCCCCCTGCTTGTGTTCCCTCTCTCGCTGGCTGTCTCTGTCAACTAAATAAATAAAATCTTAAAAAAAAAAAAAAAAGAAAAGAAAGCATCAAAAGTACGCTTCTTGTGCCTCACTGTTTAGTATTACTTTTTAAGAAGTGCTTTTCAATGTATCAGTCTTGTGAAATGTGCTTGAAGTTGTATTTTTGAGCTTTTATTATTTTAATTATAAAATGACCCATGATAGTGTATAAAAGTTAGAAAACATAGGTAAACTCTATAAATAGATGTGGATAAAAACTGGTACAGAATGGAGGGAGTTGGGAGGATGGAGTAAATGGGTGATGGGTATTAAGGAGGGCACATGTGATGAGCACTGGGTATTATATGCAACTAATGAATCGTTGAACACTACATCAAAAACTAATGATGTACTGTATGTTGGCTAATTTAACATTATAATAAAAAATTAAATTAAATAAATAAAAATATAGCAAACATGATCGTCTCAAAAAAAAGGGAATAAAGTTTTCACATTTAATGTTGATAACTTTAAAAACATGTCTATCTTAATTAAACCAATAAACGTAAATTAGTTTAAATACTAAAAAAAACTGGTGCAGAGAGAATTTTATATATATATTTTTTAAGATTTTATTTATTTGAGAGAGAGAGAAAGAGAATGAATGGGGGGAGGGGCAGAGAGAGAAGCAGACCCCCCACCGAGCAGGAAGCCAGATGTGGGACTTGATCCCAGGACCCTGATATCATGATCTGAGCTGAAGACAGACGCTTAACCAACTGAGCCACCCAGGTGCCCCAAGACTTTTATATTTATATGTAGGTATTTTATATATATGTTTGTCTATCTTTATCTAACTTTGTCTCTCTCCAGTTGAAAGCAAGGAGAATTCTTGTCTTTCTGGAGCCTTAGTCAATTTATAAAACATCCTTACCTAGTGTTAGAAGACCTACTGTACTCTTCAGGCCATGGTTAGGTCACATTAGATTCAGTTGCTTTTTAACTAGATGATGGATTGGTCCAGTTGCTGAGAGCATTGTCTTAAAACCCAATTCTTCATGTATATGCCAAATAAGAGGCTCTTCCTTTTCAGGCACCATAAACTCCCCTCCTAGTACACCTGTCATTACTGGGTCTCTTTTGACAATTCTGTTCACGTACAGCTAACTGGCAGATGAAATATTCAAGCAAAGTCTGAAAAATTCCACCCTAAGATACATCCATTCCCCAGACAGTCAGAGCTGAGCAGAGTGACCCATAGTCCAGCAGTTCCACCCCAAGACAGTGCCATCCTGATAGCCTGAGTCTCTGTCACCCCCATTTCATTACTGCTCCACCAACTTTATCACAGGCTGTGCTGTGATACTCTGATTCCACAGTGTGTCCTGGTTCTGCTGCCACTGCCATTCATTCAAGCATCCTGCAAATACCATGTCCTCTGTCAGACAGTAGAGATGCATAGATTGAAAAGATGTGGCTTCTGTCCTCAAGGAGCTAGATCACAGAAGCAGATAAATAGGCATTAAGAGCAGTACAGTGAAGTATATGCAAGATTTTAAGCATCCAGTAATACTGCTCTTTGATGAAAATTGCCGCTTACCCTAAGACATATTGGCCATTCCGAAGACATGTCCAAGTCTAGACTTTCCAGCTCATGGAATTGGTTCTGGCTTCTTACCAAGACTGTTATTCTAAAAGGTTTCTAGCCTCACTGCACGCTTAGTATTAGCTAGAGTTGATTTCTAGGGTGTGTTTGGAGTATGGACCACAGAGATCTCCACAGAACCCCAGTTCCTTTGTTTCCAAGGATTCCTACATCGTGTACTAATGTAACATTTCTCAGAATGTGTGTGGGAAATTGAGGTGATGGCAGTTACCACTGATCATAAGCCAGATGATTTTAGATTGTTTGAGGTCAGGGCATCAAAATAATTTTTTTCTTTTTTCTTTTATCCATCAATACTTTTGATCACTTAAAAATAAAAATCTTTGGTCTATGCCTGTATGTATATGATTCCACTCTAATTAACATTAGGAAATGAGAGAAGTTTCAGAGTATTTAACCAGTAAGTATGCCTTACTAGTATTAAATTACATTTTCTATTGTATTCTTTTTACATGCTTGCCTTTTAACATATGACAATGATGCTGGGTTTTTTTTTTTTAAATTGAAGTGTCAGTGATAAGTTACCTTTTCAATAAATTAATTTTAATTGTACATGTGGACACACTCATACAATGGAATACCATACAGTAAGGAACCACGAATAAATTGGTATGTGCAGAAATATTGATGAGCACATTACATTGTGTGAGAGAAACCAGATGCAAAAGAAAAATACTGTAAGGTTCCATTTATAGAGAACTTTGTAAGTGCTGAAATTCATATATCATGAAAAAAAAATCAATAGTGCTTACCTATGGGAGACAAAGAATTGACTGGAAAGGGGCATGAGAGGACTCTGTAGGGTGTTGGAAGCATTCTGTATCTTGACTTGGTAGTGCTTAAATAGGTGTATATAAGTTTGTCAAAACTCATATAACTATATATTTAAAATTCATACCTTTTTAAAAACACTTTAACTCAGAAAGAGAGAGAGGGTGTGTGTTTGTGTGTTTTTGTGTTTTGGGTAAAAAGAATAGACGTGCTATATTGAGTTATGGCAATTTGAATAAGACTAGAAAGTGCCCCTCCCAGCACCTCCTGCCCCGTGTGGCCGAGATGTCCCTGTGCAGTTCAGGAGGCAGCCCGGAAGCAGAAGTCTTCATTCTCCAGAGGTGTTTATGGGTAGACATCATGTCAGTCCATCATAGAGGAGCCCAGCAGGTCCCAGATGTCCTTGTTCTCTTTTGCTCCATATCCAGCTCCTCTTCTTAACCCTGTTGACCAAGAGTAGCCCCAGGTCCACTGCCAGACACTTAGTTGTGAAGCCACAGAACTGGCAGCTGTTTCCATAGACGCACCACAAACTTCCCCTTTGCAGTCTTACTTCAGACACAAACATATTTGGCTTCTCAGATGTTCCCGCTACACTGTTGCCAGTTAAAATACAGGACACCAAGTTAAACTTATCTTTAAGTAAACAACGGAAAAAATCTTAGTACATCTCATCTATTGCATGGGACACACTCTTACCAAAAATTATGTGTTATTTACCTGAAATTCAAATGTAACTGTATGGTCTGTGTTTTTAGTTGTGAAATCTGGCAACCTTATCCTGCAAGTTCTTTTTTTTTTTTTTTTAAGATTTTATTTATTTATTTGTCAGACAGAGAGCGCACAAGCCGGAGGAGCAGCAGGCAGAGGGAGAAGCAGGCTCCCTGATGAGCAGGGAGCCCGATGCGGGACTCAATTCCAGGACCCTGAGACCATGACCTGAGCTGAAGGCAGACACTTAACCGACTAAGCCACCCTGGCACCCCTTATCCTACAAGCTCTGATTGGATACCTGTACCTGTGTGTCTGATGGAATGATTGGTGCTTCTCCCTCCTCATTTTAGATCTTTACTTTCCCGAGTTGTCACGTATGGGTGTAAGGTCGACATAAGCTAATTAATTAATGTAGTTAAACCGTAAATCCTTGATTCACGTGATTCTTATTGTGGCCCTGTTTTTCTGGCTGAGCTCTAATTGATACAGGGGGTCAACGTAAAGGGAAAATTTAATTTCATGTGTGTGTATAAGAAGGTTAGCTATAACCATATCCTAGCAATGGTGCAGCGGCTCTGAGGTTGCCGGTTTCACTTCATTTGCCATTGGAGTGCAGGTCTCTACAGAGGACAGCTTGGCATCACGTTTACATAGGAATATCTCAAATTGGGCTTTTCTCATCTTTTGGCAGGTGATAACTCACCTTGACTAAGCCCACAAGGGACAGCATGTTATAGGCATGGAAAGACCATGTGTTTTAAACTTGAACCAGCCTGGGAGTCAATCTACTTACTAGTTAGTAATCTTGGGCACATTCGATAAACTTGCTTTACAGATCTGCATTGTGGGCTTGATAAATCCCTACTTTATACAATTATTGTGAGGATTATTTCACATATGCAAAGTCTTAACAGAGCAACTACCACAAAATATTTTTCATAAGATGTTTTATGTTGGTGGAAGAACAAGTACTTCTACTTCTAAAATATTTCATTTTCATAATCTAGAGGCTTGCACAAGTCTTGTGTAGAAACCTTTTCAGCTCTCTGGCTCCTGGGAAATATATTTAAATTATTGAAGTCTTTCATTTTAGTTATGAACTTGCAATGCCCTTTCTTCCCTTAGAAAGCAGGAACACTCCAGCATTTATTTTAGGTCTCAATATGTTTGAGCTACATATATATAAGCCATATTTGATTTTGCTGACATGTTTACATTTCAGGATCATAGAAACTGGTTGTTTCAGATGATTTTAGTTTGTGGTATTTTGTTTAAATCCCCGAAGGAGTGGGAGAACCTTTATGAAAACCCAAATTTTTGTTTGTCTTTTAACTTTGGCAAGAGAAAGAAAACCAGGTCTGGAAATAATAAAAATTTAGGGCTGATATACTGCCAAAATAAGGAAAGGATGAGTCACAAAAGAAAAAAAAAAAAAGTTTGAACAGACTACATATTTAATGACATTAAGGAGTTATTATTTTAAAGTGTGATTATGGTATTATGTTTATGTTAAAGGAAATAATCCTTATCTTTTAGAGATTAAAAAGAAAACAGAAAGGTTGGAAAGCATTGTTTGATTTTGTGGAATTATGAATATCTTATCCAGACTCAGGTGACTATGGTATAACCAGAGACACTGAGATTCTTGGCTCCCCCTGTTGGGAGCTAGAGAGAAGCATTCTGGGTAGAATCAGAGATTGAGTCACTCTGAAAACAAAAGTGATGGCAGAAAACAGCCTTGAAATAAGGAGAGACACCATTTTTTTTTTAAAATACTCAGAAAATGTTCCTGATCTTTTCTTTTTCTTCTCCTATGAGCAATCACCCTCTCCCTAGCTACATCATGAGTCCTGATGATGAGTCCTCTCATCCTAACCTCCAACTTGTCTATCTTCTCAACTCACCACTTCAGATAAAGGCCCAAATCAGCCCCTACCACTTTCTGCAAAGCTTCAAGAACCATTTCACTTTCCCCAGCTCCTGCTTGTTCTCCGCTCTTTTGTAATGCTTTTCTCCAGTAGATCTGGGGAACTCACGGTTATCTTAAATCCCTTTCTCTACTTGTTCTTCTTGTGCTTGCCTGTCAGTTTTTGAGTGACCATCCACCCAGCTCTACCTTCTCTCATCCGGAAAAGTGTCTCAGACGCATTCATTTTACTACCGTTATTATCTTGTTCTTGAGATATTGTGGTAGTTTCTTAATCATTCTGTCTTCAATAGTTTCCTCCAATCAATCTATCCTTATATTGTTGATGATGCAATGAAAATGTGCTTTTAAAAGATGCCATTCCCTGATTCATACTTCTTGTAGTTCTTCTTGATCCATAGGGGGAAAAAAATCTAATTTCCTGTGCTAAAATATTTATATAGGTATTATCCACTTATCATATATCACACTTGTTATACTACAATCTCATGAGCATAGCAGCCTTGCTTGTGTACTTCCCTGCTGTAATCCCAACACCTACCAATGTCATACAGTGATCTCTCAATAAATACATATTATAGAAAGAGTAACAGTAATAATAATAATAAAAGCTATACTTTTTGAGTGTTTATTACGTGTCAGGTACTACACTTAATATATTACATGTAAAACCTCATTCAAAGTTCAAAATAATTATTTAAGGGAGGGACTTTTATTATCTCTATTTTACATATGAGAAGACTGAGGCACAGAGAGGGAAATCAATTTGCCCAAGTCTGTAAGGGTACCATGTTGAATTGATTCAACTGATTCGTCAGCAAACATTTATGAAGCATTTACTATTTGCCAAATACTTTTTGGTGTTATTGTTGTGTTAGTGATAGAGTGGTAAACAAAACAAAGCCCCTGGTTTCATGGAGGCCGGAGTGTTGGGGTGGACTAGGCTGAGAGAAAATAAGGGCAAGAGATAATGGGCTTTGTGAACCATGGAATTTCAATATTGAAGTCCCATTTACACAAGTACTTATTTAAAATAGTCATGAAGAAAACATCCAAGGAAAGTATGATTAGCAGGAAGCAAGTATTGCAATCCATCAGAAACAATTGAGATCAATGAAGACATTCCTTCTCGTAGCTTAACAAATGGATTTCATTCATGTATTCCGTTGTGCATATGCTGCGAGAGAGGGCCTCAAATCATGGCAGACATAAACTAAAGGAAAGAAGCAGTCGCCAGAGCAGACCACAGCCTCTGTAGTGAAAACACAGCAACAATCCAAGAGTTTTAGCGCCTCACAAAGGCAATGAGCAGAGACTCATTCCTCCTTGCTCAAGCGTAGGTCTCCAGAAGAGTGACACTGTTGACTTTTTAAAAATCAAAATTAAGTGGACATTTTTATTAGGCAGAAAAAAAAGCAGACCACGAGGAAAGAATTTGGTTATCATAAGGGAGGTGATCCCAGAAAGTACAATGAGGGAGTAGGAAAGTAAGTCAGGGTAGGGGGGCAGGAGAGACAGAAAATGGGTGCTCATGACAGGATTACCACTATGAGCAACTGATCTGAATCTCACTGACTGTAATATTGAGCACATCTCAGAATTCCAGGATCCAAAGGGCCCAGAGCTGCGTATTTTGTCCACAGACCACACACCCTCACTAGCTGAGAGTTGCTCCTGGTTCATCACCCTCCAGAACTGTTGTCCTTCTCTACTCATAGGGTCAGATTCATCACTCAGACACAGTCACAAGTGCTCAAGGGGAAAGCAGTAGGTGTAATGGGAACTTTCCACTGAAGCGGCAAGTGCAGTCCAGGGAATGCTGAGGAGATAAGGTAGGGCACACAACTTCAGCTGTTACAAACCAGGAAAAGGATCAGCCACCTTTGCTTCTCAGGGAGTCACACTCAGAGACCTGTCAACCAACTCTAGGGCCAATCCTATACTTTCTTAAATTTATGGAGTCTCTGTAAAGGGAAGTAGAGTGGGATTAAGGCTTTGGTCTATATGATACCAAGTTCTCATCACAAATAAAAAATCCAGCAGAGTTATTCCTAACGTTTCACCTGCTTCTTCATGGTGAATCGACATAGAGATTTTAGGCCAAAGATAAACTTCATAAATTTGGATTGAACTTTCTCAAAAGAAAATACAAAATAATCTATGTCTCTCTTTTCCCTCAGCATAGTCTGTAATCTAATACCTCTTCTCAGCACACTGCCTTCAATCCCTTATAAAGGAAACTAGAATTCTCGATTCAGTGAGAGATAATTCTGTGACTTAGAAAGTTGTAATAAAGTATAGAAATGAATTTATATGTATAAATATATATTCATATTCTGATAGTATCTTCCAAAGATAACTTTCATCATCTGGTAGAACTGAAATATTATTCTAATTTTCTTCTATTCACGGCATAGGAAAAATTCCAATGGCCATATAAGTCAACAAAGTTGAAAATTTGAATGAAATCTTCATATAGATCAGTAAGAATAAGACAGTATGAAAGTAAGATTCATTTTCAAGTTATTACTAAAGACTATAAATAATTTTCAGAGTTTCGTAAAGAACAAATGTATACTTTCTTCTGAAAATTGGAAAATTAGCCCATTGAATATATAATTAATAAGTGATTTAGCTCATTTTCACAAATTACCCATATAATGTGCATTTGAAATAATTACCATTGTCTGACTAGAACTGTGCATTTCCCTTCCTGCTCACTAGTAATTCAACAGTCTGTATAATTATAAAGGCATTTTTCTTTCCTTTTGTATTTTTTACCTTATCCTTGCCAGCTTCATCATTTGGCTTTCATCCTTGTGAAAGCAATTATTACAGATATAGACTTAACAGCTACGTGGCGTTCCTATCACCATTTGCTAGCCAAGGTTATTCTTCTATAGGGGTAATTAATGTCAAGTGATAGCTATCAAAAACTTGATGGGGAATTTCCCTTGTCCCTGGATGGCCCTTTATCCAAGCCTTATTAAGAAAATACTATTGTTGTAACTCATTCCTATGTAGGAAATCTTGGTGGACTCCGATTTCTGTTGCAAAACTAGAATTGGGCTGAGACCCTTTTCTGATCCCAGCAGGTGGGATGTAGACCTATGACTAAAGTACAGATAGCCAGATATTTTGAAACTTGAATTAGTCATCTAAAGATGAAGTTTGGAAGTTTATGTCCTATAACATTGACCATGGCAGTGGTGGTGTCTTATAGCAGTAGTGAGTTAAGACACAGATGGAATAAGTATGTTGGTGGTGCCAAGGATAATATGTTCACCAGACTATTTTTGGAACATGGCCCTGACTGGTTTTCCGACTTTCTAAACTCCCGCAATCCCAGACCTCAATTCTTAAGACTTCCCATTCTTCTAGGACATATTCACTATCCTTCCAATGATTTATTTTTATGCTTAAATGTATTCTAATCGCATTTTGTTGTTTATAAACTACTGCCTTGACTAACATGTATATTTTATTATAATGTTAATAATAGTGGTGATTTCTTAAATGTGTAAAATTTGTTTTCAAAGTACTTTCACATGCATTATCATATTTTTAGCTTTATTGCAATATAGATTACTGCAATATATTTATATATGTACTATATTTATTACAGTATAATTGATACATAAAAAACTACACATATTTAATGTATAGGTTTGGCGAATTTGCATTTCCCTGGTGACTAGGTGATTAGTGATGTTAGCACTTTTTCATATACCTGTTGGCCATTTGCATACACTCATAATACTATCACCACAATACTATCACCACAATAAATATATCCACCACTTCCAAAGTTTCTTTGCTTTTAGTGTGTGTGTGATAAAAACATTTAACATAACACTTACCCTCTTAAGTTTTTTTAAGTGCAAATTCCATTGTTACCTATAGGCACTATATTGCACAATAGATCTCTAGAACACATTCATCTTACATAACTAGAACTTTATACTCATTGAACAACAACTCCCCATTCCCCCTCCTTCAGTTTCTGGCAACCACTAATCTATTTTCTGCTTCTATAAGTTTGACTATTTTAGATAACACATATAAGTGGAATCATAACAGCATTTGTCCTTCTTTGGGTATTTTATTTCGCTTAGCATAACATCTTTCAGGTCCGTCTATCAGTTGCAAATGCAACTTATAGAAATGGGGGAAAATGTTTGCAACATATATTTATTAAGAAGTTAACTTCCAAAATATATAAGGAAGTCTTACAAATTAATAGCAAAAGAACAACAACAAAAGAAAAAAAAGATTAAAAAATGGGCAAAAAACTTGAGTAGACAGTTCTCCAAAGAAGACATAAAATGGCCAACAGGTATATAAAAAGGTGTTCAACATCATTAATTATCAGAAAAATGCAAATCAAAACCACAAAAAGATATCACCTCACATAAAAAAAAAAAAAAGATAAGTGTTCATGACGTTATGGAGAAGTATGAACCTTGTCCACCATTGGCAGGAATGTAAAATGGTGCGGCTGCTATGGAAAACAGTAAGGTGGCTCCTCAAAAATTAAAAAAAAAAAAAAAAAAGAGGTACCATATGATCCAGCAATCCCATTTCTGGGTTTATACCCAAAAGCAGAATCACATTTGCTCCATAATATCAGATGAACATAATGAGCCCTAGAGAGGGTAAGTAACTTCGTTAAGTTCATGCTGCTAGATAGTGACAGAGCTTGAAATCTGGTCTCCTGGCACAGACTCCAATATTTTCTTAAACCATGCTTCTTTGTTTAGAAATGCAAAGCCTGCAATTTATTTCATTAAATATAAATCCTTCAATTACGAAATCTTGTCAGACCAATACTAATTGGACTAACCAGTGGTTGATTAACAAAATGTGTTACATTTTTTCTGGCTTTTAGGTATACAGCCTGACAAATACACACTGTCTTTTCTCTCGTCACACTTCAATTTTTCATCAACGATCATAACAATGAAACAAATATTGATTCAAAATGTAATATTCAGGAATTCTAGAATGAAGTCATTTTTAGAGATTCAAGTTATAAGGCAATCCGAGAGCTTTTGAATGTCAGGAGGCCTCTCAGACAACGTTTATAAGCTGATTGGAAACTTCTAACATTACAAATTAATGTTGGAGTCCAGTGTTGGTTCCAGTTTAAGTTACCCTCTTTGAGCTCCGTAGGTTTGTTTTCTGCAAAATATGTAAAGGAATGATAAATCTTATGTATATTTTAAATGTGGGTAAAATATAAAATATAATTACCTTCATGTATTTTTTACCCCCAATATTGAGTAAAAGCATACTTACTTGCTTAGTTTGCTCATAATAACTACCCCTGAAAGCCAACAGTGGTTCAAAACTGCAGCTCTACTAGAGCTCTGAAAGTTGTGACCCTAAGGCAAGATTAGTAAATTTCTAAAAGAATAAAAATACACATTCTGTTTGGGGCAGAGGAGAGAAGATGAATTTCTGTTTCATCAGGCTGTCTTCCCGGTGACATATTTTGGGGTATCAGTTAGAAATTAGTGTGAAAAATGTCTATTAAGTGGTATGCTTGGGATCAACACCTATTGGAGGAAAAAGAAAACAGGTTTCAACAGAGGAAGAAGCCAAACTGCAATGCAGTCTCTATGGAGGTTTTTGCTGACCCTGAGAGGAGTGCTGTGGATGGGAGGAACCTCAGAGCTGTTGGCAATTTAAGCAAAGAGGATCAGGACTTTATACTCACACATCTCTCTGTCACTAAATGTGGGCCGCTCCAGGAAGTAGGCATGATCTTAGGCCAGATGACTCTCTTCAGTTGAGGTAGTCTTTGAAGGGGATGATAGCATCCTAGAAGCTAGACTAATAGATCCTTACTTCTGAATAGCCTTCTAGGTGATGCATAGTAGTGTCCACCAGAGAATGTGTCAACTGCTACTGATGGGCGAAGTCAAGGTCTAAGAATTGACCATTGGATTAAGTCTGGTAGACTGGATCAAAACTATTCTCTCATTACAGCCTAAGGAATGTCACCCATTGAATTCCTTTGTCCTGGCTCATCTGCCACATTTCTGAGTTAGGAGTAGAGTTAGTTTTCCCTAAAACATTCGGATTGTGCGGAGGAAGTATGGAAAGTTTTATGAAAATAGGGGTAGTTGCCAAAAGAAAGGAGAGCATGTCTTGGGGAGGTATCCACAATGCCCTGAAATGGATACTGTATTGCTTAGCTTCTGTGGTGCCACGTGGAATAATTTATTGTACTAATTATGCAACAAACCTCTATTGTTATTTTTAGACCAGGCACTAGGTCTAGTGGCAAACTAGACCCATAATGTGTCCATTGTTCTTGATCTAATATTTCAAGAGGGAAAAGGAAATAAACAAATAAATAGTTTTATCGATTGTGGGGAGTGTGGTGAAAGAAACAAAGAAAGTAATGTGATTGGCATTAAGGAAATACACCACTTCAGAAATAATGGCCAGAGAAAAACCTCATTTAGCAGTTATCTGGTAGACCAAGACCAAACCTCACATAGAATGTAATATTTGTGGCAATCCTATATTTTTTTTCTATATTTCTTGTTAGATAAAAGGAGAAAAGGAGGGAAAGGAGGCAGGGAAGAAGGAAAAGGAGGGAAGAAGAAAGATTTATTAAAGATTACACATTGTGAATTATCCTTTTATACTGCTGTTCTTATTTTGAAGGAAATTAGAATGTATTCTATTCTACTGTCATAAAAATTTAGAAATCTTATACCTGTTTCAGGGACAGTTCAGAGAAAATTGCTAGATATAAAATTACTATATTTAAATGACTATCAGTGCTCTTGAAACTTCAATTAGCCTGAGTGATACTCAAAGCCATGCAGACAGGAAGCAAGATGGTGGGGAGGGGAGAGGAGTGGGCTATGCAGCTGTTTTAAGGATGTATACTTTCATAAAAATATCATGCAGAGCCCAGCATGAAATAGGTATTTAGCACATGCTTATTGAAATGCCTGCATATTAATACATAATTTTCTATACAAATAGTAACACCAACAAACATATTGACTCTCCATTCGGTGTAATGCTTTTCCCTACATTTTTGTGATTGAAGGAAATTGTATAATTAAAAATGACACCAATTCTTAAAGAATAAATGCATAAGCTCTGGGACCACGGAAGAATGTACAAGGAGCAGTATATAAAATTCTTAAATGAATAAGCAATGCCCATAAAATTGCTCCTTTGGTGCTTAAAAAAAACAACAACAACACACAAACTTATTGGTTTGGGGAAATGAAGATAATATTATCTAGTTTATTGGGTATCATTATGGCTTATGAAACCCATTCCAATTTAGTTACATCTGCAAACCATTGCAATAAACTTTATTTACCCCACTGATGCAGATAAAAATTGTGTTTCAGGAAATGTACTTTGGGTAAAGAATAAAAAGTGTATTCTAAAAGTGAGCACATATATAACCAGTAGAGGACTGTGGTAGCTAGTTTCCAACTATGGTTCCCAAATGAGTCAAGACTCTTTGTGTTTGCACCTTTGTGTGGTCCCCTTCCATAGTGATTCAGGGTTGGCCCTGTATAATCTAGAGAATGCAGAGGAAGTGATGCTGAGTGACTTTTGAAATTAGGTCATACCAAGCCTTGCAACTTCTACCTGAGTTTCTTAAGATGTTCCTTCTGGAGGTCAGTGCCATCAAAGTATTCTAGCCACTGTGAGACTCTCAAGCTCAGCAGAGAGGTCACTTAGAGAGAGAAAAAGAGATGTCTGACCAGACCCAGCTATTTTAGCCATTCTAACCCAGGCACCAGACATGGGAAAAGAACCTATCTTGTGTTTCTAACTTCAGTAGACCTCATGGAAGAGAACAGAAAAACCCAGCTCACACCCAAAACTATGGCCCAAGACATATGCCCCAATCAAGCCATACCAGTCATCTCCAGCCATACCAGCTGGTCCAAGTAAGGCCCCCACTTCATGGAGGGGAGGAGCATTCCATCTATGCCCTGACAAAATATCTGAGCCACAGGATGTTCACACATAGGAAATGGTTGCTGTTTTAATCCACTAATAACTTGAAATGGTTTGTTACTCAGGAAAATATACCAAAACCAAAATTTGGTACTAAAAGTAGGTTTTTGTTATAACAGAAAAGCAAAAAGTGTGCCTTTGTATTTGGAACCAAATGTTGGGTGGCAGTGTGAAGAACCTCCAGTAGACAGTGCATGGCAGTGGAAGGATAATGAGAAAAGTGTCATTGGAGACTGGAGAACAGATAAATAGTGCTGCATATTGATGGAAAATTTAGCAAAACTGTTGACAGAGACAATGTAGATGCAGTAGTTTCAGAATATGTCCACAGATTCTTGGTGACTGGAAGACTGCATTGTCACAAAGATGGCAACAATATTATCTCAAAAACCACAAGCTTCTCCTGAAATGTGACCTTTCTAATTCCTAATCAAGAAGTAACATTTATTTCTCCACCCCCTGGAGTTGACTGAGTTGACTGTGACTACAGTGGCATACAAATACAGTAGAAGTGATGTTGCACTGGTTCTGGGTGGAGCCCTTGGCTGGCTCGGCAGCTTCCTTTTCCTGTCTCATGGATGCCAGACACCATGTAAGAAAAGTGATAATCTGAAACCACCATGCTGTAAGACATACAAGCTATGTGGAAAGGCCCTCCAGGATGGCACATTATGTGGGGAGGCCAAGAACCACTGAAGTACCTACCATGTAAATGAAGGACCTATCTTAGAAGTAGATGCCACAGCCCCAAACAACCCAGCTGAGATGTAGCACCCACCTGAGCTCATCTCTATTTCCTGATCCAAAAATGAATCAGATAAAATGGTTGTTTTGAAATACAAAGTTAGGAATAATTTGTTAAACAGCAATAGTAATTCCACACGACATTTGGGTGATGCTCTATCAGGAAAGCACGAAGCAAACCTAGTGACTTGAGTCTAGCAACTAAATTACAATAGAAGTGATGGGATACACTTTGGACATTCAGTCATAAAAAATCTATGACTTGCATGTTGATGTGCTCTCCCACTCTCATTCAGTCTCTCTTTCTCTCTGAGAGAAACCAGCTACCATGTTGTGAGGCTGCCTTGGAAAGAGAAAGGCCAACTGTTATGTTATGATGACACTCAGGTTGCCAATGAAGTTCTCCATATGGCAAGGAAATGAGGCCTGAAACCCACCATGTGAGGAAGCTTGGAAGACCTTCTGAGACCTGCCAACAGTCACTTCAGTGAGCTCAGAAATAGATCCCCACCTTTACACCTCCAATCCCTGTTGAGCCTTGAGACACCTTGCACTTCAGTAGACAGCTTGAATGCAATCTCTTGAGAGACCTTCAGCCAGAACCAGCTGGCTATGCTGCTTATAGATTGCTGAACCACAGAATCTATGGGTTAATAAATGTATGTTGTTTTAAACTACTAAGTTTGGGGTGATTTGTTATGAACCAATAGGTAACTAATACAATTCTCTTTTGTCTTAGACCTTTTTTTGTTTTGTTTTGTTTTCTGTTGAGAGGTCTGTTCTCTAGTTATTCCTCCTCTTACTTTAATCTTTTTCTTTGCCTGCTTTTAAGATTTTTACCTTTTCCAATTCTTAGAGGAAAAGGTAAAATGTGTCAGGTGCAATTTTCTCTGTATTTATCTTACTTGAGGTTCATAGTTATTCTTGAATTATTATTCTCATAACTCTCTAATGATTGAGAAAATTGCAGCCATGTCTTTCCACATATTGTTTCTCTTTCTGAGACTCCAATTACATATATGGTAGATTTTCTCACTGTATCCCTAGGCTTATCATGTTTGCTTTGTGCTTTTTCCATCATTTTTATTCATTGTTCCTCTTTCTCTATATAGTATTCTATCTTCTGTCTTATTAATGATATCTTTAGGTATTTGTAATCCATGGTGAAGCCTACCATTTTCATTCTTAATTTTGGTTACCAAGGTTTTCAGTGCCTAAATTTCCATTTTCTTAAATACTATTTCTTTTCAGAAGCTCTCAATTGTATCTGTTTCTTTGAAAATATTCAGAATACTTATATTAAAGTCATTGTGTAACTCCATTATCTGAAACATATTCAAGATATTATTTTAAAGTCATTGAATAACTCCATTACCTGAGTCCTTCGTGTGTCTGGCTCTAATATCCATATTTTCCTTTTTTTTTTTTTAAGTACTCTCTCTGCCCAATGGGGGGCTTGAACTCATAACCCTGAGATCAAGAGTGCCAGGCACCCCCATATTTTCCTTTTTTAAAAAAAAAGTTTTCTTTTTTCCCATGTGGCTGATTATTTTAGGGTTAATAATATAAATTGTATATAATTAAGACAGTATTATGTCTTCTCTTTCTCCAAAGAGATATATGTCTAAAGCTAATAACCTTCCATGAGCTTTATCTGATTAGAAGAAGCAAGATTTCTTGAAATTGGACTTCATTGCCCTGGAGAAATTGCCATTTCTAGAAATGGTCTGGTCTACAGTCCTAGAGTGTAACCCTTACTATTGGTATTTATAGGCATTGCTTACTTGGCAGCTTCTGCACTCCAGGTCTGTCACCTCTAGCCCCATGGAATTACCAAAATTCTGCTCAACTTCTCAACTTCTCACTTGTATTTAGCATTTTCCAAATATTAGGTTCCTCTTTCTGTTTTTTTTTCTTCTTTAATATCTTAGATTCATAATTTTTCAGTGCCTTGTTAGCTTCGTGATACCTTCAAGTAGATTTTTAAAACATATTTTGATTAGTTTTTCTGTATATTCACGGTGGAAAGATTGGTCCATATCTCCTAGTCACCATGCCAGAAATAGATATTTCTTCATACAAATTTTTTTATCTCCCAAGTGAGAGAGAATTCATTTACTTTGTAGGGGAGCTGTTCTTTTGTATTAAGGAAAAGATAAAAAGTGTGTGTGTGTGTATTTTCTTCTGGCAAATCTCTTTTGATAAGGAGGTATTCTGTGCATGTATTTTGTCCCTACGTTTATTTTTATCTCTTGTGTTTTATCACCATCTTTATTACAATTGTGTTGAACTAGGTAGAGGTTATGTTGATGTGGGGGCAGAGGACATATGGGAAATCTCTGTACCTTCTTCTAAATTTTGCTATGAACCTGAAACTGCTCTAAAAATATGAAGCCTTAATAATAATAATAATAATAATAATAAAACTTTGTTGAACTATATCACTATATCTTAACCACATTTGGGGAAAAGAGGAGGCAGATCCTGTTTCTCTTCAGTACAAAGATAATAGTAGTCAGCTAGGATACAGTAAGGGGTGACCTGCTGTGGGAAAATGGATTTGTGATTATGCTTCTCTGCCCAAATTCAGAACCATAAAAAGGTATTAAATCAGAAACACTGCTGGACAAATGGTAATGGGCTTTTTGAGATGCTGAAAAGCTGAAAGCAGGGATGTACTATTCACTCAGGGTCACCTAAGCATTATCTCTTTTGTTTGTTTATTTTTCTGGGTGAGGATGTGGTTTTGCTTTTACTCAGTATGGTTCAAGCACCAGAAAAACCTTGAGTTTGTAAATATTCCCTTAAAAAGAAACCCATCAATTATGTGTAAAGTCTTTCTACACAATGACTAAATCAATAAAGGAATTTTGGACTAACAAGAAATAGAAACTCTTTGAACCCCCAAAGGTGTTCATCATGCCAAATCCTGTGGCCAATTTCTCAACCTCTTGTCTTACCAAAGTCTCCGTGATATTGAGTCTGAAAGTGATTGTTTCAGATGGCTTTTAATATGTCTCATTTTCCTGTTTTCCTCTTATCACTCTGTTTACTCCTTCTGAGACTCCCTTACTAGTTTGTACTTCTCTGATACCATGCCTTAGGGTTTGGATTTCAGTTCTCCTTGTTTTTCTATCTATATTCTCTCTTTGGGTAATTTCATTCTATCTCATGGCTTGAAATATTTAATGTAGAACTCCAAAATCTAGTCCAAATCTATGCAAAATTTTCCCTTGAACCCCAAATTTATGTATCTTGCTCATTGATCATGTAAAAAGAACATCTCAAACATAAATGACCAAACTAGAGTCATGTCTTTACATACCTCCCTGGCTCTTGCCAAAATTATTCTTCCCCATATTCTCCATCATTATGAATGTTTCCATTAGTCACTCAGCTGTTTAGGCTTATGAATCATCCTCAGTTTATTTCTATTGTGAATATGCCACATCCAGTTAATCTGTCTGTCCCACTACCTTGCTTTATTTCTTTATATTTTGATTGAATCTCGCAAAATTCTTACCACTGCTACTTCCATAATTCAACTCTCTGTCATCTATTTTCTTGAGTACAATCTCATTATTGGGCTCCCTGCTTCCACGTTTAGTGTCATAGTTCAGTCTCCATATACCTTCTGGATAAACTTTTTTTTTTTTTTGGAATGAGCATTTACAAAAATCAACAATATCTCACACTATTTGTATCCCTTCAACAGATTGCACATTGAAAGCTGAAAAATTCAGATTCTTTTGTGTAAATAACAAAGCCTTATATGATCTGCCTGCTGCATAACTCTGACATAATCTTCTACTGTTTTTCTGTGTTTCACTACGTTCTAGCTACTTTGACATTAATTTTGTGTCTTAAACAAACAGACTTTTTCCTGCCTTAAAGTCCTGCTGTTGCCTTTGCCTAGAATATTCTACTTGCTGATTTTCACAGGGTTGATCTGTTTTCGTTACTCAGGTCTTATTTCAAATGTAAACTGCTCAACATGCAGTTCAATGACCAGGTATTGTTAGGGAAGGCGCCAAAGAGAAAATTCCGAGGTGCTGGACATGTTCCATATATTGATCTACATGGTAAACATGCAAAAATATGAACAAAAAGTGATAGAGAAATGCCTGTACGAGTAATGATTTTTACACGTTTTTGTGTATATTTATACTTCATTAAAAGGTAAAAAAAATTAAATTATTCAGAAGTCTTTCATGATCACCTATTTGAATAGTCTGCCTAAGCCCTACCCACTTGAGTCTCTCTATCCCATTACTCAGGTTTATTTCTTTTATAGAAATTAACACTTCCAGAAGTAACCTTATCTATTTAAATGTTTTTGTGTTTTTTCTATGCCTTTACCAGATAGAATATAAGATCTTCAGGACATGCCTTTTACTTGTCTGTTTCACTGTCATATTTCTAGGAACTTGAACAGTACCTGGGACATGGAAGGAGCAAAATAAGTGTTTGTTTGAATGAACTGAAGCAGGGGCTTACCATATTTTGTTCCTTTTGTCACTTTACAATATTCAAATAACACATGGAAGGACACAGCCACCTTGGTTAGACTGTTAAGAACTGTGGTCACAATCCATTAATTCTCTCCGTTCCCTAAACAAGGAAAAAAATTGTTACATGATACATGCTGGGAGATCTGCATAATATCACTTTCTTAGAAATTTCTTCTCTTCTCTCTTACTACCACTGATTGAAATTCTATTCATTTTCTTCTGATAATTTTCCTTTTGAAGTCTCTCACAAGCCCTTACTGTCTCAGATAGATATTATCTCTCTCTCTTTTCAGTCTCTCTCATGAACATTCTTCCTCCATCCTGTCTGTATTAAAGATATCTGGGTCCTGAATACTTCAGACTTAAGAAACTTCTTGAGAGGAGAAAAGATCCATGTTTATCTTTTATGTCTCTAGTTCCTCATAGTGCTGTCTACATATTATTTTTAGTAAATATTTTAATAAAATTTCCTCCAAAATACCTCAGGCAGATTGCTAAAAGGTAAGACCATTTATGATTAGAGGACAGTAAATAGATCATTTGGAAGAGGAAGACATAATTAGGTAAAGAAGTCTTCAGTGCCAAATCCTTCTGACTTATTTCCTTGTTTATTGTCTCAACTCCTCCAGTCAATTCCCCATGTCAAAACTTACTGAAGCCACAAGACTGATCACAACTCCACTGCTTAAAATACTTCAGTGGATAAACTCTGCCTTAGAATCAAATAGAATTTTCTTAGAATGTCATACAAGTGTTGGCTTCTGCAGCCTATATAACATCCCACCACCACCTCAGTATTCACATGTAGCCCCGGAATATGTCATGTTCACTTTATGCTTGTAGAATGTTGCATTGTGCATAGGGGTACTGTTACTTCCCTTTATCCATTTGGATTGTTCATTTTATCCTTCAAGATATATTTCAAGTGTTAACTCCTCAAGAAAACTCTCCCTGATTTTCTTAATTCAATCAGGTGCTCTTATGTTGTATTGAAACAGTCTTGGGCAAAATCCCATCATAGGCCTGCCTGCTGTAATTGTTTGATTTTTTATCTGATTAAACCACAGGATTGTGATTCCTTCCTCTGAAATGGGTTCTAGTTTGTTTGCCTCCATATCCCTGATACCCAGCAGTGCTTGGAAATTGATTTGGTATTAAAAACCTTTCTGGCAAATAAGTGGGTGAATGAAAATATGAATGAATGGATGGATGGGTAGATATATTGATGGGTGAATAATATGCAGTATTAGTTTGGGAGGGTAGGTGGGATTCCTTTCTCTTTAAGAAAAAAAATGAGTGTATTATTCTTAGCAACTTACTACTACTGTTTCTTATACTGATTTTGACAAATAGGAAGTAATATATCTAGATGATGAAAATATACTGTGAGGGAGAGTCAGCCTAACATGAATGACCTGCGACTAAATAATTAGTTTAGGGGCTCTGGGAGATGAATGTTTAATACACTCAATTGCTTAGTCATTCTTTTTTCATTGTCATTTATCACTGTCATTCCTATATCTGGTAGATATTATAGATGCAAAGAAAAAGAGGAGATATTGTGGCATACTCAATGTCAAAAGCATATTTTGAGCTCACGTTACTGTCCCAGCAAAGACATTGTCAAATATTGGGTATATCTAGGTCAGGGCTGCTCCCCTAAAACATGAGGTCTTTGCTTTCTTTGGGCAGGATGCCAGGTTGACGTGAACCGAAGTGGAAATGTGTAGTGCTGAAAGATATTTGGGGCATTGCCCCTGAAGGCCCTACCTCCTATGTGCTGGGCTTGCATGACATTACACTAGGGCATTCCAGAGAATGGAAATATCACAGCTGGCCTGTAGCCTAGATGACGACTTATTCATAATAATATTTCAAGGAGAACTTATTTTGCCAGGGATGCGAAGAAACACATGGCCAACCATTTTCTAAGTGACCTCTTTTCTTGGAGCTTTGATACCTAGCAGATTTTAGGCAAGAATTCTATGTATGAAACAGCTTGAGTATATATTCCAGGATATCAGAAACCAAGGTTACAGTACAAAATATAACTAGGTGCTAAATTAATATTGCCAAAAGTATATAAACTCGAATAATAATCTGAGTGAGCATTTGGGGAAAGAATAGCAGGGAAATAGTGGCAAGTATATAAATGTGGTAGAAAATGTAGAGAAGAAAAAAGATATTTCTAGAAAGAGCTATTTGAGAATAATTTAGTCACAGGACATAGGATCACACAGCATTGGCAGCCATCAGGAACTGACCTTCAGCAATCATAATAGCAATGATTCCACTGGTTATCTGTCCCTAAAGACTTGAAGATGGCGTGCCCTTTGATGGTACAGCACAGAATGTGTTATCAATGTCTCTATTCTATTAGGAAGACATTTTGAGTTCAGGATCCAAAAACAAGAGTCTCACTGACAAAAAGGCTTGAATGATTCCTTTGCTATTCCTTCTCCCATTTCACAAGAAACACTGGGTTTACAAATTCAGGTCGAAGTGAAAAATTTTCATGGTAACTCCCCAAATTAATCGGAAAATAAAAAAAAAAAAAAAAAAATCCAAAATCAAACAGCAAATATCTCAGTGTGTGACAACAACATAAAACATACAGAACTGAATCTATATTGGTCTAAAGCGCTTAGATACACCAAGAGTTACCATTGGCTCCTTGGTGGAAAAGATTTGGGGAAACTCATAGTTTTTGTATCGCCACAGTGAGCTGACTACAATCTTTCTTACAAGTGTAGATTTAGACATCACTATCAACAAAATCTTAGCCAACCTCACTAAATCCTGCCTTAAAAAATAACTAAAACTGTCTTGGTACTATATATGATGCATATAGTTGCTCTGAAAGGGCCATACATGTATGATAATAGGAATTAAAGTTCCATGTCCAGTGTGGGCAAAATAGGTGACAGTGTTGTGGTAAAGAAGGTAAGAGTTAAAATATAGAACAGGCACAGTGCCCGGTTCATATTAAGAGCCATTCCTGCTCCNNGATTATTCTACAGTTTTGTCTTGAGTCTTCACTGTATCTTGATGTGATTTATATAACATAGGAATAGCTAAGTGCCTTTGTGACTTAATTTATAAAAATATATTTATATGTTGCCTTATTTGATAGAGCTTTTTCACATATCGAGCTCAAGAAATAATGATCACTTGAGGGAACAGCTGTCAGTCTGTTACTCAGAAAAAAGCAATATTTATTGAGCTGCTACTATGTGTATCATGAGGCCTACTGCAAGAAGAAAGAAATAAGC
Organism: Ursus maritimus; assembly: GCF_017311325.1. Lineage (NCBI taxonomy): Eukaryota > Metazoa > Chordata > Mammalia > Carnivora > Ursidae > Ursus > Ursus maritimus. Next base: position 51,248,174 of record NW_024426552.1, read on the forward strand.
TATCTAGTTCTATCTCTCAAGCTTTTATAGTAAAAAGGATGAATTATTCACTCTCATTTTACAGAAAAAAGAAAAACTGAAGCTCAGGGAGATGACAGTGCTCAATCTCAAATAAAAATAATAATAACAAAAAAACATCAACTATGAAATTTCCCTGGATAGTAAAAGGATAAGGGTTTTACTTCAAACAGAGAAGAAAAATGTGTCTCAGTGAGCAAGGAAAGAAAGATGTAAGAAGTAAAGAGAGTGTGAGGAAGCCAGTAATGACCTTTTAGGGGAAATGCACTAAGAAGGACTAGAAATTGAAATCGCATTATCACCCTCATACATGGGTCCTATTCTAGTTTCTCTTCTTCTGCTTTCTTCCCTTTTTCTTATTAAAAAAATAAGTAAAGCGTATCCTTTTCTAATCCTATCCCTATCATTTTCTGAAATACTACAAGGTTCAATGAAACTGAACATTGCATGAAGGCGGAAAATAGATCAATTCATAAGAGGGAAGCAATTGCCCCAGGATCCCTCTCTTGAAAATCTCTTTTATCATTGGGATGGATTTTCTTTATGTCCTCAAAGCCATTCTATGAAGGAAAGCTCCCAATAACATTTAAGAAAAGACAATATTATCCCAATACTGACTGTGGATTCATTACTGTACTTTTACTCCATAATGTTTGAAGCATCAATTATCTCTTTTGTGAGAAAAAGAGTGAATTTATGACCCATGACAGCAAAGAATTGTTTTTCCTTTCAGAGCCATCTGCACAAATTTATTTCCCTGACTGGATTCTTTAATTGTGCTTCTTAATCAGATCTGTTCAGACCCTTGAATTCTCCCAAGTCCCTGCTCTTTCCCAACCCCACCCTCGCTTCCCCAAGAGGCAATCAATAAGGACTTCAGTGTGTGCCCTTTCTTTGCAAAAACAGTAATGCCAAAATCTCCATGCAAGAACTTCAGAGTATTGTGCTCTGTAGGCGGCCTTTCCTATTTCTTTTGCTCTCCCAAAGCATCCTCTCAGCAACTTAGGCTAATTAACTGTAGCCTCACACATAAAACTTCAAAATATGTTTTTCGGAAAAGAATCTTCATAATTGTCCAAAGGAAATTTAGAACTTAATCTTTTCAAACAAACATTATGCTCTTAGTGTTAAATTATGAATCATTTAATAACTAGGGAACTTATAATATTAATGTGATTAACAGTTAAAAACCCGTTCCTGTAGGTTATTATTTTTTTCTCTAAATTCATTAGATAAAGAAATGAGCTCTAAGGTAGTACATTGAGGTAAAAGATGAAAACAGTAGAACTTCTGTTTCTACCTACTCTTTTATTTAAAAAATAGGTGCAATTTTAAACTTATTCTTATATACAAATTGGCAGTCGGTCCTCGGCTTATTTTATTTCTCACAAGTAATTATGCATAATTCTGTGGCAAGCATGGGAATGACATTAATGCAGTTAATTTTATAAAAACAAGCTCTTTCAGTAGTAAAGTTGTTATAAAACTGTAATGTTATCAAGTATGACCATGAAAATATTTTGTAGTACATAAATCTTCATAAACTAACTCATAACAAAGACCATAGAAGAATTGTCAAATTTAGAGATGACTTCATTTTTTTTCCTTTACAAAAAGATGAGATTTTAAAAGTATTTAACCTTTACAATAGCAAGTGGCTACTGATAGGAATCTATTAAGAATGTACTTAATGTGTCCCAAAGGGACACATTACTGATGGAAAAATATTTAACCAAAAATTTCAAAATTATTGAGAAGTATTTCATTGTTAATTGTTTTATTTAGTGAAAACAAAGACGCCTTTTGTTACTTCATTTAAATACAGTTTAAAAGTATTTCTGGGGGCGCCTGGGTAGCGCAGTCGTTAAAGCGTCTGCCTTCGGCTCAGGGCGTGATCCCAGCGTACCGGGATCGAGTCCCACATCGGGCTCCTCTGCTATGAGCCTGCTTCTTCCTCTCCCACTCCCCCTGCTGTGTTCCCTCTCTCACTGGCTGTCTCTCTGTCACATAAATAAATAAAATCTTTAAAAAAAAATAAAAAATAAAAAAAATAAAAAATAAAAATAAAAGTATTTCTGAAATAGCATTTACTTCTTTATATCTTTCCTTTTTAAAATATTTTATCTATTTCTAATCAACATTAAAATAACTTTCAAATGTATAGATAAATAGTATGAGAGTAATTATTTTTGATTGATAAGATTGTATAATCACAAAAAAATGTAGAGAAAAAATATGAATGGAAGAAGTCTAAGGTGATGAAGAAACTATAAAACTTATCAACTCTGAATCTCCTTCTTTTCATATATTAAGACTGGGACTTAATTCTTTTGCCCAACTCCACAATGCTTCTTTTTTTTTTAATTTTTTATTTAAATGAAATTTAGTCAACACATAGTGTATTTTCAGTTTCACGTATAGAATCCAGTGATTCATCGGTTGCATACAACACCCAGTGCTCATTACTTCAAGTGCCCTCCTCAATGCCCATCACCCGGTTACCCCATCCCTCCACCCACCACCCCAGCAACCCTCAGTTTGTTTCCTACAGTTCAGAGTCTCTTATGGTTTGCCTCCCTCTCTGTTTTTATCTTATTTTATTTTTCCTTCCCTTCCCCTATGTTCATCTGTTTTGTTTCTTACATTTCATGTGTGAGTGAAATCATATGGTACAATGCTTCTCAAGTGCAGGTTGGTGTAAAACTCAATTGTCTGACATCTAAACCTCAGTTTCCATTCAGAATGACACTCACAAGCCCGTATGATGTGGCTCTTCTTCCTCCTTTCCAGCCTAATCACATAATATCCTAGGCATATTGAACTGCTTACAGTACCTACTATATTCCATGAACTCTCTTTCTACGTCTTAACATCTGCCATTTAGGGTTTTTTTTCTTTTCAATTACATGCCCTTCTCCAAAATCCTTGTTGTTTTTCCAAATTCATCATTCAAAGATTCAGCTCAGGCATTATCCCTTTTAGAATATAAAAGGTTCTACATGGTGAAAAAGTGAGAAGAAGCTCTAGCAATATTGTCTAAACTCTCATTTTATAAACAGAGGCCCAAATAAGTGGTGTGCCCAAAGTGAGCCAGTAACCTAGTACCATAACCCAGGAATTTTTCGACTGCTTCTCACTAGTTTCCAACTCTGAGAAAATTGGTGATCAATAAAAATTAACTATTTTATATCCAGTTACTTACTACAAATGCCTTAGCATTATTTGTCCCTAAAATTAATTATAGAAAACGATTAGATTGTTTTCCAATTAAAAGTACTAGACATATTTTAATTTTATGGCTTATTAGATATTTCTTACAACATCTTTAAAGGGTGATTTATATCTATCTTATTTATACAGAAGCAAATCAAAGATATTGAAGGAATATATTTAATAATCCAGGGCAAACCTGAATAAGAACAAAGGATGTTTTATAGGTTAATTAGGGCCCAATTCACCCATCATAAGACAAATATAGGGTTGTTCTCTTATCTATTGAGTAGATCAGAAGCATTTTTTTTTTTACTGAATAGGGTTTTTCAATGGGGGATTTCAAAATGCAGTGTATCTTAGAGAATGTTTTCCAAGATAAGTATACTTCCAGTTTTGAGTTCCAGGTAGATAAGTGTGTTTTTTCCAATTAATACCTTCACCTGCTCCTTCTTTAACTCTTGGTTGGAATTTGATCTTCAAAAGCTTATAGCTAGTACTTTGATTAAAGTATGACTTTTGTTTAAGTTTTAATTTGGTGCTTCATTTTGTTAGGTAAATATAGTTAAATACATTTAAATTCTCACTTTTAAATTAATAATAGCTAAATAGCGGGCATAAGATTTTAGCCATATAATAGGCCTTTCTTCTGTGACTTTATATACCTGAACTCATCTGAACCTTATGTAACTGAATTCAATTCTTTTTGCTCAATATCTCAAATTTAATCTTGTCTTAATTTTTTAGGTAATAAGTTCAGTTTTTTGATTAGACACTTCTGTAACTATTCAACCAATTATGGATCTTCCTGAATAGTCTACTCTCTTTCTCTTTTTTTTTTTTTTCCTTTTCATTGGAGTGATTCAAGTTTGATGAGTGGGGGTTAGGGTAGCTTATGCATTGCCCTGGCATAATGGCAAAGTTCTTTTCTACCATTGTTTTCCATCTGCATGAGCCTTTATCAAGAGTAACTTATTCTGCTTGGTCTCTGTCTTTGTATGCTGGCCTTTGCTACTAATGTCTGTGATCCTCCCATGACTCTGGTATCCATGTCTATGCTTCATTGTACATCCACATATCTTTGGTTCTGCTCACTTGTTCTCAGGCAATACCATACTCTATAACTGGACCTAGGGAACTTTCATAGAAACTCCAGATAATGATGAGATGCAAGGGCCCTCCAAATCTGACCCTAGGCCCATTCCTTTTGGTTCTACCCGCCTCCCCACCCATTGTTAGAATAGCCAACCTACGAGAGTCTGATTTCTCTACACTACAGACTGGAAAGGGAGATGCAAGTGCCATCTTTATCAGACCCCACAAAACGTATTCTCACAAACACATTTTGCAATCTGCCCTAGAGAGGTGTTATGTCTTTTCTATGGGACCAAACAAACATGTAAAACTCTAACCATATCTCTTCTAAATCTCTTTCTCCATCTGCTAGCTTCTACTGTTTTCTCCATTTACTGTAGCAGGAAAATGAGTTCTTATATAATTTACACATTTTATTTCTGATGTAATTTAAGTGTAATCTTTCCATTCTGAGATCGCTAGTCTTTTAACATTATGAAGCCCCAAATCCCTTTGTCTATAAAAATTCTAGTATTTGCAATGGAGACTCTCAACTATCCCAAGTCATCTCATGTTTAAAAAATATTTTCAGATGTTCAATTGACTTCTTTGTTTTAGTCTGTGTCAACTGTTCCCAGAAGTAATGAATGCCACTGATTGACTGGGAAAATGGCCTCAGGACCATGAAAAAATTTTAGTCTCTGTAAGGGAAAAAAAGGTGGGGGCGGGAGGGGGGAGGAGGAGGAGGAGGAGAAGAAGAAGAAGAAGAAGAAGAAGAAGAAGAAGAAGAAGAAGAAGAAGAAGAAGCAGCAGCAGCAGCGGCTCAGTTATTCTCTAAGATATTACTAAATTAAGTGAAATCTTAAAATCATTTGTAAATTTAGTATTCTCTTGGCAAGTAAAACACATATTTTCTGGGTGGAGATAGAGTCTGCCCAAATACCTCAATTATTATCAGAAATAATAAAATACTTCATTGATGGAAATAATGATACCAACCTCTATTGCGAAACAGTCCTTAGATCTTGTGTTCACACCAAATAAGACAGAATATTTATAATGCTACTTTTGTGAGACCCAGCTAAACCATTTATAAGCCAGCTGAATTAGTGGGTAAGGTTCTTAACATTTCAGGGACATATTCTGATGTACAATTTATCCAAACCTAGGCAATAATATGCTTGACAATGTATGCAAGTATTCTATTCTTAAAACTTAAATTCTGTTCTATTCTTAAAATAGAACAACAAATTTTATTACAGCCAAATTCTATGACATGGAACTTCCAAAAGTGTACTTATTTTGAGTGATATAAATACAACTGAATTCTAGTGCAGTAAATGAATCCAGTAAGTTCCCCGATACAATGACTGGATTTAAAACAAAACACAGTATTTTAACAGTATAAGTTTCATCTTACGCTTCTGTATTACATCCACATTTTAAAATTTAAACGTGAGATCAGCATGACCAATGCTCTGGGTATGTGGCTTTTGATTTTTAAACAGAGGGTACAATGTCATTGAACAAACCTTTCATTTGTAGTACACTGTCAATTTATCATTCATTACACACATCCTTTTACAAAAGAAAAAAATTGAAAATTGATCTGATATGGCTGTATTTTCCCATGGATTGACAATTTCACTGTAGATATCAAGTTTCCCTCACAGACTTTGATATATATCCTAATATTGTGTGGCCATCAGTGATGTTGTCTGTCTTGGTGATAAGCAATCTGAATGGAAATGAGCCAGCTTTCTTATCATTATTAAGAGATTCCTTAATTAGCCTACAGCTGTGGTCAACACTGGCATTCACATTTTTTAAAGAAACTTTTAAAATTGTATTCCCACAGCTTTACTTGAAATACTTAACAGAATCAAGATGAATTCTATAACCCATCTACCTTCGTAAAGTAAAAATGTGAAAACAATCATGGACTATCATCTTACTCTTTAAATTTGGTTCCTTCGTCTCTCAAGAATGATTGCCTTCCTTACTAAGCAGTTCTATTACATTTACCACTCGTTCTAAAGCTGTGTTTTTGTTCTTGTGAATTGTTTTATGCTCATTATAAGAGAGAAGCACAGCCATTTATAAGAGGCTTCATTATATTATTTTCAGAATGTTGGAAGCGTAAGTGGCATCTTTTGTTCTTTTCCATCTGTGACACATACGCCATCACTTGTTCATGCCTGGAATGTGTTTTCTAGAGTATGACTTTATTAGAGTATATGCTATGCTTTAAAGTAATATCCTAAATAAATAACTACATAAAACTGCCAGGTGTGATTTTAATGAGCTTAATTCTTTGAGAATTTACTTCTTTCCACTAAACCAAAGAAAAATCAAATTAAAATATTGTGTCTCTACAGTGCATAAGACACTACACTAATTACTAGAGGAGATGCAAAGACGATGGGGAAGGACTAGCCAGTACAAAACAAACAGGCAGAAGCCTGATTTTCTCCAAATAAGGTAAGTGACTTAACAGGTCTGTTTAAGGAAATTTAGTAGAACTGAGGAGAATCAGGAAAGGCTTTGTAAAAAAAAAAAAAAAAAAAAAGTGTCCTCTGAGATGGACTAAGAATATAGGTGTGCCAGTGAAGGCTAGCTGCTTACCCAAGCCAATGTTCTCGTCTTTCTCAACATGCATCTTGACAACAATTCCAGCTGCCCTTACAGTTTGGTTCTGTGACTGAGGTCTAGCTAATTGAATGGGAACAGCAGAAGTATCGTTTCCTCGCCTTGCCTATTAGAACATTGATTCCTTAATGTTCTTTCCTCTTCTGCTTAATTGGAATGGAGATCCCCCTCAGCGTGACTTGGAAGACATCTGTAGAGGAAACTCCAGCCTCTTAAATGACTGAAAGAAGCCAACCTACCCAACAGCTTGCTTACTGAATATTGTCACATAAGCAAGCAATGACTTTGTGCTTGAACTATGATACATTTTGGGTTTTCTTTGTGACAGCAGCTAGCTTATCATAATTACTACAGATTAGTAAGATTCTAGTAAGTGGTGTTGGACCTGGGGGTAGAGAGTGATAATCTGGTAGAGGAAAGAGTATGCTTGAAGGAATAAAACTAAACAAATGTGACTTTTATTTATGGTGGCCAAGCAGTCTAATTGGACTAGAGTAGAAGTCCAAAATAGGAAAATTAAAAGATTCAAAAAGAGGGATTAGGCCAATTGAGAAGAATGCTCAGATATACCAAATACATATTTTTTTCCCATTTAAATTCCCATGTATCTGCTGCAGTCATAAATGTATGTTTCCATTTTACCTTTGTCTCTGGAGTACTTGTAATCAAGTGCAGATGTCTCGTTTATAGCCTTGACAAATTTTGACCATTTTCTTTTTGCATTGCTGTGTCCTCTCCTTCCGTTTCCATTTTGACTTATAATGCTGAGTCCAGCCAATATGATCGAGAGAAATACTTATACATAATGACTGCATGAATATCCAGAAGGCTCTCAGGGTAGAACAAGAAGGTGATAAAAGGAACAGAGCCAAATTAATTCCTATTTTAATTATCTTCCTTGATTTTGTTTTCTCATTCTCACTCAGAGGTGAGAGTTGAGCTGGATCTATAAGATTTTTCCCCCTCCTATGGTGTCTAGGGGAATTTTACTTTCCCCAAAGTATTCTTGGAGGAACATAGAAGTTTCAATAGTATTTGCATGAAATGCTTATAAGTGATGTCAATTAGAAATTGTTACTTTTAGTTTCTCTTTAGCACATTATAAGTATAAATGGTAAAAACACTAATTAAAACGAATATGCCAGGGTTTTGAGATACATACTATAATACAGTAATTCATTTAACTTTTATTACAATCTTATGGGATGGATACTATTATTTTCTCCTAGTTCACTGATAAAGAAGTGGAAGCCTTGAGGGAAAGTCAACTTGTTCTCAGGTGCAGAGCTGATAAACAGTAGTCAGGATCTAAATTCAGGCCGATCTAACCTACAGAACCCCTGCGCAGCTCAAAGATACAACTCTGGTAGAAACCAGAGACACGCACAGCCATCGATTTTCTCCTGTTGCACACATGGGAAGACTACCCTGGTCCCCATTTTAGTTAGGTTGGGGTCAAGTGACACTTCTGGGAAGAAATCAGGAAAGTCACAGCTATGTCATGCAGATTCTCTTCACTCCATGCCCCCCTGACGGGCTGAACGAAGAGGGAGGACCCCGTGCAGGACTCAGAGGAAGCAATAAAAAGTGGTGGCAACACAGTGTAAGGAACCATGATTCCTCAACTATGGGGAAGCCCATCTGCCAAACACCCGATTAGCCTGCAAGGAGAGCAAGAAATAAAATTTTCTTGTGTTAAGCACTGATAATTCTGGGGTATTTGTTATGATACCTAGCAATAACTGCTTGAAAAATATGCATTGTTTATATTAAATGAGAACAATTTAAAATTTGAGTTCTTTAATGTTCAGCCCGTTATGTCTACATTTCTGACATTTTCCCCTCTTGGGTCATTTTTTCCCATTATTTCCTTGTTCATATCTTTCATCGGTATTTTTTTTCTCCTGAAAATATCCCTTGGGAACAAAAATTTTTAGGTTCTACAGCAAGTGTGCTTCCATCTGTTTGTTCATTAGCCACTGTTCTGTTTGAATTGTGCAGAACTTTCGTGCCCCAGTCATCTCTTTGTTACCTGATGAGTTAGAATCCACTTCCAAAATCGGATTCTATAAATTGTAGTACATGTGATGACAGTTTAGTCTTAAAACCCTTGTAATACTTTCTAGAAAGTTGCCAACTCTATAATTATCAGAAGAATTTCGATCTTAAAATATGTTTCTACCTATTCTTCCACTTATCTTTCTTTCTCTTAGTGCTTTTAATGATACTATATTATATGAAAATAGTAGCGAAATAGGGAAGCCAGAACTGCTTGTCAGGAAAACGTAAGAGATAAAGCAGACCTCACATGCAACTCTTCATGAGCATACATACATTCAAGTGATTTTTCTGTTAAGATATTCATTTGGAGGAGTGATTAAAAAAACAAACAGAAAAATAAAAAAAGAAACCTACAAGAACTCTGGCCACATGTCCCTAATTTCCATTTGCCTTAACTGTCCCCAAAGAATACAACTCACACAAAGCTGAATTAGAATCCTCTTAATGTACACATACATTACAAATATTAAGATTTCAAAATTCAGTACTGCTAGCATTCTAATTTTAATTACCCAAGGTACAAGACAATTTAGCCTTTCAGAGATAATCCCACCTACTTTGAGTAATAGCGAATCTGGAGTTACCAAACACCCAACCTAAAAATCTGAGATGCAGCTGTAATACAAATAAAGCTACTATAATAAAAGCATGTACAGAGGATTGTGAGAGCCCACATTAGAGAAAATCTAGTAGGTTGATAGCAGTTTCCCAGGCAGTAAAAGAAGAAAATCTGTTCAGGTCTAAGGTATAAAAAGGAATGGTTGTTAAGAAAATAGACAAAAGACTGTGGTCAAAGTTAGGTCCCATGTGAAGTATCAGAAAATGAGGTTACAAACTGATAGAGGTAAATTGTAGGACCTTGCAGGAGAAACTATCAGTTCCCTGCCCAGACTTCTTTTCCTTGGACGGACAGCATTCTCATTCTCCAGCTATTGTTGGCGTGGGCCACCAACTCACTCTTGCATCCTTCTCAGGAGAGCTGCCCCTGGTCTACAAGAGGCATTCTGCCCACAAATGCTTGGGAGGTTGCACTTACCCTCTTGGAGAGTGATCCATCGCCAATGGCTGCTATGGAGTAGAAAAGAAAGCCTGGCCTCCTTGTCTTGTGGGGACAATTCAGTGGTGATATAGCTGATCTAGTGGGCTGTAGTAGTCAAGGTTTGGTCAGAGGACTGATCATTATAAGGGATACCAAGTAAGTGATTTTGTGTACGCGTTAGACGTACACAAGTATGAGTAATGGAGAAGAAGTCTATGGAAAACTGTTACCACTTCATCTGATGGTAAATCTGAAATTGCCAGAAGTCAGCAGATGGACAGTAAGAGAGAAAAGCAGACGTAAAGTGGGAGAGAACAAAAACACACTGGAACTCAGGAAGGCAGACTAGAACCAACAAGCACAAATTGAAAGCCTTATCTGTCTCCCACTGCCTCCAGCCTCGATGATACAGCTGACCTGTAGACAAAGCTGGAGACCTGGATCATGGAGCTGCACCCGCATCTGCTCCAGGATTCGGAGAAACTGAAGGAGACCAGATGTGAGCTGGAATGGCTGCGGACCCAGCTGCTGTCTCTGGCCAAGCATGAGAGCCAGCGGATCAGCCACCATGGGAGCAATCAGCAACAGCACCTGGTGCCCTCGCTAACTGCCAGAGTGGAGGGGGTGTTGCTTTACTTCTGAAAATTACAAATACCATGTGTATACCATGTGTATACCATAGAGGGAAGGGGATTCTAGGAAACATAATTTCAACCTAACTACATTGATACGGTACAGAACCATCACAAGTTCGCATAGTATCCGTGGAACACGCATGTTTACCTGGACTTTATGTAGACTTCAGCTGAGCACACAGTTATACCTTGATTCTTCTGCCCATTCTGTTTCCCAGTCACAGGCTTCACCTAAAAGGATCGCAGCAGCAAACCACTTGGGCAAGAATTCTATTTTGGTGTCTGCTTCTAGGTAACACAACCTAAAGCAGTCCCCTCATGCTAATGGAGACAGGTAGATGTTGACTGCTATTTTTTTTTAATTGGAAGTAAACCAATTAGAGAGGTGACACGAGGTAATTACGGAGTCAAGATGCCAAAGGTTTTAAGGTGCACTAAAAGAAAAAAGAAATACTGCTGATTTAAATTATAAAGCAATGCTTCCTGGTCATTTAAAATTATTATTTTACATTTGTTGAAAAAACTACTTTTAGAATTAAACATTGATTTCTATCAGTTATCATTTTTCTGTGTACATTAGAAAAGGATTTCATGAAAATAAAATGGTTAAGGTATTTTCAAAATTTCTTCATATGAAGTATCCAAAATTGGGTCGTTTCTCAACTCGGAATGGTCAATATCTATGATTTTACATACTAAATCTTTGTCCGTGCCCGTGCCCTCAAGAATGTTGTTAATACATTTCTTAAAAAACTGATAAAAGCTAAAAGCCATTAGTGCTCAAAAGTTAGATGTGCAGTCATGTAAAGCTAGACTACATTTTGACCTTCTTTTTAGAAATGTTGTTCTATCATTGTTCTTGGGTTATTATTTTTTCTAAGTCACTGACATCAATGCAAGTTATGATATTGGGGCACTTGAGACTTGGGCAAAGAGGACACTAATAACCTCATCGTGACTGCCACCTGGCTGGCAGGATTGGAAGAAGCATTCTGATTGCATAGAAGTAAAATATGAAAAGTTGAGTGATTACAATCAATAAACTATGGTACCTAAACAGGAACTGAAAATGGACAGATAATAATTAGGAAAGTGGGTTACATGGCATTTGAGTTAATCTAGACAAAAGATGACAAGGACCTGTACTTGAACACTAACTATAAATAAGAGGAGGGATTTGAGTTGCATTCAGGATGCAAAACTAGCATGGATATTTAAAGTAAAAAATCCTAAATGAAGATATTCTTGATTCATATATATTAAAGGTTCTGGAGGTTATTATACCAAATAACACAGCTTTACAAATGGGGATGTATACAAAGACTGAAGCTCATAGTCATAAAATTAAAGAACTTTTTGTGATTTTACAGTTCTTAATGAATTTGTAGATTTGTGCAGATTTAGTTGAATCTGTTATCAATATTAGGGTGGTAGAGTAACTCCCACACAAATGATTTCCATTTATTAATTAAACACTGATGTTGGGCCTCAGCTTCCGGACAGACTCCTATCTACAAATAGCTTAGGGAGTCCTGTTCTAAAACAATATACTTATGAAACATGATAATAATATTTTGCAATTCAGTCCAAAATTGTTCTTCTATTCAGTTATTATTATGGTTTAGATTTATTCATTCCACTTCATGATGAAACAGACAAATTTTACCTTGAAATGCCTCTGTCATTTTCTCTTCTTATGCATTTTAGTTATTTGAAGAAAATATCTCATTTGCATTAATAATACCTCCAGATGTGTGTATATGTCTGAATCAATTACAAAGCAATACTGCATTGGTTATTTCAATATTTTTACAATAACTAAATTCAACCTTTAAAAACTTCAAAGACTTTGATTGCCATAATATATACTTCAAAGCAGATTGTTTGACAAGAGCATAATTTTATTGGCAATATCCATTCCTAACACAATTTCGAAGTTATTTATAATTTGTTTACTTTGCACCCTGTTTCACTTACGTTTTAATGTAAAATATGATTCTTTGTTTTTAGAGAGGGAGAGGGCAGGGCAGAGGGAGAGAAGCTTAAGCAGGCTCCATGCCTAGTGTGGAGCCTGACATGGGGCTTAGCTCACAACCTTGAGATCATGACCTGAGCCAAAATCAAGAGTCAGATGCTTAACCCACTGAGCCACCCAAGCACCCCTGTAAAATACGATTCTTTGGAGAAATTGCATGATCAAAATTTGAAACACCAAACTTATTGCTGGTTAATATATTAGATAGGGTGAAAAATGTAGGTCTCTCATCATCCCCCCATATCATTTATGATTACGACTTATAGGTGAGGCGAGTAGATACAATCTTAAACAAAAAACTAAGCTGAATAAAGCCTCATGTTAGAATTTGTCTGTTCTTGCAGATATCGTTCACTTGGTTTCAAAAATAAGCTGTAAAGCATCTGTTAAGAATCAAATGATTTCCATCTGTCACCACACGCATGTGTCATGCATATATTTATGTAAGTGTTTTTTAATTCTCACAATTCCAAACATACGTAAAAGAAAAGAAAATGGTGTCATAAATCTATATACATCATCTTTCAGTTTCAGTATTATCAACATTTAGTCATTCATAGTTTAATATAACATTTTCTATTATGATTATTATTAACCACCACCACCACCATTAGAAGACCAGCATTATGTGCTACCGTATCAGTGAGCGTTCTTAGTTGTAAGCAATAGGAAAAAACTTGCTAGTTTAAGAGGGAAAGAAGGTTACTTGATAAAAATAAAATATAGAAGGATCAAAAAATTATTGGAGCTCAAACATTCAGGAACACTGCCAAAAATCACAGTAAGGCTTCCTTAATCACCACTGAAAATTAAGTGTAGCTTCCACCTTTACCATAATCTTCCCACATAAATTCGACAGACCTTTATTCTATAAGCCTCTAGATTTAGTGACGTGATTAGCAACATCTAGCATACATGCATTGCATAGTTGCAAGAGAGACTAGAGAAACTGGTAACTAGCTTCTGTGGTGGAGGTGAACTAAGAATCACAAGGTGGGACGTTTCTTAACTATAGAAAACTAGCCCAGGTGCTGGAGGATGAAAGAGGAGCACTGAGCACTCCATTCAGGCTTCGGGCACTGGGCTACATATGTTACACGCATTCTTAGTCAAATTTGCCTATAAGTCTCTTATCCTCACTTTAGAGAGAAAGTGATTAAAGTTAAATAACTTTCCCAAGGTTATACAGCCACTAAATAATGAAACTTGGATATCGATAAAGGTCTATCTCTTCCAAAGTCTGTTTTAACCACTGCACTGATTTTGAATTAAAAGAGACTATTTACAAAAGCCATCTGCTGCAATCAAATTCATCATCTCACAATAAGACAGTGACAGTCAAGGAGAATGTTCAAGTGACTTGTCCAAAGCCCTATCACAAGCAACCCCAGAGTAGACTACCTGAAAGGAGTTTGATAAATGATGGTGCCTACAATTCTGCATGCAGCCTACTGATTGCGGAGAAACTGGTATCCCCAAATTCAGAGTCCATCTTAACTATTAAATTTATTGTAGAACTTACTCAGGATACCAGAACTGTAAGATAGATAAAAATGTCTAAAACAAACAAACAACCAAAACTCCAGAGAACAAAATGGTAATGGCATTTAGCCAGAGATTGACAGGAGGCAAGACATCCATCTCTTCCCAAGGACGAACACTTGATTTGTTGCTGCATTTGCTTGAAATCAATCTCAGACATTCAGACTGAAGGGAACAACAACTCCATAAAGAATCAATACAATTTAATGAAGCTTATATACTTGAAATTATGTCAGGGTTTTCTACACTTCTGCGTTCACATACCTGTAGATGTATATTGATAAGTACATCTGGGAATGTAGAAGGCTAGAGGCGTACATAAAAATGGGGGAAAATTATCTGAGAAGATTTGTTGGTCCTAAGAAATTTTCATTTCAAAATTATATGGGCATAACATCCCAGTGCTCATCACAAAACATGCCCTCCTTCTTTTTATAATAATTTTTTATTATGTTATGTTAGTCACCACCCTTAGTTTTTGATGTAGTGTTCCATGATTCATTATTTGTGTATAACACCCAGTGCTCCATGCAATGTGTGCCCTCCTTAATACCCATCACCCGGCAACTAATAAATCATTGAACACTACATCAAAAACTAATGATGTATTATACAGTGGTTAACTGAACATAATAAAAAGAATTATATATACAAAGACTTCTTTTGCTCATGCTCTTGAAGGACCTATGTTTGGATAAGGCAGAATAAAACTAAGAAAAAAATTTTAAGTATCTTACAAAATTGTCAGTCGTGTTGTTATATACTGTACTTATATTTTTTGTACTTATTGAGTTACTTACCATAGAGGGAACATTTCTAGAAATGAAATTTTGAAGTATAAAGAAAGGCATTAAAGCTTTTGTTCCATTATGCCCTCTTGAGTTATAGAAAACTACAATGTGACAGTTGTAAATGAGAATAACCATTCTCCCACATATTATTTCTTTTTTTATCATTTTTGTTTTTTTATACTTTTTATAATAATATTTTTTATTATATTATGTTAGTCACCATACAGTACATCCCTAGTTTTTGACGTGAAGTTCCATGATTCATTACTTGCGCATAATACCCAGTGCACCATGCAATGCGTGCCCTCCTTAACACCCACCACCAGCCCATCCCATCCCCTCCCCCCAAGCCCTCAGTTTGTTTCCCAGAGTCCATAGTCTCTCATAAGTAGGAAGATCGGTAGGAGAAGACAGGGAAGAAGAAAGGGGAGGTATAGAGAAGGGGGAATAAACCATGAGAGACTATGGACTCCCATATATTATTTCATTAATATTTTCTAATATAACAAATTTTAGGTGAGTTTTAAATAAGTATTTCTTTGAATTCTATTGAGGTGACATATTATATATATGTCTTATGTTATTCATTTGAATTGCCTGTTTATGTCCTTTCCCATTTTTCTGTTAGAGTGCTAGTGTGTGTGTTTGTGTGTGTGTTCGATTGTTGTTTAAGAACATTCTGTGTATCAAGAAAAATATATATTTGGTGTATATTGCAACATTTTCCTATTTGTTTATTTGCCTGTTTATGTTTATTTGTTTGTTTATATATTTTAATTTGGTGTAAAGATGTTTTAAACACATGGTCAATGCTAACACCTTCTCATTAAAGATTCTGCCATTAGTTTTAAAATTTAGAAAAGTTTTCCCTGTCTCTTATGTAAATATCCATTCACTTATATTTTCTTTATAATTTTGTGAGTTTGTTTCTCATTGAAAATTTTAATTTTTATAGAAAATTCACTTTTGTTACAGTTATATATGTATATGTTCATATACTGCATATAACTTACACTTTCCCAAAGTCGGCCATTTGTCAATCCTTTATCTAAATGTAATATTTATTTTCTATTTGACCAATCACACTTTTTATTCTCTTTTCTCTTTTTTTGTTTATCTTTTAGATTCATCACATATCATTATTATCAAAATTTTCCATTTTTCCATTATCTGTCTACTAAATTGTTAATTATGCTTTGGGGGGGTATCCTAAATATTACAACAAACATTCTTAACTTCTTAGTCTAATTAGTTCTTATGGATAATTACTTCTTCAGTAATACTAGTATCTGTTTTTTAAAAATTTTGAATTAGGTGGCTTTGAGGAATTTGCATAACTTTTGGGCATCTAGCCTGCTGAATGTCTATTTTGTTTTTATTAGTTTTAGGTTTTTAAAGAATAGTGTAATAATATCAGTAAACTATAGATCAGATTAAAAGTGAGATTTTTTTCTCCATGAAGAAAACATGTACCTATTAAAATCTGAAAGTGAAAAAAGCTATTCTATCCAAAAGTCATTAGATAGGCAATAAATGTGGGAGCTCATATAATGAATGGGTATATCACCAGTGTCTTTGCTGGGCAGGGAGTTAAAACTACAGGGCAAGAAGGGCATCTATACTGAAGGAGACGAAAGATCCCTCAATATGAAGTTAATATGAAGTACAGGAGACCGATCAAGTAAATAAATATATTGTCAGAAAAGAGAGTTACAGATACGATAAAGGGAATGGCTACAACAATCTCTGTGTCATTGGTTTAGAATTGAAGTTTTTCAGTGTGAACTCATGGAATGAAAGGATGAAATAAAGGAAGAGAGGGAGAGAGGGATTGAAGGAGAGAACAAAAAAGAAAGAAAGAGAGAAAAAGAAAAGGAGAGAGCCTATATTCCATAGTTTAGTACTGACCCCAGAGAAGATCTCAAAGGAGGGACCTATTATAAAATAAGATCATCTAACACCTATATCTTAGTCTCTGAATAACAATCTCTACTAATAGAAACTAGAGTTTCTTGGATAAAGGTTGATTATAGGGCTGCCACAGGGAAGTACAAGATAAGCCTGTAAGTAAGGAAGTACTCAGAAAATGACAGAAAGATGTTGATCCAACGATCTATTGCTATGTGACGGACCACTCCAAACTTAATAGTTGGAAACAATTTATTATTACCTCTCTTGGTGGTAGGAGCTCAGCTGGGGGGCTGTTGCTTAGGATCTCCTCAAGTGACTGCAAACAAATGGCAGCTGGTAGTGGAATCATCTGAAGGTCTAACTAGACTCGATGTCCAAGATGGTGCATTCAAACGACTGGTAATTGATCCTGGCTGTTGTTTAGGAGCTCAGCTTGGCTTGAATGCCTACACATGTCTTTTCCATGTGGCTTACCAAGGGGTTTCTGCATTTCAAGAGGAAGTATTCTAAGAGCAAGCATTTCAAGAGAACAAGGCAAAGCTACAAGGCTTTTAGGACTTACCTTGGAAGTAATGTGGTGTGACTTGTGCTGCATTCTGTTGGTCACCAAGGGCATACTCAAATTCAGTGTGGAAGAGAACTATACAAGTGTGTAAATACCAGGAGGCATGGTTCATAGGCAGGTCATCTAGATTTCACAGTCTGCCCTTCAACGACTTAGACCCCTCTTATCAGCAAAATACACTAATCCACCCCAATGACCCCCCATCCCCTCCCCAAATCTCACTTGAGACAATGTCAGGCTCAGGTTTGGTATTCTGGTGCAAAGAGTCCTTGGAGGTGGTTTCTGGGGTGCATTTCCTAAAGTGCAGGTCTCCAGCATGACAAACACTAGTTTAGGTAAAATAATGCATTTAACTGATTGACCTTATATTACAACACCAGAATCACATATTATACATTGAAAGATAAAGTACTACCAAATACCAGAATTTAATTGGAGTTATTTAAGAAAAATGAAATGGTTTCATAGCAAAATAAAAACTGGAAATACAGAATTTAGAAATAGATCAGAGGTTGGGACACTTTTCTATAAAAGGCCTAGAGATGTTTTAGGCTTTGCAGGCTACATACAGTCATTGTCCCATATTCTTTTTTTTCCTTTTCCTTTAATAACCCCTAAAAATGTGAAAATCATTCTGAGCCTGTGAGCTGCATAAAAAAGAAGCCAAGAGCCATATTTGACCTGTAGACCATTGTTTGCCCATCTCTGTTTTAGATCAATAATTACTAGATACAAGAATTATGAAAGAAATACAGCAACTTTGGTTATAGGAAGCATGTTTTAAAAATAAATATGCAGTGTTTATGAGCAAATTTCTATCTTAAATATTTCTTAGTTGTATATGAGATCCATATCTCATATATTTAGAGGCTGAAAATATATCCAGTTACTGTAAAATCCTTAAGTCAAATTACGATTTATAGCAATTATAAAATTAGATACCATAGTTCCTCAGGAAAGTGCTCCTTCAGTTCTGTAGAGACTTGAAAAGGCAAATGTAAGGGTAATATATTCTAATATCAGTCCCAACCACAACATTTCCTGTGATGTATTTCTCCAGTGTATATAATTTGCTTTCATACCACTCTCTGTTTAGTTACTAAATATTTCACTGGCACTGCCAAGGGCTGTTCATCTACCCGGCAGTCTGCTGAGGAAGCAGATGCAAATTGTGCTTGGTCATCATGGCCCTGGACTTTCTAATGGACAAACTCTGAAAGTTATTCGTGCAAGGACTGGCATTTTCCTATCTGATACTGAACCTGGAGTTCACTGACGGCTTCCTGAGTTTTAAGAATGAAGCCGTTGGAAGGAAAAGCTTCTCAAATTGTCTGTCGCGATGGAAATCAGCTCCAAATACAATTACTCATACGTTACCACAGAGTTTGGCTTCATGTCAGTGTAAAATTCTTTCCTCTAAGGGAAAGGGACAGATGAATGTCAGCGAGCACAAAAAAGCCTTACTTGTCATTCTCAAATCAGAACTCAGTGTGTTTCTCTTGAGGCAGAGTTGCTTTGTGGTGAAGAGCACAGGCTCTGGAGGCTGAGCACCTGCGTTCAAGACTCGTCTCTGCAGCTTTGCTACGTGGGAGAAATTGGGCAAGTTAGGTCTTCCATTTCCTTATCTGTAAAATAGGGAAAACAAAAGGATCTTACACAAGATTCTTGAGAGGATTCCATGAGTTAACACAGAAAAACCTTGTACGAGAGTGCCTGAACTTTCACAGTGTAAAAAGGAAAAAAAATCGTAGGCGAAAATGGCAATGGAGGGTTCTCCAGATTGCAGCCATTCATGAATGGTTTTTATGATTTCTACTATTCCAATGTTCCACCTTCTTGAATTTTCCTCTTAACAGTTATTACATATATTATTGTTTACCTGATATTTTTCTGTACATGCTAGTAAAACATAGTTTAAATAGAAGCTTAATACCAGGGGCGCCTGGGTGGCACAGCGGTTAAGCGCCTGCCTTCGGCTCAGGGCGTGATCCCGGCGTTATGGGATCGAGCCCCACATCAGGCTCCTCCACTATGAGCCTGCTTCTTCCTCTCCCACTCCCCCTGCTTGTGTTCCCTCTCTTGCTGGCTGTCTCTATCTCTGTCAAATAAATAAATAAAATCTTAAAAAAAAAAAAAAAAAGAAGAAGCTTAATATCATATTTCTAAGAGAAAACCGGTATTCTTGACATAGATACAAGGTAACAAACAAATTTTAAAAATAATGGCTTTTATTTCCAACTGCTAGATAATGTTGACTGCCAAATGCACTGAGCTCTCTCCTTGCTTTCTCACTGATGAAAAGAAACATTATCAAGTGTTAGAGTGATGTTAAAAACAAGTTAGAACCAAATTGAGGTCTCCTGCTTGATAAAATTAAAAAAAGTAGAAGGAAGTAGGAAAGGGAATAACTTTTTAAACTAAATAAATCATGTTCTTTTAATGTTTCTCTATGCACCACTTAAAATTATATCTCCATCACTTTGGAAAACACTACTATGCAGGAAGCTTTTCCCCTTAGATTTTCATTCGACTCTGATATGAGGATAGAGGTCAGACAAGTACTGTTTCTACTTAATAATCTAAAAAAGGGAACAGTGTATGCAAATGCACCAAATCAGGTATGTTGCATTGTCATTAAATCATTGGGTTTGTGAGGGGGTAAAATAGCTGGAGAGCTCTGTCAGTCATATTGTACAGGGCTTTGAATTCCAGGCTACACAAGGCAGACTACAAGCAATAACCACCATGGAAAGATTCTGAAGATAGGGTAATAGGCACAGTTTATAAGGCTCAATTCAACACAGCATAGAACATGAACTCAAGAAGCCAAGACCAGGCGGGATGCTGGAACTCCAGTGCCTTGGCAATTACTGTGGCAATAAAAAGGGATCTACATGTCTTTGCCATAAAAGGAAAAGTTGAGGGGGACCTGGGTGGCTCAGCTGATGGCGTCTGCCCTCGGCCTGGGGCATGATCCCAGGGTCCTGGGATGGAGCCCTGGATCGGCTTCCTGCTCAGTGGGGAGCCTGCTTCTCCCTCTCCCTCTGCCTGTTGTTCCCTCTGCTTGTGCTCTCTCTCACTCTGTCAAATAAATAAATAAAAATCATAAAAAAAAGGAAAAGTTGAAGAGAAAAAGTAATGAAGAGAAGAAAATGATGAGTACCAAGTTTCAAGGTTAGATGACAAGGAGACTGCTGGCACTATGACAGTAAAGGAAAATTCAAAGAGAACAAGGCTCAAGGGAGACATGATTTTTAGTCTTAACAACATTGAATTTGAGAGGATGATGTGGTATTCAAGTGCATATCCTCAGTGACAGATTTTACATATACACCTTAACATGAATAGAGATACTAGCCTAGAAAACACGGTAAAGGATAAACATATAGAAAAAGAAAAGAAGAGGGAGCACATAAGGTGGGGGGGTGGGAATATTGAGCAATGCTAATGATGGAGGCTCTCTCTGACCTGCACGGTGGTAGAAAGATGGAGACTTTAGCATTGGGATCAAAAAGGGAAAAAGAAATTCAAAAGAAGATTGGATTCTCTAGTTCTTAGCGCTACATAGAGATCAAGTAGATTAAGAAAATTTAAAACACTGGATCTGACAAATAAGAGGTCATTTAGTGTCCTTAGAAGACACAGCGATGAAGGCAGATAAAGATTAAGATAGGTAATAAGTGAGAGAAAAGAGAGGTAGAGAGTATAAACTATCAAACATGACTGATTACTTGTGTATCAAAGTTTTAGCTGCCAAACCGAAGTTCAGATCCCTTGTAGGCAAATATCAAAAATAATTATATACATTTTCATCAATTGGTATGATACTTTGCAAATGGGAAGTATTCAACGTTTCATCATGAATTGATTGATTCATTCATTCGTTCATTTAACTGATGTTTATTTAGTATTTACTGTATGCCTCTCACTCTGTTAGGTGTAGAGTTACAACACTTTGATAGGACCCAGGCCTGCCCCCTTCCCCAGGGTCTCCCAGAGTGCAAGTGGAGATAGCATAATAACCAATTAATTGACCAATTAATTACAAAGTGTGAGAGTTCCCAACAAGATTATATCATCTTTAAGGTGAAAGAACCCAACTCGGTGTCTAGAAAGCTAAGTGAAAGCTTCCTGGATAACATTTCTTATTAAAGGCATCAGAAAAGCCAGTAGTAACTGAAGAATTATCAAGAAAAATTTGAATTTTTAAAAGCCCACGTCTTCTTCAGGGAAAACCTTTCTCCAAGAATTTCAGAACTGCCTCTGTATTTCACTTCCCTCCTTGACTGTCCTTCCCCAAAGACAAAAAGTTTCCAACATCTGGGGCTCCTAGGTGGCACAGTTGGTTAAGTGTCTGATTCTTGGTTTCAGCTCAGGTACTGATCTCGGGGTCGTGAGATCAAGCCCTTGTCGGGGCTCTGCACTCAGCATGGAGTCTGCTTGAGTTTCTCTCTCAACCCTCACCCTGAGCATGCGCTCTCTCTCTCTCTCTTTCTCTCTCAAATAAAAAAATAAAAAGTTTCCAACATCATCAAAACCAAAGATCCAATACTTAAATCATATTCACTGACCCCATCACAGCTGATAATCTCACACAGGCTGTGCCCTTCCTTTTAAAAGTAATGTACCTACTTGTTGAACAGCAAAGATAAGTCTTTGTGAGTTCGTGCGGCAGATAGTTCTTTTCTAAAACTAAGACTGCAGATGACAATAAGTGGCTGAACTGACTATGTAGTTTGTGATTCATTCATACAGGAGCTAATTTAAAACCAGGGAAGTAGGTTTGTACTGGAAATTGATAAAATTGTATGCAGGGATGAAATATCAAATACTTAGCTCTTGATGATAGCTTTGAATGCAGTTGCAAAGACACATAAATTCTCAATGGTACTGCATAGCCACACACAGGCACTTTCTCCCTAACCCTTTAAATGCTGAAATGTGGATAAAATGATTTGGAAATCCCTCACTTTCCCCACATTTTCCTTCAGCATCAAAATACTCAGGTCTTGGCTTACTACTATAATTCAGGAAATTAAAAGACGCAGACTTGAACTCCCATTCAAAAAACTCAGTTTGGATTATTACTGTGAATATATCCACTCTAGAAAGCAAAAGCTGCAGATTATTTGAAAAACGCTGTGAACCAATCTTGTTTATTCTATAAAATACTAGGACATTAAGACTATAAGCATGCCTTTGATCACTTCAAACCCTGTTAACAAGTCTTGGACAACTCCTAGAGCCGGTAGGATCGAGCCCAAACTACTTGGACCTAGGAGCCACGGGTCCCCCGTCAAACTTGAACATATCGTTTCAAGTACACATCCCAGTGCTCCTGGCCGGCCATCTCTTACACCAATTTTGTTGTTTCTAGCTTCTACGATTAGTTTAACTTGCCTTTTTATCTGGTCAAATCCCCCCTAACTTCCCCATACATTTAAACTCAAATTTCTCCACAAAATCTTTTCAGTCTACTCCATTCAAAATGACCTCTCTCTCTGAACTTCTAAATTTCAATTAGCTATACCATTTGGTGATGGAAATAACAAAATCATGAAGCCCTTTACAATCATAAAACAGTGGCTAACTTTTATTGAGTGGGAATTTCTGATGACCCACCTTCCCCAGGCCTTAGCTGCTTACAGTTCTGTTCACCCTCTTTTACCCTCCCTTTTATTGCTCTTATCTACAAAATCCTGTTCAATTTATGGACCAGGCTTTTTAAGAAGTTTGTCTTCTATAAAACCATGTTTAAGAACTCTATTTTATCCCCAAATACTTATATTATTTTAAACCACTGTTTAAGACAAACTCTGGGCATAGCTGCTTAAAATTAAATAAACTATATAATTTTATAATTATATATAATCATAAATAATAAATTACATATAATTATATATAAATAAACTAAATAAATATATGGAATAAATTGTATTTAATTATAAATAATAAATTGTATAATTAATATAAATACATATATACTATAAATATATAAATATATAAATTCATATATAATAGCTAGTTTCATACACACACACACACATATATATTCACTTCTTAGAACTGGTCAAATAATAGCGCAAAAGCAAACACCTATCACCTGCACAAAAAAGACAAGCCTAGATTTTGAGCTTCTAAATACAAAGCTTTTATTACAATTATAGTGCTCACTCCCCTCCAATTCTCCATGAAATGAAGAAAAGAAAGATCTTAGGGACCTTTGTCTCTACCTAACCGTGGACCTCCCAATTAGAAACGCAATTCAGTAACGGAGCTCGGAAACTTTCTAACCACAGGATGACACTTCTTCCCTCAAACCAGTGCTGAGATGAATCTGTCTCTCCGTTCAGTTTAATTACTGGGCCTTGTTTAGGGTTTTCCCAGAAGCAGGTAGTTTTCTTTTGGAGCAATGGGCTACAGAGCTGACACAAGTAGATTTATATACGGGGATAAATCTGGACAAAACAGTACATAGCAGTTCAATTAACCTGTTTCAGGCGAGCCTAATGTAATTGCAGAAAAGCAATCACCACAGCTGAGGTTATAAGGTTTGAAGCTAACTTTATTATCCGAGGTTAAATGCATCAGGGCTAGGTGTTGCTTCAGCAACTTAACTCAGTACAAAACTAACCAACAAATAGCTGAGTAATCATTGACAATAGAAGACTCTAGTAGCTGTCTAGACTCCCCAGATTAAATGCTAGTAAAAATATTCAGAAAACTCAAATCAATAAAAATTCTTTCAACCTATGGTTTTTGATTTTAATATAGTAAAGAGAAGATTAAGGGACAAGGAGTAGGAGTTAGGAGAAAAGTCGCTAAGTGTCAGATTTAGGGAAGACAAGTTTGATCAGGTCTATGTAGAATTAATTATGTGATGGAGAAATGTGTACTTTTCCCCATGAGTAGAAAGCTCTGTTTCTAAAAAATGAAAACCTGAAAAGGGATAGGGCTTTTTACAAAATGAATTATCACTCCCTTTGCATGTGGATTGTACCATTTTTCAGCCTAGAGGGCTGTCTTAACCTTTCAGGGTTTCAGACAAGTAGCTTTTTGTATGCAGAATCATGAAAGAACAGGGCAGACTTAGCCATGCACCTAACCAGCTGCATCCGCCTGGTTCCCCCTTGCGATTCCTCCGTCAGGAGGTACTCCTACACCACCACCTAGGGGTGGAGACTGGTAGAGACCCCATCTTGCCAACTGCATTTTTTCTAAAGGACTGACTTACCATGTGATAGTGGATTTCTTTAAAATAGCAACCAACATTTATGAAGAGCACTCTCCCTACGCATCATCTCATTTGTGACTCCTACCAATGCTCTAGGCTAAGTTCATTCTCCCCTCATTTACAGATCCGTAAAGTCAGTGATTTGCCTGAGGTCACGTGGCTGCTTAAGTGGGATCTGAGCTCAAATCTACATTATTCTTGTTCTGTAACCTTGTGTTCTACACAGCTGCACACAATTCCACTAAGATGGCCTAGAAAAGTAAACACTTTCTTCTTGTGGTTTCCAAAAGCATCCAGGGAGTATTTTTCTTCCTCATCTAAAGTTTATCTAATATCAAATTAGAATTTAAAATGTGGGAGATAAATATTCTGGTTACGTGAGACATGATAAGACACATCATTCATATTTCCTTATGAATGAATGAGATTAATTCACTAAATTCCAGCAAATATAAATCAAAATAGATGTCAGATACAATTTTCACTTTCTTGATGGGCAATTTAAAAGTTTAATAATAAGACTTTTGAAGGAAATAAGTATTTGTATGCATTGCTTGTGGTAGTATAAAGCATAATATTTTTGTAGGGCAATTTAACAGCCATCAAAATGTAAAATGGACATTATCATTGATTCAGGATTTTCACTTCATTTATATTTATTTATATTTTTTAAGGATTTATTTATTTGAGAGAGAGAGAAAGAAAGCAGGGATGGGGCAAAGGGCGAGGGAGAAAGGAGAGAAGCAGAGCCCAATGCGGGGCTCAGTCTCAGGACCGAGAGATCACAATCTGAGCCAAAAACAAGAGTTCGTTGCTTAACCAACTGAGCCACTCAAGCGTCCCATGGATTTTCACTTTAATGATTTACTTGACATGTATATACTTGTAAAAGTTAAATATGTGTGTGTACATATACACATTTGTATGTATGTACCCACACACATTGTATATGCACACATATATATGTATATATACACGTAAGTATATATGTGTACTTACACACAAATATATTTGCTCTAACATTGTTTTATCAATAATAGCTTTCAGAATAGAAGGAAATGTTTGTCTTTTGAAGAATGATTAAATGAATTATGATATATGCATACACTGGTCTATTTCCAAGATAAATTATTGAGGGGGGAAAGCCCAATAAAAATCAGTGTAAATTTAATAAAATACCCTTGCTAAAACAAAAGGAGGTATATGCATATTTTTTTCATAAGTTATGAAAGAAAATGAGAATAACGCTTACATTTGAGGAGAGGGGTCAGGAGACAGTGGGAAAGATGCCTGTTTCCCGTACAGTACCCCATCTATACAGTCATGAGTGGTAACTGTGTTCATATATTACTCCCTAGCTAGTGTCACTGACTTACGACAATATTTTTCATAATGGACCTTTAAGTTTGTCACGGATTCCATGATCTGCTATCTAGGAGAGATAGGATAGTTCATTCTGTGTTAGACTGTTAATATTTGCATTTTTCAAAGTTTATGGACTATGTAATCTGATGACACTAATAATTTCACTTCTTCGACTGGGAAGCACATCCTGGCATTTAACAATCCCAAGCATGAAATGGTTAGAAACAGCTGCCGAGCCCTAAAGCAGAATAGGCTTCTGAGTCGTTCAAAATATACCTTCAAATACACCTTCACACAAACCCCGTAGATACGATTGCTTCCAGTAATACTCCCAACGACACCCGGCAAGGTTCAGGTCTAGACGTGTCACAGGATAATTTCTAGAACTACATCTCCACTTGTTTTGGTTTTTGTTTTCATGTCTTGCACGGGAATGCCACATTGACTTTACTCCGTAAGACCCTGTAAAGAACATCACCAGAACTGATGGAAAAGACTGTGTATTAAGGTCAGTCCTTCAAATCGTAATCATTATTGGGTGAACATTTTCTTGCTACCCAGCAGAAAACCAAGTTTCAATAGGAAGTAAAAGCTTCAGAAACACATTTGGATGACTGGTGAGGCAAATTCTTACACACAGCAGAGGGCGTACTTGGAACCTACATCTGACAGAATTTGCTTCGCTTTGTAGTTATCTGCCGTAGCACGCTCCCTAAGAACAATCCATCATCTTCATATACCACACACATGATTTAAAGCATAATAATAAGGCAGAAAATCCGAGAAATGGGTTTCTTTCTTACTTCTACTTTTGGAGAAAAATAAAGAAATTGACATTGCCAAATTTCTTTGAGGAAAAAAGAGAGGTCTGTGATAATAATGAAGATCGGGATGGATGTCCAAGTTGTATGATTGAGAAACAGAGGAAATTAATGCTTTTGATAGAAACTTGTAATTTAAATAAAACTAGCCATCTTTTCTCTATTCATGGGGGGTTTTAATTGAAAGCAATGACGTGAGATGTAGATGGCAGACCTTAGAAGACACTCCTGGGAAGCAGTTAAAGCTCTCTCGCTGCCATGCTAGCTAAATTTCCACCAAGTTACACTAGAATATTTAAGAAAAAGAAAAAAAATTAAATGGTTAAAAAACATTCCAAGAGAGTAATTTTAATTGTTAGTGATTTTGTTTTAAATCAACAGCTTCATAAGTGGTCAGAATAGAAACTCTCTGAGTCATTGTCGATCTTTAATGATGTTAAATATCTGAAGGATTAGTCAAATGGAACCTAATTCCACAGAGTAAAATATCACAGAGTAAAAGGCAGTTGTTGGTTCCTTTGTACCTCTTCAAACCAGCAAAATAATGCTGAGACCTCACAGTCCAAATAATTCAATCCAAATATCAGCCTTCAAGGCTCAGATAAAAGCTTACACTCTCTTTCACGCCTTCCCAATGTCTACAGGCAGAATAAAGCTCCTCACCTCTGAAATACACAGAGAAGTGTATCTCTGCTCCCCCCACACTACCCACCCACCCCCGCATATATACACATACGTTTAACTTCCACACCTATGTACATTTGCCTAACTCAATCTTTACCTTGTAAGAGACTTGTGCTAAGTATTTACTGTCAGCTTCTGCACAACTTCCATCCCTTCTGTGCCCTCAACGTGTGCTGCAATTCCTGTGAACCATGCTTTCCAGACTCCCTTTACCTCTTGATTCCTGTTCTCCTTCACCAGGCTTCCATGGGGTAGGACACGGGAGAGTGGGAAGATAGAGACTTAGCATATTTCTTTCCCCCACTCCCTCCTTAACTTGTCCACAGGCCTGGGCATTATTTCATTCTCTAACATCACATCTCTGGTTGGAGGGATCCTTTTTCATGGCTTCAGCTCTTATCCCTCTAGTCCTAGGAGCAGGTTATATCTTCCCACCACGGCAACTCCCTGGTCTTCACAAATGCTGACTTCTTCTCTTAACCCTATCCATATTTAATCAATAGTTTGTGCATCAAATGTTCTCAAACTCTTCTGAGGGTGCCATCTATTTCCTCCTTCAACCCTGGCAGTTTCCTCCCAGAGAGCAGAATGTAGGTGTTCGTTAACTTTATGCTCCCAGTGCTTAATACAATGCCTAGAAGAGAGTGGGCACGCAGTAAATGCTTTTGGAAGGCATGAATCAATAAATGAAAACAGGACTAGGGTAGCTACTGTGTAAAAAGTGTAGGTATAAACAATGTTCATTGCAATGAAGTTTACAATCTAAAGAGGAAAATAATACACAGGTGCAGAAATTCAAATCACTATTCAAGGTACACATGGTAAGTAATAAATCACAAGCCTCCATGTTCAGATTCCAGAAACAGTGTAACTCAACTATTGGTAGGGAAAAGCTACCTAACACTGGGTAAATATATATGTATTTTTATAAATACATATATATTTATACATATACACATTCCCCAATCTCACAAACTTCCTATAAGGTAAACCAAGTAAGATAAAAACAACAACAATCCAATACTTCTCTGCCTCAGGGGTGTGCTGGCAGCTTTGATTAGTTAATATTTATAAAGCACTTTGAAGATGAAAAGTGCTAAACATTATCTAACAGCCCTGTAAATGCAAATGTGTCAGGTCTTATGAAATTTAACAGAAATTAGAGAGTGACAAACTACTCACAAATAAAAAATGCTCAACTAAGGCTTTGCATTTATAGAGGCCAGATGGGGGAGAAAAGACATTTCCCCTAGGGCAGAGAATCAAGCTAATCTATACCCCACCCCCACCCCCACCAACACACACACACACACACACACACACACACACACTGCTGAAACGTTTAATTTAAAGCCTGAAAGATGATGCACTTTGTAACAGCATGTAAATCAATGTTTTATTAAAGCCTATGAATTACTATGCAGAAAAATGCAAATCACAATAAAACACATCACAAGCAGATTCAATCCTGCTCTGTTCTCCGTGGAGCAATTACCAAGCGTTGCTTTGGCAGATGGGGGTAGAATCTAACTAGGGGTGGGCAGGTTTACCTCCTGCTTGCCTGTGGAAACTGCACAATCTCCCAACCATTTCGCTTCACCCTCAGAAGTACAAATAGTCAAATGTTCCCCCACTGCCATGTTTTAAGTTACATTTTAAAAATGCGATGCTTTTCCCTCCATTGACTTTAATTACACTTTAGCCTAAGAGGCTTGCCTGGCCAGATGACTTTTTTACACAAAAGAGAGGGGTTTACACACCATGGCATTTCTCTTTAGCTTGTCCATCAGTTAGAGGGCTTGGATTTAATATCTTTAAGCTTGTCTGTCTGCAGACTGATTTTATTTATTCAGAAAACACACACACACACACACACACACACACACAAAAGAAATCCGATTACAGAACCAGAACTATGGCCTTAATTCCAGAGTGATTTTTCAGTGTTTAGGTCAGGACGTGAGCTCAGGTTTACATTTTTTTTTTTTCCATAGACAGAAAAAAGCATCTAGGTGAAGAACCTTTTTGAAGAGTACTGAAATGGTGATAAGTGATATCCACTGAAATTAAATGCAAGCATAAACGGAAAAGGGTAAAAAAGAAAAGAATGCACCAAATGCAATGCAAAATGAGTTCTAAAAAATATTATGTCAAAAAATATATTAAGAAGGAGAATGGTAAACCAATTCTGAAAAATCCTTTGAAAGTGCAAGTTTTCAGTTACTAAGGAATAGAGGAAGCAGAAGCTATTACTGCCATTATAATCCATAATCTTATTTTATATCCTGGACTTGTGAAACTCACGTTTCAAAGGAGGCCTTCAAAGCGTTCACTGCTATGCATTTTGTTAAATAAGCATGGCAGGATAAATAAACCACAGACAATAATATATTGTACAAACTCTAAAAAGTTAGATAGGTCTTTAAGGCTCAGTGCATTTTAATATATTAAGTAATCCAGCATCTGTGACAAAATGAACTGGGATTGCTGCAATTTCATATAGCTGATACTCTGAACACTTAGTAGCTAAGTGAATTTCCAGTGGATATATTTGTGCTGTTTATGAGTAATAGAATACATATGATAATCAACTTTTCCATTTCTCAACCATTGAGCTTTGAAGATCAAATGAGACACTGTATGTGAAAGTGACTTAACTGTAACAATGTAACAAATATTAAGTTTTATTAGCTATTCAAAATAATGTAATCCCTTTGAAAAAAGAACAAAATATTGAACTCTCCACATGTGAATTTACAAACCAGTGTTAATAATAATAAAAATAACAATCCCCATAATTTCTCATGGGCCAATCAAATATCTTTTTCCAATCCATCTTTTCAGATTAAAACAATTTATAAGCAAACCCCACTTCACAAATTAGAGGATATGAGGGGAAGGGAATGCTTCTTGCCTGGCATTTCTGACTTCTGTTGCTTTATTATTCAATTTGGAAGTTTTTGAGAGTAGGTAATGAGTAAGGACATTTTATCCTATGCAAATACAGGTATCTTTAGAATATGCAGCCACTTAATGAGTGAGTAATTCCCCCAAAGTGGCCTCTCATGGAATGCCCCCTCTAACTCAAGAACTGCAGTGGTCCTTAATACTCTAATAGACTTATGGAGGATAAAATCCTAGTATTCTTTTTTTTATTGAAGTGCATTTTACCACATAAATAGCATTAAGAATGGTGACTACATATATTTAAATGTATATATTTATTTAATTAGCATTCTGAGGTCAATATTGCAGAATTTACTATTTAAAATAGTTGTTTAATAAAAATTGTTTTCTTATCTGAAAAATGACTCGTATGAGTTAACTTTTGTGTGTGTGTTTAGCCCATTTAGAAATTAAGAACTCTATACTCAGTAAAATCTATTATAAAGACCATTTCAGCACCATAATTTCAGTTACTCTGGGGTCAGACTATACTTTCAGGAACTGTAGTAGGGCATACACAAAGCTTCATGCTCACTGACATCTGTTTCCACCCAGAGCGCCCTCCCCATTGACCTGATGGCACCTTTTTATTTAGTTATGTCCAGCTCCTACAGAGACTGCATGCCATAGTCAATGGTGACTGTGTTCCTCAAATGCAAATTAACACCTGTTTTCCTCACTGAAATATGATCAGGCAATAAGTAGCAGTTACAGCTATTCCTGCAACATCAATTTATGACAGTCTTCTTTATTTATGCCTCTGTGCATTAAAAACAATACTAAAAACAGTGTAAAATCAATATTGCTTTAACAAACTAAGAGCCCAGATGACATATCTGATTATGATATTCTTTACATTAGATTACACTGGATATTTTCACAAAAGCAAGAAAAGCCTACATACAAATTTTATTATTTTAACTAAAATGCAATATAAGAGAATGAGGTCATGCTTATAGACTACAAATATTTTAAATGTCATTTTTAATTTTTTCTTGTAATTCCTTTAACATTAATTAGTGAAGTTGCTCCAGTATTTAATGTTTAACTGTTAATGACCAGTGTTTCTTTACCTACAGCCTTGTGCTGAAGTTTGGTGTAACTTTTACAATGATAGAAAGATAGAATGATAGATGACACATAGATGATTGATAGATAGATAGATGATAGATAGATAGATAGAATTTCTCCAGATACATGTAAAGAAATGATTGTTCTCTCACATACATTAGAATAAAATCATCTCATTTCAGTGAGAATGAAAAAATACTGATGCTGCAAGTTGTAAAAGTAATGAAAACAGATACAATAGAATTTCACTATGAAATATTGCTATTAAAAAATCAGAAATTCCACATGAGAATTTCTCCTCTGGCCAAGATCGAGTAACCCTTCCAACTGAAGCAATAAAAAAATACATATAATATTTATGAGACAGTGGTTCTCAAGACATAGGACATCAGGCAATATGGGACAGTGATCCATGAGAGATGAGCAACAACCACTGTCCCACCTTACTGTATTTAGAGAGTTTCCAGGATGCAGCACAGGGAAGGAAACTAAGGCAGAGCCCAGCATTCAGCATGAGCTGACGAGTCAGAGCTGAAAGTCTTGGGCGACCAAGGGGGCCTGAGTTCACCTGACAGAGACATGAAAAGGGAAGAACTACAAAGAGAACTCCAGAAACATGTAGAAGGACCCTCCCCCCTCCCCAACCTGAGTGTTCAGCAGAGGTCTGATCAGTGCCTGTGTGTGAGGAAATAGCCTGTGGCTCAGGAAAGAATCACCCAAAAGGTTTTGATGGATCAGTACCTAACATTCACAGAGAGCTGAAAATAATGCCTGCTCCCACCAGCCAGACTGGAAAGCTTTATAATTCATTGGTATTGGACACAATACTCAGAAGAGTCTTGACTCAGTAGTAAGGGATAATGAGATTGACACTACATAGGGTACATTGGTACATGGGGACCACATTGGTCCTGCTTAACAGATCTTACAAGCAGGACCAAAAATAATTAAAGTCTTTGCAAGTAACTTCATTAAAATAAAGTCCAGAAAAAGATGCAATATTATGATAGAAACACAAAAACACTTAGCACCCAACAAGATAAAAGTCATAATAACTGGCATCCATTTAGAAGTTACCAGGCATGCCAAAAAGCA
Organism: Ursus maritimus; assembly: GCF_017311325.1. Taxonomy (NCBI): domain Eukaryota; kingdom Metazoa; phylum Chordata; class Mammalia; order Carnivora; family Ursidae; genus Ursus; species Ursus maritimus. The sequence continues at coordinate 51,280,920 of NW_024426552.1, forward strand.
AGAAAACGTGACCCACAATAAGGAGAAAAATCAAACAATTTAAATAGCCCAGAACTGATAGAGATGCCAGAATTAAAGACAAGCACATTGAAAGAGTTACCCATTCTATGGATTTGTACATGTTGAAAAAATTAAGTGGACTCAAGCCCAAAAAAAGACCAAAATCAAAATTTTAGAGACTAAAACTGCTGTGACTGAGATGACAAATACGATGAGTAGACTTAATGGAAGAGTAGACATTGAAGGAGGAAAGATCAGTGTAAGAGAAGACATAGCAACTGTCTAAAATGAAACACAGAGGAAAAAAAAGAATCGAAAGGAACAAAGCGACAGTGAGCTGAGCCTAATACATGTGCGACTGGAGTCTGTGTGGAGGGGAGAGAGAGGAGAATCAGACAAATTACTTAAAGAGTAGGTGAATATTTTCCAAATTTGAAGAAAATTGCCTGTTCACAGATCCAAGAAGCTCAATAAACTCCAAGTAAAAGTTAAACGTCAAGAAAATTACACCAGAGCATATCATAATCAATTTCTCAAAACAAATCATAGAAAAATCTTAAAAGCACTTAGAGAAAAAGAAACATTATATAGAGAGGAAAGAACATAAGGATAACTGTTCATTTCTCGTCAGAAACAAAATAAACAAGAAGACAGCAGAACATTTTTAAGGCATGGAAAGCAAAACCTGTCAAACTAGAATTCTACACTGAGTGAAAGCATGTTTCCAAATTAAAGAAGAACTAAAGGCATTTTCATACATAAAAAAATGGAGTGTATTCATCACGAGGAGAGGAGCACAAGAAATGTGAAAGGAAGTCCCTCAGGCCAGGGGAAAATAATAGATGAAAACCTACATCTACATAAAGGAATGAAGAGTACAGGGGATAATTAAATGAGCAATTATGAAGAATTCTTCCTTTTTATTTAAACCACTTTAAAAGATAGCTGACTGTGAAAAACAAAAATACGATGTATTGTAGCACTGATAACATATGCAAGAGTGAAAGAGCTGACAGCAGTAGAACAAAGTCGAAGAGGGGACACGTGCAAGTGTACTGCTGAACGGTTCTTATTCCACATGTCTAGCAGTAAGATACCACTTGAAGTAGACTGATGAACTAATGATATATACTATAGACCCTACAGCAAGCGCTGACATGGTGAAACAGAAAGTTATAGCTATGAGCCTATGAAGGGGAAAAAATGAAATTATGAAAAATACCCAATTAACCCAAAAGAAAGCAGAAAAAAGAGAATAATGGGACAAACAGATGGGACAGACAGAAAACAAACAGCAAGATGATGGATATAAACATAACTATCTATAAGCACATTAAAGATCGATGGTCGAAACTCCTCAAATAAATTTGCCAATTGCTATTCCCAAGTTCTTTAAGGGATTAGGTCATTTAAATCTCAGAGCAAACCTATGAAGAGATTGACATGCTTATCCCATTTTACAGATGTGCAGTCAAATTACATAATCCTCCTTTCTGTTTTGTTAGAGGTAACCAGCAAACAAAGACACTGAGAATCAGAATAACCCACCCTCCTCCAAGAAATAATGCTTTATAAATGTTAAAGACTATAATTATCAGTTTCAATGATTCTTTCAGAATTTTTACCACATCCACAGTATATATATTTCTTCATGTTGATAAATGCACACCCCATGGGAAACCAAAAATCTTATTGGTTTATTTATTTTCAATAATTGCAAAATTATCAAATTCTAATTAATTTTCGTATCTCTAGTTCTAACTTTGTTATCTACACAGTCTATTATTTTCTGGAATCGAGCTTCGCACACTGAATGAACTTCCCAAATAATTGCGGTCTCACTGATCAGGATGATCACAGACAGTGAATTCAGAACCATCTTCCACCTAATCTAGTAAGAATAGTTAGCGCCCGTATTACCCTTACCACATCCTGCTCACGCATAAATGCATTTATTTACTTCTTTGACTTGACAATTGAAGATGAGCTGGCAGATGGAATCGAGTTAAAAATCATGTGGCTCAGGCATAGAACAATAAGCATGTCCTAAGTGGAGACGTAAAGTATGTGGTCAAAGACATTGGGCAGGATGTAGTCAAAAGTCTTGATACTAGAACGGACTCTGCAAAACATCCTTTTTTAAAGTAGGAAATTGACGTTACATTGAGCCTTGCTATGCGGTAAGCACTGTGCCAAACATTTTACATCCACTGCCTCCTTTAATCCTCATGAGGTAAGATGCTTTTGAAATATTAATTGATGAGATTTCTGTTCTCGGTAGTTCTGTCTGCCTTCTGGCCACTTTCTCATTGAGTCAGTTAGTCATTTGAGGTTCCTACTTACAGAGAGGAAAGGATGACATGTGCGGTCGCAGAAACAAATCACAAAGGATTGTTCTTGCCTTTTGGATCTCAAACATCTAGGTCTCAAAGGAATGTAAGGAGCTCACACAATATGAATAGATTAGGTAAAACTTTCACACCTAGCTTACTCCCTTCCGTGGAAGATTGGTTTCCAGACTTTTAAACGATGGTGGAAAGCAACGAAGGGGAAGACTCTTACTTTTGTACTTGGATTGACTTAATGAGTCAGTTTCATATTTCTCCAGAGCCAAGTCAGATGTAAGACACCACATGGGATAGTTAAAATAGTCCCAGTGGCTAACTGTTTTAATTCTTGTGAGACAGAGAAGAAGTCTAAGGTTCGGAAGTGTTAAATTAATGTGTTCAAGGTCATGCTGCAAATTAAATGGCTTATTAGAAATTCAAGTCCCAGTCTGTCTGAATACCCTTTTTTAAACTATACCACTTAGCTTTGATCATAGTGACAGAAAATATCAAAATAACTGATCTTTTATGGGAAGAAATTTGTACTCATGCCAAGTTTTAGATACTCCCAAAGTTTCAAATTCTAAGCAAGTCATGGGTAAGAGAATATGCAAAAATATCATACGAAATACTTAAGATGATATGACAGATTTGCAGGGAGACACTATAAATAACATAAAAATAATATGAACATTATGCTACTGAATTTGAAATTCTGATCAATTGGACAGTTTTATAGAATAAAATAATTCTGAAAATCATTCGAGAATTGATTAAGTCAAGGACTAGAAAACTTTTCCTCTAAAATGCTAGACAATATATATTTTAGCCATACGGTTTCTGTCCTAGTTACTCAACTTCCCCATTGAAGTGTGCAAGCCACAATGGACAATATGTAAAATACATAAATACATAAATAAAATCTTGACTACATGAATACATACACACATACATACATATGTAAATATGACTTAGTCCAATAAACTTCACTTACAAAAATGAGCAGTGGCTAGATCTGGCTTTCCAGGCCCTAATTTGCTGATTTCTTGATTAATCAATAGCTGTTATAAATATAAACCAGTAGTCAAGAATATACCTACAAAATAAATTGTATTTCCAGATCATTCTATAAATGAGTTTACCAAACCCTGAAAGAGTAAATACCTTAGATGCAGCTGAGAGTAAGATTCAGAGTAAGAGTAAGATACAAAACTCTTTTACGTCAGTATAACCTTTACACCAAACCTAGATGCGACAAAGTGAGATTGGATGATTTTAGGCCAATTTCGCATAGAAATGAATGTCATAAATAATTGGCAGGCCATATGCAGCCATATATTTCAAAGAGAACGTAGCACAGCCAAATCAAGTTTCGTCCCAAGGTTCCCTAGATTAAAATAGGAAAATCATGTTACTGTATTAAAAATGCAGAGAAAGAATCAGATAAAGTGCAACACTTGCTCATGCTCAAAACTCTTAGCAAAGTAAGAATAGAAGGCAAATTGTTTAACCTGTTAAAGAATATAGACAAAGACCCCACAAAATGTGTATAGTTCCTGATCAAACTATAAAAGCATTCCCATGAAAATAAATGACGAGAGAAACAATCAGTACACTTCTATGTTTCACTTGGAGGGCTAACTAACACAATGTGGCAAGAAGAGATAAGAGAGATAAAGATTGGAAGGAAAGAAACCAAATTTCCATTCTACTTCAAATATATGCCTGCATACAAGGAGAATCTAATAGAATTTAAAGATAAATATTGAAAATAATAAGTATTCAGCATTGCATGACATAAGCTCCATATATAAAAGTGATTACCTTCTGTTCTATGAGACAAACTAATTCGAAAATGTAATAATATCTTTAATGATTTTATTTATCTATTTGAGAGAGAGAAGGAGTGGTAGGGAGGGCAGAGGGAGAGAGAGAGAAGCAGACTCCCTGCTAAGCAGAAAGCCCATTGCGGGGCTGGATCCCAGGACCCTGCGATCACGACCTGAGCCGAAGGTGGATGCTTAACCGACTGAGCCAGCCAGGCGCCCCTAAGTTAGACCTCTTCCTGTTTGACGCATTCATAAAATATACGGGCACATATGTCACACACACCAACATAAGCTGTTATCATCTTTTTCTACTTATAAAGCAATACCTTGTACTTACAATACTTGTTACTGTAAAATACAAAATGTACAAACAAGTACGGCATTTTGAAAACACAGAAAATTGCAGGCAAGAAGGAAAAAATCACTCATAATTTCACCAGCCCTCTGAGCAGTATTGCCATTTGGTGCCTATATCCCTGGTTATTTTTCTAGATATATTTATTTTGTTGACTTTCACACTTTTTAGCTGAATATTTGCAGGTGCTCTCCCACTGTCATGTAGGCGCTTAGACATGTTAAAACATGGGTCTGTGTATTTCTGCCACTGAGCAAAAGTCCGTTGAACTGGCTCAGCCTTCTGTCTGTAAAGTGTGAACTGATGAATCTGTGGGGCAAAAGTCAGTAGTGAGGCTCACTCTGGGGATAATTGTACAGCAAACTCAGAAAAAGAGAAGCATCTTTCTATATTTTGTTTTAATTTGGCCCTTATTAGCAGCTCTCTGCGGGCAAATGGCTTTATTAGAGAGGTTTGAAATGTGCATGACAGGAAAATACTGCTGATTTAAAATTCATTCTTTTTAAATTTTTGCAGGTTACACAAATCATTTCCTGTTGTCATCTTATGTAAGCAGAAAAGGCCTAATCTTCTTCCTTTTTTCCTCGAGACAAGTGACTAAGCCTCCATGTAATGACACACCCCTGAGAAATGATTTGCTATAAATTACAGCTCAGGGGAACTAAAAATCTCCAAGTAGAATTCAGAAAACAACACTGTTGTCTTGAGCTAAATGACAAAGTTTGCATGTTGGGAAAACACCAGAACCATACATACCCTGGACTTAGGGCCTTCAGGCCTCATTTTCCTGGATCAATTCATTGTGCCTTATGAAGCATCAGAAATGATTTATGTTTCTGTATTTGACAAATTGTGATAGAGACCATCGGTGTTCACCAGATATCTACCCGTTCCTTACATTTTCCGTTCCCCGAAGCTTCTCGGTGCGCTCACGGGATAAGTTCTTGCAATGGAACATCACAAGAAGGGATGCGTCATTTCCACTGAAGCAGTTAAGAATGACTGTTTCTCCCCCCACCTCTTCCTTTGTTTCTCCACAATTAGAAATAACAAACACACAGGTCCTGGAGCTCTAGAAGAAAGCACCTGACCCCCGGCGCACACCTTGAAGGACAGCTGTGCTGCAGAGTCTCCTTTCTGGGCGAAGACATCAATCTTATTTTCGACAAACTGCTGAAATAGTGGGATTTATTTCTTATTGCAGTCGGGTCTAGGTGTATCATTTCGCATTGGCTCACTGTTGGACAGGCGTTCAAGCGCGCGTGGGAGAGTGCTCGCGGAAGCGGAGTTACTGCAGGGGTGGCCCGGGCCAGTTGTCCGTTCGTTCGTTGCCTCTCCGCTCCAGAGACAGTCCCTAGCACCTGCCCCACGGCGCATTCCTCCTTTACAGGGAGCGGGTTCGGTGTTGTCCACAGAGAGTCAGCTGAGCGACGTTGCAGGACAGAGGGCCTCCTCCTGGTTCTGGGAGCTGCCTTTTTGCTGCTGCTCCCTCCTGCCGTCCAGTGGTGCGTGTGTGTGCGGATGTATCTACTGCCGTTCTGCCCCCACTGTGCACCCAGAGTGTAGAGTCAGTCCCTCAGCAACCATGCGGCCCAAATTGGGACCCCGTGGCCACTGCCAGTGGCAGTCTCGCTGCTGGCAGCCGCAATCCCTGTCTCCCTCTGAGCCCCTGCCCATCAGCCTCAGTTCACCTGTGCCAGAAGAATTAGCTTCTGCAGCCCTCCCTCAGCGCCACCTTGCACACCAGACGCGTGCCATGGCCAGCAGTTGGGTTCCTAACAGCTGACTCCTTCCCCGTTCCTGCTACCAACATCTGCCCACCTGCACCCAGAGAGCAGTTGCCCGCTTTCCTGGCTACTTGACACCAGCTGTGATCTGGGCAACCTGGAAACTTGCCTGCCATCCAGTAACTCATAACCACGGCTTTTCCAATGAGGTCTGAACCCCAGCTGTTTGCGGGAGACCTTTCTAAATTGTCCTTCCTTATGTAATCTCATCCAGCTCTAGAGCACGCTTTAGAGTTCTCTTTACATCTTTAATGTCATTCCCCTATTATAGTTAAATAATTGTTATATTAAACTTTCCCTTGTCCAATCACAATGTGGTTTCTGTGTATCTCCTAACTGGCGCTAGACAGATATGTTAGCCTAGCCTCACTAATGAACGAACAATCGGAGAGCGATTTCAGATCAGGGGTGTAGACTCTAGAGTTAATGTAGGAACAATTTGAATAACATGCTATAGAATACTTGAAGCTGATAGAAGTTAGTGCACTCAAGCTCAAGTAATTCTCGTAAATTTCAGACTGAAAAGAGTTGTGTATTATACAAAAACACACCTGGAAGTCAAAACGGGCCATTACATTTGTGGCAAGGTAAATGGATGACCATGAAATTGTGAGCTATTTAGAGACTGTCTCAACATCTGGAACTCTTGTAACAAATGATAAAATATAAATTCTCTTCATTTTGATTGTTAAATTAATGCATGTTATTTTTTTTATGTTTGTTCCCTGAAGGTACAGTTGTCTTATGATCTCCTAGAGTATTACTTCAAAAACATTTGTTCACTTCACAATTATGGCTTATCTTTCCATACTTTTAATGATGTGTTTTCAGGAAATATGTATTTCTTTCATGCGGTATGTATACTTTGAGTATCTTTTATGTTCCAGAAGCACAATATTGGCAATGGTGCAGTCAGCATCACAGTCAGCGTTTCTATCTTCATGAGCCTACGTTCTACAGAGAAAGACAGAGAAGGAAAATAGTAATTACAATGCAGCATGTAACTGCTAGTAAAGGAAAGTGCCAGGTTCTCTGGGAGTTTAAGGACTGAACACTTGCCCCAAAGAGTTAAAAGAAGTGTTAGGGGAGGTATCACAGAGAGGTAATGGAAGCTGAGATCTGGAGAGTACGTAGGAGCTAGGTGAAAACCAGGTGGTGAGGGGGGCAGGCGAGAAGATGAAGAATGTTCCAGGCAAACTGCCTAGTATGGACCAAGTGCAATTGGCTATTGCCCAGTGGGCAATAGGTTGTTTAAGAAATCTGAAGAATTAAACTTTCTGTGACCCACAACATTTAAAAAATATCATTTGTAAGTTTGTAAGAGATCTCATTTTTTAGAGCAATCTTAACGAAAGCTGTGGCATACTCCCCCCAAAAACAGTGACTTATTGTAGCAATGAGATGTTAGACTATTTTAGAGTATTAGAAGCATGAATTATAAAGGACATGTCACAGTTTGAAAGGACCCTTGAGTCTTTCTAAGACCTTTAAATATGTAGGTGTGTGATAGTATTGGCAGTTATTGGTTTTAATCATAATTATAATCACAATCAGTAACAATTAGTGGCCATAATAATCTATAATACACTATTCTAAGACTTTATGTATACATATATGACTATATTTAATCTTCAGAACTAACTTAGGTAGTAGTTGAATTTTTTTGAAGATTTTATTTATTTGAGAGAGAGAGTAAGAGAGAGCATGAGCAGGGAGGATGGGCAGAGAGAGAGCGAGAAGCAAGCTCCCCACTGAGCAGAGAGCCAGACGCGGGGCTCCATCCCAGGACCCCAGGACCAAGACCTGAGCTGAAGGCAGACGCTTAACCGACTGAACCACCCAGGCGCCCAGTAGTTTTATTACTATTATTTATTTATTTATTTTCTTGGTGAAACTGAACTCAAAGAATTTAATTATAAGCCTGAAGTCACACAGCTTTCCTCTCCTCACAGTGAAGGAAACGAGGCACAGGTGTGTTACAACTTTCTTACATTCATACTCCTAGCAAAGGCAGGGCCGGGCATTCTAATTCCAGGGCATTAACCCTTAACCTTTAAGTTACACTGCCTCCTGTAGCGGTCCCAAAAGAACTGTTAATCATGTGGCAGTCTTATCATGTACAATGTATAGAAAAAACATTTCATGGAAAATTTGGTTTCTTTTTTTTTTTTAATTAAAGGATTTTTTTTTGAAGATTTTATTTATTTATTTGACAGAGAGAAACAGCCAGTGAGAGAGGGAACATAAGCAGGGGGAGTGGGAGAGGAAGAAGCAGGCTCCTAGCGGAGAAGCCTGATGCGGGGCTCGATCCCAGAACGCCGGGATCACTCCCTGAGCCAAAGGCAGATGCTTAACAACTGCGCCACCCAGGCGCCCTAGGTTTCTTAAAGCACAGAATATAAACTACTGTACTGAGGTTTGGTTTTACATAAAATCATCACAGAAGACATGGAAAAGTAGAGGGGAGGTGCACAGCTAACCCCAACTTTCTCGCTGTAGCTTGAACACTGAGAGTTTCTACCATGCGGTCTACCTGTTTGCTGACGTCAAGGGTCTCTCCCCTGTCTCGTCTACAATTTAATTACTCCTTTGGGGTAGGTAAGGAATACAAGGTTTCTGACTCCAGAAGACACCTGCTAAAATGCACAACCCCATAATGGAAACAGTTCCGGCAAACACAGTGGTCTTGTCTATTTGATTTCACCAGTCACATTAGCTGTTCGAAATATTAGAAAGCGGAAAGAAAGTCCCTAAATGAAAGGGCTCTGTGATGGTTCATTTTATGCACCCACTTGACTGGGCCATAGGTTGCCCAGAAATTTAGTCAAACATGATTCTTGGTGTTTCTATGAGGGTGATTTTGGATGAGATGTACATAGAAATCGATAGACTGAGTAAAGCGGTTTGTGGGCCCCATCTGATCAGCTGAAGGCCTGAATAAAACGAAGTGGTGGCCAGCCCCCTGCTAAGAGAGCACTCTGCCTGAAGGCCTGCTAATGGGTCTGTCGGCTTCCTTCTGGGATTTGGAGCAGCTTCGAGCTTGCAGAGTCAAACTGGGACCTGGGTTCTGCGGATTTGGGCTTGCTACGCACCTCCATAATGGCCTGAGCCAATTTCTTATAATAAATCTCCCTCTCTTTTTCTTTTTTTCTTTCTCTCTCTCCCGTCCTCTCTGAAAAAACTAAACTGGGTATAGTTGAGAAGAGTTAGCCTACCGTGAAGGGTCACCAGGAAGGACGTAGCAGGAGGACATGCAAATCGAACGCTTCCTTTATGTATTTTTTCTGGAGTTTGTTCATGAAAGGTTAAAACAGCAAACCTTCTTTCTTACTAAAACTAAGACAGAAACTGTCAGAATAGGAAATGCAACCAGCATATAAGAATTGTCTGGACCTTTGCACTGTCTTAAATATACATGCTGAGTCTAGAGTTGTGAGCATTATTCAATTTTCAGCATTAGATTTGATTTATCTACACCAGAAAATATACCAGGATTGTATTCAGTAGTTTTGCAAACCCCCTTCTCCAATGAATCTACCCCTGTGAATCTCTAAGAAGCATTAATCTCCTATTGGAGACAGACTTTCTTGTTCATTTAGGAAATGCCAACGTGTCTGGTATCAAAAATAAGCGATTTACAGGGAAACTAGGCTCAGAGATACAGCTAAACCCACAATAAAGTAGGATACTTCCTTTCGCTAAATTTTAATTTCACTCTCAGGCAATCACTAGGTTGGCTGTGGTGTCATTTAGAAATTTTCCAATTCTGAATAAGAGATTAAAACGTTTTAATTTAAAAGCACTTATCATAATGTAAAATGAATATTAGTTAACCTCTCGTATCTTCTCTATGATGCATTTGTCTAATTAGGAAAAGTGTAAGCTTTACAGGAATCATGTTTGTAAAAATATTTGGGCTTTCTATATTCTGCTAAATTGGGAAGAGATGTTCTTTGTCTGTAAATTTTACCCATACGTATGCAGAGGACTGCATTTCTGCTGAGTCAGGTTAGATGAATCATTGACTTTGCTCAATCTTCCCTCTCAATAAGACATAGGGGAAGTATAGATTAGATGTAGCCATTTTTAATTTCTAATTTTTCTTTTATGTCAGGTTTTTATTCTCATATTTTCCAAATACTAAGTCATTATTTTTCTTACCATTGCGACCAGTGAGTTTTCTTATTGTTCCACATGAATAATTTTTATTTTCCTGATGTTACTATTCAAGGTTTAGTGATTTTAGCAAAATTATATATGTATATTCATTCCGATATAGTGATAACAAAATGGCCTCAAAGCTTCCCTGTCCCTGTATCCATATCCTCTGCAGTGTGACTTTGCAGATGTCCCATTAACAGGGAGAGCTTATTTCTCTACTCCTGAGTCTGGATTGGAACTTGATTTGCTTTGGACAGTAGCATGTCATTATGCCAGTTCTGAGCCAAAGCCTCATGATACATTTTTATTCATTCTCAGCTGCCATTTCAACAAGCTCAGGCTTGCCTGCTGAGCAATGGGAGACGAAGTACAATAAAGATGAGCTGTCTCAGCTGAAGCCATCACAGACAGCCAGTCTGTAGCTAACTGCAGTGACAGGAGTGAGCCCAGCCGAGACCAGAAGAACCACGAGGCTGAACCTAGCTCAAACTGCTGGTACACAGAATATGAGCTAAGTGACTAGCTTTTCTTTTAAGCCACTAAATTTTGGGCTGGTTTGTTATGCAGCAAAAGCTAGCTGATAGATGTATCCTATACTTCCATCATTTATCAGTTAGAATGCAGGTGCTCCCTCACAATTATATTTACTCTCATTAGAACCTACATTCTGATTTGGTTGGCTAAGAGATATTAGGAAACCAAAATACCTTAATATTTTGGAACAAATGTAGCCAAGTCTATACATAAATGTATCTATGGTGGTATCATAAATATCTATGCTGTTGGCTTGGCTTTTTCATGGAGACACATAGATCAAATAACATAAGAAGATGTTCCTGTCTTAACAGTAATAATAAAATGTAGCTCCTTCTAGAGACTATGCTAAATACTTTATAAACCATGTCTCAATTTTACCTTACAGCAAAGATAAAATTAATATCATAACTTTTTTTGTAGATAAGAGAATTGAATCTTAAGGAATTTGAGTAATTTTCCCAAAGTCTACCCAAGAAGTAAAAATGAGATTAGATAATCTCTGACTCTAGAGCCTGAGTGCTTAACCATAAAGTATGCTGCTTACATAGTTCCAGAAATGTAAGAAAGAGATGGCCTTTATAAGATTTCAAAGTACTTCCCATCCATCCAAATTCAACTGGAAACATCTAATGTGAAAATGCAGGTAAACTTAATGTCTCTACATTTCAACTTAAAGAAATTTACTAGCTTTCGATCAACTAGTCAGCTAACGACCCCTCGGTTTAACCTATTGTAGTTATATTATCATAATATAAATAAATTCAGGTAATGACAAAACATTGGTGGACATAACAATATTACTCATCATGTGAGTAACTTGATTTTACAAAACGAATGGCCTTAACAATGGTTTCACATGAAAGTGCAAAGTGCAAAAATATGTAAGAGTAAAGGCAAGTGGAAGTCAAACTGAATGCATGTTACTTTTACAAATTGATACACTGTCACTTCCATTGTTCCACAATCCTGAATCTACATTTTCAACAACCAAAATATTATAAAAACTGAAAAAAAAAATTGGTAAGTTGGGTGTATACTCGCTAGGTAAGAAAACCTAGACAGAACTAATGTGAAACTATTGATAACCTTTGCTTATAACACTTAGTATGATTATTCATACATTTTATTGAAGAAATATTTTTGATTATATGGCTCTGCCTCAAGCCCTGCTGGACGTAGTAGATAATACAAAATATATGCACTGTACAAATTTTCAAGTTAAAAAAAATCTTAACTTTAAAACAGTCTGATTACAGGAACTTTAGATATGTGATTGGAAACCTAAAGTATGATTTGAGCCTGAAATTCAGCCAATACATCTTTGTTCCTTATGTTTATAATAGATTTAATCACTGTCATTTTAGTCTCAATGAGTAACCAAAATACCTTTTTGAAAACATATTTTGATAAGAAAAGGGGAAAAGAAAAGAAGAATCTCAAGCTTTTTTTTCCTGCCATACCTGATTTTTAAAACACAAATATGCCAACATAGAAAAAATGAAATACGGCTTCAGAATAGAATACTAATGTTATACATCCTGGTAACCTGAAAAGTGTTCAGAGAGCGGAATTTGGAAAGTGGTTAGAAGATGCGGAGAGAAGGGCCGGGATAGAAATATCCTCCTTTTTCATGGTGGGGACTTGAGGGACATTGTCTGAGGGTCAATGGGAGACAGCATTGAAAATTTTGTATATTATTCAAAGTTTAAATGCGAACAGTGGAAGAAATAACGATAATACAATGATCAACTGTGTGAGTTAGGTATGATAAGGGAAAATGAAGAGTGATACAAGTAACTGAAGTCCCATCTTTCAAAGCGGAAAATAAACAGGTATGACTAACGTTGATAAATGAAGAATTATTTCTCGTTCAGAATTAAAAAGCTAACTATGAAAAGAAAGAAAAGCAGAACTGATTCCAGATGTTTGTTTCTGGGGAATAGGACGAGGACAGAAGGGGTCCGTCAGAGATTGGTTTTAAAGACTGACGGCCATTTTTAAAATCAAAAGTAAATAAAGCAAAAATATGCTAGCGTTAGTTGATTAAAACAGTCACTGGCTGGAAAGGGAGTGCGCGGTGGTCACTCGAAGTAGGGTGGTTTGACTGTGATCTGACTTTTGAGAGGAGCCAACCAAGGGAAAATCTGGAGTACGGCGCTGCCGACAGAGCGCCCCCATGTGGAGACGCTCGAGGACGCCAGCTCGGCGGGGCGGGTTGGAGGGCGAGCCGGGGGCGTGGGCGAGCCAGGAGAAGCTCCGCCCCGGGAACAGGTGCCAAGTGGTGCAGACTCTCCGAGGCCGCGGCTTGGAGTTTGAATCGTGTTCTAGCTAACATGGAAAGACACGGAAGGGTTTGAAGTCGTGGCGAGCGCCGCTCTGCTTTTGGTTTAAAGACACGGCACTGGCCGCTCTGCAGGGTTGAGTGCGGGGTGAGAACGGAGGCAGGGGGACAGCCAGGGTACACCCGCCACACGTCAGGAAGAGAAAGCCGGGATCTCAGAAACAGTATGGAAAGCCTGACGTATATTTTTGGAAGGAAATCAAGCAAGTCTTACAGTGGATTAGATGTGGAAGGTGAGCGAGGAAAAGGGAGAAAACACTGAAGACTCTACGAAATGGGGTGAATGGTGGTGATTTTAACTGTCCTGGGCAAGACGGGAACAGAAACCCAGAGTCTCTTTTGCGCATGCTCAATCTGAAGTGTCCATCAGAAACCCCGGTGGAGATGCTGCACGGAAACTTTGATCCAGGAATCCTGAGCTAGGAAAGGCGTTAATCTGCTGATAGATACTTGGTAATCAATTAGTTACATCCAAAGGCTAGAAAGCAAAATCAGCAAAGGGAAAAGGCACAGGGGTGAAGTCCGAGGGAAAGCAGGGAGAGTCCTCATCCAGTGGAGTCACACAGGACGTGCTTCATTCCCCAGCCAAGGGCTGTGGTTACACATGCGAAACATTGCCAAGCAGGGAAGGTTATGAGACACTCAGTGCTCGGGGTTTTACTGAGGCTAATCACATAGGCAGCCACTGCCTGGTATGTACCAAAGTTCCAGATTCCCAGAAGGAAAGCAGGTCTTCAGCATAAAGCATATGCTTCATAAACAGCTTAGGTACGGTGAGCCGCTCTTATCTTAGGGGGGTCGGAACCCTCCCCAAAGCCAAGTGATTAGCTGCCAGCTCAGGGCCAGCCTTGTCAGCAGGCCTTTCTAAGGATCAGCCGTCAGACCTGCTCTGTTGACTCTTTTCTGCACACGTATCTTCAATTATTTAAGACTCCAACAACCCTCTAAGATAGGTCCTATTCCTTTCTGTTTTACAAGCCAGGGAACAGGAGAAAGCTCACTCAGCTAATAAGAGAAGAGGCTGGGAATTGAAACTCAGAATTTGACTCTCTGGGGGAGCTCTTGCAAACTTCCCAAAGGAACTTCTTGGAATAGAGAACAGAAAGTGGCAGGGGATTAGGGTCAAAGGATTGAGCCTTGGGTGCTCCAATAGCTAGAAGTCCAACAGATGCCCAGGGAAGACCAACCAGTGACATGGGCAGAAAACCAGGAGACCATTTCATCTATCCCAGGAGAGAACGATTCAGAAAATGGGTTACTTGCAAATGTCGCACTAGATTACTGCAGACGAGGTTGAGTCCATGAGCTAACCTTAATTTTCCAATGCCAATGCCAAATTTAGTTGCATGCTTTCTCCCAACATTACCTCTGTTATTGAAGCTGATATTCCTCTACACACACTTCCCTTCTGATGTGAAATGTTTTTCTCCTACTTTCTAAATGTAATTTCTAGTCATCCTTCAAGAGCTTCACCTAATAGTACCTTCTTTGTAGAATATTGCTACATCTCCCCAACACACCTATCTCCCTTCTCTTTGGAGCTTTACTCTTCATATTTCTATCGCAATCCTCTTCTTATTAGTTTCCTTTTATTTGCTCACTTGTCTGCATCCTTTCTAGGCCGCCAGTGCTAAAGGGCAGGACCTGCACCTTCTTCATTCGTCTACTGTCTCAGCAGCAGTGCAGCGGTGAGAACATCGCAGATGCTCACGAAATGCCAGAGGAACGAAGGAAGGACGAAAGGAAGGGAAGAAGGAAGGCTGGACGGAGGGCCTGAGGGAGTAGTACTGAGGAGCAGACAAGTGCAACAGAATAAAGTGTTTGGGGCAAACATAGGTGAACATGTCCTGTAACTCAAGGCACCCAAATTGGAAATATGTATATTCTAGTAATGGGTAGATTGAATTTGCATTTGCCTGACTGCTTTTGTACAAACAAATGTACCAGTTACACTTTCCATGTATGCATGCATACCTAAAAGCTGCAGATCGGTGTCTCCTGTCTTGGTTCTGTTTTCTTGGACTAGCTAAGATGCAAAAATCTCATGAGAAGAGAGCCAGAGGAATACTTCAAAAGAATAGCACTTTATTCCCATGTGTACATGGGTTTATCAGGTCTTTTGCCAGGGACACTTTTTTTTGGGAGGGGCGGGAAACTTAGGGGAATTACTGGGACTCTAAGAGGAGGTAGCCAAAAACGGGAAAAAATTATCCAGAACTCGGAGGCTAAGAGACCAGGGAAATCAAATTGTTCACTTCATGCAGTATCCCATCTTCTGAAATATAACCAGCAAAATCTCCACGTCAATACCAAGGTGACATGGATCGTATTTCCAAAGGGATTTAGAGATTGGTAACAAAATGCCGAAGATATATGCTAGCTGATTACACCAGACAGGGAATATTGGGTGGAGGCTCACTGGAAACATGGCGGAGCTGTTAGGGCTGGCTACAGGCCCAGGAGGGGAGGCACCCTTCTATTCCACCCCTTTTCTGTGGTTTGTGTTGAAGAATCTTCCTCAGACTGGGGTAAATGAGACAACAGGGAAAGTTGGCAGGGCCACCTGACCGCAGCTCCACAGTTCTCCTGTCTCACAGATGTTTCCTGCCTCCCCCACCAAGCACAGCCTCCTCTGAGGCCGCTGGGATTTCTAGTAAACGCATCTGCGGTAGCCAGATCCTGTGTCAGGGTCGGTTTCAGGCTAACCATCATTAAAAGGAGAGTCATGAAGAATTTATTAGAGGAAACACTGAACACAGTGAACTGATTCTGTCTTTATTTCTCTTTTTCAAGCCACTTCATGTTTAGCATGGATACACCGATTTTCACATAACTGACTTTTTATTAAAGAAAAAAAAAGAAAAAGAAAAGGACAATTTTTGTCTTAAATGAGTAGAGATTTAATAGATGTAAAAAAAAGTCATTTGCAGAAACTACTAGCATCTGACGTTCAAGTACTGGCGAGTGTAGAGTGTGTGTGTGTGTGTGTGTGTGTGTGTGTGTGTGTATTTAATGTGAAAGTCAGAGTGAAGTCTGACACACTTACACAGTGGATTCTGACCCTGTACCCTCTCCAATCCCTCAGTAAGCGATTGTTCACGAGCCTTACCAGTTTGCTAAGGAAGCAGTCCCTCTCTGTCACACGGGACTCTTCTTCCGTGGGCAGCCCTTCCTGCTGCCCTACATAGTCTAGGGGGCTCTCAATGCTTTTTTCCTGCCTCAGGGCCCTAATAATTCTAAAGTGATATTTTTATCATGATTTTTGAGACCTTATTAAGTCTGAGCATGGTGGGAAAAAAGTCTTTTCTTGTTTTCAGTCAAACTGAAATTTAACACTCTCACGGCCATCCCTTTCCTTTGAAACAATAGCTTCGAACACTGATCATTTAGTGTCCAACATCACCTTGGTGACACATGCATGTGACAGAAAACCTGAATCAGACATTGCAAGCTACTAGCTGATGGATCGACACCCCCCCAGGACTTGTGTTTGTTCTATCCAGTGGTGACCCGTCAGGTATTTTAAATTGCAGGGGTGCCTGTGTGGCTCAGTGGGTTAAGCGTCCCACCCTTGATTTCGGCTCAGGTCGTGATCTCAGGGTCCGAAGATCAAGCCCCCTCACTGGGCTCCGAGCTCAGCACAGAGCCTGCTTGAGGTGCCCTTACCTCTCCCTCTCGCCCTCCCCTCCCTGGCACTTGCTCTTTCTCTCTCAAAACAAAAAGAGACAAATATTAAACTTCAGCTTTTAGCTGGCCTTTTAAAACACGGATCTTGTGGATGAAATTTAACACTTTAAGTTTCTCTTGAAAATCTAAGAATCTGGGGGAAAAATAGTCTTATGTTCCATTTCAATAATCTGCTTAGGCTAGTAGCAATGTCGTTCTTTGGGGGGGGGGTCATGAAACCCCTCGCTGCCCAAATTTTCAGTCCTCCATGCTTCTCTTCTCAAAGAGAACCCAGAATTTGTTTCTTTTCTTATCAGATGTCTATTCTCTCAGTTCTTTGGACTGTTTGAACATTGAAGAATCTAAATGTCTCTTCAGGTCCTAAAAACTTCAGTGAGGAGAATATACTTTTATATTTTCCTTAAAAAGAGGTAACCACAACTCAACATTAAATATTAGTAATATATTCATTGTAGTCTTTTTTTTTTAAGATTTTATTTATTTATTCGACAGAGATAGAGACAGCCAGTGAGAGAGGGAACACAAAGCAGGGGGAGTGGGAGAGGAAGAAGCAGGCTCATAGCAGAGGAGCCTGATGTGGGGCTCGATCCCACAATGCCGGGATCACGCCCTGAGCCAAAGGCAGACGCTTAACCGCTGTGCCCCCAGGCGCCCCTATTCATTGTAGTCTTAATGAACAAGCAGTTCAGAAAAAAATATGTGAAATAGATTGGCCTCTGAAGACTACCCCTGCAGAGGAAAATACGCTCATACTAGGCACAGGCATAGTTTTGCTGGAGGAACAAAATCAATGTTATCTTGAATAAAGGCATAACTTCACCCCTAGGAGTTTCAGGACTAACATGTTTTCTCTTAATAGATTCAAAGCTGGGTTCTGTTGAAGGAGACGAACTTAATTTAAACCCTGACTTTCCCTTTACCCTCTAGGAAACCTTGGCAAGTCAATCAAGCTCTGTGACTATCAGATATCTTACCTGTGGGACAATAAAACCTGCATGCACCACGGTGAGGGGCAGTAAGGCAGAAACGTTAGGTGTGTGAAGTCCTTAGTCGGCCTCCGGTTGAGACAGTCAGCTCCGTGTGTTGCCATCGTCACTGTATCATCATTTCCTAAACCTCATACTCTTTAGAAGGTAGCAAAGCTGATGCAAGACAAGGATGAAATGCCTTTTTTTGGTCTAAAGACGGGGGTAACATAAACATGAAAATATAACTATTTACAGACATTTATAAAAAAGATGTGCCAAATATATACAAAGGTAGTAATCGCCTATGGTTCCCAGATTTCTGAATTCCATGAAGCAGAAAATAACAAATAAAAAAGAGATCAAACAGAGAACTTTTTTTTTTCCCTGAGTAAGAACACTGACACAGAGCAAAACAAAAAAGTTGCTGTTTATTATCACCAATGTTTTATATAAGAAAGAACATTTAGTAACCCCATAAAAGGACAAGGACACAGAATGGACAGCTCTTTAAATTGAGCCAATTTAACTAATGAAAAACTCACCAGATTACTCTTATTATTCTTATTTTCCCAGACTATAAAACTGTTGCCAAACCGGAGACCAGAGAGCGGGTCAGAGTCTGGGGATCATTCGTATGGGCTACAATTCCAGGTCTAGTTTCAGGGCCTTCTTGTCACAAATTTCATTTAAATTTAGAAAAATAGACCTGACCTAATTAGATGAGTCTGGTCTTCAAACTATCACATAATCCACTACCGGGATTAAGTGAGTGGTTGTGCGTTTCTGTGTTTGATAGGTTAAGTTGGGAGAAGGAAGAGACAAGCGCCTTCTCCCATCCTCCCATCCTCCATTAACAATTCTGTGGAGGGAGTGAGGACCAGGACAGCTAGGTGCTTACCAATATGTCTTTTTCCAGTCTTCCTTAGGAACAGAATCCTAATTCTGTTGAGGTCGGCAGTGTGTACAAAACTCCTTCATTTATCAACTTCCCTTGCAGAACGTGGTGACCAGGTGTCACCGTTCTGGCCAATGAGCTGCTACAGAAATTATTGGTGAGGCTGGAGGAAAGTGTGCTTCAAAGGCGGGACATGCTCAGCTGCCTTTGTCCCCCCATGCCTGGCTCTTTATCTTGCCGGGAATAAAATTATGGCTGCTCAGTATATAGTTTAAGATGCTGAGTCAAGGCCCCCCCGAATCACAAGCCCGTGCCACTATATGTTTGAGATGCTGAACCAGTGCAATTAATTGCCCACCCCAGGATTCCTCATCATGTGAGGAAAATATAGCCTTTTATGTTGAGGCCACTACAGTCAGATCTCCCACCGGCAACCAAACTCAATTCTAATTCATACAAATACGATAAATAGAAAAAGGAAGAAATACCCTTTCCTCAGTAGCAGAATAGAAAAAAAATGGTAATAGGAAGAACATACTCGTTTACATCATAAAGACTGCTAGATCATTACATTGGTGTCATAATATGTCAGTGTGTTTTGTTTGGAATTTAAAAGCATAATCCAGATAACCTCATTATTTGTCATTACATATATGATAGTAGACCGAAATATAAACATGCACAACACGTGTTGTGAGTTGTATTGTGTCCCCCTCGGAAAGATACGTTGAAGCCTAACTCCCTGTACCTCAGAATGTAACCTTATGTAGACTCGTGATCATTGCAGAGACGATTAGTTAAATTAAAATGAGGTCATTCTGGATTAGGACGGGCCATAATCCCAATGACCAGTGTCCTTATATGAAGTGGCAAGAGAGACACCAGAGGAAGAAATACCACGTGACAACAGAGGCAGAGGTGGGCAGGATGCAGTTGCAAAAGCTAACGGATGGCATGGGTCACCAGCCACCATCGGAAGCCAGGCGGAGGTGAGCGAGGACCGCCCACAGTGGGAGGGAGCTTGGCCCGGCGACACCTTGATTTTGGACTTCCAGATTCCCAAACTGTAAGAGAATACATTTCTGTTGTTTTACATTACCCAGTTCATGGGACTGTGTTACAGGAACCCCAGGAAGCAAATACTCGCAAACCAAAATATTGTTACTCGCGGATGCTAATGCACTTTGAGTTATATTCAAGGTAATTGTAAATCTAATTTGAAAACTTGTTCCAATTATAGAGTTTCTGATTTTTGGTATTAGGTAATATAGAAACACTTAAAGAAGAAAATAAAAATTGCCTACAATCCCACAAGGAACCACTAATTTTTGCAGCATTTGCTTTCAGTATTTTGTGTATGGAAGTTGCGCATAATATTTGTAAGACAGTGTAGACTTGTGCCTGTGTATTTGTTATGTGTGTGTGAGAGAAACAGAAAGACATTGTGTAAATAAATAACTGTTATATTCCTCTGTCCCTCCTCCCTCCTCCCTGACCCCTCCCTTCCTCTTCTGTTTCTTTCTTCTACACATATTTAGACAGCACTCTGAATGTCTAGGCACTCTTCTGAGTGCAAGGGATACAGTGGTGAATATTTCAGGCAACATTCCTCCTTTTATGTGTTTTACACTTCGGTTCACTATACAGAATACTTAGCCTGGCGTTTCAAAATAGCGTGTGAAAATGAGGGAGCACCTGGTGTCATGGTGTTCATCTGCCGGCACAGACACACATTGGAGGGTTTGAGGAAGGCTTCCTGGAGGAGGCCAGGTCTCAGCTGGGGTCAGATGGGTGGAAAGCAGCAGGGAGCCAGGAGAAGAGCAGGGATGTTCCAAACCAAGGGAGAAGCTGCTGCAAAGACCAGGACAACAGGGAACAGGACGTATTTGAAGAACATAAAGAAGTTCGGTATTTTCAGAGCATTCGGCGGAGGTGAGCATTGGCCAGACCATGAAGGACCTTCTAAAAGCTGCTTAAAATTTGGACTCTCTCTTAATATAGATTTTACGTAGATTTTATGCGAGGATTTTATGATGTAGATGAAGTGAAAAGGGAGAATTTTACGTGATGAAGTGAAGAGATCAGGGTTGCAGGAAGATCCGATCTGCTGGCACTGTGGAGGATGTTTTGGAAAGGGTCGAAGCCGCAGAAGTGGTCTGTGGAAAACGATGGGCGCCTGAAACGGGGTTTAAGGGTAAAGATGGGGACATCACCAAGAGATAAAAAGGGGAAATAGTAGTTACTGGCACAACAAACTCAATCAACCAGCCAAACAGCAAGTGAGGAGGAAGGAAGTGGATGAGCCGGGTTAATCCCGGAGCTCGGCGTTGGCCTGCTGGGTGGTCGGCGGGCTGGCTGTGAGTCATCACAGCAGATGCTAGAAGGAGAGAGCGTGCGGGCCATGGACGCGAAGGCGCTCAGGAGCATCTGACGTTTGGAACTTAAGGAGATTGTGGCGCATCCATGCAGATAGACACTAGGGGAATATGGCTAATGTTTAGTGAAGAATTTGGAGCCAGGGACGCCTGCGTGCTTCAGTCAGTTAAGCGTCTGCCTTCAACTCAAGTCACGATCACGGGGTCCTGGGATCGAGTCGCACGTTGTCGTCGGGCTCCCCGCTCAGCAGGGAGCCTGCTTCTCCCTCTGCCTGCCACTCCCCCTGCTTGTGCTCTCTCGCTCTCTCTCTCTCTCTGAAAAATAAATAAATAAAATCTTTA
Source organism: Ursus maritimus (assembly GCF_017311325.1). Lineage (NCBI taxonomy): Eukaryota > Metazoa > Chordata > Mammalia > Carnivora > Ursidae > Ursus > Ursus maritimus. Next base: position 51,302,524 of record NW_024426552.1, read on the forward strand.
ATAAAAAAAAAAAGAATTTTGAGCCAGAGACGTGCATTTTGGAGTTGTCAGTGCATTTCTGATGGTCTTTGGGAATGACACAAGTGCCGATGGAGAATGTGAAGACTAAAAAGGGAGTGGTAGACCGAATTCCGAGCAACGTCAGGATTTAAGGGTCAAGTAGGATAAACATAACTAACTTAGAGCAGAGACAGCAAAGCAAAAGCCAGAGTGGAGAGAGAACAAGGAGCGTTCAATACCATGGAAGGCAAGTGGAGACAGCATTTCATGGAGAAAACCATTACTCAGGTGCAGTGATTAAAACAATTAAGTTCTGGCAAGAGAATTGGTAGATCACTGGAAATTACGATGCGTCTAGACAAAAATACCTAATTTATGTGAGCTTGTAGTCTATGAAAAAGGCAACATTTGAAATTGATGGTAGAGAAGACGGATTATTTAGTAAATGGTGTTGGGTCAAGGACTAGTTGTATGGAAAGATATTTATACCTTTCAAAAAGAAATGATCTTTTCTTCTTTCTTTATACTAGCAAAATTTCCAAGTGCACCAGACATGTAAATACTTACAAACTAAAGTCACAAAAGTAACGTCAAGTGCTGTAAGTGAAGCAGTGACACGGTGTTGGGATGGGGAAAGTCATTCTAAGCGTGACTCGAAAGCCAGAAACCATCAAGGAAAAGATTGATACAGGTACATACAAACTTAAAACTTTTCTATAGAAAAAATATAAAATGGAGCTAAACAAAAAGCGGGAAAAACTTGCAATATATATGGGGAAAGACTGCTGTCTCCTGTAGACAAGGCCTAAAACCGTAAGAGGAGCTGGTAAGTGCCTCGGTATAAAAGCCTGTGGAAATGTGATTAGGCTGCCCACAAAAGCGAAGACATATAAGGATAATGATTATACAAAAGATTTTAAGATCCCTGGTAATAAGGGAAATATGAATAAATGCAACAATAAAATAGCCTTCATTGCCTGTGAAGCTGAAAAAGATTCAAGCAGATGGTCAACAGCCAGTGCTGGGGTGTAAATGGGTACAAATGTCCTTCGTTTTCTCAAGGGGCAGAATGGCAAACGGGCTTGGAGCCAAGCTGCCTGAGTTTGAACGCCAGCTCTACTGCTCTCCCCCTGTGACACCAACTTACTTTACCTCTTACTGTCTCAGTTTCGTCATCCATTATAGGGGGCTAATAATAATAATAATGATAATAATAATATCTACATCATAGGTGTGAGAGGAAAACATGCACTAATATGTGTCAAGCACCTGGTGCTTGGCAGAAAGTAAGAGATCAGTGCTGTCGTTACTTTCATTTTCTCCCCTCTAAACTTGAATTCTCTTGCCATCATTTTAACATGTGTCTCGCATTCAGGAATATCTTCAATGTTTCTGCTCCATTGTCCTTCCATCCCACATTCTTGCATTTTTGATAAATTTAATTGTCAGTATTTCAAAAGCATTTTATACAAAAAAAAATTTGTAGACAAATTTTTAAAGGACTAGAAACTAAACATTATTTTCTTATTTTTTTAAAGATTTATTTACTTATTTGAGAGAGAGGGAGCGAGAGAGCAGGGGGTGGGGGGATGAGCTGAGGGAGAGAGAGTTTTCAGCAGACTTGCACGTTCAGCACAGGGCCCCACGCGGGGCTCGATCTCACCACCTGAGATCTCAACTTGAGCCGAAACCAAGAGTCCCAACACTTAACCAACTATGCTACCCAGGCGTCCCAGACATTAAATTTTCATATTCAGCCTGTATAACTCAAACCATGCCTGAGTTTAAGAGGTGTTTGGGTTTTTTTTTTACTTTTAATTTCATAAGAGAAATAAGGGTTTTCTAGCCTGCTACATTTTACAGACACCAGGTTTTGTTCATTTGAGTTCTTCTTCCATAGGAATCATTCCTCGAGAGTAACTTAGGAATTCAGAATGAATGCAACCTGTTTCTGAAAGACTTTCTCAAACATTCCCACTATGTTCTCATTTGCAAAAGGAATCTGGCATCATTGATAATATTTACTCATTTTTAAAAATCTCTTAGCAAAGGAACAAATGTAATTCATGAAACCATTTTAAACCAATATTTATTTAGTGATTTCCAGTTTATTGAGCCCTTAAAATATCTCACTGTTGGAGTCTCACAACAATCTCATAAATAATCAGAAGTGCTTGGTATCTCCAGTGTTCAAATGAGGACGGCGAGGTTCAGAGACATGATGTAAATTACCTAATGTCCTGCAGCAAGAAAAGACTCCAGCCTGGTGCTGGAGTCTACGTTCCGGTATTTCTGTTTTACTTATTCTATTTCTAGTTTTGTTCATGCATTTCTTTGCTCCCATGGTTGTGATTAGCTTGGTCTTCAGAAGGGAGGGCAGGAGGGGTGCAGGGTGATGAGACAGAGCAAGAAGGAGCAAGACTATAGCCCAGACGGCACTGTTTCTTTTCTACATTATTCAACTACCGATCACAGGACAGTGTATCTCAGACGGTATCGAATGGCACTGGAGTGTCATTGCGTTCTGCTCATAAAATGCAAGTAACATAGAACTTCCAACTTAAAACATTTTTCATATTTATTAAGATCATGTTTGTTTTTAGCAGATACTACTAATCCAAAAGTAAGGGCACTTTGAAGAAATCATTCTTAGTGCTCAGAGGTAAACTTAAAAGATCTGCTTCCTAGTTAAGACACCCATCGTCCTGGGATGCCTGGGGGGCTCCGTCAGTTAAGCGTCTGCCTTCAGCCCAGGTCATGATCCCAGGATCCCAGGGTCCTGGGATGGAGATGGAGGCCTGCCTCTGGCTCCCTGTTCAGCGGGGAGTCTGCTTTTCCCTCTGCCCCTCCCCCTGCTTGCGATCTCTCTTTCTGTCTCACACTCACTCTGTCTCTCAAATAAATAAATAAGTAATCTAAAAAAAAAACAAAAATAAAAAAATAATAAAGTTTATTCTCTTTTCTTCGGCATGCACTTGCATATTAAAATGCTAAGTAGGTAACATGCTAAGTCAAAATGTAGCTTCTACTCAATACAAGTAATGTGGGGGCAAATCCAAATCAACGCAACAATAGGTTAAAAAAAGCCACAACAGACAACTGTCTCCATCCACAATAGGTCATTCTCCACCTTCCAAAGAATGTGAGTTGTAATCACTTAGTGATAAGAGAAACAAGGAGGTTGCCGGTGACTGTAGAGCCTAGAAGCTGTCAATGGGATCTGCAAAAACACTGTGTTGGTGGCTCTTTGACTGAGAGAAGTGTTTTCAACACCCCTGGTGGTCACTTGGACTAAGTGCCACCTACTAAGGGATTTATGGCTTAAATTCCCAAAGCATTGGAGCATCGTACTATTCCTGAAGCATTTTTCACTCTTCTTCTTAGCTGACCGTGGTCAGCTACCTGGTCTCGAAAATATCCTTTCTTGCCTCGTAAGATAACTCTTTTAGCTTCACTTGAAATAAAAGTTGAGGAGCACCTGGCTGTCTCAGGCAGTAGAGCACAAGACTCAGGACCTTGGGGTTGTCAGTTCAAGCCCCACATTGCGCGTAGAGATTACGGAAAAATACTAATACTAATAATACTAATAATAATACTAATAATAAACATAAACTTAATAAAGAAATAAAAGTTGGACTGGAATGAACTAGAGCTGTTCACTAACCTTCACAGCCCACTGAAAGATCTTGGTAAGAGACGTATCAGTATATTTAAGGAGCGGAAAGGTGAGTGTGTGTGTAATTTGTTTTCAGCTACTTTCTCACTGGGGCAGAGCAACTATAACACGTGAGAAGGAAGGGAGGGAGGGAGGGTGGGAGGGAAGAAAGGAGAGAAGAAGAAAGGAAGCAAGGAGGAAAGGAAGGATGGAGGGAGAGAAGAAAAGAAAAAAGAAAAAAGAAAAAAGGAAAGGGAATCAGCAAGACACTGGGACAGTAAGATACCGTGGCTAGTGCGGCACACCACCCGACCTGTCTGGCCACTCGCGACCTGTTCTTTCTCCTCTGAGGTTTGCTGTGCAGAATTTCAGGGCAGGGACTGAGCCAGAGAGCTGGCTCCTCCCTCCTCCCTTGTCTTCCAACTGTTCTAGCACCCCTTCCCTCCCCTGAATGCCGCATAATGCTGGAAAGTCCTTTTCCTTACCTCAGGCCCGGTTTTGTCTTGATGAAAATGTTCAAGTATGCCCAAAAGTTCAGAGTGTTTGATTCTGCAAAATAAAAATAAATAAAGCTAATGTCAAGACGGATCCAACTTAGGACACACTGCATGAACAATGCAGTTGGCACATTAGATTGCCAAACTATATATTTATAAACATACCTACCTTACGATGATATATTTTATACAAAACAAATTCTATCTCTATTCTGAAAGAACACACACAGAAATGGCTGACAAATATTAGCTCCTCAATGGAATGGGAGCACAGGGAAGGAGTTTTATTTTGGTAGTATAACTGATTTTATACTACACTTCATTTTTCATATTATGTGTAAATAATATTCTTTAAACAAGCACGGATTACTTCAGTAATTTTTTAAAAAGAAAAACAACAGGGAAATTCAAAAATACAGAACTGGATAACCAAAAATGAAATTAATCATTTCAGAGGAATGTGCATAAAACCTGTCCTGGTCCATCTGATAAGAATTCCTAACCCTCAGGCTTGCTCCAGGCAAAATTTCCAAATAGAAACAATATTTCAATAAAAAGAACAAGGAATGTTTAGAATAAAGATATTTTTATCAATCCTGATAACACATAAAGTAGCTCACCTGGATTGTTTCTCCCAGTCGTACAAAGCAAGCCTCTATGTGCAAGGAAACAAGACCACCAAATACAAAGAGAATGGGAGTAAGAAGAGCAGGTCCTTTAGAATGCATGGAATCATGAGTCACTCTATAGGGATCTGAGGCCTCTGTTTAGCATGCATTTTCTTCTTTTATTGCCCAAATTGCACTAGCAGAAAACTTTGGTGCAGGGTTCTTAGCATGGGGCCCATGGTCCCCCAAGGCATCACTGAATAGAGAGAATTCAGGAAGTTCATGAACTTGGAAGAGGAGAAAGTTACTTCTCTATTTTCACCAAAATCTAATAGAAATTTAACAGTCCTTTAATTACGAATGTTGGCAACCACTACTGTCGCATCAGCGGTACCTGTAACTTTCCCACCAAAGAAATCACAGATATTTTTATATCATATTACAGTTGTGGCATATATCTCAAAATATTATTTATTCACATTATCACTTCAAAATTATAGTAGTTGTTATGTCTGTTGCTAGATATTGTAATTTCATGCTTTAATAAAGCAGCACAAATGTGTTTTTAAAAATATTTTGACAACTGTATTTGATTATTCTTGATTCCCTCAAGTTCCCATACATTTTATTATATAGATCTAAATATATTCTCCTATGAACGGGCCCACAGATTTGTCAATTCACGAGATTGCCAAAGAAGTCCACGGCACAAAGTTCGTCTTGCTGCCCTACACTCCCTAGGGGCCGATTCCCTTTAGGTGCCTCTCCTCTCGTTCCCACATTGCCCGTGGAAACCGCTCTCCGAGGCCTTCCCACCAGGTCACCAATATCAGTTTCTTTCTCCCACTACCCAGCACAGTGACTGATAGAGAATATACGGGCAAGAAAAGTACTCACGGTTTGTTCGAATGAATTAATGGTTTACTGTCTGAACTCACTTGTTATCGCCAGTGGAATAAAACAGGATCCCATGAGATAAATCTCATTTCTCCATCTGAGATTAGACCTCTGGGAGGCAAGCTTCACATGTGCAGACTCCTTCTACTACTCTGGCAAGACTTCTGGACGAAAAGGCCAACACATCATCAAAACTGATTTAGGAATGACAAACTCCATATGACCACATTTTCAGCCACACATGCAGATTATGAACTGCTTTGCAAGAATTATCACAACTTTTTGTTTTGACAAATATGGCAGAAGATGAAGGTCTTAGAGCCTGCTGTCCCTGGAAATCATATTGTTAGCTCCGTATTTTCCTGGGCGTTTGAACCTGAAGTCTGCAATAACACTGATACCTACAAAACCCATTGTCCTCAAATGCACTGGAACAAAACAAAACAAATGCACTGAAATGGAACAAAAAACAAAAACAAAATCAAATCGGTAACCTGCACAGTGGGGTTCTAGCCCTAATTAATCAGGTCATAGTATTTCTGCGTGCTGCATGGACCCTTAGGTCCCACTGAAATTTTCAAATGCTTTGCACCTGTGAGGTCAGACACAAATGATCGAGTCTGGCCGCCCTGCAGGAAATGCCTGTCCCGTCTGACTACACTGTCAGACGTCACTGCCAACTGCTGAGCAGCACTACTCCCAAGTCCCACTTAGAGGGCAGGACAGGATCGTGAAAGTCCCGGATTATCACCAGTCAGCTATTCCTAGAGCAATGCTCATGATTAAACAATTCAGCCAAACTGAACAGAGGCTGAAAGGCACCATCCTACACACGGACACATACATGTTTGCGAGTGAGAAAAACGATAAAGATGGAATCACAATCGGTGATCAGTGGGCAAAAGATGTGACTCGGGGACACCACGAGGCTTTAAAAACCTGTGTGTGTATTTCTAAAAGAAGTGTGTAGTGAAATGCAAATGGTCTGCTTTGGTTAAACTTTGGGGAGCAAAGAAGCATGATAATAGGCTAAACATTTTTTTTTTAATGCAGCTAGAGACCAAATCAAAGATTGTGCTGTGTTGGTCTTGCAGGAATGTGCGTGGATCAGGCACCAGCGCCTCACCCCGCACCGACTAAAGCAGCAGTGCCTCAGGGCAACACCTTTGTTCTCCCCTTCAAGGATTACTGCTGCGAGGCTTGCTGTTGCTCATAATTAGTGCCCGCTAATTATAGTAAATAACACGTGCAGTAACATATCATGAAAAAAACGTGCAATAGCGAAGCTAAAATGGAATTGGGAGAAATAAGTTCCTTTGGCTCCTGTGGTTTACAGCAACAAGTCAAATGACGCTGCCAAAATTGCACATCACCAGCTATCAGGCGGGTGTAGATTACTGTGCGCATTGACACTGGCTTTCCTAAGGAGCCGGTCACCGTAGAAAAGCACTTGCTCTGAAATGCAACAGGGCCAGTTTTCATTACGGAGTCATAAAATCTAACCTACAGACCTTTTGCCCTTTGCTGTTTAAAAAAACGAATAAAGCACAGAGCTTATTACTGATTTTACTGCGACGCCAAGGAGTATTCTGAGAACACATGTTGAGAAGTTATAAGAAATTATACAAAAAACTAAAATAGAAGTGGACAGGGAGTTACCTCCAATAAATTTTACTTGAGATGCTCAGTGTTTTTCCTAATTCAGCTTAGGGAACGGATTGTTCATTAATGTGATTTATTGCGCGAACATATCCAGATTTTTATATTCCCCCCAACGTATTGTGATGAGCACTGGGTATTATATGCAACTAATGAATCACTGAACACTACATCAGAAACTAATGATGTACCATATAGCTAGCGGAACATAATTAAAAAAAAGAATTTAAAAATCAAGAAAAAAATTAAAAGGACTTGAATATAGTGTGAATGAAGGGGAAAAGTAACCAGAAACTGACATTGTAGCTTGGTTGCTTGTTTCTTTTGTTTTGTTTAAATCATCACATTAATTAACCATTTACCAGTAGTGATCGCCTGGGCTAGACAATGGTGTGGACAAGACAGACTGCTTCTGTACAATTTCTGGCCTGCTAGCTGAAGTTCTATCATTTTCTTTCCCATTCAAAAGAAAAAGCTTATCAGGGTGTAAATAATGGGAGTGACATTATTATAGAATAACTTTAAATCCACTTTTATTTATAAAGCTGTAGACTTTGCAAACCTGAGTTCTTTTACCAAGTCACCACATTCTCCTCGGTTTTCCTTTGTCTCTCTGTCTGCTTTCTCTGTGGATTTTTCTCATCTCCCCTTGTCTCTTACTACTGGTGTGTCTCAGGACACAGTCCTTGGGCAGCTTCTCTTATCTGTCCAGACAGCCTCCCTCATGTTTCTCTCATTCTCATGTAGTCCCATGGCCATAAATACTCTCCACGTGCCAAGGATTCTCAAATTTCAATCCAGCCCAGATCTCTTCTTTGAACTGCAGATTTAAATATTCAATTGCCTAACCACTATCTCTACCTGATGTCTAAGAGCCATGTCAAACTCCACATGTCTAAAACTGGGCTTCTGATCTTCCATGGCCCACCCTGCCAAACATGCTTCCTTGGTCCCCCAGTTGCTCAGGTCCAAATTGCTGCACTCATTTTCATTCCTTTGTCAGACCCCATTCTCTTTTGCATCCTACATTTGATTGTAAATCCTATCACCTGCACCATCAGAATATATCCCAAATCTAACCCCATTCAGTGCTACTACTTTTGTCCAAGACATCCTCATTCTTGTCCAGGATTATTACAATGACCTCCTAATCATTCTCCCTACTATTGCCCTTGCCCCCTTCCCATATATCGTCAACAGAGCAGCAGAGGGATCCCTTCAAAATGAAAGTCAGATCATGACACTCCTTTGTTCAAAAATCTCCAAGGGCTTTCCGTGTGTTCAGCGCAAAAGTCAAAGGCTCCCAACAGCTTGTGAGGCTCTATCTTCTCTGGCTGTCGGTTACCACTCTGACCAAGGACACTGGATCCAGTTAAGCAATCCTGTCCCTTTTCCTCTAACACCCCAAGTCTCTTCTTCCTAAGAGGTTGTGCACTCTCCCTGCCTGTGATGCTCTTCATTCGGGTACTTACATAACCAAGTTCCTGTCTCTTCATTGAAGTCTTTGACTCAATGCCGCCTTCTCAGTTGGAGCCTTCACTAACACCCTAGGGAAAAAATGCAACACCCCATGCACTCTCGCCCTCTTTTTTCCCTTCATTTTTCCCCTACTACTTACTACCAACCAATGAATTGTTCTTGGCATTTGTCGTGTTTATACTGTCTCTTCACAATAGAAAATGGGTTCCAGGGGGGTGTCGTATCTTTCTGTTTTGATCACTGTTACTCAAGTATTTAAGAAGTACCTGGCACATGATAAGAGCTCAAGATTTCTCAAATAAAAAAAAAAAATGGAACTAATGATTTGGGGCCTATATCATAACTATTGATAGAAATCATTGTTCTAGAGTGATGGTCCAGACGGGAGTAAAGTAGATTAATATTACAAGATAATTAATGTATCTCAGTATCTCGTTCATTGCCAAGACATAGCTAATGAAACAAGCAATAACTAAAGATTGAATTGTTTGTTTTTGTACTTACCTAGTTGGAGCAAGTTATAAAGTTATACACCTAAAAAGTATTTTATGCCTCTTTGTAGTAAATCCTCTGTCCTCAGTCTTAGTTCCCAGAAAGAAGGGATCTGGTTTCCATTTTGTCTCTTCTGGAATGTTGTATAAATGGAATCATGCAGTGTGTACCCTTTTTGTGCATGGCTTCTTTCAGTTAGCAAGGGGCCTTTTTTATATTCATATTACTGTGCAGAAGTTCTGCAGTTGTTTGGTTTGACTTTTGTTTGCATATGAAAGTCCCGCACCGTTTTTAAAAGGGTCTCTATCTCTACTTAATGACCCTGATACTATTATAAGACATCCACTGACCACCTATGTGTGGCCTATTTATTGGCTTTCTATTCTGTTAGAGTGATCTGTATCTGCTTACGCCATTAGCACACTTTCTGATTACCATCAGCTTTTCCATTTCTACAACACACACACACACACACACACACACTGCTGAGAATTTGATTTGGATTGTGCTAAATCCATAGACCGATTTGGGGAAAAGTTGCCATCTTAGCAATAGAGTCTTTCAACCCATGATAATAATAAATATTGTAAAATAAATACTATTTCCTTAACTCCTCCGCAATTTCTATCAGCAATATTTTGCAGTTTGTAGTCCTGCCCTTATTTTGTGACATTGGTTGCCAGGCACTTCATGTTTATTGATGATATTAGAGTAGCTATCTTAAAATTTCTCTTCTAATTGTTTATTGCCAGTGCATAGATATAAAATTGACTTTCATATATTTACTTTGTATCTCACCATCTTTTAATATTTATTAGTTCTAGTGGCTGTTTGACGACCAGATACTCTGCAAAGCCAGCTTTTCCTTTCAAATATATATATATATTAGAGCAATGGTGGAAGAGGTCATACACCTTTTCTTGTTCCAAATCTTGAGGGGATGGGACTCAGAATGTCAGCCATAGATTGGTCTTTATCACATTGAGGAAATTTCATTCCATTCTTATTTTTTGGGACTGTTTATCAGGAATGGATGTCGAATTTTTTAAAATGTTTTTTGACCTCTATTTATTTGTTCTGTTAATATAAATTCCTCCGATTGATTTTTGAATCTTGACTCAGCCTTGCATTTCTGGGATGAATTTCACTTGGTTGTGATTTGTTATCCTTTTTATAGATTGCTGGATTTGATTTGCTGATATTTCATTAATGATTGTTGCATCAATATTAATGAAAGATAATTGGTGTGAAATTTTCTTTTCTTCTAATGTCTTTCTCTGATTTTCGTGTTAGATTAATGCTGACCTCAAAAAATGAGTAAGTGGGTATTCTCTCCTCTTCAGTTTTCTGGAAGAGTTTGTATAGAATTGGTATAATTTATTCTTTAAATGTTTCATCGGATCCATTTCTGAAGCTACTTGGGCATGGATATGTGTGTGGGAGTGAGGGAAGTGACAAGACTTTTAACTGCATATTCAATATCTTTAACAGCTATAGCTTTACCAAGGGTATTCCTTTTTAGGTAGACTTTGGTAATTTTTGCCATTTAAGGAATTATCCCAATTTGTCTAAGTCAGGTGAGTTTTTTTGTCATAAATTGGTTCAGAATACTTTTTATATTATATTACAACTATTATATTAATAGTTGTAGAATTTATTGTGTTGTGATTTTTTTCATTACTGATATTAGTAACTTTTTGTTTTCCTTTTTTTTTTTTCCTGATCTTGCTGGCTATTGATTGCTCCAAAGAACCAGGTTTTAGTTTCATTGATTTTTTTCCTATTTTTTTATTTCTAATTTATTGATGTCTGCTCTTATCTTTATTATTTCTTTTCCTCTGCTTCCTCAGTGTTTAATTTGCTCTTCTTTTCTGATTTTACAAGGTGGAAGATAGAGCATCGAGTTCACACCTCCTTTTCTAACATAAGTATTTAACACTGTACTACTTTAAATGTAGCCTACAAATTTTTAAATGTTTTTTCATTCATTTTAAACTATTTTAAAATTTCCATTGTGACTGCTTTGTTGGCTCATACATTGCTTAGTATCATGTTAACTGACAAATATTTTAGGATGTTAGAGTAGACATATTTTGCTTAATGTATTGTGAAGCTCTGCTAGTAAGTGCATACTCATCTAGGTTTGCTTTGTCATCTAGATAAACTGACCACTTTGTAAGTATGTAATACCCATTTTTATCACTAGTAAGTTCCTATCCTTAAGTCTGCTTTGCCTGACATTAAAATGCTCTTGTTCTCTTTCTTTCTCCTTTCACATCTCTATCTCTTTTTCAAAATTAGTATTGCATGGTAGAATAAAGAAGCTATGTCTTCTTTAAAACCTTGCTTAGGGCTAACTGTGCCTCTATAAATTACAGCCACTTCCACTTTAAGCCTTAATAATATACTTATTGGAAACGTTTTATGTGCTACAATCGTTGTTTAAAAGTGATGAGTTACCCTCTTGGTTGAGGTTCAGTTGTATCTTACAATTATTCGTAATAACAGCGCTTAACACGTAACAGTAAGTTGCAATGTCTAGTACATCATAATAAACAAATAATTCGTTCCATTAATGAACATTTTCAATGGATACGTATTTTTGTTGGAGAAAGTATGAAGACAGACAAAATAAAAACTCAGTGCCTTACATAAAAATGTAATTGTAAAGTTTCTGTTATTCAGTTCCTCATAAACAGGAAAGTTGAAGGGGTTAAGGCAATGGCTAAATATATGAGAAAGAGAAACATATTTTCAGCAGAGCTGAGGTCCTTTGCAAAAGTATGTTTGGATTGTATGGGTTCTATAAGTCTCAAAGCACCTAGTAATCCATGTGAGTGATCTTGGGAATGAGAGGCAAACAGCTTGCCCTTAAGAACATAACGTATGGCTGGTATATTTTATCATCCATGGCACCTACCAGAGCTCTTTGTATGTGGTAAGTATTCACTGAATCTTTGTTGAAGTTGGGAATGAGTGAATGAGGAAGGGGAGTGTGATATGATGGCAAAGTGGGCCCTATACAATTAGAATGATTAAATATCAATTTGCATGAATTCCCTGTCATAGGCTAAAAATTCCTGTACACAACAAAGATTAAAGTACTATAAGAAATTCAAATAATCTGAAAAAATACAAGTTAATAATAAGTTTATTTCACCTAGACAATGCAAATTAGTAAGTCAATAAGTCATGTTTTGTGTTTAAGTGTCTTCTTTGCAATAGAAATTGATTAAAATGCCAGTGGTTCTAATGAAGAAGTGAGATTAAAAGTGTTTAACCAATGGTAGGCAATATTTTGGAGGATGCATCAAGAGACTGTATGAGAACATTTCTGGGAAATATCTACCTGTAGTGGAAAGACCAATCTCGGTGGGGGGGGGGGGGGCAAATGGCATTGAACATTTGTCAATTTCCTCTGACAAAGGTGGAGGCTGCTCTAGACAGGGGTTTACTTCTGGTGATTGTGCCATCTCACAGGAGTCATTGTGGGGTCTTTGCCTAGCTCATTGGCTGGAGGGTACCAGAATAGTGCACCAAAGGTATCCACCCAGATTACCTTGGAGAGGGGCCAATGGGAGCAGGGACATTTGGAGGGCTTGAGCAATAGTTATTTACCAACCAAAATAAAAGTATCAATATTTTGAACAACAGGTATAATGTATAATTGTGAATGCTGGTCCTGATTACGTAATTATGGCATCCTGTCCACAGAATCTAGCTGCCAGGTTGTTAAGACAAGGCTGGCTTCACGGGTGTGTGATTTGTGTAATCTCATAAGCCCTACACTTAGGAGGACTTCACACTTAGTTTAATGGTTAGTAGTTGTCGTATTACAATTATTAATAATTTTTTAACAAAGATCCCCACATTTTCATGCTATACTGAGCCCCACAAGTTATGCAGCTAGCTCAGTGTGAGGATACTCAAGCAGCTTTAAGGGACAGGGTCATGTGATAATGAACTATGCCTTCCGATCAACAACCAGTGAGGAACAGAAGATTCCTTCCAGCAACGACGCACATGGGGGTCTTGAAGCTGGATCCTCCAGCCCCAGTCAAGCCTTCAAACAACTACAGTCTTGTTGACATCTTGATTGTGACCTCATGAGAAGCCTTGAGCAAGCACCACCCAAATAAGCCACTTCCAGATTCTTTACCCACGAAGAATGTGAGATAATATATGTTCTTTTTTTAAAACCACTAAGTTTTGCAGTAATGTTGATAGAGCAATAAATAACAAAACAGAGGGATTTTAGAGACTAATCCTGAAAGCAACATTGTCTTTAACCCACATTCCATTAATCAAAATCTAATGACATGGATTCAACCATCTGCAAAGGTGAAAAATCAAGATATTTTTGTGGCCTGAAGAAGAGATTGATGAGTATAGAATCATCCCCAGAGACAGTCTGCTAGAAATACTCATGCCCATGTGGTAGAATCTTATTAATCTACACAACTTAAATATAAGGCTGAGAAGAAAATGGACTGAGAAGAGGAAGCCAGTACAAAATACCAGAGTCCAAGATCTTAAGGATGACCCAGGGCTTAATACAAATACTACGGAGTTTAGTTAGTCCATCTTTGCTAGAGATGAAAAAGATTTCATTTTTAAAAAACATTCTTTTCGTCAAAGCTTAAACACACTTTTGGAGTTCCCATTAATATAATCAAGGGCTTATAGTCTGAAAAATTTTGGTTCTTCAGTATTGCATGTTAGTTCTTGATCTCGGGCAGGTTACTTAATCATCCAGATCCTTCAACTCTAAAATGGGGAAAAACATGGGCTTATTTCAAGAGATTATTGGGAGGGTCATGTGAAATTATAGCACTTACCACAATGAAACTTAATAAGCACTGAGCAAATATTAAGTATGATTTCATTAAAACCAGAAAGACAGTAGCAATGGTGAAGATAATACATAGTGATAGAAACAGAGAGTCAGAGGAATTAAGCTTTTCCTGAGAAACACTAAAATCATTTTATTAGATGCCCAAAGTCATATATTGTTCATCGAATATGTATTTCTTCGGTAGCTACTATAAACTAGATATATACGGTGGCAAGTACAGGGACTGTGCAGACCCATCAGTTGGGGTGCTCAGAGAGAACCCTAGAGAAGATAAGACGATGAACATGTGGCTACAATGTGAATAGCGGTCACAGGGGATAAAAGGTAATGGAGGACCGATGAGATGAAGCTAATAGGCTCCTACAATAAAGGGGGTTCAGAGAAGACTTCTCTGAAGAAGTCATCTCTAAGCCATAGATTGAAGGTGGAGTACATGTTCTCTACCTAAGAATGTGCCAGAGAGGGACTGTGGTCAGGCTGGGCATCTTTCAGGCAGAGGGAACAGCAGAGATATTGGACTGAACTGGGCTTCCAAAGAACAAAGAAACAAAGGAAGGTAGGATATCAACAACAAAAATCCCCTAACTGATGGTTTATGGAACCCAAATGAATTTTGGATGGAAGCCAAAACAGGAGGTAGATGGAGAAATAGTTGAAAATTTCAGGGAGAGTTAAAAGGAAAGAGGGAGTGCAGGTTATCTGGTAGAGTGACTAGAAAGATAGGAGGTCAGGCTCAAAAAGTAGGTTGTGTAAGTCAACTATCTCAAGGTGATGAGAACTCCAAGGTACAATGGAGTGGATGATCAAAACAGAAGAGTGAAAGAAGTCATTGGATATAAGACAGTGAAGGAACTGAGGCCAAGTGGAAATTTCAGTCACCCAGCCTCATGGTAAGACTTGGAGTAGAGAGGTACACTGGGAGCTGGGTGTCAGAATGATACTGGATGACCTTGGTAGAGACCTTGGTAGACAGGGTAGAGAGTGATGCTGCCAATAGTGTACATTTGGAAAGAACAGTTCGTGTTCGTTTTGTTTTGCCTTTACAAGAGAGTAATCATCTTAAAATAGCTCTTGGGGGCAATGAGTAAAACCACTCTCTGACCCTGACGTAGTTAGGATATGGAAGCTTGGGCAGCCTTCACCAAAGAAATCACATCCTAAATGTATCCTATACATCTTTGATAGAAAATTAGAGAATAATTTAAAATCAAAATGTCCCCGATTCCTAAACTGGTTACCACCAGAAAAAAAATCATCTCAATAAAGAATTTCACCTTTAATAAAATAGTGAATAGTCTTTAAAGAGAGGGCAAGGTACTTTGGATTATACATAGCATAAGCTTAAAAATATGTGTGTGCGGGGCGCCTGGGTGGCACAGGGGTTAAGCGTCTGCCTTCGGCTCAGGGCGTGGTCCCGGTGTTATGGGATCGAGCCCCACATCAGGCTCCTCCGCTATGAGCCTGCTTCTTCCTCTCCCACTCCCCATGCTTGTGTTCCATCTCTCGCTGGCTGTCTCTATCTCTGTCAAATAAATAAATAAATAATCTTAAAAAAAAATATGTGTGTGCGCATATACCTCTGTAATAGTTACAACACATACAGTTAAAATAGAGTTAATGTTATTTGAAGAACGGGGAATTTTAAGAAAGAAGCCTGCTGTTTAGATGTCCCCATTCTACTTTTTATTGTAAAAAATTAAACTCACTCATTTTAGAAACAAACATAAAAATGGCTCAAAATTTATCAGCTTTTGTCCAGAAAATAAATTAAAAATTGGTTCTGGTCATAAACACGTGTGTGTGTGTGTGTGTGTGTGCGTGTGTGTGTTTGAGAATTAAAACATACAAGAATATGCAGAACTTATAAAAGTTATGAGAACGTGCATTTTATAAAAGAAATGTATAAACACCTTACACAAGAAATTCAAACCATTGTAAGTCAAAACACATCACGATCTTACCACCTCCATACCTACATTGATCTTTGCACCCTCAATAAGATTCTCTCCAAAGTTTAATGATTTATACGTGCATGCACATTTCAAAACCTAAACCTACCAAGAAGTGTTCTCTAAACAAAGCAATTATATATTTCAGATTTAATTCCCTGTGCATTTTAATAATATTGAATTCTTTATTAAGCTACTCTTCAGGGGATAAATTGTTTGCAACAAGAAGAAAGGTAAATTCTCCCACTAATAACATCATGTTGAATAAGTTAGTCCATACTCCTTTACAAACCATGAGAGCTTCCGGGTGTTGAAACTATTTTAAAGATCACGGTCAGTAAACAACCATTATCTCCTCAAGCTGACACCAAAGGACTCCTGAAGTCAGCAAACAGTGTAGTCATCTGGATGGGAAGTAGAAACCAGTTAGCAAAATAAATCAGTCTTTAGGTCAAAGGAAGTTTATTGGGATTAGAAGAAACTAATTTATTAGAGACTAAGAAGCTGACAGTTGAGCTGGGAGGAGACGATCTCAGATGTGGAGCGGAGTTGTCTTCCATTATCCTGACAGACACACAGACAGACTCTCAGTGATGTGTCTGTGTAGTCAGCTTCACCATTATGCACGAGCACAGCGCGGAGTGTATTGTATCCAAGAAGACGGTCATGTTGCCCATGACTTACCCTTAGCCGCCACACATGCCAGAAACGTATGGGCTGGGGATCAGGCAGACTTCCTGGGCTGCGGTGACCTCAGTTCTTCGGGGGGCCTCTGGGAAGGAGGAAGGCGGCTGACCCTGGCAGCTCTCAATATAGGCTGTGCTTCCCGAAGCGTGTGGAGAACATGCACTGCCTTCCCCCTCACTCTTCTCTCCATGCCTCTGGTCAGAACTGACACATTTGAGCAAGAGGAGATTCTGAAAGGGAAATCGGCTTTCCTCCCCCAAAATCTCTATAAGGTTCAGGGAAAGATAAGATGAATTTTTAAAAATCTATGATGAAAAAAATAATTATGGACCAAGCAGATTACCCAGTGGCCCCTGCTTGTTGTGGCTTTATCCTGTCACACCTAATCGATTCACCGTCACTGCTTTTAATTGGTAGCTTCCTTTCCTTCAAGACCTCCCGTCCAACGCTGGTATCTCTTTAAATTTTTTCCCTGTTGTTTTTGCGGCTGCTGTTTATTTTTCCCCAGTGCCTCCAAGCATCAGGAGCATGGATCACACAGATAACTAGGGTTTCTGCTGTTCTATTTTAAACTCCATTTGTGAAGGTGTCCTATACTCTCACTGCCCTTGTTTTATTTTAATCCTTTTTGTCTCGCCTCATTATGTCCAAATGAACATATTCCGTTAAATCAGTGCTTGTGGCCCAGGATGTCTTTCCGACAGAGTTACACAGAGAGTTACAGTCCTGTTTCATCCTGTAACAGCAAACGTAAGAGTCAAAAGGAAAACAGTGTGTTCAAACATAGGATTGGAACCAGCCATCTCCTATTTTACAAACTTCCTCTCTGGCGCTCGCTCCAACAAGTGATGAAGTTTGAGCCCGGGACGACTTCCGCACGAGGACTGTGAACCGGCATGGGACCGAGATTAGCCACTTTTCCTTTCTCTCCTGCTAGATCCTGAAGAGAATATTTTTAACCTCTCTCAAAACACAGACTTTTGAACAGTTATTTTCCACTCCATTCCTGCCCATTGAAAGTTGAAAAGTTGCTGGCAATACACTGAATTTTTAAAAAGCCCAGGAAGCCAGAGGAGTTGGGTAAATCACCAGTGCCCTCTAGTGTTCAGAATGCGCAACACCTGGGAAACCACAGCCTCAGCCGCAGTGGCTTTGCTAACACAGCTGCAAGTCTTTTTTGTGAGAGAGAAACGTGGTTTGTTTCCATTATATTTGTAACCAAAGAGTTTCGGCTTTTCCCATAAATTCTCTGGAAACAGAAATGCTGCATTTTTCAGGTCAGGCGATATTTATTTCATCGTTATCTCTAAAAGCACAATAAAATGTAATTCTATCATTCTTGAAGGGACTAAGAACAGAACTCGTTTTGTTTGTTTTTCAAAGAAGAAACAATTTCAGCAAGGTTTTTCTCTATTTAGGGAAGGGCAATACCAATAAATTGATATAGACCCACCATTTAATGTCTGGAATTTAGTGTATATTTGTGTATGTGTGTGTATAGTTTAAATTTGTTTCTAATAAATGTGAATGTGACCTGCTTTTACTAATAGGATAATTAATTCAATCTCTAAAAACCTACAGAAGAAGCAAGGAGTTGACCTTCTTGTCCTAGAGAGCAAACAAATAAGACATTTTCAAGAGATTCCACAGGCAAAAACCATCTGTTTGAAATCACTCTGATTATGAATGCTGTTAATTCTTGGTCCCAAGGGAGGTGGCTAAAGGGTGGAATCTCTTTAAAGGTGATACATCTTCCAGAGATCCCTAAAGACTGTGTGCCTGCAGTGTCCCTCCTCCTTCCCAAGCAGCAAGGCTGTCTCCCACACCCACCCCTTCCATCCCCCCAACCCCAGCTCTGAGCCTGAGTACCGGAGTCTAACCCCCACCCCGACCGCGGTGCGCAGAGCACTGGTCCTCGGGGTGTAGTGTACCACGGACAGCAATAAGATGACTAAATGTCAGGAGGATGACTCATAAACTCATATGAAAACGCTGAAATTTGTTTAGTTTGGTCAGAGAGAGGATGATAATAGTTAGCAAATATGTGGCTCACCGAGAGGTTGTTTTAAATGGAGATAGATAAAGGATGAAGGGGATATGAAACTGATAAGGGGAGAATGACTTTCTGGAAATATTCCCCAACCCGAAATTTAGGCAAGTATGAAAGCATGTCTGAGGGAAAAAGGGAAGTTTAAATTCCAGGATCTAAATTCCAAGTCAGATAGAAGCAAAAATGATCATATGCAAAGGTGGTTAGGAGATTCTCCGGTATTCCACATTCAACACGATTGTCTGGAACGGGCTGACCTTTCCTAACAGCTAAATTAAGCAAGCAATCCCCATTCCTTTTTTTTTTTTTTTTTTACCATAAATCATCCCATCTGCACTGAAATTCTTCCCTACTATTTTTTCTTTCCATCACCTCTTTCTCCATACATGTTTACTTTTGCGTGGAATACCCTGACTTTGTTCATATGATTCATTCACTACGCTCATTTTTTCTGTAGAAATGTTCCTTCCTGCCCTGCGCCAATGGTCACCCAGAACGATGTTTTCAATCTCCTCAGCGAACTGTATATATAGCTTACAGGTTATGACAGGGGACTATTGCAATGGTGTTTTTGTACCCTCCAAGTTCATATGTCAAAAACCTAATCCCAGTGTGATGGGATTTGGAGGGGGAGCCTTGGAAGGTCATTAGGTCATGAGGATGGAGCCTCCATGAATGGGATTAGTGCCCTTAGAAGAAGAGGTCCCAGAGCAGCTGGGGCTTCTCCTGCCCTGTGAGGACACAGCAAGATGACCTCTGTAAACCAGAAACAGGATGTTTCGCCCAGAACTCAATTCTGCGGCCACGCTGGTCTCAGAATCCCCAGCCTCCAGAACAGTGAGAAATAAACATTTGTTTTTTAAATCCCTCAATCTATGGTAACTTGTTCTGGTAGCCCAAGCTGACTAAGACGTGGAGCAAAACCGCTGAGGTTTCAACAGTTCTATAAAATCAGGCAAATCACTCAACCTCCTTGTGCTTCAGTTTGTCAAGCGGGGAAAGTTATAAGACCAAGAATGAGGACTGAGTGAGTTAACATATAGTCGGAATAAAGTCTGGCATATAAAAATCACCATTAAAATGTAAATGATTTGGGGGCACCTGGGTGGCTCAGTTGGTTAAGTGTCTGCCTTTGGCTCAGGTCATGATCTCAGGGTCCTGGGATCCAGCCCCGCATCAGGCTCCTGGCTCAGCGAGGAGTCTGCTTCTCCTTCTTCCTCTGCTGCTCCCCCTGCTTGTGTTCGTTCTTTCTCTGTCTCTCTCTCCTTCAAATAAATAAATAAAGTCTTTAAAAGATAAACTATTTTTACCACAGTAGTAAGAACACATTACGTTGTGACCAAGTTTGTGTGTGTGTATATATATATAGACATGTGTATATACATACATATATCATTAAACGAGTTTTATTCTATAATAATTACCTGATGATGTGTAATGCATTCTAGTGTATTCTTTTATAGTTACTGAAAACAAATTGTGATCATGAGCCATTAAATAATTTGTTATGTCTCATTATTATTTCTTGACTCACAGTTTGAAACATAGCTCTCCGGATACAAAGCTTAGGCTATCAAGCTTCCCGCGATGTAGGAGGGAAACAGAGCGTGGGGATATGATACCTGGAGTTCCTGACAATTCCCACAGCTCTGGGAATTCTTTGTAACATTCCCAGTCCACGATGTAGCACTACCTCTTCCTGTGGGCACAGAATTTTTTTTTTTTAACTAAAGATAGTACCAACAACAACAGCCACACAGCAGCAATAATAAACCTGCCACCTTGCTAGAGTTTCCCTGTCCTAAGATAATCAAATGACAAGAGTTGCTAGTATTCTGTAAAAGATTATGTTAGAAGGTGAAGTAAGCATGTAGCTCTAGGACTTCGGTGGTGCTAAGCCGATTAGTACAACTTAGTCGATGCTAAGCAGCTAGGTCACAGCTGTTTCTCCTCTTCCTTCCAAAAACGTGCAGCCAACCAGACAAGATCCCCAAGACTGCGCATGCGTGCACGCGTGTGTGTGACACTAGAGTGTGGAACATACAACAAGGATAATTATTGCTCAATCAAACTTAAGTTTTTGTTACCAGTTTATGTTTATATTTGTGTAGGTATATAAAACTTATTTCTTACATGGGACATCATCAGATAAGTGTTTGAAATTAAACTTTTGAAAGATCTGACAACTCTGTCAGTGGATCCCGTGAGGGCCACTTAAGGGTGAATTTCAATCAGTAATTAAACTGTGTCTTTCCTCTCCCATTGATTTCTGTTGTTCTTTCCGAATTCATAACAAGACAAAGACCAAGCAATAATATTCTAAAACAGAGGAGCTGCAACCAAACAAGGAAGAGGAAATGTACTAATAACAACACTAAAGGACAAAAATTAGTCGTGGTGCATGTGGCCATCGGGTGTCCTGCAGGAGCCTGCGGGGCAGATGTTGAGTTTCCTGGAGTTGAGGGGGGCTCTGGTCCTCTGCAGAGGCCAAGCGACAGTCCCAGCCCCGAAGTGTGCGCTGCTTCCACAGACCCGGCCAGGCCCACAGAGCTCCGGACAAGAAGCGGACAAGCCGAGGAAGAGACGCCTTGTGTACGAACAGGAGTTAACCACAGCCACACACTCTTCCACAGTTTTCTGGAAGCTCACTGCCCCCTACACTGCAGACACAAAAGCTAATTGAATTCTACGGACGCAACTCTGTGCTGACTGCACATAGCTCAGTGACCATCATTTTCCAGTCAGCATGGCGCGCTTCTCTGCCCTCTCCTGGAAAGCGTTACGTATCTCCTTTGTCCGGTATCGAAGACTCCTTCCGAGGCATGTGATTTTAAGCTGTGAATCCCGATGCCCTTAAAGGTCTGGCCGGCATACGGATGACTGCCATGTTCTTCAACGGGCCTCTCGCCAGTGGCTGTCACTGCTACAGTCTGCGTTAAAACTGCACACAAAGGGGCCTTGGTCTCCCAACGAGGTCATCTCACCGCGACCCCAATAAGCAGCTAAACCACAAGGCTTGATGTGTAGACCTCGTTCAAAATCCAAATCCAGGCATGTAGTCAGGTCTAAATAGTGAATTCATGTGCTCGCTCAGGTCAGACAGGTGCTGGTGAATGAACGGGGTTCTCGGGAATGCTGAAGAGTAGGGTTTCTGGTCAGAGCAGATTGTGCCAGTAGCAAATAACAGTTGCCAAATCTCAGTGGCTTCACCCACCAAAAGTTTATTTCTTGCGCCCACATGTTCAACATGAGTTGGCAGGGGTTTCTGCCCATCCTGGTTGTTGGGAGATCTGAACTAACAGGGATCTGTGTCAGCACCCATTCCCATGATTACCACAGCCAAGGGAAGGCAGCGTGTCCAATCGTTTAACGAGCAGACACCTAGAAGCAGCGTACACCACTTCTGCTCACATGCATTGGCCAAAGCAAGTCCCGGCGCCACACCTCACTTCTGGGGAAAGTACAGAACTAACAGTGTTTGGAGGGGAAATGGGAATATTTGCTAAACAACCCTAATGACTACCACTTTCCTCATCATTCGTATTTATTTGGTGACCAAGACAACTCATTTCGGTTTCTACTCTCCATCTCCTTTTTGATTTGGTCTACAATCTCATTGATCTTCAGCTGGGTTATAGAAAGGCCTTTAAACTTTGCCCAACAACCCACGTTTTATATTGCAGTCATATCGGATTATTTACAGACAAGCATCTTTTATTCCACACCCTCATGCTTCTTTTCACATTTCTCCCTTATCTTCCCCTCACCCTTCCATCACAAATTCTATATCCGTGATAAGGCTTCCCAGAAAGGCCCACGTACTGTCCAGTCCATGTTACCGTTAGTAACACTGTGCTCTTTTTCTCTATTTGTGCTTTTATTACGAGATCTTATGTCTCCATTACTGTGATTATTCATATGCAATAATTTTATGTTTACACGAATGTAGGCTCCTGAAGGTAACAGTCATTCTTCCAGAAGGGCTATGGCAATGTCAGTCCACATTTCCATGTCTCTACTTTCACCTTTTTTTGTCCTCGTGTCCCTGGTGTCTGGAATATTGCCAGAACTCAGTAAAAAAATTAATCTATTAAACGGCACCAAGAAATATAACTGACAGGCATTCCTGATATTTAGTCCATACTAGAAGGAAAAACTAGTTTAAAACATTCTAAATTAAAAACTGTTACTAAAAGTAGACTCCGAGAAAAAAGAGACCTAATGAGTGTTCTGGAACATCACCATTAAATCATGGTGGTGGTTCATTATTTCTTTGCCTGAGCTCACTAGAATATATGTATTAATCCATGACTTTTTGGAGAGTTTTTCTCATTTCTAAAGCTCTTCTGGAACGTGATACTCTTGATACATGTCATCATTACCTTCCTATCACTCAGCAACCTGATACATTTCCCAAGGTTGCAGCTCTTATTTATACTCTATTTAGTGAGACCACTTGCTTCCTGGTGGTTCCCAGGACAGCATCTCAGTCTCACCCCCATCTCCAGAGGAGTCACTGTGGGAATTTATTGTGAGGGATCAGAACCAGAAATCTTGCTCTCATTGCATTTGCAGCAGGAAGGTAGCTAGATCTGAGCTCCCAAGGGTGTGTCTACTTGCCTTCCATATTCCGTGCTTTTAACTGCCTCTTATTTGCTTTCGCAGGGTTAGCCACAAGGCAGTGTGTGTTTTGTACAGCGTACACGTGTCTGGGAGTTGAGCATACCTGTAATAAGGAATTTCGATATTAAGCTAAAGCCATAAAGAAAACACAACGGTTCATTCATATATCAAACTATTATACTTACTTTGCTTATTCCAAATCCCAAGAATTATTCACTCAGCCCAACTAAATTAGAAATTTCCACTGTATAAGAACATAATTTTCCCAATCTACACTCTCAAGTTTCAGTGTACAGTCTTATTTATGATTGAAGATGACTGTTAATCATATAATAATAATTAGGAGAAGAAGGATGAAGAGCAGTGGGGGAGGAGGAGGAGATGATGTTTTGTCTTTGGTTATTTTTTTTAATCTCAAAACAGATTCTCAGCAAATACCAACTAAAATCTCACTAGAAGTGACTCGTTTTCATGCTGCCATTGAGATCAATTGAGCTCACGGTAGCTCTGTGTGGGTGTCTTTGAAATAAGATCTTAAACAATAAGCTCAACTCCACTCTGGGGGAACATGAAAATGCCCTGAAGACTTTCAATGGGAGGAAACTTTCGGTCTCCTTCTTCCCCCTTCACTAAACCATATCCTTTCCATATAATCGTTCAGTGATGAGCTCAACAATCTAGTACAGGTCCCTCCCTCTTCAGAACGGGAGATAGTCCCGTGCAATTGGAAACAGTCAAAGTTTCCCTATAAGGCAGGCCATTCCACGTGCTAGCAAATTTAATTTTGTAGGGACCCTGCAGGTTCCCCTACACCAATGAGCTTGTATGAATGTAGCATACTAGAACTAATAGAACATAGTGGCTTTTTTTTTTTTACCACCTTCTTCCTCTCTCATAGAGCCTGATTTGTTCGGGCCTCCTTTGCTGCCATGTGCCTCGTGGGAAACTGACCTCTTGCCTGCCTTTGCAGGTGTATCAGGACGAGATTAAAACATGATTTCATGATGCCTATCGATGACTAGTTTGCAGGAGAGGGAAGCATGTGGTCTTGAAGCCGGGCCTTCACAGGGCTTCTGGGAAAGTTTTCCTTGCTCTTAGGAAAACAACACAGAAATAAATAGCTTATTTTTTGCCTCTGGACATTGCCATTTCCTGATGTGATCCAAAAACTGCTGTAGCCACTTGCACACAGGAAGGGAGGCCTGAGAGCTGCCCAGCAGAGACATGGAAGGATCAGTGAACCAGGTCCTTGAGGACACGACTGAATTGTTGATCACACTGCACCTGGGGCCTCCTTTCTTCTTCTTCTGACATTCAGCTATGTGGGAAAAAAATAATCCCTCACTCATTAAGGTAATTTGAATCAGATTCAGGGACAATTTATTCCTGTCTCGGTGACTCTGCCCTTACTTCTGGCTGTAGCTCATCACACATGGAACCAATGACAAAACTATTTTGATTTCCCATTGGTTCCATTTAGAGTTGCCAGATAAAATACAGGAAACCCAGTTAAATTTGAATTTCAGATGACCAGTGCATAATTATTTTAGGATAATTTCGTCCCATGCAATGTTAGGGACATACTGATATAAAATATTATCCATCATCTATCAAATTCAAATGTCACTGGATACCCTATATTTTTATTTGTTAAATTTAGCAATGCTGATTTGATTAGAACAATATTAGGAAGAAGCATTTTAAAAGTTACTTCTCAATAAGCAGTGGGAGATAGCATAAAATAGAGTATGTGTGATTTGATTAACAGGCATTTCAGTATGAGAACAACTTAACTCAAATTTTCATTCATACATTTAGATAATATAAATAGACATAAATGCATATGTACAGAAAATCAAATACATTATTACCAGATGTAATATCATGGAAATAAGCTTAAAGAAAGGAAATTTCTTTCAACACCAATCTTACATTACAACCCTTAAAAAGCATACTTATGACAGGCATTACTTTTAAACAAACTCCTATTTTTTTATTTTCAACCTTGGCTCATGTTTGTTGAGATAGATCCCTGGATTCAAGATCTCTAAATGTGGCATTTAGTCTCTGCATTCATTGGAAGAGACTTGTAAATTCCTAATGAAGAGAGATTGGGAGAGGAGTTAGCTAGTTTCCTCTAGAGTAAAACACACTGGAAGGTGGCCAGGAAGTTCTGGGTTTAAGCTTCGGGATATAAAAATGAGACACTAAGAAAATGGGTATGTATTCTCCTTTCTTTGTAAAAGTTTTGTAAGAATTTAAGCAATGTCCTTAACCTCTAATTCTTAATGTCTAAAATGGAGAAATGACTTACCATACAGGACATTTTGGAAGTTTTAAAAGCACTTTGCAAGTGACAGGTCCCAGTAAAACTGTAAAATAGCGTTATGAGTACTACAATTACAATAGTTTCTGTAAAAATTATCAATTAGAGAAGTCTAATCTGGAAACATTCTCACTACTACAATCCATTAAGTATTAGATTTCAACTTCTGTCTCATTAAGAACCCATTTTACATCATGACTTCCCCCTAAAAGTATCTCTGTCTTTTGCGCAGAATCTCATTATCAAACTGTCCTGCAATGAAGATGTTCTGAATGGCAGGCATTACCTCCGAGGTTGTCTTCCCAAAGAGCAAATATAGATCTGTTTCCTCTATAGTAACGACATGATTTGAAAACTTCACAAGTTTGGCAAATGAGGGTTATTCCATTTACGTCACTTTTCAAACTTTGGTCTTCTAATGTGATTATTTTGACTCTTAGCTTTTCTCTGTAGAACTATAGATAGATTGAATTCTTTATCTAAAGCAATTCTCCTGCCATGGGGGAAATAAATGGAATGAGTTATTAAGATCATTGTAAGCCTTTGACTATTTTAGAATTAAAAATACATATCACCTAAAGGCCCATATGGAAGCTAAAATGTTCTTTTTTTTTTTTTTAAAGATTTTATTTATTTATTTGACAGAGAGAGAGAGACAGCCAGCGAGAGAGGGAACACAGCAGGGGAGCGGGAGAGAAAGAAGCAGGCTCCCAGCAGAGGAGCCTGATGTGGGGCTCGATCCCGTAACGCCGGATCACGCCCTGAGCCAAAGGCAGACACTCAACCGTTGTGCCACCCAGGCGCCCCGTAAGCTAAAATGTTCTTGAGACTTCTTTAGAGAAGGTTGATAGAGAGAAATGTTTGTAAATTGTTAATCAGGATAAACACATTCCAATCAAACACATAGAAATTTTAATTGTTCTTTAAGACTCATACTTTCAAGATGTTGCCAGAGTAAATGATTGTCTCCTAATTATACAATTGTTCTTGTTGCAATACTTCTAGTCTCCAATCAAGACTGCGATGGTGTGAAGATAAAAGAACAGAATGAAAGCCCTTGATGAACATAAAGAAGTCGTTGGTACTACAACCATGCCTGCATTACTTCTAGGGCTTTTGCCTCTTTTTCCACAAAGGAGACAAGTTGATAAATTCTAGAAGTATTCACATTGAAACTTGATTGTTCTAATAGTACAATGGCATGTGTCCTTTGGCGAGAAAAGCTAATGCAAAAGTGCTTTAAAATACATTTTTGAACAGAGAAAAACTCAGTAGCAATTTATTTTGTTTTCATTAAATTTCCTGAATATAATCTCCAAACATATTTTGAACTTCAGCTATATGCCAGAAACAACTTCAGCAGTTGAGGCTAGGAAAAAAAACAACATTGGATATTGTCTCTTCCGTTCAGTGCCTTCGTTTAACGGGATGAGAATAAATTCCCTATAATCTAGGGATCTTGTCACTAGTATTGTTGGGGGTTTTTTTTGTTTATTTGTTTAATGAAAAGATCTGCAATCAACTCAGTTCTGATATTACAGCTATATTTATAGGTATATGAATCGTTTTGAATTTTATGTAATTTCCTGTGCCCCAGTCAGCCGTTGGCACCTAGACCAATTGTAAATATTATATACATGTGATAAGATTACACCAAGGATTAGAAATAATTTAAATGTGATCACAGTGTATGTCACATGAAAGGTGCCCCATAAATGGCTGAGTGAGCGGATTTATTTCACAAATACATTTTAAAAAATGCTTTAGCTGTAGCTGAAGAAAGAAAATTTCAAAGGCAGTATTTTCTGATATTAATACAAACAAAAAACCTAAAAATTTCCTCATTCATGTTAAAACAAATTGTGAGAGTGAAAATTAAGAATTAAAGGATGTATGTGCCAGTGTCAGCTAGGAAATCTTTAGTCAAAGGCATAGATACAGGTTATAAAGCTTTTTTTATATTTGGAGATTATTTTCTTAGAAGAGAAATAGAGAAAAGGGCCACAGGAAATAAAATAGTTTTAGGTTTTGTGAATACAGAGTTCTAAATAGACTACTAAAAAAATGTCCTTCCTGTAGAAAATAAATTTTTACTTGGGAGGGACATATTTTTATATATTGCCCCTCAATGTGCTGACAGGAGGGGAGCGAGGGAGAGAGAGGGTTCAAACGTAGCTGTTCAGAACGAGATCAGCATATGCAATTCAATCCCTGACCATAGTGATGACAGTCCAAGAACGCAATCAAGGAATCCGATTATGTCCTTTCTTACTCATGTCATTTCTGTCTATTAAGCAACCACTATACAGAAAATGATGACAGAGAAGGAAAAGAAAAAATAGGGCAACCCACAGATCCTTTTGCGTTTAGTCCTTCCTTACTCAGCAAGCTGAAGGTAGAGCGTGTTGGTAGAGAGCGTGCCTATGGAGAAGTACAATACAAACTGCTGAGTTAGGCTTGCGCGGCATCGTCATTGTTCTCGTAAAAACAAAATGCATATGCGCGTGTGAGCTACTAAATTCGAGTTGCATGATTTTGGTGGCTCTAGAGATGAGTTAAATGCTCTTACTTTTTGCATTTAAGACTAGCATTACACAATATAAGCAGTAAAAGCTATGCTAAAATTAAAAATACTGTCCTTAACTCCGATCATTAAGTAGCAAATATAACACTGACACATCAAGAGAGAAACTGCAAGAGAAAAGAAGAAGCTTTACATTTTAATACCATTTTTAACGATTTATCTCTGTTTTTTTAAAAAACATATTTTCATTTTGCACCAGACCTGGAAGTTTGCATAATCAAGCCCTCGCAGCAGAAATTATATCTTTTGCATTATATTAGAATCTCATTCTTGGGCACCTGGGTGGCTCAGTCTGTTCGGCATCTGTCTTCGGCTCAGGTCATGATCTCCAGGTCCTGGGATCGAGCCCAGAACAGGCTCCTTGCTCAGAGGGGAGTCTGCTTCTCTCTCTCTCTCTCTCTCTCACTGCCTTCCCACTGCCACTCATTCTCTCTTTCTCACATAAATAAAAAAAATCTTAAAAAAATAGAATATCATTCTTGCCTCTTTATCACAGACCACGTCTTCTTTATGTTTTTCTATATAAGCCTACGTGGCTCTTTTCGCTCTGATGCCAGGATTGATCTTATTCTCCTAGTTCAGCTTCAAACATGGCACAGATGCATGTCTTTGGTACAAGCAGAGAATTACGAGCACTTATGGAATATGCTCATTTTTAGAGCCCAGAGTTTGTGGAGCCACACTTAAAACCTGGATCAGATCTAAGAGAGAAAACACAGAGACGTGGGAGGCTTAGCCATTTGTTGCATGAGAAACCACGGAAAGGCCACAGAAGCATCAAAGCTCTCTTAAAGCTGCCAGGAAATAGAAGGCATCGCCACTCAAGGTTATGGACTCGCTGTCACTAATAATAGTAGAAACAGGCTTAATTACACTTAGCAAGAGTGGTTGTTAGTAATATAGTTTGCAGGTTAAAATCAAGGGTAATTGTGGACAAGGAACCAGACTGATTTCTATTTCAGCCCTCAATAATTATGAGACTTCAGGAAATTACTTAACCTCTCCAAGAACAGGTGTCCTCATCTGTAAAACGGGAATCATAGTAATCCCACATGGGGGCTTTGTCAAGAGTGAATGAGACCATGTCTGAGGCAGCTACCTCAGTGCCTTGCACAGACAGTGAATGTTCAATAAAGGTGACAATCACTATTTGGGGGACATGTGTATGACAAAGGTAGAGAGGAGAGGGGTTTCTACTTTGATTAGGAGATTAGACCTAACGATGTTAGAACTTCTTACAATTATGAATTTATATAGGAAATGACTCAAAATCTAAAACTGCAAGTTTGGCAGGAAGCCACAGGCAGATGTAAACCATAGATATAAAGATAGTAAGAGGAATTTAAACTGAAATCCCAAGCACAGGTGGAAAATACAGGTAGAATATAAATACCAGACAGTATTTCAGCACGTAGCTCAGGACCGCGAAGAGGGGCTGGGGGTTACGTATTGCTCTCAAACGGTGCCGCACATCACGGTAGCCCCTTGAGGCATCTGGTGATTTAAATGTAAATTTAAATTGTTCAAAAATAAATAAAAGTTAAAATCCAATATTTATTAGTTACGTTTCAAATTCTCAACAGCCACAGGCACCTCATGGTTACTGTATTGGACAGAAAAGATACTGAACATTTGCATTGTTTCAGAAAGTTCTATTGGAAATACCCTCTCCAGAGAAAGGTAGGGTGCTACATATATTTGGATCTGTGGTTTCAGCCTCAGGGGGAGTCTCTGCTTTCTTATTACAGCTATTCATTTTTTTCCCCTTCTATATTTTTACTCTCTCGATGAGTATTTAGAAGAAAACCAAGAAAAGGTCTGTGGTAAGAAGAATTCTAAGAAATTCTCCAAAATTTTCACCATTGGTATGTGCATCGCGTATAATCCCCTCCTCCTGAGTGTGGGTGGGCCTGACCTAATCAGATGAGCCCTTTCAAAAGAGGGTTTACAAATAAGAGAAAGAAGTCGGAAAGATTCAAAGCAACAGAGACATTCTCCTGCTGGCCTTGAGGGAGCAAATGGCAATGTTGTAGAGAGAGCCGTGGGAAAGGGAATGTCCTGGTAAACTCTAAGAAATGAGAGTAGCCCTGGTCAATAGCCAGCAAGAAAACAGGGACATATAATCAAAAGGAACTGAATTGCACTAACAATCTGAATGGCCTTGGTAGAGGACCCTGACCCTCAGATAAAAACCCAGCTATGGCCAACACCTTGATATTAGCTTGATAGGACCCTAAGCAGAGTACCCAGCTGAGCCATGCCTGGACCTGTGACCCATAAAAACGTGAGATAATCACCAGGTGTTGTTTTCAGCTACGAAGAGCATAATATAGTTGTTGTGCAATGATAGAAAGCTAATACAAGCCTCTATTAAACAGCCCCCCCACACACAAACACATGCACACACAAAGACCAACTTGTCCATACTCACACACCCTCACTTTTTTAAAGCACAAAAGTGTAAGTTTTAAAAATGCAATGTGGTAGGTTTAAGTCTGGGTTTTGTTTTTGTTTCTTTGTTGGTTTTGGGGGTTTTGTTTTGTTTTGTTTTGTTTTTTTTTTTGCTTTACTAGGATAAAAGTTTTAAAGAGGATATGTTCAAAATTTTGCTGCTGGCTTTAGCCAAGGAATAGACAGGAGGTGAAGCAATTAGCTGGGATTCCAGCATTTTTACATTTTCTTCAGATAGAATCAAATGTACTCGACTCTCAACAACTGAGAAAGGAAAGAATAAATTTTCACCGTAACAAAAAGAAGGCTCTGAAAGTATTTGATGACAGCTTCAAGGTACCAAATTATCACATATCGTGGTTGAAATTGTTCTCTTAGGTTAAATCACTGTACCCCAAGGCCCCTATTAAAATGTAATGTGTTATATGGTGGGTGGGTAAAGAGTGAAAAGTTCTCATTAAAACCTACTGCTACAAGCTGGATTATCACTCTCTAATAGAAAACAGACCTGAAGCAAATGTACTGAAGGTTAGATAGGCTTGGACAGGGAGGAGTGAGGAAGGAAAGGTCAAGAACTACTCCCCGGCAGGCAGATCCAGATGACCCCTTGTGGGTGAGAAGCTCTCACCGAAAGGATGGTTGGAACACATGCTGGGGAACCCCTGTGCAGGGAGGAGGCTTCAGAAAGGGAAGGGGAAGAAGACTAAGACAAACTGTACCTGCTTTCTAATTTTGCTCACTGCACCCTGTTGTGTAAACACCACCTTTCAGTCACATACGAATTACCACCGCTGAGGAAGGAAATGTCTGAAGAAGACTTGCTGCCCTAAGTGGCTCTTGACAGGAACCTGAGGAATCCTGAGGAGAGAAGACATTTGTAAGAGATCAAAGGAACCCGATTAACTTTGCCATTGATGACCTTTGTCACAGTTCTTTATCAGAGAGGGGAAGGAACAGTGGGATTCGGAATCTAGATGTGAAATAAGGTTGCCGAGTGAACAGGTTTCTAATGATTTCCTGCCTTCTACTCCCTTTGCAAATAAATAAATAAATAAATAAATAAATAAATAAATAAATATTAAAAAATATATATATCCTTGAAAGGGAATAATTTCTCAACAATAATATTATCGCCATGTAAGAATTACACCAGATATATCAAGTATGAAATATGACCAAGTTAATTGAAATAAGTGTTTGAAAATTCCAGAACGTGCACACTAGGAAATGCTGTGCTCAAATGGAGCATTAGGAGTGGGTTGTCTGATTTTCTTCGGGTAAGTTAGCCTTGCATCCCCAGTGTACGTGCATCTGGAAGTCAGGGGCTCTACCTTATTTTTCTTTTGACTCTCTCTCAAAATCAGTACCATGCTGGGCAGGGATAGATGGTTAGTAAAAACCTGGTGATAACCACAACCACTGATCAAGATAAATGATTATTGCAGGTACATGTGCTATAACAGTATCTTTAAATATACATACATACTAGGACACACATACACCTGTCAAACACAGAACCAATCCGTGGGGAAGTGTGACAAACATCTTGTGATCCTCCCTCTTGGTGGGGGGAAACAGAGAGGAGAGGTAGCATTTTTCTTCCTCCCCAAGCCTCATCTTAATCCTATCTTCAAACAATGCCATATTCAATCATTCCAGTTTTGACTTAGCAGAAGAGCATTTCCACAGGCATGTGTTAGACTGCGATAAGATTTGCTTTGTAAATCAGGGGCTCCTTGTTCAACCTTGTATACCCATGGCTTGTTGGTGACTGTGTCACATGCTTCAACCAAAAGTGCCTGCAGCATACACTTTATTTATTTATTTGTTTGTTTGTTTGTTTATTTATTTATTTATTTATTTATTTATTTATTTATTTTAAAGATTTTTTATTTATGTATTTGACAGACAGAGACAGCCAGCGAGAGAGGGAACACAA
This sequence comes from Ursus maritimus, assembly GCF_017311325.1. Lineage (NCBI taxonomy): Eukaryota > Metazoa > Chordata > Mammalia > Carnivora > Ursidae > Ursus > Ursus maritimus. The sequence continues at coordinate 51,335,275 of NW_024426552.1, forward strand.
GCAGGGGGAGTGGGAGAGGAAGAAGCAGGCTCCCAGCGGAGGAGCCCGATGCAGGGCTCCATCCCAGGACCCAGGGATCACGCCCTGAGCTGAAGGCAGACGCTTAACGACTGAGCCACCCAGGCGCGCCTGCAGCATACACTTTAAAGGACATATATCTTCATCCATCAGCATACAACACATAGCTTTGCTAGGACAACTTATAATTTGCAGAGTAAATGTAAGATTACTAGGAACATGCCACTCAGGATGAAGAAGCAGGATAAAGATGTGTTTGCAAAAATAAGGTAGGGGAAAGAATTTGGGCAGCAATACTGACCATAAATCACGAGAGACTTCAGGATACCATTTCAAGTGGGCTATCTTGCTTTCCCCGGAATATACTTTCCTGAGTACTTTTACATGGGATAGGTTTAAATGTTTCTGCCACAGTTGAACCCAGCTTGGGAATTAGATTTCTATAAAGCTATTTGGTTCAACCATTAGGCGTAACTTAAATATGGTTATTCCTTCTAAGCAGCCATAAATAAGTAATTAAAGATATCCTTGCAGGATACTTTTAGAGTTCTCCAAAAATATCAATATAGGAAAAAATTATCAAAGCCCGATCTTTGTGGAACTATTAGTTCTTATCGCCTTCAGTAGAGAGTTCAAAAAACTTCGCGTAATCTTGCCCTGCTCTTCTATTCCGGCTTTTTTTTTTTTTTTTTACTCTATGAATTTGCGTTTGCTGTATTTCTAACCTCTGTATTGCTCAGTTTGGTGACTTGGGCTGGCTTTAGCTGGGCAGTTCTTTCTAGTGGTCTCTGCTGGGTTCACTCATGCACCTGTGTGAGCTGCCAAGTTGGCTTGCACCAGGTTGTTTTAGGATGGCCTTAGCTAGAATGGTTGACTTTGCCTTGCACAGTGTCTAACCCTCTAGCAGCTCAACTCATGCCGGCTCACACAGTGGCTTGGACAAGCTTCCAGGAGAGTGAGGAGAAGTGTCACAACCTCTTGAGTCTGTGCTCAGCACTGGTACAATTCTTCTGCTGCATTCTATTGGCCAAAGTAAGTCACAAAGCCGCTCCTGATTCAAGGGATGAGTAAAGAGACTCAATTCCCTATGGGAAGAGGTAAATGTTATACTGTTAATGTCGTGGGCCTAGAGGGGGGAACACTTACAGCCATTTTTACAATCTACTCTAAACCTGAGACTCTAGATTCTGTACTTGGCCGTACTCTTGAGTGACCCATGTTCCCCCTCAGACCTCTGTGCCTTACATATGTAGGGCCCTCTTTTGCAGCCTCACTACTCCCTTTGCCCAATGACTCTCACTTGTAAGATTAGGTCCATTTTCACTATCAAGAGTAGGTCAACATGCCTTCTAGGAGGAAGACTGCCCTGAACTCTAGACGAGGTAGGGTCCCCCCTTCTGTGCTCTCATAATCCCCTGCCTATACGTCCTTACCAAAATTTATCATCATTTTTCCAGCATTCAACTGCCTCCCACGCTTGAGGAGAATGAAAGCATTTTCATCTATTTATTACTATAATACAGGGAAGTTCCTATACATACACAATATTCAACGAGTATTTATTAACCCATATTTCCAACAATTGGAAATGCAAACATAATCACCAACAGTGACGAAGGGGTATGCATTTTCTAGGTAGGAACTTGATATTCTCTCTCTCAGCCAAGCCTAAGAAATGCCAGAGTTCATAAAATTAGCCTAAATAGTCATAGCTTTTAAAAAAATTTCAAAGCAACTGAAGTGTTCTAGCCAATAACCTCTCCAAAAAATAAACTTGGATCCTTAATGTTATCAACTCATTCAGACACCATAACTTATCCAGTGTGTTAAAAAGTAATGGGCCTGGCAATCAGTCCTGAAGGACTCCATTTGTCACCTCTCCATGAGGACTTGTTACAATTTACTTCTATTCTATATTATTTTAGGCTACAATCAGTCTTTTAGCTAGGTTCACACTTACACCGAAGTCTAGCATTTTGCTTATTAACTTTTTCTATGATAGACTGTCAAAAGTCCCATCTGAACTCCCGTTAAATTACATCTACTCCTGCACCCTAACATAATCCCTTGGCCACTGCCACAGCAAGCTACAAATTGTCTGGTGAGACCCAGTTTTCCTGTTAGTGACCTACGATTCTGTGTTGTGTCCCACATGAGCCAAATTGCCTGTTTCTTGCAAAGGACTTCAAAATGCTACTGTTCTAATTCAAGTGCTTATCCTCTTACCTTTTGTACATAACACACAAAGATGACACTCTGGCATGCTCATTCTATTTCCCTGCCGACTGCCTGCTCCCCATGCACTAGTGAGTTAATGGCTCTAATTAGAGACAAACAAAAAGTTTAATAAAGCCATTTTTCCTCTAAGTCTCAAAACAAGTAAAATATATTACATCATGACATCTGATATGTGGAATCTAGACCGATTTTTATTATGATTTGATAAGCTTTCTCACTTTGAATTTCTCATAAAAGTATACTCAGCTTGAATGCACAATGGAAGACCCGACATCCCACGTGTATATTTTTTCATTGCTTCTGTTTTTACCAAATGAAATATCCCCGTCTTGGAAGTGTTTCAAGGTCAGAGGTTTATACTAGGCTGATTTTAAGATTTATGATGACTTTTCGATGTACTCTCATGTTGTCCCTTTATTTACTTTGGGTTAAAATGATTTATTAATATGCTGTCTGTGGGAACATGGGAACCAGAACACATACAGATAAAGATCACCTGGTCACAGTGTTCATTACACAGGTTTGTCCTGAGACACACGACACAGGTAATGCGCTGGACTAGCACCTGGGGCATCACAGGAACTCAATAAACATTATTATTAAAATCTGGTCCTGCTTTATATGAAGTTTATAATTTTTCATAATATCTTTTCAGCATCCTCCCTCTTATTTAATTTGAAATGACATGCCCATCTTCATAAAAGCCTTGTAAAAGACTATTCTTTTTACAATAATTCTTCATGACCTTAAAGTCCAGGCATATTTTTCTTTGGATAAAATATTCCTCATTTCTAAATCTTTTCTGTTGTATACTCCAATACCCTCGAGTTCCTTTTCAAGGCTAATGTGGGCGGCAAGGGAGCTAAACTGGACATTCTACGGATGGCCTCACATGCCCCTGCACTCACACAATCAGGCCTCCCACGTACTCACAATGGAGACAGGCCAGGTGGTCAGTTGTCTCCTGACTCTCAGCCCTGCGTTAATCCCAGGTCCCTATCACGATGCCTACTCTGGCTTCCTGCAGGGGCTTTGAGCCAAAGCTTCCTCAAATCCTGAGCTTCAGCATGCATTAAAATGATGCTTGAATGGTGTTTTTAAAAGCTTCTGAGGTAGATTACGTTCAAAACCTGGCGTGGTTATTTCTAGCTGTCTGACCCTGGGAAAGTTATACACCTTCGCAGTCTCCCTGTCTCCACTGGGAGAATGGACACCTTAAGAGGGCCAATGGCAGTGCTGTAGCGGGGAAAGCACAATCCAGACTGAATTAGGTTGAAAATCAAATTGAAGGCCAGATAAGTTGGGGATGCACATTTGGTTGATAAATAGAAACCATGTAAACTTAAAAAGAGACAGTCTCATTCTGGGAATAATTCAAGTCAGATTGATGAGTTTCTATGACTTGCCAAATGGACTAATCAGTATACATAAAAATTTAATTTTAATTAGATAAGGAATACATGAGAACATACTCAAAGAAAATTTATAACATTACAAACTATAGAGAGCAAAACCTGAAATTACTTTTTCACTCTTACTCCAAATCCATTTCCCTTCCTAGAAATAATCAGAGTTAACAATTTTATGTACATATGTGTAGACTTTTGTGCATTTACATAAACACAAATACAAAATATACTACTATCTAAATACATTTACACATAATTTGTGCAGTTGTTTTTGTTTGTTTGTTTCTGTTTCTGGGGTTTTGTGTCTGTGTGTGTTTTATTTTTACATAAACAGGACAAGCTTCATGAATTGTTTTACAACTTGGGTGTTTTTTTTTTTCCTTGATAATGGTTTGGGTATCTTTTTAGGGGCAATCAGATGTATCTGATTCCCACATAGCATTAGGTGGCATGTGCCATAGTTCAGTTAATTGTCTCTTTTGATGGGTGTTCACGCTTCCACTTTTTCACTGCTATTACAATGCTGAAATGAATATCCTTGTACATGCTTCTGCACACCGATGGCAGATACCTAGGAATCAAAGGAAATAGCAGTTTGATTGACACCACCCAAGTTGCTTTCCAATAAGGGTGTGCTAATTTATACTCTTATCCACAATTTATGAACATCCACAATGTATGAAAGCATTTCTTTGCCTCCCTTCTCACTAACACCTGATATTAGTCAATTTTCAAAGTCTATTAACATAATGACTTACAAATTTTCATTTGAATTTGTATTTCATTGATTTGAGATGAAGCTATGAATTGTTTTCACTCATTCATTGACTACGTTTGTTTCTTCTCTGAAATTCCTGTTTCTATGTTTTGTCCCCTCTTTGTTGTGTCTTTAATGGACTTAAAGGTAATCTTTATAAATTCAGAATATTTTCTTTTGTTTTATTTTTTTATTTTTTATTTTTTTTTAAAGATTTTATTTATTTATTTATTTGACAGAGAGAGAGAGACAGCCAGCGAGAGAGGGAACACAAGCAGGGGGAGTGGGAGAGGAAGAAGCAGGCTCATAGCAGAGGAGCCCGATGTGGGACTCGATCCCATAACGCCGGGATCACGCCCTGAGCTGAAGGCAGACGCTTAACCACTGTGGCACCCAGGCGCCCCTGTTTTATTTTTTATAATCTCAAATACTTTCTTTTGCCTTTTTGGATTCTTTTTGGATCCTGATCTTTGTGTGTGTCTTAATCACATCTATGTATAACAACATTTTTCTTCTGATATGTTTATAGATTTTTCTTAAACATCTCCTTCATTCATTTGAAATTTATTTTTGTCAATGCGAAAGGTATATGGCTTTCTTCATGTCATAGTCTATCCTTCCACTACTTACCAGAAATGTTATTTTAATCAGAGCAAGTCCTCAGTAAGTCTATCTCAATAACACATCCAAAGTCCAACCACTTCATACCATCTCCACTGTTCTCTCCAAACTAACGGATAGTTGTCTGAACAACTATAGTCTCCTTTTGTCTATCTTATTTGGAACACATAGAGAGAGCGCTTTAAAATATAAGTCGGATATGTGATTTCCATGCTCAAAATAATCCGCTGATTTTGATCACACTCGGAATAAAATCCAAACTCCTCACTTATAAACGGTCTGTAAGTCCCTGTGTGATCTGGCTTCTCCCTGTTGTTTGATCCTGTCTTCGTCTGCCCTAAGCAAAGGCAGCTTGGCCTTTACACCAGCTATTCTGGAATAGCTTTCAAAAGAACATTCTTTCTGGAATATCCATTCCCAGATCTCCCTTGGCTTTTTCCTTCAAATGACTAAAATTTCTGCTTACATGTCACCTCTTCAGGGAGGCCTTCATAACCATTCTACCTAAAATTGTCCCATCCTTCCCCAAACCTATAATTTGGCATAGCAATTAATTGCAGAAACGATACAGTCTGTTTGTTTTCAACAAAACAAAACAAAACAAAACAAAACCCAATATGTTGGGATATACTATATTTGGCCTTAATGTTGTTGTTAATACAAGTTTCATAATGGGAGACATGTTTCTTATTTATTGCTATATCACATCGTACCTAGAATATATTTAAAATGCTATACTTCTTATAGTAAGATAATCAGCAAATCCATTGAGCTAAAAGATGCTGAAACTCACAAAGTTATCAGATTGTGGGGATGAATCAATATTTCTTACCTACATAAGTTTAATTGGAAAAAAAATCTATAATTTTATCCTAATGAAGTATTTTCCTTCTCTCAAACTTTCAAACCTTGGAAGCAACTGTAACATTTCTATTGTTCCATTAAGATTCTGATTATATGAAGAGGATATGGGCAATTTAGGTGTCTTTCATACATATCCACTTATCAGCAAAAAATATATATTTATATGTATATGGAAAAAAACCCACCTTTTTTCATGTACATGAAAAGGTGTAGCTACATAAAGGTGAAGCTTAGCCCTAAAGGAATGCATTTCTAAATCAAGCATATAAACACCCACACACATTCACACACATACACGTACTGATTATAAAGAACACTGAAGACAAGCTTTCTTTGTATTGAAATAAAAACTTAACCCTCAATATGGGCTTTCATATGAATTACAACTCTTCTGAGATAATGGTTGGAGCAAATACGAAGGAAGGAAGGAAGGAAGGAAGGAAGGAAGGAAGGAAGGAGGGGAGGGAGGAAGGAAAGAAGGAAGGAAGGAAGGAAGGAAGGAAGGAAGGAAGGAAGGAAGGAAGGAAGGAAGGAAGGGAGGGAGGGAGGAAAGAAGGGCAAATCTTGGTTGCGGGTCCATGAAAAATTTTTACATTACCTGCACACTTTCCTATATGCTTAAAATATTTTATTAGAAATTTTAAAAACTAAGGACAATTTTAGAACTATTAATAAAGTATGCATAACTCTTACGTCCCAGCTTTCCAGGGGATGAAAGGCTTGGGTTATGTGTTAAAAATGTATCAGTTTCTAAAGGCCAATACCTGGAAAATTCAAGCTATCCAACCCAGGTGTGCATGAAATCAGTATGGCCATGATAATCCAAAGGAAAAAAATAAAGCTCTTAAGAAATACTAAGAATAAGAATGACGGCAACTCTGCTCATCCTGTCCCATGACAGCTAACTCCCCATAGCTCCTCCAAGCCCTGAGAGTCTGAAGGTCCCTTATTCCCCTACATAAGACCCATGTTACATTAGTAGACCAATAACAGCATCTTCTGGAAGAATCCAATAAGAACACAAGATTTCTGAGTCAGGAAGCTCAGTTTCCCCTGGCTACATATATGGCGTTAGAGGTATTTTATTTAGTCTTTCTGTGCCTCAATTCCCTCCTTAATAAATTGGGGTAATTTGCAAAAATATATTCTTTGCAGCCCAGTAAATTTTGTCCATGACCCATTATGGATTAGGGCTCACACTTTGAAAAGCCCTCCTCTATTCTTGTTTGAACATGAAGCGGTTTTAACTTTTTTCTGTTATAAAAATTTTGATAAACCCGAATACTCCCAATTAAACACACAATTATGACTTCACATGATTATATGTAAGTGTGGATCTCCGGTTTCTTTACTATACAGATCTATAAATAAATGTATATCTATATGGTTAAGTTTCTTAATAAATATTGCCGTAAATCTCATCAAAAATCAATATGGGCCGCTTACTCAATAAATTAGTTTTTGTTTGTTTGTTTATGTCCTATAGTCTCTCCTAACAAATGAGTCATGATTCTTGAGTCTGATTTCTGGATCACCAACAAAATCAAGTTTTTGCACCTGAAAGATTAAGTTGCATCTAAGTTTCTGTGAATCGCCAACTTAAAAGCCTCCTTGTATGTCTTCCTGACAGCTCGCCAGTTTCCACACGTTTCTGGGAACTTAAACTGTCACAAGGCACCATCAGCCTGAATTGAAAAAGAACGTACATAAATGTTTCTACCAAGTTGGCAAAAAAGTTGTTGCAAGGCCGTAAGATTGTCCCAATATGATTACTCTGATCATGACTCAGTTTCCCATTTTAGAATAGAAAACACCACAAATTTCAGTGGCAGTCAATTATCTTAAGCACAGCATCTGGATTAGACTTCTCTTTCTACAATATGAGAGATCACCATAAATAGCTAGTATGTGATTGGATCTGTGGTATGACTAAACTTGTGAAAAATTAAGATACTTTGTGTGTGTGTGTGTGAGAGAGAGAGAAACAGGGTTTTGTTTCATCCCTTATCTATCACAGATATTGGTAAGATTAACGAGAAGCCATCCATAAACTATTCCAAGTTGCATGGGGAGAGATAAGGTGAAAAATATCAATAAAAAATGCCTTTTGCTTTTCATTAGTCATTTTGTTTAGTTTTGTCTGTTTTTTGTTCCTGATCAGATTGGACATGGCTTGAAAAGCCAAGCGCAGGAAAGAGAACTTCACATTACTGAAAACTCCTATATCAGGCCCCATTTATACAGCTCCTCAACTTTATTCTAACAGCAAGTTATAATAACCTGGGAAGTTGGCATTACCACATTCTTTTTACAGATGAGGAAGCTGGGACACGAATGGGTTAATTTATTTTCCTGGGATCACACAGCTTAACAGTGATGATATGACATTCGAACCTAATTTGCTGAACTGGGAAGTCCACATTCTCTTTATTAAACAAGTGTGCCAACTGACGTAAGAGAATTCGAAATGCAGCATATGATATAGAGAATTGTTCTCTTATACAAACTCCCATGATAAGATCAAGAGTAAGATTGAAATAAATGTTATTTCTAAATTCTATTTGAATGTTTCTATTTTGACTCTTGAGAAAACATTATCTATCCTATTGTATAATTGCCAGTCTAGATAATGTAGGGTTACATGAAATGTTCTATTGAATAAAAAATCATTTCATACATAAAGTTTATTTTCTCTACAACTGGATTGTAATTGGTGACAATAGGTTTAAGTCGTGTATTTTTCTTTAGTGTCTAGTCAATTATTATGCTGCCATTGGATTAATAATATTTTTGTAACAATTTCTCCAATCTAGCATTTGGTGGTATAGTGGGTTGAATAGCGGTCCCCAAAAAGATATGTCAAGCCCTAACCCTGGTACCTATGAATATGACTTTATTTGGAAATAGTGTCTTTGATGATGTAATTAAGCTAAACATCTTGAAATGAGATTATCCTAGATTTACAGTCAGCCCTATCTAATGACTGGAGTCCTTATTAAAGAAAGAAGAAGATTGGTGACAGAAAGAAAATGATATGAAGGTGGAAACAAATAGTAGAGTGAGCACCTAGAAGCCAAGAAATTCTGAGGATGGCTAGCCTTTACCAGCAGGAAGGAGAGAGACATGGAACAGACTCAGAGCCTCCAGAAGAAACCAACCCTGGTGATGTCTCGATTTCAGGCTTCTGGGCTCCTAAACTGTGAGGAAATAAATTTCTGTTGTTGCAAGCCACTGAGTTTGTGGTTATATGTCATGGCAGCCCTAGGGAATGAATACAGTCAGGTTAGCATTTCTTTTTAAGACAGAAAAATACATTTATCTGAGCCATCTGCCCCAGTTTATTTCAAAGATGGGTCTACAATGACTTCCCTCTATTCAAATTGGTATTTCACATTAGCAGAAGTTTCATAAATGACTCTCCTGTTGGAAAAAGTAAATTTCAGACAAACATAATAAATCTTACAACATAATTATAGGATATTATGGATCTGAAACCAGACTTTCAACAAGATCAGTGAAAATGCAAGATAATTATGAATAGATTTATAATAAATTCAGAATCTCTAAGTAAATTTCAGAGAAAATTCCCAACATTTGTAAGGCTAATATTAGAATATTTACAATGTTTGAATTCTTTGCATTTATTATCTCATTCAATCCTTATAAGGACCTTAAGATAGCACTCTTAATATCCCTGACATTTTGATGAATAAACTAAAGAAGACAGGTTAAGAAAAATTAGTGCAAAGCCATACAACTGAGACATGATGAATCAAAAAATTCAAACCTAGGTAGTCTGTTCTTAACCTCAGTTATTTTACTCATTTTATAACATCTGGAATACCTCATTTTTCAAGAAGTGTAAAGTGAAAACACCAGTTACTCAGAAAAATTTCTAAAAAGAATAATTCAAAGATGGAACTTACTAAATAAAGTAATGCCCAAAACATAAAATACCACATGCATTTTACAGGTATTTGAACTGAAGTAGGGACAGAATAGATCTTATAAGTAGAATCAAACTAGGTTTATGACTTAAAACATTATTTTTGAAATGTTTTATTTGGCTTTTTGATTTCCATTCCTACTGTGTAAAAGGCTAGGAGTCTATGTCAATGCTGCCTAAAAATAGAATCAAGAAGTCTTTATACCAAACCCCTTCATTGGTGGTGACTGGCATTTAGCCTGCCTCTAATTATATGATCACTAAAGATGATGGAGGAAGCAGTTATCAGAACAAATTCTAATCTGAAACTGGCTAACAATACAGAAACTATCGTTGATCACTGAGGCTAATCAGAATGTTCCCTATTACATATTAGGTAGTGTTTTACAAAATGGTATGGGGGAGAGAGGGAAAGATAATGGCAATCAGAGTTATAAGACTCTAAACTATTGTGTGATGCTGTTAAATTTAAGAACATATGAATTATCTGGTCTAATCTGCCACTTTCTTGACTCCTTTGTCTCTTTATAAACGATAAACCCATGTAAAGTTTGAACTAATGAAATAGTAGTGGTGTTGGGTAACTTGAATGCCTTTACAAAGTGTTACACGTAGAATTTAGCAACTTTTTTTTTTATTTGAGTATAGTTGACACATGATGTTCCATTAGTTTCAGGTGTACAACACAGTGACTCAACAACTCGACACCTACACTATGCTCTCAAGTGCAGCTCCCATCTTTCACCATGCAATGCTGTGACAGTACTGTTGACTCTTGTCCCTGTGCTGAGCCTTACTTACATCCCCATGACTTGTTCATTCCATAGCTGGAAGCCTGTATCTCCCACTCCCTTTCACCCATCCCTTCCAGCAATCATCAGTTTGTTCTTTGTATTTATGGGTCTGTTTCTGCTTTTGTTTATTAATTTGCTTTGTTTTTTAAATTCCACAAATAAGAGAAATCATATGGTGTTTGTCTTTCTCTATCTGACTTATTTCGTTTAACATAATACCTTCTGGGTCCATCCATGTTGTTGTAACTGATCTTTTAATCTCCTTTTTCTGTAATGTCCCATATTTCCACAAAGCTAAATTTTCTAAAATTCAGATCTAATAATGACACTGACCTCTTTTAAGTCATTCAGATTTTCTGCACTTCCCCTAGGCTGCCTCACTGGAATGGTCTGTAGGCTTCAGACTGCCTATTGCTGGAATTCTGAGGCTCCCTCTGGATGAGACCTGAGCTGTCCATGCAGCTAGAAAATCCAGTTTTTTAGCACCAAAGGAGGTTTATGGCTCCAGATAATTCATCCTGATCCTCAAACTAAACAGAAAGCTCCAGGAAGGAATGCAAGATGAAGCTCTACATATAGTAGTTACTCAGTAAACATTTACCCAAAGGCAAGAGGAAATTCCATGAAGAGGCCATTCACCAAGATAATGGCGTTTGATTTCACAGAGTAGATTCTCTTTGAGAAGAAATTTATGGATATCCAAAAATGATTGAGATTGAACAGGCAGAGGCCCAGCTCTCAGAGTTAGACCTGCCAGCCAGTATATTCCCCGGTGAGAATGAGCTCATAGTGAATGACCAGCTGGCTTTAGCAGAACTGAAAGATTGTATAGAAAAGAGGACAATGGAGGGACGATCTTCGAAAGTTTACTTTACTATCAATGTGAACCTGGATGTATCGGAGGAAGCAATGGTGATGTTTTCTCTTGTCTATAATCTTCCCTTTAAATGCCCTGAAGTTCTGCCTGAAATTACTGTCAGATCAGTATCACTAAGTAGATCCCAACAGACCCAGCTGAACACAGATCTGACTGCACACCTGCAAAAGAATTGTCTCGGAGATGTCTGTGTATTGAATGACACAGAGTGGACTGAGAAAATTAAACTGGAAGAGAATTTTAATTAGCCGTCAGAAGACATTCCTTTTGATGGTACAAATGACAAAATTGAAAAACAAAGAAAATGTTCAGGTTTTGAAGACAAAGTGTTCAATGTTAATGGAGCCAGAGGAAACCACATGGACTTTGGTCAGCTTTATCAGTTTTTTTTTCAAGTTTTTATTTAAATTCCAGTTAACTAACATACAGTGTTATATTAGTTTCAAGCGTACAGTGTAGTGATTCAACACTTCCACACAACACCCGGTGCTCATCATAAGGCACTCCTTAATCCCGATCACACATTTCACCCATCTCCCCACCCCTCTACTTTCTGGTAACCATCAGTTTGTTCTTTATAGTTAAGAGTTTGTTTCCTGGTTTGCCATTCTCTTTCTCTCTCTCTCTCTCTTTTCCCCCCTATGTTCATCTATTTTGTTTCTTAAATTCCACATGAGTCAAATTGTATGGTATTTGTCTGTCTTTATCATTTTTAAATACCAAAGAGTGGGCGGATGTTTTCCAGATGTTCTTTGGTGTGGAAGGACAGTGACTGGGCAGAAGATTATTGAAAGTATTTTGTCACTGTTGGCCTTTTGATTTTCCCCAATCTTTCTTGAAAAATGAAAGAATGTGGGGTGCCTGGGTGGCTCAGTTGGTTAAGCGTCTGACTTTGGCTTAGGTCAGGATCTTGGGTCCTGGGATCTGTGGTGCCCGTCAGGCTTCTAGTTCAGCTGCAAGCTTGCTTCTCTCTCTGCCCCACCCCCCTCTCCTGTGCTTTCTCAATCTCTCTCTCTCTCTCTTAAATGAATAAAATCTTTTAAGAAATGAATAAATAAATTTTAAAAATAAAAATGGACTAAGTATAAGATATCAAAAAAGACAAAAGCAAGTTAGATGGTCCTGCCTGCTGCATAATGTAAAAGACACAATAAAAGCTATGAGAGGGGGGAAAAATTATCCAGATTTTCCTATTTACTTATGAGATCACTTTGAAACTCTTTAGAGGAGTAGCTAAGTGTGAAGGGTATGAAATGAAACATAGTGAGTTGGAGTCACAACTCTGCACTTACCAACTGAGTATCTTTGTGCAAATTATTTGATCTCTTTAAACCCCAATATCTTTGTCTGAAGAATGGGGGATCCTAATAGTACCTACTGCAGAGGGTTGTAGTTACAATCAGTAGAGAAAACATATACTGACTGCTTATCCTAAGTACTTGCATAATCAGTTCTCAGTAGTAGTGTTCAATCGTTATTACTACTACGCATCATTTACAATCTGGCCTCTTCACACTTTTCCAGCTAAACTCACTACTCATATTCATCTGCCTTTTCCAAAACAAACTACCTAGTTTTGTACTTCTTTGGTTTGTATGTTCGCTTTGTCTAGAATTCCCTTCCTCGTAACTTTCAGATCATTCCTGATATGGTAAGCCTCTGATGCATTTTTCAAGATCCAATCCAACCATTATTTCCTCTGGAAAACTTGACCAGGTAGAATTCCTGGCTCCCTGAATCGTGCTCGCAGAGCACTTGGAACTATTTCTCTCTGAGCACTTCTCACGCTGGATCACAGACATTTGAGGGAGTATGTTCTCCTTAATGTTAGAGAGTCTGTCCTTCCTGCTAGACTAAAACTAAGGCTTGGTCATATTCATCCTTTCCAGTACCTGGAACATTGTGTAGTAAGTAAACATGCAGTCAGTGAAAGTAAATTTGTGCTATTCCAAAGTCCATTTTGATACTAGTTTTGGCTCCAACAATGGAGAAGTAGTTTGTATCAGACTAATCCTCCCACTAAGAACAACTATAAACCCTGAACCAAACATTCGAAAAACACCAACTATTGAAGGCACTAGGGAACGCCCCAAGGCGAGCTAGAGGTGAAAGCGATACAATCTAGAAAGAAGAGAATTACATAGAATGAAGATCTACGTTTATATGTTCTTCCCTGCTGGGGCATTTCCCTGTCTGTGTGGCTGAGGCAGTCTGAACTCAAACACAGAGACAAAGTCTTATTGGTTCGAAATCTCAGAGAGCCCTTAGGACTGCTGGTACAGTTGGAAGTTGAAGGGGAAAGTGCCAGAAATGAGGTAGGCACAGAGGGGAAATTCCTGAAATTGTAAATGTCGACTCAACCTTTAAGTTGTACAGGCCTAGTATAGATCCCAAGGGCCCAGCAACAGGGAACATTTGTAAAGCTGAAAGAATTTAGCAGCTATTTTAGCTGATACCCACAACAAAGAAGACAGAGTTTAAAGTTTAAATCTTGTTATGTTGGAAGAGCTTCATAAGCAGTTGGGGCATTCCATTAAAGCCTCAGGACAGTCAAGCCTTAAGGGAAAATTATCAGCCCAGGACTAAGAATATCCTTAAGACTAATAGCAAAATCAAAACAAGCCATCTTTCTATACGAAACCATCCATATGAAACCAATCTTTAGTCATATAAAGCCAATCGTTCATACATGCAGGATGATCTTTTAACTTAATTCCCTGCTAGAGTAAAATCAACACTCTTCAAAGGAAGATAATAGAACATACACTTTACAACATATTATCCACAATGCCCAATATGCAGTTAAATATTACTAAGCACACAAGGAAATAGGAAAATGTGACCCATAGTCAAGAGAAAAAAAAATCAATCAAAATAGACCAACAAATGAAAGCAAGCTGCTACGGATTTCACCCATGACTAAATTTCTATTTTATTTATTTTAAGGAATATTACTAGAAATAAAGAAGGGCACTTTCTAATAATAAAAGGGTCAAGCCCATCAGGATGATATAACAATCTGAAATTGATTTGCACCTAATCAAAGAGCTTTGAAATACCTATACCAAAATCTGGTAGAACTAAAAGGAAAAATGAACATACCTACAATCTAATTAGATATTTTATTTTAACACTGTTTCTTATTAATTGATACAATTACTATTCAAAAATATCAGTAAAAACACAGAAGATTTAAATAATATCATCAAATATCTTAGTCTAATTGACATTTAGAAAATATTACATCCAACATCTATGGAATATATATTCTTTTCATGTGTAGCTGGAACATTTATCAAGATAGACCATATGCTTAACTATATGTCCTAATACAGTTTGAAAGTATAAGCTTTCTTTTTTTTTTTTTTTTTAAGATTTTATTTATTTATGTGACAGAGAGACAGCCAGCGAGAGAGGGAACACAGCAGGGGGAGTGGGAGAGGAAGAAGCAGGCTCATAGTGGAGGAGCCTGATGTGGGACTCGATCCTGGCACACCGGGATCACACCCTGAGCCGAAGGCAGACGCCTTAACGACTGCGCTACCCAGGCACCCCTCTGAAAGTATAAGCTTTCTTGAGCATGTTATGTGATGGTAAGGAAATTCAATCTGAAGTCAATAACCATAAATTATCTGGAAAAGCTCCAAATATTTAGAAATTTAACAACATACTTCTGAATAACCATAGGTTAAAGAAGAAATTCCAAGATAAATTGGAAAGTATCTTGAATAAAATAAAATTAAAATAGAACACATTAGGGGCGCCTGGATGGCTCAGTCGTTAAGCCTCTGCCTTCGGCTCAGGGCGTGATCCTGGCATTCTGGGATCGAGCCCCACATCGGGCTCCTCCACTGGGAGCCTGCTTCTTCCTCTCCCACTCCCCCTGCCTGTGTTCCCTCTCTCGCTGGCTGTCTCTCTCTCTCAGTCAAATGAATACAATAAAAATCTTTAAGAAAAAAAAAAAGAACACATTAAATATGTAGGATGTAATTAAAGCAGTACAGAGATGGAAAATTATAGTTTTAAATGCTAATATTAGAAAGAAAAGTTGAAACCAAAGTCCGCTTTTATAACCACTATTTTGTAAACAACAAAGCTTGTTCAACAAGCTTTTCTCCTTCTGCTTCACTATTACTCTCCAGGATAAATCTTATATCTAAACTGAAACCAAAGTCCTAAGATTCCTAGCTTCTTCCTGGAGAAACCTCAGTTTTAAGCATAACACTCAGAGCGGCCATATTCACATAATCCTGGAGAAGAGAAGCCACACAGAAATTAATCAAAGAGGTTATAGGAACACTTATCTGCACACCCCACCTCCTCCATACCACCCATATACAATCTTATATATGTGCACAGATACACATATGTAAATATGTCTTACAAAGTAACAAAGAATAAAACCATGTATGCCATAGTGGTTAATAATCAAAATCCTATGATGGTTAATATTTCTTGTCTTACATTAGAATATTTCTGAATCACTTGAAATTTGAAAGCTCTCCCTTCTACTTCTTGTGTAATTGGTACAGGGAAACAAATTTTAGCATGTGGATCTCCTTTTAGTTAGGCCTTATGTTATTACTTCCTTATAAAAAGTGTACTAGATAGTAAAAATGTAACCATATGTTTTTAGGCTTATCTTATGTAGGCTCTCCTGTATTCACAAATGCAGACTGAATTCACTCAACTCACAACAGCGTAGCAAAGGAGTTTATAACTCAATCGCCAGTTAGCCAGAAATTTCAGAGACAGTGGGTGAAAATACTTATTTCAGATGTTTCCTTGTAGAAATAGTACAAATATTTTTAGTATTTTTATATTTTAAAAAATGTATTGGTTGAGTTATCTATATAAACAAGTATACTATTGAAACAAAAAAAAGACTTCTAACTCATTCATGTCTAAGGAGTCATGACATTTTTCTAAGTTATGAAAAAAGTTTTCAGTGTTTAAGGAAAAAATATCCTTATGAATTTAGAGAAAATAAACATATTTTTCCTTTGTCACTCGATAGTTGTGCCATAAGATAATCTATAAAATCATGTTTCAGAGTGATTTACTTTATCATCACAGAGTGATAAAAATTTAGTTTGTAAACCCACCAGGTTTGTTTCATTAGGATACATGTTTCTTGATCTGTTAGCTTCTTGGTGGAGATAGTATTTAAATGTATCCGGGATTGCAGATTGCTTATTTTTTTATATGTTCATTTTTGGACTTGGGGTTCAGATGGTCACCACTGTTCAAGTAATGAATTGACTAAATTTTCTTTTTTATTTCATTCTGGTTTCCATTCTCTAAGCACTACCATTTATTTTTCTAGGTCCTTAGTACTTGTCATCCAACTTCAGTTTCATCAATATTTGCAAACTATTGGCCCAACTGTTTCTGCTTTCTTGCCCCTTCAATGCCCTCACTTTCTTACTCAGGTACAGCTCAGCGATCCATCATGATAATCATATTTTTAGATTTACTTCTCTCTCTCTCTCTCTCTCCCCCCCCCACACACACCCCCTCCAGTTTCTCCTGTCTCCTTTGATTATACCCAAAGAGCACAACTCAACTTAAACCCAAAGTTTAATAAGTCCCCTGTCTGGACCCCAACACATGAATATAGATGGAGAAAATAGAACCTTACTGCTTGGACACACTTTTAATTCTTGAGCCCATATTTCAAGTGGGCACTTAGTGCTACATAGCCATTATTCTACATTTCACC
The DNA here is from genome assembly GCF_017311325.1 of Ursus maritimus. Taxonomy (NCBI): domain Eukaryota; kingdom Metazoa; phylum Chordata; class Mammalia; order Carnivora; family Ursidae; genus Ursus; species Ursus maritimus. Next base: position 51,352,521 of record NW_024426552.1, read on the forward strand.
AGTGAATTTGTATTCCCACCCATCAAGATAACAATTTAGGGGCACCCGGGTGGCTCAGTTGATTAAGCTTCTGCCTTTGGCTCAGGTCCTGATCCTGGGGTCCTGGGAATGAGTCCCATGTCAGGCTCCCTGCTCAGTGGGGAGCCTACTTCTCCCTCTCTCTCTGCTACTCCCCTTGCTTGTGCTCTCTCTCTCTCTCTCAAATAAATAAAAAATATTTTTAAAAAATTTTAAAAAGATAACAACTCATATCAAATCTCCAATTGTTTTTTCTTTTTCAGCCTAGTATCTCAATTTTTATTCATTGAGGAAAAGCAATTAGATAAATACTACCTCATTTTTCTACCACCAAACATACAATCTTTTTCTGTATTCATATGCTTTCCCCCTATATTTTAATTAAGAGTTGTCCCTGATTTTATATAATATTAACTCCACTTTGACACTAGATCCCATAGCCTCTCATTTGCTTAAGGACTTCATCTCCTCTCTCTTCTGCACCACCTGTGTACTTTTTCTTAAACTTATATCCTCCTTCAGCTATCATTCCAACATGCTCATCTTTGTATCAAAGCCCTTTTTGGAAAATATTTTCTGTACACTAAGTAGTAAATCTTTCTATCGCTACCATTTACTCCTCAAACTACCCTGATCCGGCTTTCCTCCTCCTTCCCTGACATTACCTTAATGATTACTAAATACTTCCTTATTCTCTAATTCAATGGAAACATATCTGTTCTTATTCAAATTTCTGTCACAGGCAACACAGTTGATGAAGTTCTCCCTCTTTAGGCTTTGAGACTTTCTATCCTTCCAACTTTTCTCTGTGACCCTTTGGCTTTTTGTCACATAAAATACCCTTACACAAAATACTGTAGTGTCCAAGGATTGGTTTTGAACCGTTTTCTTGTCTATTTTCTTCCTGGATAATAATATTTCCATGGATTTAAATAGCACTATATACTCTGACTCTAAAATTTATATCTCTGTTTTGTTCCCCTCAGCACCATACTCATACATTCATTCATCTACTTGACCTTTCCACAATAGGCATTGTTGGCTTTTGCTTATCTTCAAGACTCATTGTAAATGTTAACTTCTTATGAAAGTCATTCTGTATAAAATTCTATCTCATTACAGTACTTTATTTACTAAAAGGTGCTTATCCCAGTTTGAAATAAGCTTATTTATTTAGTCTTTCCTTTATTTGCTTATGGTCCTATTCCCTTAATAAAATATAGTCTCCTTGATGGCAAGGTTTTTGTCAATCATGTTTGCCTCTGTATCTTCAGCACCTAGAAGAGTACTTAACACATAGAAGGAACTCAGAATACTTGTTCAAGGACACTTAGAAAACACATACGTGAGTTGAATTCTAATATTCATCAATACTAGTATTTATCAATTCATCAATTCTATTGAGAGTTCTATTGATTCATTAAATTGGAATGGTTATAGTAGATTTAAAATAGCTTAAGGTTACAACTCACCTGTAAGCATAATATTGCAGCATTTATTGGCATATGCCATTGGCTTCAAACTCCTGTCTTTCCACATCTGATGTAACACGGGTTACTTTTAGGCATAAGTATAAATGGTGTTCACAGTGTTTTTTTTATTTTTTTATTTAGGCTACCTTGTTTGGATTAAATAATTATATTTTGTAAGTTTTTAGACTCTATTTTTACAGTGAAGGGAAGTCTTATTCATGTATATGCTTTAAACTAAGAGTTTGGATGGGATTGGATATCCACCAGTCGAGGTGGCTGAAGTAAAAATTAGCTTCTGCAAAGACTTTTAAAGAGATCATATATGAAGACTGCATGACAAAAAATTAATCAGAATTTGATGGCAAATTCATTTCTATTTGAATACATATGATGACAGAGATTACCAACTAAACAAATGTTACTAAACATATTCCCACAAAAAAAATATGACTTGCAGTATGTAAATATACACTTTTCTGTTTAAAGTACCTGGCTTTATGTTACAAATTTAAGATGATACAATGCCATCAAAGTTCCTAAAACATAGTTTTCTGTTAAAATGTTAGCTATTTTATGAGAAACAAACTGAGGGCCTCAGAGGGGACGGGGGTGGGGGAATGGGATAGGCCGGTGATGGGTAGTAAGGAGGGCATGTATTGCATGGTGCACTGTGTGTTATACGAAACTAATGAATCATTGAACTTTACATCGGAAACCGGGGATATACTGTATGGTGACTAACATAATATAATAAAAAAACATTAAAAATAAATAAATAAATAAATACAATGTTAAATGAAAAAAAAAAGGAGGGCACATATTATATGGAGCACCTGTGTTATACGCAAACAATGAACCATGGAACACTGCATCAAAAACTAAGGATGTACTGTATGGTGACTAACATAACTTAATAAAAAATTTAAAAAAATGTTAGCTATTTTGTTGCCTTATTTAGCTTTATAAACTATATGTTCCAGTCAAAATTGATGACTTTGCTGTTATTGAAGATTCTGAACAAAATCAAGCATAATCTAAACAAATGTACTAAATAAGAAATAATGACTAATCCTTCTGTGTGGGCCAGAGTGCAGAGTTTGATGGTTTGTTTGTCTGTTTGTCTGTTTTTGGTTTAGCTTTTCGGCTTTCGGTTTTTCGTTCACCGGCAGCCTATCTGGCATCCTACAAACAAACCGTCTTGTGGATAATTGCAAACTAAAATTTGTGTGCTTATTACTTCACAAAAGAAGATGAAGGAATATCTGGAAATATGGGATTCAGAAACTATAAGTTATTTGCTGTTTATTTCAAATTCCGTATTTTTCATTTCTATAAATTCTGATTGCATGAATAGTCTTTAACACTCTATGACATTAACCCCACAATTCCCAGTTTGTATTAGTCCATGGAAATCTGTAAGACTATAAACTTTGTAGGTAGTTAACCTTGAAACATTCAAAACTCACTGAATACTTATACTAGGGGGATGGCCTTGAGACTTGAAAGAAGAAAGTTCAGGACATATATGGAATAGAATATAATCCAGCTTCAATTTTTGTTGTTGTTATTATCTATACATGAACAACAAAATCCTTACTTCATTGATGTTTCCATTCACATGGGTCAAAATGAGCAGAAAATGGAATACCTTGTACCAAATTCCATTCTATGATTTCCATTACTCATTCGGATCAGGGGGCATTACGTGTGGTTTCTGTATATAATAGAATGGTTTCTGAGCTAGATAGATCAGGTAAAATATCGAGGAAATACAGATTTACCACACATATAACCTTGTAATCTGACCTCTGCTCATCTTTCTAGTATTATTTTTGCTTTCTCTGCTTCTCAATGCCATACATTTACTGAAATAATTTTTGTACCTGAGCAATGTTCTCTATACATTCTCTGCCATTTTGCAACATATTACCTCTACCCGACTCACCCCAATCTCAACACACCCCCAACATTCCCCATAACACACCCTTTCCTGGCTTAGTTACCACTGCTTTTCAGCTCCGGTGTTGCTTCCTTCTCTGTCCCATTCCCTGCCCAGTCTGGGTCAGGTGTCCCTCAAGATAACACCTAGAAACACATCTCTTTCATGGCACTAAGCACAGATTATTTTAATGTTATAGTTCTTGTCTCTCTGGATCAGAAGGCAGATTTGTGTCTCATACATTTTTACTCTGAGCTCCAAACTGTTACGTAACAGTGTAATGCATGATGATAAGTACACAACAAGTGATTACCTAGTGAATGAGCTCAAACGGATAGGTGATAGCACAAGCGGTGTCCAGACAAAGGACAAGAATAGTCAATTCACCCAAGAGCAAATAAAATTAATTAAACATATCTTGTACATTGTTTACCATATAAACTGAAGAAGTGAAAATTAAAACAAATTTGTGTTCAGTCACCTATTCAGAGATAAACTGTATTAATGGCATTATTTGGTGGTAGTAATTATGAGATAAAATGGGGTAGTCATAGATTACTAGTAGGAATGTAAATAAGAATTTTTTTTTTTTGTAAAAATTATAGTAATGAATGCTGAGAACTGTAAGAATGTTAAAGGCCATTTGACCCACCTTGGGAATTTATCATCAACAAAGGAACCAAAGGAAGGAAAACTTTTATCTCTAACTCATATCCATAAATTCCAGACATATCTACCCAGCTGTCAATTAAACAGCTCTACTAGGGCATTTGGCAGGCACTCAAACTCAAAGTGTTTGAAATTAAACCCATTCCTGCCTAGAAATTTGGCTCCACGTTATGAGCTAAAAAATATTCTTTTTTAGTTAACAGAACTGCCATTCACTGAATTGTTGATATGAGAAATCTGGGAAATACCTTTTAATCCCTCCTCTCTACTTCACTTGGTTCATCCAGTTAAACATAAAGCCCTTATCCACTTTACCAACTTCAATCCCTTCTTTCCATCACCGCTCCTACTGCCTGACTCTGGGGGTCTGGCATCCCTAACTTGAACTGCTTCTTTTGCATCCACTTTTAGCCAATCGGTTTTGCACAATACAAACCAATTCTTCTAAAATACAAATCTTGTAATGTCACTGTCCTGCATGAATCTTTCCAGTGTTTTCTTACTGTTATTGCTCATTGCTTAAACTTGGTTTAAGAGGCCAACTATTGTACACTACAGGGCTCTCCCTCAGGTTCTCTAGCTCTGGAACCTTGCACTTGGTTTACCTCCTCTGCTCGGAAGGGTCTTCCCATCTCCCTTCTCCTTCACCTGGCTGCTTCCTACTCATCCGTTAGGTTTAGGCTTAGTTGTTATATCCTCTAGAAAACCATGGCAGACAATATTGCTATAGCCGTGTATTTTTCTCCTGACAATCTCTGTGACAATAAATAAATTTGTTAATTAATAACAAACTAATTCCTGGTCTACTGCACTCTAGGAAGGCTGATGTTATTTCTTTTTTTTTTTTTAAAGATTTTATTTATTTATTTGACAGAGATAGAGACAGCAAGAGAGAGAGGGAACACAAGCAGGGGGAGTGGGAGAGGAAGAAGCAGGCTCATAGCGGAGGAGCCTGATGTGGGGCTCGATCCCACAACGCCGGGATCATGTCCTGAGCTGAAGGCAGACGCTTAACCGCTGTGCCACCCAGGCGCCCCCTGATGTTATTTCTATCTTGCCTACCACCATATCCTAGTACACTAAGACACAGGAAATATTTATATAATAAATTAATAACGCAGTCATCAAAAATTAGTTTTAAAAAAAGAGGAAATCAGACTAAAAATAAAAACAATCACACCCAATGCTGGAAATAATACAGATAAATGGGTAATCATATATTTTTTGGTGGAAATGTGAATTGCTATAAACTTTCAGACTACGTAAACCAGCAACATGTACCCAAAATTTTTATTTTATTTATTTTTTCTTCCACGTTTTTATTTAAATTCAAGTTAGTTAACATACAGTATCATATTAGTTTCAGGTGCAGAATTTAGTGATTCATCACTTCCATACAACACCCAGTGCTCAACACCTAAGCACACTCCTTAATCCCGACCACCTATTTAACCCATCCACCCACCCACCTCCTCTCTGGTAACCATCAGTTTGTTCTCTTAACTGAGTCTGTTTCTTGATTTTCCTCTGTTTTTTGTTTTGTTTTTTGTTTTTTAAATCTTGCCATTTGCAACTATGTGGATGGAGCTAGTGACTATTATGCTAAGCAAAATGAGACAGTCAAAGACAAATACCACATAATTTCACTCATATGTGGAATTTAAGTAACAAAACAAATGAACATAGGGTGTACTAAATTTTTTTTTTTTTAAATCTTCACCTTTCTTGGAGCAGTTATCTTAGTTTTGGAAATCTATCTGCAAATATAAAAGCTTCTGTATATAAGGAACTATATACAAAGAATTTTTTTAAAACATTGTTTGTAGTAGCCAACAAAACTAAAATTAAAAATAATAACAGATGAGATTAACTCTTGAAACATATATATGTTTATCATTAAGAGAAACATTGAATTAATATTGTACAAATAATGTAGCATTATACAGCTATTACAAACAAGAAGATAGAGCTACATTATTGAATTGGGGTGATATTCCAAGATACATTGTCAAATGAGTAAAGCAAGTTTGTATGAGAAGAAAAATCAACAGAAAAAAAATGCTCAAATATACATTCATATACGCATAAAAATGTATAGAAAAATACAAAAACTGTTAGCATTACTTAACATAAAGGGTAGGATTTGAGAATGATAGGAAAAGAATATTAAATTTCCCCTTATAAATTTTTTATCATTTGGCTTATTATAGTAATCTAATGGAAGAGGGAAATATGCATTTGAATAAGATACAAGGTACTAAGAAAATGAAAATGGTGATTATTCTATTCTTTTACAAGTATCTTGAAGTGTTATACATTTTTATGATATCTATTTTAAAAGTTGGAAATGATATCTTACCGCTCTGTTTGTTAGTCAAAAACGAATCTCTACAATTTGTTTATTAAAATTTCATTTCCATATTGTTCCATACATCTTTGTATCGAACCCAAATCCCTGTCTTCCTAAATCCTTCCCTTGACTCTCTAGAACTCCCCTGCCTGGTTCTTGAGCACACTTCCTTCCCTAAAGTCTCTCTTCATTATAGGAATTTATTCTCCCACATGCGTCATACCTCGTACCATACAGGGTGGGGGTCCGTGGTTTTCCCCACTGCTGCTTCTACAGTTTACTTCTTGTTGTAAAAGAAGCAACCAAAAAAGGAAAGAAAGAAAAAGAGTGAGAAGGAAAAAAAAAAAAAAAGAAAGAGGAAAAAGAAGGAAGGAAGGAAGGGAAGGGAAGAGAAGGGAAGGAAGAAAGAAAGACAAACATACCAGTATGCCAATGACTCTAGCCCTAACCACACTTTGACTCCAAATATGAACATTCAGTTACCTACCTCTGTATCACTTGTCTAATGCTTGGACATACTCCAAACTGCAATATTGGTCTTCTTTTCATCCCAACTTCCTTTTACTCCAGTCTCCAGTAATTGGCACTTGCATCTACACAGTTGCTAATACCAAAATTTGGGAATCATCATTTATAACTCCCTCTCTCATCCCTCATATCTAATTAGATACCACCTCCAAAATATATCATACATCCAATCTATTATAATAACCTCTTTGATTATATTCTGCATCGTTTGTTACAGAATTGTACATATACTTTCTTTGTGACATGATTTTGTACTTCCCACTAGAGTAGCTAGACTACATCTCCCTCTCCAATGTTTTGCTTGGTCATGTGACTTTCTTTAGCTAAAGGAATGCAGGCATATATAATGTATGCCCCATCTAACAGGGGCTTTAACATACTTATGTAATTTGGATTAGACTTTTGCACTTCTGCCCATCTGCCTTGAAAAGAAGATTCCTGGGGAAGCTGGTGGTCCCAGGAAAAAGAGTAGATACGTGGAACAGATCTGTTTCCAATATTTAAGGTAAGACACTGAGTCCTCAGTCTACCCGCAGACCCATGAGTGATAAAAATAAATGCTTGTAATTTTTGAGGTTGTCATTGTACAACATTACTGCAGGAAAATACTCATCTAATACTCTATCCTAGTCTCTCATACGGACTAATATTGCAATAGTCATTTACCTGGTATTCAAACAGTCCTCTGCAGTGATTCCCTACAGAGCAGCCAGAGCGGGTATTTCATAAATATAAATTCAATTATTGCACAACCCTTCTTAGAACTACTTAGTGGTTTTTTTATTGCACTAGAATATAATCTAACTCCATAAGGTCCTGATGACTACTAACAGAAATACATTTCAGATTGCACGTGGAAGTGCTAGTTATTTTTAGGGAAAAAAATGTGTTTCTTTTCACTCACTGAATTTCTACCATAGGAAAAACGTTCATGTTTGTTTGGTTCCTTAACTATGTGGAACTTTTTCCATGTTATGTCTCTGGTAAATTCTGAAGCTCTGCCTTGATCTTTGTCTCCTGTCCTGCCTAGTCCAGCTAATGTTTAATTATTTACCAGAATTTACCTCCAATTCCATCCCAAATATTAACTTTATCCTAATCAGCCTGTTTTTCTTCATGTCACTTGCCAATATTTGCAATTACATATGCATGTTTATTTATATAATGTCTGCTTCATTTTTCTTCTAAAAGATTGGAAGCTTTCAGGGGGTAGAACTTTTATTTATCCATGTACCCATCAAATCAATTTGTGGCTGAGTTCTTGAGAGTGTATTGTTCTTGTCACATTGTTGACAGTATTTTGTTCTTGTTGAGTTTTTGTAATAGTAGCCGATTCTGATTAAGGATGGCATTAATTTAATATCAGAAAGATGAACTTGAATGACTTTTTATTTCCCTGGTGGTTAGACCAAGGAATAGGAATGGCTTACCAAATATCTAAAGGGGAGGAAAAAAACATCAAGTGGTTTTAACACATATCTTGAAAATATAAAGGTAATAGTGATCGTTTAATATATCCAAGAAAAGGAGAAAGTCTGGAGTATAAGAATCTGCATTATATGATTCTGTGATTGCCTGTCCTTGAAATGATGATCTTCAGTCACACACAACCTAGGGAAGTTGGCAATGGAAATGCACCCATAATGGTTTATTTAAAAGTTCATCTGGAAGTCCTTCAAGATTGAAGAAAATCAGCAGAGGAAATATTCAGACTTTATTATTAGGTGTCTGGTAGTTCTTATGGTTGGTGTACATTATCAATCTACTCATGTGCATGTTGTTGGTTCAAATCTAGCCAATTCTATCTAAAAACTGTTACTCTCTCATTGTTGACTGCTCACAGAATGCATGGATGCTACTCAATTTATTTCTAGACTGCAGGTAACTACACTGCAATCTTCTCTCTCAAGAGAACAAAGCACTGCAGAATTTATGACCATGAAGATGTTACTGAAGGTTTGTACTTTCACTGAGACCCCAAAATATAGTGGAAAACCCTGAATTAGGAGCTAGAAAAAAATTTGATTCTCTTATCTCCTCTTTCTTCTGCCACTTCCACATTATGACTGAAGCCTTTTATTTTTCTAAGACTCAGATTTCTTTAAAAAAGAAAGGAAAGGAGAGAAGAGGAAGAGAAGTGAAAAGAAAAAAGAAGGAAGGAAGGAAGGAAGGAGGGAAGGAAATCTACTCTTTACTTCTTTTTTATTTATTCAAATTTACTTCTTTTTTATTTATTCAAATTTACTTCTTTTTTATTTATTCAAAAAGTCAAATAAATGAGATAGCAGATGTGAAAGTATTTTACTTTCACATCTGCAAAATTTTAAGATGAGAGTTATAATAGAGTGCACTATTATATGCTTAATTACTCATTACTCTGTCTGGGCCAGGTTGCTGCCCAGACATGTTAACAGAATTGAAACAAAAACATACGTACTTTGGGAATCAATATATTCTGAACTTACATGACTCTAACACAGGGGATTGAAATTTGGGCCATTTTAATAAGAAATTTCTGTGTCAATTGCTACTGTTTTGTGTGCATTCCTAAAATTAAGACATTCACATGTTAAAAAAAAACTATATAAAAAGGTACATTTTTAAGAAGCCTTGTTCCTGCCTCAGGGAATATCTATCCTGTTTCCTTTTACCATCTTCCCCTGTAGGTAACCTCTTTTATTAGTTTCTGTTATAAATTCCCAGCCTTTCTTTACGTAAACACAAACTAATAGGAAAATATATAGTTCTACGTGTTCTACAAAAGTTAGCAATATACACTAAACTTACTTTGTTTTTTTTTAAAGGATTTAATTAGACTTTATTTTTAGAACAGTTTTCGGTTTCTGAAAAAATTGTGACGATAATAGAGTGTTCCCATATGTCCCTATTATTAACGTCTTCTATTAGTACATTTGTTACAGTTAATGAGCCAATGATGGGATATTATGACTAACTAAAGTCCATATGTTGTTAAGATTGCCTTAGTTTTTACCTAATATCCTTTTCTGTTTTAGGATCCCGTCCAGGAGACCACATTATACTTAGTTGTCATGTCTCATTGGGCTCCTGTTGGCTGTGACAATTTCTCTTACTTTTCTTGTTTTTGATGACCTTGACTGTTCTGAAGAGTACTAGTATTTTGAAGGATTTCCTTCATTTTGAGTTTGTCTAAAATGTTTCTAATGATTAGACTGAAGTTGTGGGTCTTGGGGAAGAAAACCACAGAGGGAAGCTGCTATATTCATCACATCATACCAAGGATACGTGCTATCAACATGACCTATCACTGATGATGGCAAGCTTTCCCACATGGCTGTGGCCAGGCCTGTTGGGTTTCTACACTGTAAAATTAGTCTTTTTCCTCCCCCTTCTATATCACGTGTAATTTTTGCTACACGAAATACACTGCAACAGTGTTTGTACATATATATTCCTAAGTATTAGATCTTGGATCTAGTTAGATTATTGGATCTTGTACCTTTGCATTACAATACTTTGGGCCTAGATTCTACATTGTCTGGGAGCAAGAGTGCTACCTGTGATTTTCTCTAGTTTGCATTTCCCCGACTTACCCAATCCCTATTTTTATATTTAACCATTCTGAATTCGTTTGTTTTAGATGTATCACTTTTCTATAGCAAAGTATTATAACTCACACTAAAAATCTTTTGTTTTTAATAGTTAAGCCCGTTTATATTTATAAAAAAAGATATATGGCAGTATTTCAGATTTGACCTTATAATATGCAAAACAACATATAATGCCTAATATATGAACATTGTATAATTCATGTACGTGTGAATACATATATAAACATGTATAAATTACGTGTGTGTGTGTGGTTTGTCTGTATGTTTTCTTTACCTCTTTTTGTAGTTCTGAAATTTTAGAAGACTTGTATATTTGTTTTAGTAGTTAACCTTACACTTACATTTTAATACAACACCATTAATACAAGACCTTCCTCTTTTAGATCATATCTATCTGTTATCTCTTACGTATTACTAACAATTATTTTTCTTACTGAATGGTTACTTCTTTCACTTAAGTGTGCTAAAATTTCACTGCCTGAATAGTAGCTTAAATGATATTCTTTGACCCTCGTCCTCACAGGTGAGGAATCACGGGGTTTATTCTACTTCCAGGGGTTGCTCCCACTTCCAATTTTTATTATTCTTTATACCATTTCTATGCCAGAGAGCATTTAAAATTTATGTTCCATTTTTTTATCCTTATCATCACTTTTTTTTGGCTTACATTTGTAATTAAATATATTCAATGCTTACTGCCAGTTCTTTTGCTAAAATATCCTTGATTTGTGGAGCACTAGTATTTTTTTCAAGGAGGGCTTAGGAAAACAATATTCCCAGTGTTCTTGCATAAAAATTCTGCATTTGTAGCCTTTACGTCTGAAGAGCAACTTGCTTGGATAGAAAATCCCTGGCTAACATGTTCTGAGAATCCTATAGTGTATACTATTTATGTTAAAAGAGATAACACAGTCAAATACTTATTAAAAATAAATTTCACAGCATTATTTTAGTTCCTGCTGTGTGTCAAGTGCTCAGTTAGGTGCCAAGGTTATTTAAAATAAAAAGCAAAAATCTAAAACATAACAGTCTTTGAAGACCATATAGACTAAGAAAGGAGTAAATATGTCAACAAATAATTACAATGAAATCTAATAAAAATTAATAATAGCCAAAAACATGTAATGTTGGGTTAGTACATTTAAAGTACCTAAAGCACAAAGGTACAAATATTAGTACAAATAAAGGTAATATTTATTTTATTTAACAGTGAAAGTGAATAAATGAATTTGAAACATCAAATTAATAAAAATGCAATGTTCTCATTATAGTTATTTTACATAGATATATATTCATTAAGTTAAAAGTGTTATTTAAAAGATGCAGCAATTAACAGCTTTATTTTCCCCTCACTCCTCACTTACTGCCCTTTCAAACCAGCTCTGGGAAATGTGTCCTTCCTCTCCATGAGCTCTCTGACAGGTCCCATGATTGTTCCAATCATTCTCATTCACTCATGTATTTAAATATCTCTTGAGCAGCTCTCATTTGCCAGGTGTAGGTGATACAGCAAGAAACAAAACATGAAGCATAAACAATTTTTTTAAAGCTTTATAATATGGTGGTCACAAGTGATCTAGAGAAGTAGGAATAAAGATGGATTTGAATGTGGGTTGATTTTATGTGCGCTGTCTGAGAAGGTACCTCTGAAAGAGACCTGAAGGAATGAGCAAGCCAGGCAAATACGTGTGTTAGCAAATAGCATTCCAGAGGGAACTGCAAATGCAAATCTCTATGGGAAGAGCGAGTTCTGTGTGTTCTTGGAACACAGGAAGTTAGGGAGCCTGTAACTGACAGAGTAGAAGAAAATGACATTGAAGAGGCATCAGAGCCAGATCTTGTAGGGTCTTGCATGTCATGTTGAGAAGTTTGGACTTTTCTCTGAAAGAAAAGGGAAGTAGTTGGACAGTTCTGAGTAGAGGGATGACACGATCTGACTTTTTTTTAACAGGATCACCTTCAGCTACTATGTTGAAAAATGGACAGTAGCGGGTAAGAATTGAAACAAGGACACTGTCATTAAGAGGCTTTTCAATGAATACAGGTGAGAAATGATGGCAACTTAGCTGAACGTGTCAATGATGGGTGTACTGGGCAGCAGTCAGATTCCTGATATCATTTGCAGGTAGAGACAACTCTAATGAATTGGAAGCAGGAAGTCAGAAGAACAAATCCAGAATGACTTCAGGGTTTCCTGACCTGAGCACCTGGAGGATTGTCATTGCTGTATATGGAGATGGAAGAAGATGAAGCTAGAAACAGGTCCGGTGGGCGGACTGAGATCAAGAGTGAAGTCTGGCTGTGAGAAGCCAATGAACACCTAAGTGAATAAGCTGAGTATACAGTAAAGTATATGTGGGGTTCAGATGAGTGGTCTAGGATAGTATAGGAATCAATTGCAGTTATAAATTATATTTAAAGCCTTGGGATTAGATAAACTCTCTTAAGAAGTGAGTATAGTTGGGAAGGTAAGTGCAAGGATCAAATCCCAGAACACTTCAGAATTTAGAGCTAATCTGGGAAAGCTACAGAGACTATGAAGAAATAGCTAGTGTTGGAGGAAGAAAACCCAAAGAGACTGTATTCTGGAAAGCAAATGAAGAAAGTGTACAAAGGAGAAGGGTGGTGTACTGTATGCTGGCTTTGGATCAAATAAGATGAGAACGGAGACGAGACTACTGGATTTGTCAATGTTTGGAAGTCATCTATGACCTTGATGAGAGCAGTTTGTGTGGAATAATGTGGGTGAAAGTCTGGCTGGTGTGGGATTCGAAGAAGAATGAGCTGGCAGAAACTGACAGCCCTTCTGAGTTTTGCTGCAAAAGGAAGTAGTGAAAAAGTTCTCTAATGGCTGTCATTGTAAAAACATAACATTTTAGTCACTAGACTTTCATTCTGTATATGAAGAATAAAATCCCAGTTCTGACGCAGGTGAGCCTTCAAAAGGCTTCAGTGGCACAAGAGGGTATGGCTGACTTCTCTGCTCCCCTGTCTATCTCTACTACTCTACTCCTTTAAATAAGCTGCTGCTAGCTTCCCAGGGGTGAAAAAAGAAGCAGGAAAAAGGAAGGAATTGTAAGAGGAAGAAGAGATGATATTTGACCAGCAAAAATAGACTTTGACTTTGGTCTTCCTAGAGCACAGCAGGTATTTATATCTGAACTTCAGGCTTGAAAAAAACGTTCAAACTTAGTCCCCATCCCCACCCCACCCCTAACCCCCACCCTGGGATAAGGTCTGGCTTCCTAAATTCTGATAACGTCTCCTTCAGCTTGTCTTTTGTAAATATTCTCTCACCACCCTGGTTTTGAGCATTTACTCCAAAATCTTTTGAACCAACTTTCCACCAAGTGACCTTTTTTTGACTAAGTTCCTTTAAGACCACACAGTGAGCAGGATTTATGCAGGCTTTGCCCTTAAATACCTTGGGGAAAGCAGACTTTTCCTAATGCCAGCCTTCTCCTTGACCAATCATCAGAACAGCTAGGCAGCCAGGCAGTCTTAACTTTCTAGACTTTTCTGGGTTTGGGTGAGATGCGAAGTTTACCTTCTGCCAACCCAACCATTTTCTTTGCTATATAATTTTCCAGAGGTAATTGTAAAGTTCTACTTTGGAGGATGAACTGAATACTGATAACTTATTTAATGCAACTATGTCAAGTACTATTCTAGAATCTTTATTCATATTAAAAATGTATTGCTCACAGCATCCCTTTGAGATAGGAATCTGTTTTATGCACAGGGAAACAAAATGGATATGTATATCCACTTTTTAAAAAGATTTTATTTATTCATTTATTTATTTAGAGAGTGCAAGCAGGGAGAGGGGTACAGAAAGGGAAAAGAGAGAATCTTAAGCAGACTCTGCGCTGAGCACAGAGCCTGACTTTGGGCTTGATTTCATGACCCTGAGATCATGACCTCAGCTGAAATCAAGAGTCGGTCCCTTAACCAACTGAGCCACCCGGGCACCACTATATATATCTACTTTTAAAATCAGAAGAAATTCTCAACATTTGTTTGGTTAATTTCCTAGACTTTTACTTTTTTTATATTTTAGGCAAGTTCCTATCTAATATCAAAATGCAAGTATAAGCAAGATACTCATTATTTAAATGAATTCTTATTTTATAATTCTATTAAATAAATTATATTTCACAAAATTAAGGAAAAGTATAAAGTAGAGAGATAATAGAAAAGTATAATGAAATATAGCACTTTAATTTGTAGTTTAAATTCAAGGTATCAAAATATCATGAGTCATCTCAGAGGCTAGTATTATACTAATATCTTATACACTTTAACAAATATACATCCTGGTTTCAAACTGTTTACCTTTCAGTCCTATCTCCTGAGGAGCACCAGATGGTCCTTCCAGAGGAAATGCTACCAACATTGTTAATGGTCTATCATAAGAAATAAGCAAGCAGAAATACATAAAGTCAATTAAGCTATCTTCCTCCAAAACTTAAAGGCTTATACCAAAAATCCACAACCTAATATGATTTTTTTTGAGATTTATTTGTTTATTTTAGGGCAGGGGAAAGGGCAGAGGGAGAGG
Organism: Ursus maritimus; assembly: GCF_017311325.1. Classification (NCBI taxonomy): domain Eukaryota; kingdom Metazoa; phylum Chordata; class Mammalia; order Carnivora; family Ursidae; genus Ursus; species Ursus maritimus. Next base: position 51,367,648 of record NW_024426552.1, read on the forward strand.
GAGAGAGAGAGAGAAGCAGACTCCACACCAAGCACGGAACGTGGTGCAGGGCTCGATCCCATGACCCTGAGGACATGACCTGAGAGGAAATCAAGAGTTGGAACCTTAACCGACTGAGCCACATAGGCACCCCCAGATATGGTTTTTAAAGCAGAAAACCAGGGAAGTGTCTAGGGACAAACAAGCATAGCATAACACTTTACCTTTTCCTGTAGAAAATCTCTCTAGATCAATGTCAGTGTCAGAGTCACTGGAACAGCTCCTTTAAAATGCAGGTCATTATCCATTCCTGGAGAGTTGGAGTCTTAAGGTCCAGGTCCAGTTGATTCTAATTTTGATGCTTACTGAAGTTGTCTAGTAACCAGAATAATTGTTTTCAAAACTTCAATGATCTCTGCACCATCTACATGAATACCATTTGGGGGTTGGATAACATTATTACTTGATAATTAAATGTAATCTTTTCATTGTTATTTTATATATACTTTTTCATTGTATATATATTTTAGATAAATTGATAGATAAGTAGATAAGATAGATAGACTCTTATATAGCCAGCTTACATTTGATGGAACATTTCATTAGCCATCTCATGATTTTATATGTGTGCCTTCACAGTTTTGGGTTGCAGACTAAAACCCCATTAAAATTCAGCATATGCTTCTCCCATAAAGTATTGCAGTGTAAGTGATTTACATTTAACAATTCAAAAGATAATGTTTCAGAGTATAAATATTTCCAATGAGGTGTTATAAAAGAGTATGCTGTCGACTACAAGAATACTGCATAGTAAAGAAATATTAATATCACTGTACATAATAAATAAGAAATGGCTTTTCTTATATAAAACGATGAGCAGACATGGAGAACATGTAAACTAAGAAATCAATCCGGTATTTGAAATTTACAGTGAGTCTTGAATAATGGAAGCTGATTTGGAAATTTGGAGATCTAATCAGGATGCTGAAGAGAGAAGCAAGGGGGAAAGAACACACCTTAGCAGAAGATAAGGCTAAGCCAAAATGTAAGCTCAGCCCCGGAACTTCTGTAGAAACATACATTAGCTAAAACTCAATTACATAATCTAATTACATATCTTGTGAAACTTTCCTTTACAATGTTGACCTGTTATCAACAACTTAATTTGTAACTACTTGGAATGCTGCAGGTAGAGAAAAGACACACTGCAGTGGGACAAACTAAAAAATATGTGTGGCTGATCCATTTGGCCATCATCCTTCATGATTATCAAGAAAATGCGCTCAAGTTCGTTTGTGACTAATTGGCAATATCCTCATTACAAAACAAAAGCTATCTTTCCATATTGAAAATTTTCCTTAACTGTTTTTTAACTGGAACCAATTGCTTCTCTGTCCTAATTTTTTTTTTTCACTTTGATCAAAGTGAAAGCTTGCTTGACTGTTTTCTTTTCCTGCTGTGCTTAAGAGCAAAAGCACAAAAAAATGATCCATTCGGCAATCAAGATAATTGAATAAAACACTTTTTCATATGTTTGCCGCCAGTGAATGCCACGGAGACCACCCCTAGAAGAAACAGAGGAGGAAACTCTAAGGCAATGCTTGAGTTAATTTGCCAGTTTTAACATTTCTTCAGAAAAATGTAGTCCTTGGTTCAGATGCACAGTTCAAAGTGCCATCAGTTGAAGCTGTGCACAGATACACAGGGAGAAAATGTCTCCTTTCAGGTTAGCTTGGTTTCAAACTCACAATGTGAATTCTCTATTTGAAATGTAGCTAGTTTCATCTAGTCTAAATTGGGGATATGTATCATTGTCTCTTTTTGCCTCAGGCCAATACTGGAAATGAGATGTTTCATTTCAGTGCATTTTTTCCAGTTGAAATTGTGTAAATAAATAGATTGGGAAAGACTTAATGAAATCATCGATAGCCCGGAGCCATCTATTGGCCCCATGCTAAGCATTTGGCATAATCAACTGTCTAAGAGATTGAAGTCCCAGGTACTGGGATTTAAGGTTATCATGAGCTCAGAGAAGGGGGGTCTACGAAGGGGTCGGCACAGTATCTTCATATACACGGGTGAGGTCAAATGCAAGGGGTAAGGGATCTCGGGCATTTTAACCAATAAAAAGAAACGATATGGATAATTCAAATATTAAAATTCATATCTTAAAGAAAAACTAGATTAGAATTCAAGAGAACTTACTTTTCCTTCTGGTTTTCTTAACAACTGGTTGCCTTTGGATAAACCATATGATTTCTCTATGCCTTAGTTTCCTGGCAGGAAAAAAACAGTCGTTCAAAAAGGAGTCTTTTACTCACAACATTAAGGATTGCAGACAGAACAAAGAACGTAACAAAAAAATGGATCTGAGCACTTCACCCTCGCATCAACTGGGAGAGTACTGTGTTTTTCTACTGCCTCTTACATTTGCATTTGAAAGAGTCCTGTGGCTATAATATGTTTGAACAATTAGTAGTTTGGAAGAGGGTTTCTAAAATGACCTCCAACACTGATGATAGCACAGCTATTTTAGATAAGATATGTAATTCTCAATTCTATCATTAATAACCTCTGTAAATGCAGCTTCCTGTGACACAAGGATTTTCTTTGGCACTGCTTTTCAAAGGAGAAGGACAGCACTAAAAGGGAATGAATGGAGGGAATAGAGTGGAGATACATAAGGTATATCACCTTGTTAGCGGAGAAAATCAACATAAGCATTTGTATGCATTCAGAAACAAGTGAAAAAGAATGTGATTTGATAGCATTTGATAACTATTTGGTAATTTTTCATTTAATGAGATAGATAAGAAAATACGTATATGAAAGTGAGAAAGCATTACTTCTATAGTGCTAATTAATGACACAAATTATTCATAGAGCAATCTGTAGATCTACATAAACCATGTCTGTTTATAATGATCTTTTTTTTTTTTTTTAAAGATTTTATTTATTTTATTCGACAGAGATAGAGACAGCCAGCGAGAGAGGGAACACAAGCAGGGGGAGTGGGAGAGGAAGAAGCAGGCTCATAGTGGAGGAGCCTGACGTGGGGCTCGATCCCGTAACGCCGGGATCACGCCCTGAGCCGAAGGCAGACGCTTTAACCGCTGTGCCACCCAGGCGCCCCTGTTTATAATGATCTTAAGAAACTCCTGGACTACATTTTTTGATCAGATGGAATGTTGCTTTTTGGATAGTATTTGAAAGGGGTGAACTTCTATCAGAAATATTTCATTGGTGTACCAAGATTTCATCACAATAAAATTGTACATATATTCAAAGAGAGTGTAAAATTCAGAAAAATTTTTTCCTATATGAATAAAAGAAATTAAGGGGCGCCTGGGCAGTTCACTCCGCTAAGTGTCTGTCTTTGCACATGAAAAAATGTTCAAAATCATTAGCCATCAGGGAAATTCAAATCAAAAACCACACTGAGATACCACCTTACGCCGGTTAGAATGGCAAAAATTGACAAGGCAAGAAACAACAAATGTTGGAGAGGATGTGGAGAAAGGGGATCCCTCCTACATTGTTGGTGGGAATGCAAGTTGGTACAGCCACTTTGGAAAACAGTGTGGAGGCCCCTTAAAAAGTTAAAAATTGAGCTACCCTGTGATCCAGCAATTGCACTAGTGGGTATTTACCCCAAAGATACAGACATAGTGAAGAGAAGGGCCATATGCACCCCAATGTTCATAGCAGCATTGTCCACAATAGCTAAATTGTGGAAGGAGCCGAGATGCCCTTCAATAGATGAATGGATTAAGAAGATGTGGTCCATATATACAATGGAATATTACTCAGCCATCAGAAAGAACGATTACTCAACATTTGCAGCAACATGGATGGGACTGGAGGAGATTATGCTAAGTGAAATAAGTCAAGCAGAGAAAGACAATTATTATATGGTTTCACTCATTTATGGAACATAAGAAATAGCAGGGAGATCGGTAGGAGAAGGAAGGGAAGAATGAAGAGGGGGGTAAACAGAAGAGGGAATGAACCACGAGAGACTATGGACTCTGGGAAACAAACTGAGGGCTTCAGAGGGGAGGGGAGTGGGGGATTGGGATAGGCTGGTGATGGGTATTAAGGAGGGCACGTATAGCATGGTGCACTGGGTGTTATACGCAAGTAATGAATCATGGAACTTTACATCAAAAACTGGGGATGTACTGTATGGTGACTAACATAATATAATAAAAAATATTATTATTAAAAAAAAGTGTCTGTCTTTGGCTCAGCTCATGATCCCAGGGTCCTGGCATTGATAACCCACTCAATGCAGAGTCTGCTGTCTGCTTGTTCCACTCCTTCTGCCCCTTTCCCTATTCACGCACGTGTGCACACTCTCTCAGATAAATAAAATCTTTTTAAAAATTTTTAAAAATAAAGGAAATTAAAATGGCATTTTATTGAAAAAAATTCTCATTTTATGACATTTTGACAAGGCAAAGAAAACTGGAATAATATTGTACCCCATTTACTCAATTTCCAACTTCTTCAATGGGAAATATTTTTTAAAACAACCTAATCCTGAATCCTTAACTGGAATCTTGAAAATAATATTCTCCCCCAAATATTCAGTTTGTATTATGAAATATTTTATAAAAGAAATGAGACACTTTTGGAACACAATAATTCATGCCTGAAATTCCCATTCATTCTCACATATTAATGTGTAGAAGAGTCCTCCCTGCGTGGCTACTTTGACTGCTCTTCTCAGTGATGGCAAAAGGTCATACTGTTTTAAAAGGGCAAACACATAAGCACAAATGATTGTGTTTTGCTGTAAATAATTAAAGATGGCAAAACTATTAATCTGTTTAACCAAGTCAATCAAACATTAGGATATATTTTAAGACCAACTGGAAGGGAAGTTGTGTTTCTGGGTACATGCACCCAGAAAGGTTCCACATCATTTTGTGAGGAAAAGCTGATTTCCATTTTATCAATTCCCCAAGATAAATGTGGGTGAGCAAAAGAGGGGCTTTTAGAAAAATCCCTAATCAGAACAGACTACAGGACTCTGTGAATCCTGAACAGCTAATTGAGGAAACATGTTAAGCCAACTGAAACTCAGTTATTTAAGGTTATTAAAAGTTTGACATAGTAAACTAAACAACATGTAAAATATGATTTCAGTTACTTAAGGGGAAGAAAAAGTATCTACCTGCAGGCAAAGAGGTACAGTCAGACCAAATTACCTAATAGTATTTCCACTTAGTCACCCAGTGCAGATGGCATGTCCTAGTTCTTAAGAGCTATGTTTTGTCTTCTCGGAGTCAGAAGATTGTGACTATCCTTTGTTGTTGTTATTGTTGCCCATTTAGAAATGGTACATCTCACCTTATCTGAGCAATCAGAAAGTCACCTGATTAAATAAAAGATTTCAAGTATTGCGACACATTAATAGATTAATATCATAAACTCTGAGAATATTTCAAAAGTTAGATTTGAACCAAGAGAGAACAGCTAGAAAGTAAAAACCAAAACCAAGATCACATCAAATGCACTGGTGTAAATCCATCTATGGGCTCATATTCTCTCTTCTGGATGTATTTCAAACACTATATTTTGAGATGGTTGGATGTTTATTTCAAAAGATAATTCAATTATTGATTAAAAAGTTAATAAACTAGTCTCACATATGACTCTATAATATTCTTCTGCTTAACCACTAAACTTGCTTTCTTTTCCTCCCATTCACCTCATCCCACATAGGATCCACAAATTCCAAGTTAGAATCAGAGCTCACTGATGTGCTCCCAAAGTGACAGAGAAGGATTTTCCTTCCCTTCGTTGAGTCAGTCTCCAAGGCAGATGGCTGATTCATTGCACCTGTAACCAATTAGCCATTCAAAACAACTGATTCTTCACAGTAAATTGTTGCCTTGCCAATCTGAGAAGCAGGTGCATATTCAATGGCTAAATAATCCAAATACAAAATTCTTTAGATTAATGTGCAGAAAAATATGACCAGTTATAATAATTCCATTCTAAATTAAGAATTTAATTATTTCAGGTTTTGAATCACAGCTTTGAGAATTTTCTTTTTTTCATTCTGATATTTGGCTACCAAATTAAGCAGATGTTTTTTCAATGAAAATTAACTTTCTTTTTCAAAGAAGACTTTGAATTTTATTTTTCTTCTTTCTTAAAACAATGAATTTTGATTACAATATAACTATTGAAACATATTACATTATGTAATAATCCATTTAAATGATCTGCTTCAAAGCAGTTACCTTTCTATGGAAGATTTCACTTCCAGCCCAGGCACCATAACTAACTCTATGGAACTGGGTACAACGTTGCCACTCTTGTGTGTTATACAATGAGAATCTCTGCAGATTATTCTCTCACTACAGTGCTAATGTTACAGACTTTCATAGGCTTGAACCATTTTATTCTAGGAAATTATCCAATAAAAATTTTCACCTTTGAATATCGAGATGGGTAAGCCAGAAAAATAATTTTTTTTTTTCTTTCTGGGCGGCAGATGCCTAAAGCGCCACTAAACATCTCAACTTCTGGCTTCTCTTTCCATCAGAATCATGGCATGATAAGGAATCACTCCCAAGAGGAGAATCAGAACATATTTAGTTGGCACCAAGATCTTACATCTTCCCATCCCAGGAATCAACCTTCAGGGTACATATAGGGGAGGACCATGAACACATTTCTAAAATTAATAAGAGATTTCCAAACACCTCAAATGAAAGTTTTGTACAAGGAAGAGATTCTATGTGAAAGGAACTAGAACTCTGACTGCATCATTGGAGGACAGCATCACCCTCCTACCCGACACCTGGGCTGGACACACTGGAGACACTTTCAATCCATAGCTCCCATTCTACATCTCACGTGTCTCCAATCATCTGGATTGTATTTTCTACATATTTCCCATGATTTTCATTCCTACTGTCAGTATTTTGATGCCCTTGTGTTCCAACTGATTTATTCAAAGTAGTCACATATTTTTTTTTTCCATTTGCTTATCCAATAAATGTGAATTAAGTATCTATGAAGGGCCAGGCACAAGAAAGAAAATGGTAAATGAATAATAAGGCAGACATGGTATCTGTTTTAATGGAGTTAATAGGTTGAGGCAGATACTGACAAATAAGTCAACATTTACAGGTTAGTCCTAATCCAGACTTGAAGATCATGAAGGCTTCCTGGAATAGGTGAATGTCTAAACCAGAACTTAGTGGTAAGTCCCTTCTCTAATTAAGCAAAGAAAGAGGGAATAATCTGTTTCATGTCTCTTGATGCTCAGTGTCAACCCCCACAATGCGGGCTTACAGCTTTATGTCCTCAACAATACTCTAGCCCATGGCTATCCTCTGTTTATAGATTCCCTGTTATCTCCTGAAGAAATTACACACCTGAGATTAAGTTTCCAGTCTCATCTTCTCCAACAAAGAGCACGACAGTACAGTTTCACCGTAGTATTAGTCCTTTGCTGAAAAATAGGAACAGTTAATCTATTTTCTTTTGTTCGTGCTATCTCCTTATACTGGAATGCCTCACACCCTAATGCCTCTTCCATCATTTGAAATCCTACTTATCTTTAAATGTCTGTTAAAATATCATCATCTCTACAAGCTTTCAGTAGTCCCTTCATTCATAATTAGTTGCTTCTTTTTCTGAAATTCCACTGCACATTCTTTGCCCCTCGATCATATAGTGTCTATTTTATTCTGTTTCAAATGGCAGTTCTTTGCTTATACCTGAAGCTTAGACTATTCTAGCCTTGTGGAAGGCTCTGCCCTACCCTTTTAGAATTCCTACTTCCTATTCAAGTCTAGACAAGGTCTTCCCTGTTAACTGCTTTACTGCCACTGTGAAAATAGAATTGCCCACAATTTCCTGTCTCCCTGCGAGTAGCAGAGGTAACTAGATACCAGACATTTGCAATGGCGTCCCTCACTATCAGGGTTCCCCTTGGCATCTAGAATTTGACCTTGCTTATGCTTCATTTCTCCTCTCCTGCCAAGTGCCCTAAGCTTCCTGGCATCACTTTTCCTTTCCACTCTATGGCATTGTGGATAGCCTCCCATTTAGAATAATGGCTCTTTTGCCATAGGAGAAAGAAAATCGTTTTCCAAATATGACAGAACTTTCCAAGAGATGGACTTGCCGTCAAGAAATTCTGAATTTTTAAAAAATCTCCTGAAGAGAGATATGTTTTTTTAAAATGTAAAACTCCTTAGATAAGAAAATCATGTCAGGCTATAGCAAATTTGTTTTTTTCTAATATTCTTCTGCTCTCTAATCTTGTCCCTTAATAGTCCCTGACATTGAGAGTTGTCATCACAGGGAACCCTTTCTAGGGTTAGATGGATACCCTTCATCTCAGACTTGGGTAAGGATGTTAATATTTGAAGAGAACTAACTCCTGGTCATAATATCCCCTTTACAGTTGCCCCAAAGAATACGAGGTGCCTTTTGCAATGTGAACTCCTGGGAATCCCAGGACTCCTGACGGCCTGGAGCCGCTGAAGTAGGCTCCGGTTGCACACATCTCCCTCTGCAACTAGATTATGCCTAATTCTATTTTGCAAGTCTCTCAGCCCTATGGAAATCTTGCCTAGGGTGGTGTTTGTTCACAGTAGGTACCTAATAAATGCATGCTGAATTGAATTTTCCCAGGAACAAACATATGGCATAGATGACTAAAAAGTGAAAATCCTCTATAACATATTGCATTGCCATTTAAGGGGGGGAATCTTGTTAATGTTCATGGTGACAAGTTTATGTCCTGAAACATGAGATCTGATTAGCTTTTTTATTTTAGCTCTCATAACTACTAGTTTTATTGCTGGTCATAAAATTACCCAGCTCATTTTGGAATTCAGCTGCAAAATAGAACACTTTGACCTCCTGTGATTATACTAGTTTCCGTGAACATATGACTTCATGGCAGGGGTTTTACTCAAACTAGAGTTTGGGAACCTTAGGAGGTTTTGTTGACGGAGTCTCATAGGATCTCAGGGATGAGAACACTTTGGGTGCATTTGACTGCAGTACCAGCAAAAAGTAGAAGTTTTCTTGTCAAGATATTATCTTGTTAGCTGGGATCTTGTACTCCTAATGGCAAGATCATGGATTGAGTTTTTGTATGTCTATTCCTCAGCCTTGCGCTGCACCCCTAATCTATGGTCCACAGATACTCATCATTTACTAGGAACCCAGGAGCATCAACTTGAAAGTCCATCAATAATTCATTTCATATATATGTTTCTAGCACCTGATAAGTGTTCTGAGCTTCTTTTGTAGATAAGAAACTAGCAGCAACACTCTAGGATTTAAAAAAAAAAGTAGACACACAACTTCTAAGGATTGTGGTAAGGTCTGACACTGCTAAGATACTTTTATTGTCTAACTCGCAGCCTATCAGATCGATGACCTTTTTTTTAAAATTATGGAAGTATAATTAACATACAATGTTGCCTCAGTTTCAGGTGTACACTATAATTATTCCACAATTCTACACATTTCTTAGTGCTCATCAAAATAAGGGAGCTCTTAATCCCCTTTATTTTACCCATTCTCCCAATATATGGCCATTTTGAGAGAAAATCAAGCACTGGGAAGTTTCTATAGCCTGGACTGAGGTCATCTGGCTTGATCAGGAGAAATAAAGGGCAACTGGAGTCTCTAGACCTAAGTCAACTCATTTACTAGGCACCAGGACTCTAGGCTCCAGTAACCATAAAGTTGAGTCCAACCTACAGTTTAAAACAGGTGTGTCAAGATACCTCATGAAATGGGGAGGAGATTTGCTTCCCATCCATGACTCCTGGCACTACAATTGGGGAGGCGGTGACAAGTTATTCCAACAAGTAGTGAGAGCAAGCTGCCACCATCCCATACTAAGAATTGCATAGAGGTTTCCTGCAAAATCAGGAAGTCTTGATTTTAAAAAAGGATATATTCACAGGACCTGGAAAAAATGGGGTTGTGGGGGTAAGGACAGCCACAGTGCTAGAGGAATTGGGCAGGGTTCCACATTATCAAAGCTTTTTCACTGTTGAGGGAAGGGGGTAAAGAAAAAGTGACTTCCTTATACATTCGTCTCCTCATACAAATAGGAACAATGGAGGAGGCACCACTGTCCTCCCTTAGAATCTGCTCAGATCTGCCCCACATTTGCCAGCCAAGCTCACTACAGGCTCCAATGAATAAAGGAATGTATTCTTGATAGAAAGATGGAATGTGTGGCAGGATTACTGGGTTCAACCCCAGAGGCCACTTTTGTGAAAGCTTCTCTTTTAAGAATCTCCAAGGCTTTTTCCTGTCTAGGTCTTTCCAAATTCGCTGTAGCAAAACAGGACAAGGAGTTTCTGAAAGCAATACATGGAGATAATGTGAAGAACAGTCAGAGAAAACAGCAACAATCCTGATGATTCCTACCTCTGCACCCCCTCCCCGTGCCACACCAGTATGATTTTATTTGTTCCCTTGAATATCTACACTTTCAGCATCATTTCCCCTCAGAATACCAAGTGCCCCAGCTGTGTGAAAAATGATATGGACATTAAAAAGTTTTTCCATCATTAAAAGTAATTACGTTCATCGTGTTTTGTTTTTGTATATCTTAATTTAGGCATCCTTCATTCCTGCACTGTGTTCTTAGGAACATGAACAATCTCAGGGATAAATCACAACTCAGGATTACAGAGCAGACACATGTGCGTGCACACACACACACACACACACACACACACACACACTCAGATCTGTTGCTTTATTGCTGTAAAGAGCTCTCTGTCATGCATACCTGTATTCTACCACATTTTGCCAATTAGGCAGGCTTCTCTGCCACAGTTAGAGATAGAAGGGTTTAGCTGATTTTTTCTATGAGATGACCCCTCTCACTGATATGATCCAGAACTGAAAAAGAATACAGATATTGTCAGGGGGCCCAGGGTCATGGAAGGTTCTGGGAGGTTTAAGAAGGTTGGGGCTTATGCCCAAGACTATTGTGAGTTCCTGGACCTCTAGGCATTGGTCTGGAGGACATAGTCTTCACTGGATTGGTCTACACACATAAAGTCATGTGGTGGAAATTTTTCAGATTAGCTCACATTTTAAAAGAAAATGTCCACACTCTTCCTAAAGATATAACATGAAAGTAAATCTCCAGTATGTAACTCTTGAGAATTATGCACACCCTGCTTACTTTTTTACTGAATCGATTAGATAAGAGTGAGTGGGCTAAGGACTCAATTTCTCACCTTATTCTAGTTGCAGTAAAGTGGTAGCTAATGGGGAAAAAAAAAAAAAAGTGTTTACCTGACATTGGTGAAATCTGTGCACACTGACCAAACTGCCATTCTGGTGAAATGGTCCAAATGCAATGTCACGTGCTGGTCACATATCACTAATTCTGAGTTTCCTGTCTCCTAAATTCTTCCACCTTATCCTGTTCTATCTTTCTATTTCCAAGAATTTCACAAATTTTTATCATTAGTAGGTTTTGGATAGGCTAGAGTCTTTCTAAATATGCCACACTGGATTTTTTTTCAGATTTCCTTAGGGATTTAATCTTCTCAGACTTCTTAGGTACAGAACAAAAAGAGACAAGAAGCTCAAACAGAGAGGTTGTACAGCACACAAAAGATTTTTGAACTATGAGCCAGGTCACCTCTCCTTTCAAACATGGGGAAGGGCTGTAACCCTAGCTTGCCAATTTCCCTATAGGCATTTTGTAGCATGCAGGAGACTCCTTGTTTTTTAAGTCCTCCAGGATTTCTCCTGCTGGTTGAAAAAAAACCCATATCAAGTGGACATTGTCTAATAGAACTCTAGATTGTTTATAGCAGATAAAGGACTGTAAGCCTATATTTACTAATAGAAAAGTGTGCCTTATGGAGAACCATAATTTACGTGGAGGGAGAAGAACATAAAGTAAACCAGCTTATATGTTTTCATAAAGTTAATTTTTTTGTGATTATTTCTTTGTAAAGTAGAAAACTGAGCTCCTTTTATAACAATTAGGTGTTTCCTTTAGACTTCCTTTTTTCTCCCCACAGGAAATAGGAAGAATAATAATAATAGAGAGAGAGAGAAAATTGAAATAATTTCTATCTACCTATATTTAATCAGGATATGCTAGGTGTTATGGCTTAACACAACAAAGACTAATTTCTTCTTCACAGGAAAATCTCCAAAATAACAAGTCTGCTTGAAGTAAGGGGGTCCACCATCCTACAGCTGCATCATCTGGAATACTTTGCGTCCCTGATCACAAAACAAGGAAGAAAGTGTTAGAGGTCTCACCCTAGCGATTCAATGTCATGGCCTGCAAGTGACACAGACCACTTCTGCTAACAGCCCTTAGCAGAAATTGGCTATATGAACAAGATTAAATGCAAGGACAGGTCGGTTTACTCTTCCTTTTGGCCCAAAAAGAGGTGTAAAAGTTGTATAGGTGAGCTCTCTACTTCCACACTACACACTCTCTTTTTCCCAAACCCCCTTTTACTGACCATATCTAGACTTATCTTAGCTAGGAAGGAGATCAGGGACGAGGATATGGAGATATTGTCAGGAGATGTTTGGGGTGATCTCAAGCAATTTTTACTAGCTCAGAAGTGGTATGGAGTTAACAGCATCAAAAGTACTAAAACCTTATTTCTGCTGCCTTTCCATTTCATTTCCCAGTACACATGTGTCTCATACTCTTAACCTATAAGGCAAACTACTAAATATGTTTTATAGAACCATAAGATTAATAACATTTGCATATAAGAAATATTGTTTAATATTTGCATTTTAATATGTAATCCTCAATTGTTTCTTGAATAATTACTCTACTATAATCACTACTACTTCTATTACTATTACTACTAAAACTACTATTACTATTAGTTAATATTTATTAATAACCCACTGAGCTAAGCAATTTGCATATGTGTAATTTTCAAAACAAGTCTATGGTAGAAGTATAATTATCTCTATTTTATGGTAAAGAAATTGAACAAAGAAATTGTGTAACTTGTTAAATAATGAACGCATCTATCTGACTCCAAAGTCCATGCTATTAACCACCATAGGGAATAGTGAAAGTAAGGGAGAATTTATCTTCATGCCATCATGTGTAATGAGCTTTAATACCCAAGATCCTAGGGTAGCTCTGTCAATTGATGAAAATGTCTTGCACAAACTTAACATGCTGTGAGGATTCAAATGTTTAATGCCACCAACATCTAACATCTTCGTAAGTAGGATGGAGATGGATATTAAATATTGATTTGAATTTGGAGCTGTTTTCTGAATCTCAAAGCAACTTATTTTCTGAATCTCAAAGATATCTTCAAATTCTTTACTACCATCATATATTGCCATAGATAACAAGGCACTTCACTAATTTAGGTGTAAACTCCAGTAACTCATAGAAGTTCAAGAAGTCTACGCCCCATTTCTTTGTGCCCAATCGGTTGATAGTTTGCGCTCTTGATTAAACATGTATGGAGGGGCATCCGCGTGGCTCAGTCTGTTAAGCATCTGACTCTTGATTTCAGCTCAGCTCATGATCTCAGGGTTGTGAGGTGGAGCCCCATATCAGGCTCTACAACAGGCTTTGTGCTGGGCGTGGAGCCTGCTTAAGATTCTCTCTCTCTCTCTGCCCTGCCCCCTCCTCTTTCTCTCTCCCTCTCTAAAGAAAAACAAAAACCAAACAAAAATGTATGCATGTGTGTATATCAAAGTGTGTATATATATATTGTATATTATATATGTATATATTGTATATTGTATATATTTTTTTCTCATTTTGAAAACATCTTTTAAATCACATCTTCCTCATAATGTATATGAAATAGTACATATGACTTCCAGGACACACTCATGTTCTGGGAATTAGGAAATATATGTCGCTTGTTCACTATTAATCTCTAGAATTTAGCAAATCAATTTGTTATTATTTAATATTATGCTAGATTTTTAGCAAATTTGTTACATTACAGTCATTTACTACTAAGCTAGACATATCCTCTTTTATGTTTCCACTGATCTTTTCCTGAACAATCTCCTAATTGTGCTTATTTTCCTACATTACTTACTTAAAAGAAACATGTATAACTATCTATAAATGATTATGAAATGTATCTCTAAGGAAAAAATATTGAAGTGAAGAAGACTATAGATATTTATACCCAACTTTTTTTCAAAGAGATTTGAAATAATTTCTGAAATTTATATACTGCGCTACCATAGAAACAGATAACAAGAATGAGCAAAGGAGAAAAATAAGCAAAATGGAAGATGAGATTGGGGCAAAGGTTACCCAAAAATGCGTATTTAATTTCTTTAAATATAAGTCATTAATTTGACTGTGAGTTTCCTAATAGCCAGAACAAAGTGAAAAATACTACCATTTTAAAATTAGTGAGTCTATAAGAAGATGAAATATAGTTGGTCTGCAAAAGCACAGTTGACACATGCATAAAAATGCTGATTTCTTAGAGGACATGTACTTATTTAAACCATGTTTAAATGGTTTAAATTGGCAAAATATTTTTATTATTCTTTTTTTTGTTGGAGTGATTGGTTTTTAGGACATAGAAAACTCTTTAGCATCATTACTTTAGAATCACATATTAATTTTATAATGAAACTATACTGAAGGATCACCCATTACATACACCAGACTTGTCTATAAATGGCATTTAATGGTTCCCAACACCCTAATCCAACTTCAAAGTCTGCAAATATGCCATGATAAAGGATATTCAAAAAGCGAGTGACAGACTTTGAAGGCAATTTACAAAGAAGTGTTCAGAAATATTTTGAGTGATGTTGATTTCATAGGAAGAGTCATATAAGCTTTTAAGGTGAATATTTGATGGAGATAAATGCTCGTTAAGATGGTTTTCAGTTTTTTATGTGCCCAAATAATTATATTAGGTTGTGATTATACAATATATGGCAGTCCAGGATAAGCAAGATATTTGCACAGCTTCCTATTTAGCTTGGGGGTGCAAATAATCGGTCCTTGCTCTCAATAAATATATTCTTAGGTTTTCATATGCTTCTTTATATATGTCTTTTTTTCCCCCCTTTAACTGGAGAAAGAGTTCCTTTAGCCAAGGAAGAATAATTGCTTTTTCATTTTACCCTTGGCCACTATCAAAGCTCCTGTTAGGGGCCAACAAATACTTGTTGGATAAATGAACTATTCTCTGATCCCCTGAAACACTAGCAAACTGCCCAGCTTTCTCGTCACATGCCATGTACAGGTGTGGCCTCAGAACACATTCCCACATATCTTTTATTGAAAATTCGGCAAGTTAATAATAAGGAGATGTGAAATATATTAAATGTCTTTATAATCTCTTTCTTCTGTGCCTCGGGTAAATGTTAATCTGAGATTCTGCAATCTGCGTGACTGGTATAGATGACAGCATGCGTAATTTGCTGATATTATTTTCTCAGGCTATTAAGCTCTGCCCAACCTTTTAAGAATATTGAATTGGAAGATCATGTTCCCACCATTTCAGGATATTGGTAGCGTCACAGCCCAACAACTGGAGAAAATAACATTATTTTAGAAGGGAAGAAAAGGCAACAAAAAGCTGTCCTAAGCCCTCGAACTGGAAATATGTGTCCAGTGGACTCAAAATTTTGTCAGTGTGAAAAAAGCAGCAAAAAGGATACCACTGTGATTTATTTAACTCATTAATTCTCCTTTAAAGGTCTTTGGTGTGCAAAGTGCTAACAGTAAATGTTAACCCTTTAGTCGTTCTCATAAATGAACAATTTCCCCTGAGTGGGGTGGGGAGGTTCGGGGTAGAGGGAGGAACTGCTTTGTTCACAGTGGAAAACTACTTCGGGAGGATTTAGGAAATGCTAAGTGCAACGGCAGAGGAGGAGGTCTCTTTAATGAAGACAATTTAATCAAGACCACAAAGGACCTTATTACACAAACGGTTTTTGAATACAGAGAAGTGGAAAATGCTGCAAGAGTGGTCTTTAGTCTCAATGACCTTTCAAAGTGGGAAATACGTGAGTTAAAACTTCGCAATCTGATGGTTCTTCCTAATTAAGGGTGTGACTGCAAGGGAGAAGGTAAAGCAGCTTCCAAATAATACCGGTTTCCTAGCAACCGTAGCTCCAGTGGTTTAATGAGATTTTAAATGCAAACAATAAACCTCCAGTATTGAGCTTGAAAGGGGTGTTAAATACCTTGGGGCAAACAGTGCAGTTCTTCAAAGGAAATGCTCTTCTGAGGCTGTGGGCAATGCTAGCGTCTGTTTCAAAGCCCTCCATGCACTCAGGGACCTACAATGCTGTACATCAGCACTGAGTTACAGGGGGTTTAGAGTACATGCTGATGCACTGTGGACCCCACTTTCCCTGCCAGGAAACAGACTTTGAGAGTTGGGTGGTTAACCTGATGTGCGCCTGTAAGGATTGTTTACTACTTTGTATTTTGCAGCCTGATTTATTAGATGGTGAGTATATTTTTCAAAAGTTTGCTTTTCCTCCATTTTCAGTTTCATTTAGTATTATCATTTTCCATTTTCTAAAACACAGCCTCAAGGGAGTCAATCTAAGAAGATTCTGTAGAACACCTTTAGCACAGCCCTCAAAAGCAGCATGTTTTCAAGGCAGATCTCATTCATATAAACTGATCCATATGAGCAAATATTAAAAATGAGTGAATTTGAGCTCCTTCAAAACTTCTCAGTTAATTGCATAATATCCTCCAATACCTTATGGACATATATGGAGATTCTAGGAGCATGACTGGAAAGCAACTGATTTATCTACGGTTAAGTCTCTTGCAGAAGAGGCCCCTGACTCTCCTCAAGGGAAAACTGAAAGACAATCAAAGCCATGGAGAAGGCCCCAGAGTCTCCCGTCTGAATCTAGTCACAATGAATCATGGATGGGTAGCCACTGAACACACAAGAACACTTCCCAGGAAAAGAAGTACATTATTCGGTTGGGGGATGGGGTAGAGGGCTGGAAATCCTATTTTAGGGGACTTTTTAAAAATTAAACGTTCTATTTCAAGATAATTATAGACTGACATGCTATTGTAAAAAAGCAGTATGGAGAGATCCTATGTATCCCTTTTCCAGTTTCCTGAAGTGGAAGTACTTTCAAACCTTGATGCAATCAGTTTATCCAGGAACATCAATGGAGCTCTAATCAAGCCAGCCAGCCTCCAGAAGAGCTCTTCATTTTGACAGTTCCACATATGAACGAAGCTGGTGCTCATTAAATCATCCCTAGCACTCCCAGGTGCAGCACCGCTAATTGGTAGTCCACCAGGGAGCACTACATTAAAAGCAGACCAGGGGATTCAAGAGAGGAGGCCCCCGGCAGTCAGGAGGGAACTCTTGTCATTTCTTTGTCAGATTTGAATCAAATTATTTTGGGGGCTTGGTAGACATGTATCTCCCTGCTGCAGGTGGGATTCCCTGTAAATAACATTTTGAGATTGGAGATGATTAGGCAGGAAATTTATTAGGGAGAGCTCTTGGGATCAACACTTGGGGAAAGGAAAGGTAAGAAGTATTGGATGAGGAAGAATATTATGCTGCATATGATTTCACCAAGGGGCCTTTTAGAGTTGTTTTGCATTGTGATGCGGGAGTTAAACCTTGACTCATTATTGAATGCAAGCTGCTCATTAGGAGGGGATGTGATTTTGGGGTTGGCAGTCCAAGGCAATTTACAGAAAGGACCAAGAGCTGAGGTACGTCAGCTGGTAGTATTCCCAAAAGCCATAGGTATAAATACCTCAGTTCTAATGGAAGATTCAGGCCTTACAGAACAGCATCCACTATAGTATACCCCTTGAACTGGTCAGATTTACTCCTCCATAAATATTTTGACTTAAACAGCTAGGTTTGTGGTTATGATGGGTCTCTTTTACTGGGTCAGATCTATGAGAAAAAGGTTGGTGGCATGAATAAAACCCATGGTACTACAACGGATCTTTGGGCTAATTAATGCTTACCATCTCCCTCCTCTACCATCTACTCTGAATTCCCCTCATCTTCAGCTAGCATCTCTGCTGGTCTTGGATCTGTGGGCACCAGGCCCTTCCCAGAATGTGACTATGGCACTTTTCCATTTATTGTTAAAATAAGGTAAGGGAAACCACGATGTATGCAGGTAGATCACCTGGGAACCAAACATAGACTTTCTTGTTCTAATTGAGTTAACAGCAACCTTATCTTCTCTCGATTATCTGAGTCAGTTTGTTGCCAGGATGCTGATTCCTCTTCCTGTGTACTTGTCCTTTGAGAGCCCAGATGACACCCGAGGTGATAGCTTATACACAATAGAACTCTTTGTGTGTCCCGTCATAAAGTACTCCCTCTTTGGGTATGAGGACTTTTAAATCTATAAAGCACAGAGTTGTGCAGACAGAAAACACAAATTCCCAAGATGGTCAGCAGGAGTGACAGTAAATGGGGCCACCCTTCCTTCCATCCCTTGATTTTTGAACTCATATAGTCTAACTATTAAGGACAAAACACCATATAAAGGCTACTGATTTAGTATAGAGGTTGGCAAACTATAGCCCTTGGCTCAAATCCATCCTGTTGCTTATTTATGTAAATAAAGTTTTATTGGCACTCAGCCACACCCACTCATTGACATATTTAAGCCTACTTTCACACTGGAGTGGCAGAGTTGAGTAGTTACAAGAGAGACCACATGACCTGCAAAACCTAAAACCTTTATTATCTGTCTCTTTCCAGAAAAGCTTTACCAATTCTAGATCTCATCTGTACACGGCATCTTGGAGGATGGTGCCCCATCCTTCAAGGAATCCTGTTCAAGCTGGCCTCAATTTGTCTTCATAAGTCCTTTTCTTTGCTCTATCAGGCTGACAGCCTCTAGGTGGTATACTTTGTAATGTGGGCAGTGGATCTCATGGGAATGTGTCCACTCCCGTACCTCTTTTGCTCTAAAATGGTGTCTCGACCTTACATGATATTAAGAACCTGATCTGGTTCTAGGTGTTGTGTAAGACTGATGAATCACAGACCTGTACCCTTAAACAAATAATACATTATATGTTAATTAAAAAAAAAAAGAAAAGAAAAATATCAAATTCTGCATTCCAATAAATGTTGGGATGTTTCTTTCTAAAAAATAAGAAAAAAAAAAGAACTTGTTCTGGTGGGTCATTCTGTAAGCCCTTGGATAGTGGTGCCGTTTGATATCCTGAAGTCAGGAAAGGCAAACTCATCCTCAGAAAATAGTCCTATTCTTGCTAAAATAAGTCACTGCCATTGTAGAGTAAAAGGGGTCCAGTATAGTTAACCTGCCACCAAGTGTCTTCATTTTCTTAAGGGATGGTGCTATATTAAGGACTCATTGTTCATCTCCATTGCTGACAGGTTGAAGGTTCAGTAGTGGTAGTAGCAAGATTAGACCTGATGAGTATGAGCCCATGCTCTTGGGTCCAGGCATAGCTACTGGCTACTACAACCATGCACCCAATGACAGGGGCTGGGTGATATCAATTGGCTAAGTCATTTTGTCTACTTGGCTATTTAGTCCCTCTTTCATGATGGGTGTTGTCTGGTGCTATTAACATGCAATGAAAAAATTTTCACGTTCTATGCCCACTCCCATAGGTTCATCTATGAGCCTTTGACCTAGAACTCCTTGTCCTCTATCTTCCATTCTTTCTCCTTCTAGGCCTCTGGCCATGTAGTCCAGCCATTAACTAGTGTTCATGAATCTCTATATATTCTAATTTGGGGCTGTTCCTCTTTCCTCATAAAGTAGAGGTACAGGTATACCAACTGCAGTTTGCTAATCAGGATGATTTTCCCTCACAACTATCGCTTTGAAGCTTCTCACCTCCCCCAGTCCTCTGAGAGAGACTGAAGCATAGTTTCGGTCAGTTTTTTTCATCAACCAATGCATTAAGCCAACATATTTATAAACCAAACTCTGCTCTTCTCCTGCTTCAAATCCCCATGTGTCCATACGTGTAAGCAGAGTGAGAGGTTCGGTGGGGGTGGGGTGGGGGTGAGGTTGATAGTGGTGATGATGTAGTAAAAGGTGTAGTGATAGTAGACTCAGAGAAGGTCTCAGACATATGCTTAAGATACAAGCTTAACTTGTCTCTTTGGGCATTGTTTATACCAGATCTCAGATGACTTCCATATTATAATGAATTCTTGATGTATCTACTCATCTTAATCATAGAACTACTCATGAGGGAAGCTCTGACCACATGGTCATTTGATGACCGCATGGTAAGGCATTCTATCTCTACCAGTGTTCAGTGATTTAAAAAAAGACCCATTTTCCAAAAGGCATATCATTCTCTGCAGAGTCTTGCTCCAGAATAAATTGTATTGTGTGTCTCCTATTGGAACTTACCAAATACTCCACCTAACATTTTTTTCCCCATCTGACATTTTTTTTCCCACAGACAATTCCAAATGCAGTGTAAGGCCCGAGAAGCAGAGCTGTTTGTCCTATAGCCTAAACTGACTACAGAAACCTTTTTTGATACCCACTCAAAGCTAGCAGCTATTCAGGGTGCCTGGGTGGCTCAGTCGGTTAAGCATCTGCCTTCAGCTCAGGTCATGATCCCAGGGTCCTGGGATCAAGCCCTGTGTCAGGCTCCTTGCTCAGTGGGAAGCCTGCTTCTCCCTCTCCTCCCTGCTTCTCCCTCTCCTCCCTGCTTCTCCCTCTCCTCCCTGCTCGTGCTCTCTGGTGCTCTCTGGTGCTCTCTGGTGCTATCTCTGTCTCTCTCTCTCAAATAAATAAAATCTTTAAAAAAATCTAGCAGCTTTTCATGTCATACTTTATTTGGGGAGAACAGTTCTTCCATGTGTGGAATATGCTGCTTCTAGAACCCAAAGAGGCCTACCAACAGTTGTGTTTTCTTCTTCATGGGGGGGGGAGGGTAGAAATATCAGAGGCAATAATTTACCCTTTACTTTCTATATACTGGCATGTCCCTGACCACTGAACCCCTAAATACTGATATGACAAACCCCTAGATCTTCTCATTCTCTGGAATAGAAACACATCTAACATACCTGTTACTCTTGCTTTTCCAATCAGATTAGCATGATGTCACCAATATAAGGTACTAGTGAAATGTTTATTATGATGCCCAGATGATTCAGGTCTCTTCAGACTTTATTATAACAGAAGGTGAGGACTTAACACTGCTCTGGGGCAGGACATTAATGTATATTCTTGTTGGTTCAAAGGAAACAACCTGTTTCTGATACTCTTTTGTTTTT
The DNA here is from genome assembly GCF_017311325.1 of Ursus maritimus. NCBI lineage: Eukaryota > Metazoa > Chordata > Mammalia > Carnivora > Ursidae > Ursus > Ursus maritimus. The sequence goes on from NW_024426552.1 coordinate 51,388,887, forward strand.
GAGAGGAATGAAAAAGAAATGCATTTGCTAGACCAATGGCCATATCATGTACCTGGGCCAAGTTAACCAATTTTAGCAACAGTACCACATCTGACACAACATCTGCAACTGAGCCTGTTATTTGGTTGCATTTGTGATAGTCTGTGCTAGCCTTCAGGATCTAGCTGGTTTTCCTAGAGGTTAGGCTGTTGAATTAAATGGAGCTGAGATGGGGCTATTACCTTTGCTCCTTTAGGTATTTAACTTTGCACCAATGTCTGCCATTCCCCTCAGGTTGCAAAAGTGAATTTCATTTAGCATTTTGTCTGGGAGGAGAAGACAATTTCAGAGACTATCATTTTCCCTTCCCCACTATAAGACCTCTTACCCTGCAGGCCAACAAACCGATGTGGACATTGTGGCCACTACCAAAAATATCTCTTTCATGGCAATCAGGTACTTCCATGGACAAGTGAACACAATGTGAGTCAGACCTGCACCAAACACTCAATTTATTACTTTGCTTCCATATCCCTCCACTCTAATGTGTGTGTTGGTGGGGGAGGGAGTTTGATAATGAAAGTGGTTTGGTATCAATGTCAATGTAGACCCTGTGAGCAACAGTCCAAATTGTTGGGTATTCCCCTTTCCTGAGTAGATAGTTATCCCCAAAACAGATTCTCTACAAAGACCTACAAACAGGAAGTATACTGGGGAGTGCTCTCAAAATTGATGCCTGTGGAAGAGTAAAGGTTCCAGGATTGAAGAGGACAGCTTGCACTGTGCTGCTGTCTCAAAAAAAGATCTCGGCTGGTCTCACAGGGAGCCCTGAAGCTCTGTTAACCATTCGGAGTCGTAAGTTGCAACAATAGAGCCAGGACTTTGTATCTCTGTGTTGACTAGTCACTGGATACAGGCTCCCCAGGGAAGGGGAGGTGATATTGGGTGAGGTGACTCTTTTAGCTGGGGCAATTTGAATAGCACTAACAACTGAGGGCTTTCAGCTTACATCTCTTCCAGAAGCTGGGGAGGAAGGAACTATATTCCTAAGGAGGGGTCACAATGTCTACTGTACCTCCTTGCACTTGGTACATTTTACCATAAAAGGACACTAGTGAACTGAAAAGAAGTTCAGTGTCTCTCCACAGTTCAATGTAATTAACATCATATTTTCCAGTCTTCTAGTGCACACCAAACACTAGCCATACTTAAAACGCGAAGTATATCAATAAAGGATAGATGCATGTGTTATTTTCAAGCTCATTTAGAATAATATATCACTAAACTGTATAGCACAAATTAAAAACTTTTTAAAGCAAATACTCTCAATTCTTAAAAAATTCCATGGGAGAGCCAAAGAAACCAACGCTAGGGATATTTTCTCTTTCCTAATTTTCATGAGAAACAACTAAAATATTTCTTGGAAAGAAGAACTGGGTCCAAATTCTAGTTCTACTGCCTTTATGTGGCCTAGGGCACATAGTTAGGGTATCTTCTAATAATATGATGTAGGGCATGCTCTGTATATCAGTTTCTTATATGTGCATATGGGTGTGTGTGTGTGTGTGTGTGTGTGTGTGTGTGCATTATGACTTCCTCAAGTGTTATTGTGAAAACAGAAATTTTTTAATATGTAAAAGTGTTTTGGTAAGCTACAAATTAGTATATGAACATATTATAATTTAATAATCTGTGTTAATTCAAAATTACTATATTTGATTTGATTTATTACTATGTATCTTTTTTTTTTAAGATTTGATTTATTTGACAGAGAGCGAGCGAGAGAGGGAACACAAGCAGGGGGAGCAGCAGAGGGAGAGGGAGAAGCAGGCTTCCAGCTGAGCAGGGAGCCCGATGCAGGGCTGGATCCCAGGACCCTGGGAACATGACCTGAGCCAAAGGCAGACGCTTAACGACTGAGCCACCAGGTGCCCCACTAGATATCTTTCTGACTTCAAATGGCATATGAAGTTTTATCCTTACTCTATTTGTGAGATGATAAGATCGTTAAATGAACATACGTGTTTCCATTCAACAGCTCCCCATGGGTCAGAGACTAGACCTGAATTGGTACTCAATAAGTAGCTGATGAATGCATGAGAGACCCACTTATCATAATAAGTATCAGAGACCAATCCACAGATATTAAACCTTACTATCTATATAAGACCTACATGAGAATATATTAATCAGATTGACTCCCAAAGAGACATGGTATTATAGAGATATAATATCTTGGTTGGAAGGGGCCTCGACAATCATCCAAATTAGCCACTGCTTTTAGAGGTGAGTAAATAAAGGCATAGATATGGAGAGAGACATGCTTGAAATCATGTTGCATGATCCAAGCATCTCAAAAAACAGGTAAGCCTTCTATCTTTTGCACCCTTCTTTATGTCATTATTCTATTATTCTGGTTCACTACAGAAGTAAACCTTTTCTGAAAAAGAAAAAGTAAAATGTTTGCTAGCATGCAACATCTTAAAACAATTTTTCAATTAAAGCTCAAATTAAAGCTTATTAATCTGTCAACTCTGGAATACAATGGAAGGGAGAAGCTCAAAAGTCATTTTAATATAAGGGAGTCAAGAAAATAAGAGTTTTGAAAACTAACATCACTTTTTTACAGCACTTAATTGAATTTCATGTCATTTCCACCTTCAGATACCATTCTGAGTTTCCCTACCCAACAAAAGACACATCTTATATTAATTCATTTTTCTCTCTTCTCCCCTGATTCGTCCAACCTTAGCTTTCTCATATGAAATACAATTTATCTTTTGCAATTTCCAAATAAATAATGATTAGCAAAAACAGAAAAAACCACCACAATCAGTTTTACATGTTAGAAATAAAAGGTTTCAAAATGCTACTAGACATATTTGATTTTTAAACACTTAAGTAATTTCTAAAAATTATTTTCCTACTGATTATTTAGACAGAATATTAGGAAACATTGGGGAAGGTATCAACAACAGATGAAAATAGTAATATATAGGCATGTCTTCCTGAGGCAGTGATAAAGAAAGTAAAGTGAGAAACCAGAAAACTTGAAATGTATAAACACAGGGTTGTCACAACAGCACAAACATAATGAAAGTATTTCCTGTGGCTTTTGAATGCCAGCAAAAGCGGCATAGTATTGAGAATGAGCGAAAAGATGGTTTTGTGGAAGTTCTTTTGCCAAAGAAAAATTAAGTTAACAAGGATCTTAAAATAATTAGACAGGAAAACTTTTAGAGATGGTTCCTCCCCCCAGAATTTTTTGCCAGCCTTTCAAATGGTAAAAAACATTATTTTTCTTTAGACAGGAAAAAAATTGAATCCATCAGAATTCTCCATATAATCACATCACAGATCTGTCCAAAAACATATAAAATATATTTTGGCTTATGTTTCAGAAATTTAGGGATCATTAACTTAATGTACTTAAGTATAAGTCTTAAAAAGAAATTTGTTATTTCCTGCACTCACATTAGAGGTTGTACTCTGATTTCTTTCTTTTTTGATTGATAAAGTAATAGAAATGCTATTTTTCTGTATAATGTGGACACCATTTGACATTGGTTAAGTAGTATATTCAGCATTAATAAGGTAGTTATGAAAGTGGAATAGGTTCATACGGATAGTCTGATTAAAATGGAGATATTGTGCTTCTACATGCTAAGTATTAGGGGAGCAGACCAATGTTTTGGTCAGAGTGCCCTTTAATTTATATTCAAAGAGATTTGGTCTTCCTACTTTTTAATAAGTTACCTTTGTAACATAGAGACCTCTTCTTTCTTTCTTTTTTTTTTGAAATAAGTAAACATTTAATAAAAAAGAAAAGCCTTTCTAACTATTAAGAAAACATAAAAATGCAAAAAGATCTATTTCTCTAATGCTCCTGTTAAATATATTTCCCAGAAATCATAAGCATTTAGTCTGAATCACTAAGGCTCTTGCCTACAATGTCTTTTTTTTTAATAATATTTTTTATTGTATTATGTTAGTCACCATACAGTACATCCCTAGTTTTTGATGTAAAATTCCATGACTCATTACTTGCGCATAACACCCAGTGCACCATGCAATATGTGCCCTCCTTAATACCCATCACCGGTCTATCCCCTTCCCCAACCCCCCTCCCTTCTGAAGCCCTCAGTTTGTCTCCCAGAGTCCATAGTCTCTCATGGTTCATTCCCCCTTCTGTTTACCCCCCCTTTCTTCTTCCCTTTCTTCTCCTACCGATCTTCCTACTTCTTAGAGACTTCTTCTTTCACCCAGAGAAAGCAGAAAAAGATAGTTTGTGATCTTGATGTTCTATTCAGGCATTCTGAGAGGAGATTTGAAAATTTCCACTTGTGCCAAGCTACTTTAAAAAAACCCACCATCCTCTGTATCCCCACACCTAATTATTAAGTGTCGATCGAAACTGACAGTAGAACAACAAAACCACACAATTACACAGAAGGATATGCTTTCAAATGTCATTCTAAATTTACAAAATTGCATAGTTTTACAGTCCTCTTATGAAAATGTCAAAAAGTGCCAACCGTATTCTTTTCCCTGAATGGTGAATACAACAAATTCACAACCTTAAAGCATTCGCCTTTTATTCTTACAAACAATGATAAAAATCCTGGACTCTAATTCTTGCCTTTTTATTTTGCACAGTAAGGATTTTTATTTCATATCTATTAGAATTCTCTTACCCTTAGAAAAAAGGTTAAAAGTGTCAATTCAGTGATGTTAATGTTGTTTAATTATAAAAATAATTTGTTCTCATAATAAAATATTTAAATAATATAGGAGAAACAGTATAGGAGAATAATACAGGAGAAATTTAAATAATATAGGAGAATATAGGAAAAAGATTAAAAGGTACTCCGTTCCTGAGCTGAAGCGGCCAAATTCCTATCCTCAAAGGTCATTTGGATAGTCTGATTAAAATGGAGAAATTCATTATGAATTTTTGGCCAATACTTTCAGATATACTCATATGAATTGGTATTTAGATATTTATAGATATGTCTATATATAAATTATTATATATTATATTATGATATATTATATAATACTAGATCACACATAATAAATAAAAAACATAAATATTTATATTATTGCATGTCTCTGTGAATGCATCTGTAAGATAAATTCTTAGGAAATAAGATAAATTCGTAGGAAAATTTCTAAGTATATATTTTAAATTTAAATTAAATTTGTTAATATCAAATTACATCAGCTAAATGTAACATATTTCAATATTGTCCAGATATAATCTATTTTAAGGGTTTAAAATTAATCAACAATGACCACAAGATAAATGATAATTTGTAAAAACAAAAACAAAACTTAAACAGAGAAAATGCTTCGGGAAAAATGGTTGATGGCCAAAATTAGAATTGAATTTTTAAAAGCATAACCCAAGGACAAGTGCAATCACTAGTGTTTAAGATTTAAAATAAAAATAAAACTAGAACTTAAGTTATATTAGGTTAATAAATTACAGACATACCTGATTTTATGGCACTTCCTTGCACTTTGCAGATACTCCCATTTTTTGAAGGTTTGTGGCACCACTACATTGAGCAAATCTATCTGCACCATTTTTCCAACAACATTTGCTCAGTTCATGTCTCTGTGTAGCATTTTGGTAATTTTCACAATATTTTAAACTTTTGCATTATTATTATATTTTTCAGTGATCTGTGATTAATGATTATGAGTCACTGAAAGCTCAGATGATGGTTAGCATTTTTTAGCAATAAAGTATTGTTAAATTATGTACATTGTTTTAGGTTCACTTAATAAACTATGGTAAAGTGTAAAGATAACTTTTACATGCACTGAGAAACCAAAAAATTCATTTGACCTGCCTTATTGCAGTATTTGCTTTATTTTGGTGGTCTGGAACCAAACCTGGAATATTTCCAAACTATGCCTGTATAAGGAAAACATTAATAACAGATGTGGTTAGTTCTTCAATTTGCAGCATCATAAAAGCAACCAAAGTTATTTAATGCCAGAGGATAACATATATCATCAATGCAGACATATGCAATTAGCCAAACATTTGGATAATTTCATGTTTAAAGCCATTAACATCATACAAGACCCTGAAAATGTTAAATAACTATAGAACAAAGTGGTATATACCTCCTAATTCCTAATCATTTTTGTTGCTATATGTTCAATGACAGGTTGTATTTTTTCCTTTGTTCTTTTACTGGGAGGGAGGAAGATACAGATGTTTGAAAATTTATCCTCACTATAATTATTTTTCTATTTAGAAAGAAAAATTAAAAATAAGCCTTTTCATACAGACAAAGGAATATCATTCCTCACAACTGACTTTCCAAAGTTAAGCTGCTAGTTACAGCAAAAGGTGAGACAAAAACAGGTTTTCGGAAACCAAAATTTTTTCTATTCTTTCTATTCTATTTCTATTCAGAATTTTTTCTAAAGCCAACGAGAAAGAAGCATTCACACTGAGCCCACTTTACAACTTTAGATTGTACTCCATTATAATAAAGTAAACCTTATTTCATAGAAATAGTCTTTTCAATTAGAAGAATTAAACATCCAGAGTAAACACTACTAAGCTGGTCACCGCGTAGTAGTCCCAGTTTTTATAACCAGGGTGAAACAGGTTTTTATACACGTGGTGCCAGGAGATTATTAGATATCCAATTTCCAGGGAGCAATTTGATAAATGGGGAAACATCCAAAATTGGGAAACTTTGGGCCTTAGGCAGATGCAGGAAGTACAAGTGTGTTTAACTCTTCTGAAAATAAAAAATATTAAATACATAATCTTCAGTATTTTTCAACATTTAATAAAATATGTATTTAAAAATATATTCCTTGAGGCCTTCTTATTGACCTTCTTTGAGAATGTGAGTTTCATTTCAAAATGCCCTTCCATTAATCAAATTTTAAATTTAGTGTATATTGTTTTATATGTATTTATTACACAGGCACATAATGGAGGAAGAAACGTTTAGAGCTCTCCATTTCTCTCCCTCTCTTTCTTTCTCTCTCTCACATTCAGCAAGCTTCTAACTTAATGACTGTATCCTAGAGATCACAATCAGCTTAGATTACCAGTATCCTCCTGGTGCCAAATAAAGCTATAGCAATAATACCTAAAACATTATTCATAAAAAAAGATTACCATCTCTTTAATAAAACATCTTTTCCAGGACTTCCATCATCAATGCCTGAATGATTTAGTGCCCTTGCTTTTTATTATGACATATATCTGCACTGCTTTCAGAAGAATTCACTCATCACTTCACCAAGATTAAATTTAATGTACACAGTATGTAGACCATTGTATTAAGAATAATACATTGATCAAAATTTGGGTTTGATTCTGTGGCTTATATTGTGCTAAGTTCTATAGTTTACATGGAGAAATATGGTCCTGCATTTCTAGGAGCTTCCAAACTCTCTGGGGGTTAATGATCAGCAACAAACAAGTCAAATAGCAACAACATATGACGCATGACAAATGAACAGAAAGGCAATAAAGTACTGCAGATTTTTAAGGAAGAGGGACAGTCATCACTTCATAAAAGAAATTTATCTAAAACTGTCCCTTGAAGTTAAATGAGATTTAGACTTGCAGAGGAAAAAGAAAACTTCAATTTACGTGTGGATAATTGTTTGAGTATAGAAAATGAGGTGGGAAAGTCACATTGTAGGGATTGGTTTAAGGAAAGGGTACATACCCATCTTGCCAGGACAGATTTTAAGGAAGTCTATAGAATGCATTCACTGAAAACTAGTTGGAGTCTAGGTCATTCTAGACCATAGGGATGTGCCTGTCCATAGGGACTTATACTACAAGACTAAGGAAAAATCATTTTGCCCTATAGAAAGAGAGAAATTCTTGAAAACTCATCTGAGGTGGTAATGTTTTATAAAAATCAATCTAAGTATGTGAAGTAACATGAATTGTTAAATGGGTCGTCATAATAATACTTAAAATCTACTCAGCATTCATTGTGGAACAGGCAGTGTGCTGGGTGATCAACACAGATGTCTCATCTCAAATATGTTTAAAGACTGATGTTATAATAATCCCTTTTACAAGGGAAAAGATAGGCTAAGAAAGGTTCAAAAATTTCCCCAATATCCCCAAACTATCCCACCAATAAGCCAGAATTTAAATGCAGGCAGTAAGTCCATGGGCCAGAGTTCTGGAGGCAACTTATTACAACTAGTCTTTTTCAGTAAGTTGCTCTCCTGTGTAGCAACAGTAAAAATAAAAAGGAATGAAAAGGTGTTTTAAAAACAATGTGAAGGAAGTCAGATCAGATCAAACAGTGCTGTAAAAACACAATACATTTAAGGAATAAAATCTCTTTAGTAAGGATGTGTTAGCATTATACACATTTTCTTTGCAGAAACTTTCTTTCTCCTTTTCCTGAATTATGTGGTCATGCTAATGATAACCAGTTATCTTAGATTGGCTTAACAGAAAATTCTAGATGAAAACAATCTGCAGATGTCTCAGAATAGACTCACTTTGTCAGATTATCTGTGGCTGATGGTTTGATTTTGTCTGAATAATTTTCCCCTGATATGTGTAGAAATAATAAAAGCCAGATTGGCAGATAGATCCTTTAAGAAAAAAAAAAAATAGTGTAGTCCTTACCCATGTTTCCTAAAGGCATTCTTCCACCTAATTATTTTTCTTTTGGAGTAGACATATAGGTAGCACTGAAAATCTGCTCACAGTAAATTCTTGCTAAGTTTCATCTAAAACAGTCTCTTATGGGAAAAAAAATAACAATGGGCTCATCGACGACATTAACTGATTTTTGTCAGATTCATCTATCTTCTTTAGAGACACACTTATTGAATAGCTTCACACAAATTACATCTAACTAGAAATATGAATATCTAAACTTGAAGTAAATGTTTGAAAAAGCATTAAATCTGGCATAAAATTTTTCTGCCCTGAAGTTCCTACTAAGGCATGTAGAGTGTATTTGATAAATATTTATTATTGAGGGAGCAATATAACTTTAAACGCAGGTTCCAACTCTTTTCCATACCTATTTTAAAATTCCATTTATGCAGATTTATTTTGGATGATCAGAGAAACGTAATTTTGTGAAAATGTGAATCGTGACCGTGAAACTTCTCTGCTTTAAGTCCAGAGATGGCTCCACATTTCACACTGAAGAAGAGCAAAGTCCTCACAATGATCTTGTATGATCTGGAACCTGCTACCTCTCTGACCTCAGCTCTCTCGCTCTCCCTTTCACTCACTCTATGCCAGTGCCTTTGGCCTCTTGGCTACTCTTCAAACGGGGTACCTTCCTACATTAGGGCTAATACTTATTTCTTCTGTCTAGAATCTCCTTCAAAATGTCAACATAATTGATTTCCTCTTCAAGAATTTTCTAGAAGACATTAATAAGGCCAACTCTGACCTATTTAAATACGATCCCCCACTGACCCACCATTCTTGATATTCCTCCTCTTGTTCCACTTACATACTTTGCCAATCATCATCTTCTAACATACTAGAAAACCTGTACATAATGTATTTTTAAAATTTTATGACTCATTCTGTTAAAGTGTTAGCTCCTGGAGAGCATGAATGTTTGTTTTGTTCACTGTTGAATCCCAAGCATCTAGTTCAGTGTCTAAATATTAGGTACTGAACTAATATTTGTTGAATGAAAGAACGAATGAGTGACAGTATCTTCACATTCTCCAATCAAAATTAGTCTCTAAATAGCCATTTTGTGTTTCAGAGCTATAGTGTAAAAAGTCAATAACTTCTCTAGTTGGCCAATCTTTCACCAGGGAAACATAATGAATATAGTTCTGCCAAGGCGTATTTTTGCTAAGTGTTTACATCAATTACTAGATTAATACTGTGTTTTATTGTTGAAGTCTGATGAGTGTGACTTTATAAAATGTCAATTAAACAGGATGAAGTAGACACTCTTTAAGTCATATACAATCCTATTATCTTTGATAAGAGTAGATGCTAAAGAGCATATCTCTGAGACAGGAAAAATCAACACAATGATCTTAACTTATGTGCTCTTTGAAACTATGTCTGTCTCATCTTTTAATAAAACTCCTCAATAGCTTGACGCTTATAAATTCTGAATAAATATTTCTTGATACAAAATGCATTTCAAAAGTCTTCTCTAGTATCCATTTAAGTGTTCTGGACTTTTGCTGCTGAGACTTAGGAAGATCTCTGGTGGTTCTATAGCCTCTTCTATCCAATCAGGAATTTTGACTAAATGACTTCAGAGCTCCCATTCTATCAATTTTCTCTTATTTAACATTTCTGCTTGATTAGAGAATTCCTTAGATAAAAGAACACTGGGAAAGAGATTAATGAATTTTTTCCTTCAAATTGTCATGCTTCAATTATGGTCCTTAATCTGTGGCTTAACGAGATACTCTTCACTTCAGTTGAAACTATGAGCACCATGTTGAAAGAATCTCATCTCCTTGTTTTAATATTATACCCCAGAAGGAAACAGTTTTATACAGTGAGCAGATATTAATGCTTGGCTGGATTTCATCAATGACAAGAAAATAAATTCAACGCTTTCTGGGTTTGCGGCCAGTGCACAATATTGTATGTTACAGAGTGGTATTGTATCTGAAGAAAACAGTGTGAACCAAAAATGGAGTGACAGGCCTTAAATTGGATCTAGCTTTTGAGAATTTAATGGAAAAATTCTAGAATGAGAGGAAGTTAATGAAAAAATATTTAACCAAAAACATCTTTCTTTAACAATTATTTTTAAATAGTCCCTTTGCTATGATCTTAAACTCACATATTTGATTCAAAGCTCTTCCCTCAATCTCATTTAGTTAGCCAAAGTTGTCATGAGGCAATTGAAACTTTAGGTTCTTTTAGTGCTGAAATTTCTCTCGAAACAGTTCAATCAAAAGTATGATTTGTAAAAGGTCCTGCTATAGTCTGAATGTTTGTGTCTCCCCAAAATTCATATGTTGAAACATAACCCCTGAGGTGACGGCATTAGGTGGTAGGGTTATTGTAATGTGATTAGGTCAGAGGAGTGGAGCACTTATGAATGGGACTAGTGCCCTTATAAAAGAAGCCTGGCCAAACTCTCCAGTCCCTTCTGCCATGTGAAGATACAACCAGAAATCTGCAACCCAGAAGAGGACCCTCACACAACCATGCTGACACCCTGAGACTGGACTTGCAGCCTCCAGAACTGTGAGAAATAAATTTCTGTTAACAACCACCCAGACTGTGGTGTTTTGTTATGGTAGCCTGGAAAGACTAAGACAGATCCCCACCACTATCACCATTTCATGAATGCCTATCAATATTCACAAGGACTCATGAGATTTCTTTCTTAGAAGGTGATAATTCTTGGCTGCCTATCTGGTGTAGGAAGTAGATTATAGGGGATAGCAATTGCATTAATTCTTCTTCCACACATTCCTATATTGGTAGCCAAAAAACATCTCCCCATCATGAGGATGAAATAAATGGGATTTTTGCCTCCTAAAGACTAATGAATAAATTAATTCAGTTGATATTAATTTCTTCTTTCTAAATCAATGCTGTTTGGTAGAACTTTCTGCAATGATGGAACTGTTCTAAATCTTCACTCTCCATTATGACAGTCACTAACTATCATGTGGCTATTGAGGAGTTGGTATGTGATCAGTGTGACTAAGAGACTGAATTTTAATTTTAATTTATTTAAACATAATTTTACTTAGCTACATGTGCTAGTGGTTACCATACTGCACAGCGCAGTTCTCGAGATATACCTCTGAGCAGAATCAACAGGAGCTCTGCCAGCAAAAGCTTATAGTCTAATGAACAATTTAAACAGCAAAGGAAGATAAGTAGAGCGAATACTTGATAGAGCTTCTTTCTCAACTATTTTTATCTGAAACAAGGGGGAAGTCACTGGCAGCAGTAAGTATCCAAATCTTGGTGATAGGACAGGGAGCAATGCCTTCATTTAAGTACTTCTAACAAATATTACTTGCGATACGTATGTATATGACTCTAAGAAACACTGAAATGTATCAGAAAATCCTCCCCATGAAAAATCTGCTCCTGACCACCTTGAAAAAATAGTCCATCAGATATGGTCATCTTCTAAATTTGACATCACTGGGGATAGGAAACAAGTCAATTTTAGGTCAATATAAAGAATACATTTCTAATTAAGTTATTAAAAATGGGATAATTTTTTTACCACTACAATTAGTCAAGCAGAGATTGAAGGATAAATCTGAATAGTAGTTTAGGATGACTCATGTATCATGAAGGAACTTGGATTAGAGATTGAACAATTTTTTATTTTTTAACCCACCTGGTGCTTAGTTGCCTCATCTAAATGGTCCTGGTGACACTGTCCAAAGACAGTGGTCTAGATATTTCAGTCTGAAAAACCGTGATGATTAACCTCCTCTGGCCAATGAATTATTCTTAATTAAAGTAAAATTATTTTAATTTTTCCACTAGCATTAATGATAGCAACATAGTTGTTATAGATTAAATAAGGTATGAAAACTTCATGAAAAAATGGAAATTAAAACTAAAGCTAAGTAGAAAACACTTAGCCATTCAATGTAATTGTTTTTTTTAACCTTTAATAACATGAACTCACAAAATAAAATTATTTGTGAAGATAATGAAAGTGATAAGTATGTAAATTTGATTTCTCAATCCCTTCCACACTTTCCCTCTTTGTCGTCTCCAGACGTACAGCTTTATGGCTGTTTGTGTTGCTGCTGTTGTTCAGAAGTTTCATTCGAAACAGAGAGGGAGAGAGAAGGTGGGAGGGAGGGGGAGAGACTGAAGAATCTACTAAGAAAGAAAGGAAGGGAAAGAGGAAGGAAGCAATTTGCTGACGTTGAAGTAATGATGTGGTTTAGAGAAAATAAATGTCAAATCTGCTCTTAAGGATTATGAGAGGAAATTATTAAACCAAAGTGACTAATCCTATTTCTAGGTATTGTTTCACATGAAAACTCCCTTAAAAATGGAAAGCTTTCAACAGACCCAAACTCAGATTTGTGAGTGCATCAAAACACTGTGCTTGTGTTGGTTGCCTCATGTTACCTGTTGTTTTCTCCCTCAGTTATTTGCAGTGCACCATATTTCAAAACGGAAGACCCACTTTGTCAGTTGGAAAAGGTAACTGAGCTTTTCCAAAATGCCTATTTGGCTGCCGTGTGCTTCATTCCTGAGCTAAGTGACAGAGAAGATGGTATGATTGTGTAGGGATGGGCTAGTTCTTCAAGGAATGGAGAGAGAGAGTGAGACACAGAGAGAGAAGAGAGTGAGACACAGAGACAGAGAGAGAGACACTTGATGATCTAATTAGAAAATCAAGGAAGCGGCACCTGAGTGGCTCCGTTGGTTAAGCATTTGCCTTCGGCTCAGGTCATGATCTCAGGGTCCTGGGATAGAGCCCTCATCCATCTCGCTCCCTACTCAGCGGGGTGCCTGATTCTCCCTCTCCCACTGCCCCCCCCCCCATGCTCATGATCACTCTCTCTCAAATAAATACATAAAATCTTTTTTAAAATGTCACTTTAATACTTTTAAAAGGGGAAAAATAAATAGAAAGTTTTTTTTGTTTCGTTTTGTTTTTTTACCATTCCATCTATACTTTCAAAGCTACTTCCTAACACGTACTAAGAAATGGGCAAACGCTTTTTGCCAAAGAAGTCAGATATAATTTGATACAAATATTCATCCATTTTTATGAAATACAAAAGTAGAGAGATTAGTTGACTTCTCCCCTTCCGAGGTTTTCTGCTGTCTTTATATCTTTGGTTGTTTGGTTTTGTTTGTGGATTTTTTGCCCTTAGGGTAGTTTGATATGTTTGTGTTCGCTGTCTTTCTTTGGTTAGTAAAATGAAATCCAATATTAGATTTGTATTAGTCACAGTTCTGCTAAGTACAAATTCACATTTTCATCAGGATAGAGGAAGCTTAATAGACCATGACCCCTAATAAAATAATAAAATAAGATGATGGGGCTTTAATAATTATATGTTCACTTTTAGAGTGGCAGCCAAGGCTGTTTTCACGGCGAGGCATTACTAATGTCACTATTCATCTTTCTGTCCTAATTCTCTGAAAATTCGTATTTGAAAAGCCTCAATTATCTAATGAAATCATTTGGAAATTATTTATTAAAATGCGTAGTTTTCCACAAAACACTCTGGTTTTCCCTTTCATACTGTCAATAGAAATCTGTTCTCCACCAAGGTTTAATGTACATCAGTGAATAGCCCTGGAGACAATTCTTTGCCCTTTGGACAATTTTTCATAGCAGAGGGCAGTGCTGTTTGAATTTAAATGACGCTGCACTTGAGGCCAACAGTAATAAGCAAGCTCTACTAGACTTTCATTACTTTTTTTATCATCTGAATATAATCATAAGCATTTGATCCTAGCTCCCACAGCCTTCGTGTGAATTATAAATATCACATTTAAGTTTCTCTTTAGAAGAGACACAAGATTTCTGCAGTGGATGAAGAAGCGAATACAGTGAAATAACATGATCTATTTACCAAAAGTGCTTGCCATTGGAAGAAAGCAAATGCCTAGGAAATGGGAATTGGCTTGACAACTCATTATTAAAAAAATAATAATAAATAAAATAAAATAATCCTTGTCTACACCATGGGATGTATTTCTGAATACAGAATTAACCTATTAGCCCACTGTCAAAATAAAGACCCCCACATATAATTTGGGCAAAGGCCTTTGTGAACAGACCTGCTTGAAGGTCAGCAGTGGAGGTCTATGATGCAATAAGGGGGAAAAACACACAGAGAATTCAAAACACCCTCCTTTTTATTTCCTCAACTCCAAACAAAAGGACATTTTTAAATCTACAATTAACCTCACATCTATCTCAATACAGGCATACCTCAGAGATGTTGTGGGTTTGGTTTCAGACCACCACGGTCAAGCAAAGATCACAATTAAGAGAGTCAAATGAATTTTTTGGTTTCCCAGTGCATATAAAAGTTATGCTTATACTATACCGTAGCCTATTGAGTGTGCAATAGCATTATTTCTAAAAACAACAACAAAACAATCCAGATACCTTAATTAAAAAATACTTTTGTTGCTAAAAAATGCTAACCAACATCTAAGCTTTCAGTGAGTTGTAATCACGAATTGCAGATCACCATAACAAATATAATAAAAATGAAAAAGTTTGAAATACTGCAAGAATTACCAAAAGATGACACAGAGAAACAAAATGAGCAAATGCTGTTGGAAAAACAGTACAGACAGACTCACTCAACACAGGGTGCCACAAATCTTTAATTTGTACAAAATGCAATATCTGCAAAGCACAATGAAATGAAGCACAGTAAAACAAGGTAGGTCTGTAGATTTTAATTACAACAGTGGACTTGGATAAAGACCATGCCTACCACCAACAGAATTCACTCTCTCTAAGCCCTAAGAAATCCTAGCAGCAAAGTAAAATAAGTCAAGGGTAAATAAATAACCCACTCTAAAGTAGATGGCTCCAGATGTAGGTGATTGTTCAAGCCTTGGTGTCACTACTGGCTTTATGCACATGGCCTATTGTTTTCTGTGCTAGCTGAATATTCGGCGATGCATCTAATTTCAGTAATGAAAGCCCTGACTCTGCCCCCTGCTCACCTAATTTTATGTATGTATATATGCATAAGCATGGCATTGTAAAAAAATGTATTTAAGTAAAGGTTACCAGGTAAAGAAAAGGTCATAACTTGTTACACAAAAATAATGCAAAATTTCTCTTTCTTGAGGCACCATCTTAAATCACTTCTGTTCTGTGAAGACTTTAATTCAGTGTAGCAAAAATGCTCTTCAGTTACCCCAAAGCTTCCATTTCACCTGGACTGAACTTCAACCTGCCTGCTTTCATTTTGTTTCACAGTCACTCAAACACTGAGTGAAATGTGAGAATCAATTTCAAAGGAAGTATATGCTTCAGTGACATTAATAATGATCTACAGGAGTTCCATTTCATCTTAAATTGACCAAGACACCATTCAGGCCAGAAGATCATAGTTCCCCATGTATATAAGACTGAATAATCGATATGTGTATAAGAAAATTGGTACTATCTTTGCAAAATGTTGATGAAGTCTATTATATAGTTAAAAAATATTAAGCCCAAGAATCAAATAGTCTCTGTTCAGATCTTGAGTTTGCCATTTGCTTGTTTGGTGATACTGGGAATTTAAGTCTCAACTCCTTATTCACAAAATGAGGATAACAATAGTGCCTATTTCAAATGGTAATTGAGGGTTGTGAAATAATTTCAGTTGACTAGTTGTGATAGAAACCATAAGGCCCTCATGTTCTTAGCATACGGCCTGGCAAAACAGTGAGCATGTGTTAAGTGTTAATTCTTATAAAACTGTTATATTGTGAACTAGACAAGATCCAGAAATTTTAACCAATGTCTTTGTTCTGTTCTTCCAGATTTCACCCTCACTGTGCCCAATCTTCTAAGCTGCTTTAACTAATTGACTGATGTTAGGAATCATCAAGTTTCAGTGAAGTACATAGGTGTAAGTCATAGGACATTTCATGTTCTAATCTAACCTAGAAGTTGCCAAACGGTTTTCTATAAATGAACGGATAGTAACTATTTTAGCCTTCAAGAGCCACATAGTCTCTGTATATTGTAGGGCAAAAGTAGCCTTAGATAAGACAGATAATATACAAATGAATGGGTGTGGCTATGTTCACATAAAACTTAGTTTATGTAAACTGATGTTTGAATTTCATGTGATTCTCATGTGTCACAAAATATTACTCATCTTTTGATGTTCTTTTCAACCATTTAAAAAGTGGGGAAAAAAAAAACTGTGCTGAGCTGTACTGCCTTAAGTGGGGTCTTTGTCCAGTTACACAGATCAATGGAACAGAAGAGAAAACCCAGAAAAGGACCCACAACTACATGGTCAACTAATCTTTGACAAAGCAGGAAAGAACATCCAGTGGGAAAAAAGTCTCTTCAACAAATGCTTTTGGGAAAACTGGACAGCAACACACAGAAGAATGAACCTGGACTATTTTCTTACACCATACACAAAAATAAATTCAAAATGGATTAAAAGAACTGAATGTGAGACAGGAAACCATCAGAATCCTGCAGGAAAACACAGGAAGCGGTCTCTTTGAGATCAGCCATAGCAACTTCTTACCATACATGTCACCAGAAGCAAGGGAAACAAAAGCAAAAATGAACTCTGGGACTTCACCAAGATAAAAAAAAACTTCTGCACAGTAAAGGAAATAATCAACAAAACTAAAAGGCGACCTCTGGAATGGGAGAAGATATTTGATAATGACATATATGATAAAGGGTTAGTATCCAAAATATATAAACAACTTATCAAACTCAACACCCAAAAAATAAATAATACAGTTAAGAAACGGGCAGAAGACATGAACAGACATTTTTCCAAAGAAGACAGACAGATGGCTAACAGATTCATGAGAAGATGCTGAACATCACTCATCATCAGGGAAATACAAATCAAAACTACAATGAGATATGACCTCACACCTGTCAGAATGGCTAAAATCAACAACACAGAAAACAACTGATGTTGGTGAGGATGTGGAGAAAGAGGAAACTTTTACACTGCTGGTGGGAATGCAAGTTGGTGCAGCCACTGTGGAAAACAGTATGGAGGTGCCTCAAAAAGTTAAAAATAGAACTACCCTGCAAACCAGCAATTGCACTACTTCTTTACCCAAAGAATACAAAAATACTGACTCAAAGGGACAAATGCACCCTGATATTTATAGCAGCAATATCTACAATAGCCAAATTATGGAAAGAGCCCAAATGTCCATTGACTGATGAATGGATAAAGAAGAAGTGGTGTGTATATATTATATTGGTGTGTACACACACACACACACACACACACACACACAGAGAGGAATATTACTTAGCCATCAAAAAGAATGAAATCTTGCCATTTGCAACAATATGGGTGGAGCTAGACTGTATTATGCTAAGCAAAATAAGTTAGTCAGAGAAAGACAAATACCATATGATTTCACTCATATGTGGAATTTAAGAAACAAAACAGATGAACATGGGGAAGAGGGGGGAAGAGAGGGAGGCAAACCATAAGAGACTCTTAACTATAGAGAGCAAACTGGCGGGGAAGTGGGTGGGGGATGGGTTAAATAGGGGATGGATATCAAAGAGGGCGTTGTTGTAATGAGCACTGGGTGTTATATGTAAGTGATGAAGCACTAAATTCTAATCCTGAAACCAATATTACAGTATATGTTAACTAACTAGAATTTACATAAAAACTTGAAACAACAAAGAAAGCAAATATAGTTTCAGTTTTTAGTTTTGCTGGCCATATATAATACATAAATTGAAGGTGAACAGTATTTAGACCTCAGGCTATAGTTTATCTAACTCTGTTCTAATCCACTATTTCTACTAAGACTGTTTAAATGCTATATCTTATATTTAAAGCACAATTTATATATAAATTCTTTCAAAATTCTTGACTATTTAGCAGTCAAAGTAATGAAAATGCCATATTAATGGTCTATTATTATACTATAATATTAACAGTCCTAAGAGTGAACAATGGTGGATATTCTCAATGCAACTTGGCACAATCCTTAACTTTATTTCCTCTGAAATGTATTAATAAAGGGCACTTTAGACATTGCTACTGAGGTTGTTCAGTCTTAAATAGAGAATGTAAACCAGCTTACCTGATCAATTTAATAAAATGTCCACTCTGGAGTTGTCCAATGACAAAACCATTGGAAGAAGTAAGGGAGGCTAGGTATTTGGGAAAAAAACAAAGCTCTGCTCAGAGGTGACCTCTGATCCTGAGATAGGGAAAAGGATTGGATATAGATAATCAAACTGGACATTTCAACATTGCCTGGGCAATTAATTGTATGGCTTTATTTGAGAATTTGGATTGTTCCAGGTGGAAAAATAAACAAGAAACAGATGATCCAATGAATAAAGGAACTCTATTACTATACATCTCTGCTCTATGAAAGGTCTCTTGAACATTCTATGAGCATATTAAATATCATCTGATATTTATGTTGCCTTGGGGCTCCTTAACATGGAGAATGAGAAAAGAAGATGAAGATACTAAGAGGGGAAGAAAATGGAAGA
Source organism: Ursus maritimus (assembly GCF_017311325.1). NCBI lineage: Eukaryota > Metazoa > Chordata > Mammalia > Carnivora > Ursidae > Ursus > Ursus maritimus. The sequence continues at coordinate 51,408,041 of NW_024426552.1, forward strand.
CAGATCAATGTAAACGGGGCCTGTATAAGTTTATATTTGGAACTTCCAGAGCCTGATTATCATTAAGACCATTCAAGAATTTAGATTCTGTTGCATTATCCTGGAAGAGGTTCAAGTTTAGAATACAGATGAACTGCTTAGGAGAATATTCATAGTTACCAAAATACATATGGGCAAACTACAACCCAGGAGCTAAGTCATCTTACCTCTTGTTTTTGCAAATGAAGTTTACTGGAAGACAGCCATGCTTATCCATTTATGTATTAACTATGACTATTTTTGTGCCTCAATGGCAGAGCTGATTAGTTGTGACAGAGACCCTATAGTCTGCAAAGGCTATTTACTAGCTGGTTCTTTACAGAGATGTTTGTAGACCCCTGCCCTAAAATCTCACTATTCCGAGTGTGTTCTATAGACCAACAGCATCAGCATCTCAAGAAAAAATGGTTAGAAATGTAAAATCTCACACCCCACTTCTAATCTACTGAATTTTGGAATCTACATTTTAACAAGACCCCAAATGACATAATGACATCAGTGACTGAAAAAGCACTGCCCTAAAATAATTTCTTCTTGTTGACACGTGCATGAAACATGGAGGTTTAGGGGGACAGCATGTTCACCATTTGGGAAGATTACCATTTCTGGCATCCATTTGCGAAGATTAGATTTTCATTTCTCTCCCAACTGGTTTAAACCTTGGTATTCATAAAAGTTACATTTCATAATCCACACCCAAACTTCTGATGTGAAGATTATTATATCAAGAGGTCAAACAAAGGCTGAAATATTTATAGCAACAGAATATTCTGGTTACTTATAAATTACAATCTCTATGAGTCTTGAAAGAAGGTCTTTAAATTACCAACAGGCAACGAATGTACTACAACCAGCATGTGGGTTCACATTCAGAAACTGTCTAATTTAAATGCTGTTCAGCTACAATAATAATATTTTTTAAAACTGTTTACAGTTTTGTAGTTTAATCAATCTGAAGAGTTTTATTTTTATACCTCAGTCTCTTAATCAGATGTAAAGACAGAACTTGCATCTCATCAGCACAAGTACATGTTAAAAAGGAAAACACAGAAATGCACTTTTCTTGGCTGATGGACATATAACTCTAATAGATACTTTATATTTAGTATTTTATTATTGAGCTTAGTTCAGTATAAATGCACATTTTCAATGTCATGAATATATGGCATGAATGATGTGACAAGCAATTTGCATTTATATAGCACCTTTCAAAGGTTTAGGAACGCAAAGCAAAGCATAAATGCTTGTGTAACTTTGCAATTAAGAATTCACTTCTAATTACTCCTACTTAAATGTGCAGTCTCTTTTTAATCACAACATTTTTACACCTGTGGTTAAGTGCTCTGACAGAGCCTTAGCCTTATCTCCAAAGCATGCAAATTGCATGACTGGGTTTTGTAATGAAAGCTACGTTTGCCAGGAGGAAAATGATCACAGACATGTAATGCCAGTAACAATATTAAAAACATAACTAAATTTAAAAGCATCATTCTCTAAGGTTATGTACTCATTCAAATCAACACACACACACATGCACACATACACACACACACACACACACACACACACACATACACAAATGCATGTCCAGCTCTGGAGCATGCCCAAGTTTTAGGCCCAGATATACCTCTGCTAGGAAGTTAAGAGATGAGATCTGAAAACCAGCTTGTAAACGTATGCTTGCCTATAGTAAATCTTCAGCTACTGGAGCTACAATTGCTAGCATGTGTGAGATTCCTCGTTTTCTTGTATAACCAAGGGACCAGTAAATTATATGATGTTTTTAAAAAATGATATCCTGCTACTAGGGGAAAGCACAATTTGGCTGCAACATATGGTTCTGGAGGGCTACAGCCTCGTAAATGGGGCTGAGGGAAGAAAAGCAATTCTGGGAAGGTGGTTGTAGCTAAAGAGAAGGCCCTGGTGACGACCATCTACATAACTGACTGCAGTAAAGCATGAAGCTCCATTTTCCAAAGCTGATTAGAAAGAAGATTTATTAAGAACCTATGATGGTCTGGGGACCAGTGTAACAAAAATAGACAAGGCATGGCTCCTGCACCTTGAAAGGCTGCCCATAGGCAGCAGAACCGGGTGGACCCAGCAGCAAACACATCTGAAAATCCACAGCCAGTCATAAAAAACTAGAAGAAACCAGAAGTTCTCAGATTTTCAATAAAGTATTAACTGTGTGAAAAATAATTTTAAAACAGACTGTCCATTTTAAAAATAAATATCAAGTCTTTCCAAGATGCCAGATATTGTGCTCATCTGATGATGAAAGTGATAACAATAATAATGACAATAATAATAATAAAGATGATGATCATAAAGGAGTGTTGGGGAAATCACTTAACACTTCCTGGAAGGTTCACAGGATAGTCACAGGATAGAGGGCAGGGATGAAATGTCTAAACACTATCGTGTGTACTTTTATAAGCTTATGTGCAGTGCTCTGAGCAAAGAAAAGGGAATATTTACTTCTGTTAGTCTTTGGGAAAGACTACAGACAAGGACCTTTCAGGGGGAACGTGAAATACCAGTAGGATTCTGCCAACCACAATATTGGTGGCAGAGAAAGGAATATCAGGGAATAGGAACATTTAAATTGGAAAATTCACACAAATTCTTGGTGTGATCCTTGACTTCATACCTAAGCACTGCCATAACAGTATGTTAATTGGGAGTACAGGCTCAAAGTCAAATCGTCTCTGTTCATGTCTAACTGTGTGACTTTGGACAAGTTACTTAATCTGCCTGAGTCTCTTAGTTTCCTCATCTGAGTAATGGAGAAAAGATCCTCATCTGAGGATCGATGTAAGAACTTAATAGTACTTAATGTTAAGTATTTAGAATTTTGACATATGACTAACAGTAAATATCAGCTATTTGTTTGGTTTGGTTTGGTTTTAATTCTGTATCTTTTTAGCTAAAGCTAGGGGCATTACCAGTATATGGTGAACAAAGCAGCAAAATAAGCCTTCCCCCCTCCCGCCAGTACTTTAGGAAGCCTGTCTGTTGCTAGTTTCTGGAGGGAAAGATGATGGTGCTGCTGTGTGAAAAATAAAACACAATACCCTTTAAGTCTGTTTCTTTCCTACGCACATTCCCCATTATACTTGTCTAGTCTTAAACAATCATCCTATGAGGAAGGTAGTGTTATTATCTCCACTTCACTAATGAGGGCTGAGGCTTAGAGAGAAAATAATTCAGCAAGTTCAAGAGCCAGGAACTTGTGAAGCCATGATTAAAATTTAGGTTTTCTAACTGGGGAAACCAATTATTAACCACTTTACTGAAATGTCCTAAGATAGAGTTTAGTCCAAAATAATCACGTAAGGAACAGAAGCATCAAAGGAGCCCAGATTCCATTTCCAGCAGAGGTGGAGGGTGTCTAGGAATTCTGAAAGACTCCCCTAACTAAAATCCTAAAACGCTGGATTGAAAAATATGTTGGCGAACTTGTCACAAAAGGAAGGAATCTGCAGAGAGCAAGAAGTATGTGAAACAGGGATACTAGGAGATAAATGATCCATGAAAAGAGTTTTCAATCAGAAAATTTCTATTGACCCTTGGAGACTTTGAGCTACTATTTCTGATGGCCACATAGTGTAGGAGACAGAGGTAAACACTAAAGTTTAGTAGTAGCCTAGTCGATGATGTCTACACGTAACTAAGGCCCTCAAAAGAAATCAGGAAAGAAGTAAGAAGAGCCCATTTGCCATGGCTATGTTAGTACTCTATAATCCACAGCACAAAGAGCCAAAGTGGATGAGACACTGATTAAGACGGGGGCCCTTTTGCTGGTTTCCTCTGTGGTGACAACAAATGATATGGTAGTCCATGCAATAGTGTTCTTTTATTTGTCTTCATCCAATATCTTACTACATGAATACCAGACCACAATCACATGGAAAATTACTTGCTTTCACTGTAGACTTTTGCCTAAATAATACAAATTTCTGACAGTAACAGCTACAACAACAAACATATCAGAAAGAAGAATCATACATTGTTCTGATCTATATCTGGAAATGCTCACCGGATTTAATAATTTTGTTTCAGAACTAACGATCATAATTTAAAGAAATGTTAGAAGTTAAAAGTAATTCCGAAAGAAATTTTGGCTTTATCTTTTCTGAAGTAGACAGAACCTCATTCTCACTGCAATGATCTCACTCCATCTTATCTTTGTTAATTACAGGTATACCTCAGAGATATGGCGGGTCACCTTCCAGACAAGGGCAATAAAGTGAATATCACAATAAAGCCAGTCAAACAAAAGTTTTGGTTTCCCAGTGCATAAAAGAGTCGTGTTTACATTATACTGTAGTCTGTTCAGTGTTCAACAGCATCATGCCTAGAAAAACAATGTAGATACCTTAATTAAAAATTACTTTATTGCTAAAAAATGGCTTTTTTTGTTACCATCATCTGGGCTTTCAGTAAATCATAACCTTTTTTGTTTGTGGAGGGTCTTTGCCTCGATGTTGATGGCTATTGACTGATCAGGGTGGTGGTTGCTGAAGGCTGAGGTGGTTGTAACAATTTCTGAAAATAAGACAACAATAAATTTTGCTGCATGTGTTGACTCTTCCTTTCACAATTTCTCTGTAGCACACGATGCTGTTTGATAGCATTTTACCCGCAGTAGAACTTCTTTCAAAATTGGAGTCAATCTTCTCACACCGTGCTGCTGCTATATCAACTAAGTTTATCAAATATTCTAAATCCTTTGTCATTTCAACAGTCTGCACAGCATCTTCACCAGGAGTACATTCCTTCTCAAGAACCCACATTCTTTGCTCATCTATAGGAAGCATTTCTTCAACCATTGAAGTTTTATCATGATGTTGAGGCAGTTCATTACATTTTTTTTTAAGATTTATTTATTTATTTGAGAGAGAGTAGGGAGGAGAGGCAGGGGGAGAGGGAGAGAGAGAATTTCCAGCAGACTCCCCACTGAGTGAGAAGCCCAACACAGGGCTTGATCACACAGCCCCGAGATCGTGACCTGAGCCAAAATCAAGAGTCAGATGCTTAACTGACTGAATCACCCAGGCACCCCAATTCAGTCCCATCCTCAGGTTCCACTTCTAATTCTACTTCTCTTGCTATTTCTGCCACATCTGCAGTTACTTCCTCCACTGAAGTACTGAATCCCCCAAAATGATCCATGAGGGATCAACTTCTTCCAAAGTCCTATTCATGTGATATTTTGACCTTATCCCATGAATCCTGAATGTTCTTAACGGTATCTGAAATGGTGAATCCTTTCTAGAAGGTTTTCATTGACTTTGCCTAGATCTATCAGAGGAACCACAATCTATGGCAGCTATAGCCTTAGGAAATATGTTTCCTAAATATTAAGAATTGAAAGGTGAGGGTACTCCTTGATCCATGGACTGCAGGATGGATGTTGTGCTAGTAGGCATAAAAGCAACATTAATCTCATTGCACATCTCCATCAGAGCTCTTGCATGACCAGGTGTATTAACAATGGGCAAGATAAGTAATATTTTGAAAATAATTTTTTTTCTGAGCAGCAGGTCTCAACAATGGGCTGAAAGTATTCAGTAAACCATGTTGTAAACAGATGTGCTGTCATCCAGCCTTTGTTGTTCCATTTCTAGAGCACAGGCAGAGTAGATTTAGCACAATTCTTAAGGGCTGTAGATTTTCAGAATAGTAAATGAGCGCTGGCTTCAACTTAACTCACCGGCTGCATTAGCCCCTAACAAAAGAGTCAGCCTGTCCTTTGAAGCTTTGAAGCCAGGCACTGACTTCTCCTCTCTAGCTATGAAAGTCCTAGATGGCACCTTCTTCTAATAGAAGGCCATTTCATCTCCATTGAGGGTAGCCACCTTCATTAATTATCTACTGGATAACTTGCTGCAGCTTCTACATCAATCAGCACCTGCTGCTTCCCCTGGGCACTTTTATGTTACGGCGATGGCTTCTTTCCATAAACCTCATGAACCAGCCCCTGCTGGCTTCATACCTTTCTTTTGCAGCTTCCCCACCTCTCTCAGCCTTCCTAGAACTGAAGAGAATTAGGGCCCTGCTCTGGATTTGGCTTTGGCTTAAGGGAAGGTTGTGCATCTTCTATGCAGACCAATAAAAGTTTCTCCATATCAGCAATAAGTCTGTTTGGCTTTCTTATCACTAGTGTGGTTGCTGGACTAACCCTTTTCATTTCCTTCAAGAACGTTTCTGCACTCACTATTTGGCTGTTTGGTGCAGAGGCCTAGCTTTTAGTCTACGTTGTCTTTTAACATACCTTCCTCATTCAGCTTATTATTTCTAGCTTTTGATTTAAATGGAAAGATGTGTGACTCTTTCATTTGAACACTTAGCGGCCATCGTGGGGTTATTAATTGGCCTAATTTCAATATTGTTGTGTCTCAGGGAACAGGGAAGCCTAAGGAGAGGGAAAGANNGGAAAGAGGCAGGGGAACAGTCAGAACACCCGCAAAATTTATCAACGAACTTTGCCATCTTATATGGGCACAATCCATGGCCCCCTAAAACGATTACAACAGTAACATCAAATCACAGATCACAGTCATCATAACAAATATCATAATGATGAAAAATCTGAAAATTATGAACACTAACAAAATGTGACACAGACATGTACTGAGCAAATGCTATTGGAAAAAATATACTGATAGACTTGCTCGACACAGGATTATCACAAACCTTCGATTTGTAAAAAATGCAATAAAGCAAAGGGCAATAAAACGAGGTACGCCTGATATGTCAATTATATCTCAATAAAGCTAGAAAAAAATCCTATAAAAATAAATTAAAAAGTTAATACAGTATGCTGGATGGCAATTATCAGAGGTGTCCCAGACATCAGTGGAGGAGCTGCCCAGACAGGGTTGATGGTGGAGATATGTTTTTCCCCTTTGTCTCTGAGTTGTAGGAGGCAGATCTCATGGCAGTCAGAGTCACACAACACAAGAAATTTATTCAATTAATTACAGAAGAAGACTAAGGTCTATCAGAGCCCCACACCCAGAGATGCACATATAAACCTAGAGGCATTTAAATATCACATCTATCTCAGGTGGCCACCAGAAAGAAATAATACATATACTAATGAATAAATAGCTGGTAGCTTTTGAGAGTAAACTATTGCTCTATGACTATAAAGGAACTCTGAAATGGACACTGTCTTACAGCCCTTTCATAGGACAAAAGAAAAAAATTGTATGTCTAAAACTTTAAATCTATAGAAAATCTTCCATTTAGCTATGATTTCTTTCTTTCATACATTTATAAAATGTGCGTCACCACTGTCCAGAAATGAATGAGTTATAACAGTCTTTGCTCCAAAGATATAATTGAGATTCATATAAGACTTGACTCATTCATTTAAAAAAAATTTTTGTTTAAATTTAAAACTACTAAAATTATTGATAATGGCTCTCTCAGAAGGAAGAGGTGAGAAAGAAGCCAGAAAAAAATTTAAAACCCAGTGTCTCTGAGACTTCTACCTGATGGGTAATTGAGTTACAAACCCTTTAGCTATGCTGTTATCATTCCAGTGAATTCAGTGTGCATCTGTGAGTGGAGAAGAGCCTTTGTCAGATATGGTTTCAAAGACCTCAGACCAAATATATGTAATTATTTTCTATCCTCTGAATGAACATTTTTTCTTAGAAGGAAGTAATAACCAAATGCCTGACTAAGAAAAAGACCCAAGCAAAAAAAAAAAAAAAAAAAAAAAATCCATTTCACGTTCCAATTATCCAAGTTGAAGAAGAAAGTATAACTTTTAAAATGCAAATTATATAGAAATACATCTATTAAAAGAAGAGAAACATCAAGTGTGAGGAGGGCTTTCATTAACCAAAGTAACAAAGATGGTTTTATTCCTTGTTAGTTTGAAAAGCATATATATACAAATGAATATATATGAATACATCTTGAACATACATGAATACATACATACATATATAAACATGCATGTAAGAGATTTTTGGGGGCACTTGGGTGGCTCAGTCAGTTAAGCGTCTGCCTTCGACTCAGGTCATAATCTCAGGGTCCTGGGATCGAGCCCCACTTCGGGCTCTCTGCTCAGCAGGGACTCTTCTTCTCTCTCTTCCTCTCCCTCTGTGCTCCCCCCCACAACATATAAAAAAAAATAAATAAAAATAAATAAATAAATAAATAAATAAATAATAAATCTTTAAAAAAAAGAGAGAGAGAGAGATTTTTGGTAGTATGAGGGGTTGTAAACAAGTCCTCCTGAAAACTCATAAATTTCTATGTTGATTCGACCTGTTAGATATATTACAATATTATAGTGTGCCGCCTACCGTCAGGCCTGCATTTCGTAGAGCATTCCATGACTTGAATTCTTTTTCACGTGTTGGGTGTAAGTTGTGAGTCACCATCTCAGTTTACAAGGTGGCGTTAAGCAAGTGTCTCATTTACAAGCACACTCTACTCATAAGCAAGCTTTCAGCATTCTCCTCCTCAGTGGTAAAAAAAGTACTTATCCGGAGATGAATTTCCATTCAGCTTGAAATGCTCTGCTGTTTCTCACTTCCCTCGTTAGTGCCAAGTGATTGGCAAGTTACCCTCCAGACAGGGCACCATCCTCTACGTGGCGATGTAGGAGTAAGTGCCCAATAAAGCATAGCCAAAAGGAAATATATAAATCTGTTTTGAAATTCAATAAATTTATAAGCCATGCTACTCACCAAGGCCTGTGGGAGCATATACATCATAAAACACCACTGTAAAGCTATAAATATTTCAAGCAGTTAGTAACGGCTGAAAGCACATCCCTGAAAGCCTGGTTAAAGATGGGCAATGCATGATGCCCTAGTCAGAGCTGGTGCAAGGTCTTTCGAGCAGTTTGTTTATCTAGGCAAATAAAAAGGCACAGTCCCAGCTGGCATCGAGCACTCCTTTATTTCAGGTTGCAGAGGTGCTGGAATTGTCTCAAGTTCAACCCCGGTTCTGTGGATTGTCTCTCATAATCGTCTTTCCTTCTGTCACCTACTCTGTGGGTTCTGTTTCACACCAGTTCAGCTACAAGGAAGAAATGAGCTGTGCAGGCGATGTGGTCGGAAAACTAAGGCTGGCCCATGGAAGGACTGGCCTCAGCACTTTCTTGGATTATTGTGTCTTGGCCTTGACTTTCCATCCAGAGGAACCCCATTCAACCTCCTATTTTATTCTTGGATACCACTGTATTTTATTTCACTAATATTTCCTCTCTGTTTTCCTTCCTGCAGCTCTATTTGGATACAGACTGTATCCTAATATGGGCATTTTAGGGTTTAGCCGTTTTCTATGAGTATACAGTATTTAAAATATCAAATCTTTTACTATGATTGGAAAGATCAAAGCTTAGGTCATGGTCAATTTTGTAAATTTTGTCCATTCTCCCATTACTAATTTGGAAATTATATATTTTCCTTTAGTGCATTTCTCTAGTATCATTTAGTCTATCAATACCTTTTTAGTGGTTATTCTAAAAATTTTGGTATAAATCTAACAAAATCTAAAGTAAATTACCATCTTTACATTCTTCTTGAATAAAATCTCTGAGAGTATTTTAACTCCATTTTAATTCCTCCCAATTTATATGTCATTTTGGTCAAATATTTCTTTGCCCCACAAATTATACATTATTATTTTATATCACTGGTGTTTGTTAAAATTTAACCAAATAAATATAGTGCTATTTGTTCATTACTATTCATTCTTGAATCTTGCACCTTCCTTCTGAGATCTTTTTCCTAAAGTACCTCCTTTAGAAATGTCTCTAGTGAAAGTTCTCTGATGGTAAACACTATTTTTGTCTAAAAATATTATAAAATATTTTAAAATATTATAAAAATATTATAAAAATAATATATCCTCTCAGGGCATCTGGTGGCTCAGTCAGTTGGGTGTCTGCCTTCAGCTCGGATCATGATCTCAGGGTCCTGAGATAGAGCCCCGGATTGGGCTCCCTGCTCAGCAGGGGAGGCCGCTTCTCCCTCTTCCTCTGCCCCCCGCCCTGCTCGTGCGTGTTCTCTCTCTCACTCACTTTCTCTCTCAAATAAATAAATAAATAAAATCTTAAAATATATGCATATATGGATATATATATATATATATACATATATATATATCCTCTCTTCTTTCAGCCCTTTAAAGATACTATTCCTCATTTTTGCTGCTATTGTTGATATTAAAAAGTTAAGTGACTATTCAAACTGCTATTTTCTCTGATTGCTTCTAAATCTTGGCTTTGTTTTTGGTCATCTGCCTTTCACCACATTGTCTGGTGAAGGTCTTCTCTTTATTTTTTCTCCATAGGACACAGTATCTGGAATCTGAATTATTGGTGTTTTTCACCAGTTTTGCACTATTCTCAGCCGCTATTTTTTCTGAGCTGACTCTTCTCTCATTTGATCTGTGTTGGATCCTCTCATCTTTTACTCTCTTTCTTCATCTCGTTTTCATACATTTCATTTTTTCTTTTTCCCTTTCTGTGTTATTTTCATCTTTAGATATGTCTTCCAACTTTCTGATGTCACATTCACCTCTGTTTGACTTATGTCGTGAGATAAATTTTTGTGGATACATTAGTACTTCTACTTGGTAAACACCTGGGATGGAATTATGGGGTCAGAGGTAAGGTTATATTTAGCTGTGTGAGAAACTGCCTAATTATTTGCCCAAGAAATTGTACTATTTTATATTCCCATAAGTAATCTCTGAGAGTTCAGTAGTTCCTCCACCTGCTAACACTTAATATTATCAGTACTTTTTACTTTAGCCATTCTAGTAATTTAATATTGTATTTCACTGTGATTTTAATTTATGGTTCTCTGTTATCTAATAATATTAACTTGTCTTGTGCATATTGTCATTGTTTTTTATCTTATTTTGATAAAGTGCCTGTTGAAATCATTTGCTTATTTTAATTGCATTATATGTCTTTTCATCATTGTGTTACTGGTGTTCTTTATATGTTCTGATATTATTTGGCTTTTAGATATATATGGTACACATTTTCACCCAATACTGGTATGTCTTTTCATTTCCTTAACATTGTCTTTTGGAAAGCAGAGTATTTTTTATTTTTATTAAGGCCAATTTATTGTTGAAAAAAATAGTGCATTTTATACCCTTAGAAATCTTTCAATTTTATTCTTCTTTTGTAATTCTGTTATGGCTAGTTTAGTTCTTTGTATTTCCTATTTTTTTTTCAAACAAAACAACTTTGTCATTTTATGCCAAAAAAAAAGTCTGCTTTAATTTTGACATGGGTGGGTAGTAAACCTTTGAATAGATTGATGATTAACATATTAATAATATTGAATCTTCTAACCCATGAACATTGCATATCTCTTCATTTAAGTATTCTCAGCAGTGTGGTGATAAATGTTTAATAACCAGCTCTTTAGAATACATAACTCTCACGTGTAGCATTTGCTAATTCTATGGTATAAATACTCCTGGCATGACTCATCTCTAGCTATCAGTGTAATGTGACTGAACAAGAGGTTGGGAAAGTGAGCTCCAGGATATCGCCAGGGCTTCATTACTCCAGTGTGGTGATCTGCAAATTGTTTGTTAAATTTATTTCCCTAAAAATTTTACGTCTTTGGAGGCTATCATAAATGGAATATATAATTTCATTTTCCAAATGTTTGCTTCCAGAATAATTAGAATACTATTTATGTTTACATTGTCCTGTGTTCTGTTACTTTGCTTTATTCACTTATTCTAGTACGGTTTTCTGCAAATTCCTAAGGATTATTTAGGTATAAAATGACATCATGTATGAGTAGAGATAGTTTTATCACTTTTATGCCATTTTCAGCTCTATGATTTTGATTTTTCTTGCCACAATTAACACACAAAATTGTAATTTTCATCTATCCAAGAGTAAATCCAATAAAAGCTACTCCATTATTTAAATTCAAATTTTATCCTTTTCTGGGGTGGAATACAGGTAGTATAAATTCTGACCCCAAGTATCTGAATTGAATTTTACTATTAAGAATTCCCAAAAAAGATATGTATTTTTAAAAAATATTTTAGTGATTTTTACTATATTCATAATATTCTGCACTCATCTTCATCATCTAATTTTAGAATATGTCCATCACTATAAAAAAAAGAAATAGTGACATATTAGCTGTTAGTCTCAGTTCCCCCTCCCTGCATCCCCTGCAACCACTAATCAACTTTCAGTCTCAATTGAGCCTATTCTGGATATTTCATATAAATGGAATTATACACTATGTGGCATTTTGTGTCTGGCTTCTTTAATTTAGCATACTGTCTCCAAGGTTCATCTATGTTTCAGCATATTACAGCATTTCACTCCTTTCTACGACTAATATTCTGTTGTATAGATATACCACATTATTGCTTATTCATTCATCAGCTGATGAAACTCTAGGTTATTTCCACTTTTGAGGTATTATGAATAATATTCTTATAAACATACATGTGCAACATATGCATGTGTAGACATATGTTTTCAATTCTCTTGGGTATACAACTAGGAGTGGAATTTCTGGGTCATATGGTAATTTTACATTCAGCTTTTTAAGGAACTGCCAAACCATTTTTCACAATGGTTACACCATTTTACATTCCCATCTGCAATGAATGAGGGTTCAAATTTCTCTAGATAATCATTAACATTTGTTATTTGTTATTTTCTGTTTGTTTTTTTCTTAGTAGCCATTCGAGTGGGTATAAAGCCGTATCTCATTGTGATTTTGGTTGATTTTTCTCTGGTTACTAATGATATTGAGCTTGTTTTCATGTGCTTTTTGGTGATTTGTATATTTTCTTTGGAGAAATGTCTATTCAAGTCCTTTGCACATTTTTTAGTTGAGTAATCTTCATTTAATTGTTGAGTTGTAAGAGTTCTTTATATATCTTGGATAGTGGAGCTTTATCAGCAAATCCTTTCTCCCATTCAACATCTTTTCACTTCCGAAGTGTCCTTTGACACATTTAATTTTGATAAAGTCAAATTTATCTATATTTTCCTTTATTGCTTGAACTTTTGGTGTTACATCTTAAAAACAAAACAAAACAAAACTGTTGCCTAATCCAAGGCCATGTAGGATGTCATCTATATTTCCTTCTAATAATTTTATAGTTTCAGTATTTACATGTAGATCTTTGACCCATTTTAAGTTAATTTTTATACATGGTATAAGAAGACATCCAAATTCAATGTTTGCCATGTGGCTATCTGCTTGTTCCACAATTTGTTGAAAAGACTGCTCACTGTCCATTGAATTATTTTAGCACCCTTGCTAAAAATAACTGAAAATAAATGTATGAATTTCTGGACTCTCATTTTTTTTAATAAAGTGTTTTATTAGTTTCAGGTGTACAATATAGTAATTCAACAATTTCATACATCACCCAGTGCTCATCATGACAAGTGCACTCCTTAATCCCCGTCACCTATTTAACCCATCCCTCCATCCACCTCCCCTCCGGTAACCATCAGTTTGTTCTCTATAATTAAGAGTCTGCTTCTTGATTTGTCTCTCTCTTTTTTTCCTCTTTACTCATTTGATTTGTTTCTTAAATTCCACAAATGAGTGAAATCATATAGTATTTGTCTTTCTCTGATTGACTTATTTCACTCCATCTATGTTCCTGCAAATGGCAATAATATCTATCTATATCTATATCTATCTATATCTATATATCTATCTATATCTTTCTATCATCTATCATCTATCATCTATTATCTATCTATCTATCTATCTATCTATCTATCTATCTATCTATCCATCTATCTATCATCTATCTATCTATCATCTATCTATCTATCCACTGCATCTTCTTTATCCATTCATCAGCTGATGAACACTTAGGTTGCCTCTATAATTTGAGTATTGTAAATATTACTGCTATAAACATAGGGGTGCATATAGTCCTTTGAATTATGTTTTTGTATTCTTTGGGTAAATGCTCAGTAGTGTATTGTTGCATTGTAGGGTAGTTCTATTTTTAACTTTTTGAGGAACCTCCATTTGTTTTCTACAGTGGCTGCACCAATTTTGCCCACCAACAGTGCACAAGGGTTCCTTTTTCTTCACATCCTCACCAACACCTGTTGTTTCTTGTATTATTGATGTTACCCATTCTGACAGGTGTGAAGTGATAATGCATTGTAGTTTTAATTTGCATTTCCCTGATAATGAGTGATGTTGAGCATCTTTTCATGCACCTGTTGGCCATCTGGATGTCTTCTTTGGAGGAATGTCTGTTCATGTCTTATATTTTTAATTGGATTATTTTTTGGTTTTGGGTGTTGAGTTTTCTAAGTTCTTTATATATTTTGAATACTAATCTTTTATCCAATATGTCATTTCCAAATATCTTCTCCCATGCTGTAGGTTGCCTTTAGCTTTGCTGCTTATCCCTTTGCTGTGCAGAGGCTTTTTATTTTGATGTAGTTCCGATATTTTATTTTTGATTTTGTTTCCCTTGCCTCAGGGGACATATCTAGAAAAAGGTTGTTAAGGCCAATGTCAGAGACATTACTGTCTGTGCTCTCTTCTAGGATTTTTATGGCTTCAGGGTCTCACATTTAGGTCATTAATACATTTTGAGTTTATCTTTGTGATGGTGTAAGAAAGTGGTCCAGTTTCATTTTTTTGCATGTAGCTGACCAGCTTTCCCAACACCTTTTGTTGAAGAGACTGTCTTTTTCCCATTGGATATTCGTTCCTGCTTTGTTGAAGACTGATTGACCTTATAATTGTGAGTTTATTTCTGGGTTTTCTATTCCATTTTATTGATTTATGTGTCTATTCTTGTGCCAGTACCATACAGTTTTAATTACTACAGGTTTGTAATATAACTTGGAAGTCTGGAATTGTGATACCTCCAGCTTTGCTTTGCTCTTTCAAAACTGCTTTGGCTATTTGGATTTTCTTGAGGTTCCAACAAATTTTAGGATTGTTTTTTCTAGTTCTGTGAAAAATACTGTTGGTATTTTGATAAGAATTGTATTAAATGTGTAGATTGATTTGGGTAATATAGACCTCTTTACAATATTTGTTCTTCCAATGCATGAGCATGGGATTTCTTTGTGTCATCTTCAATGTCTTTCATCAGTGTTTTATAGTTTTCAGAGTACAGCTCTTTCACTACTTTGGTTACGTGCATACCTAGATATCTTATTATTTTTGGTGCAATTGTAAATGGGACCTTTTTTTTTTTTATTTCTCATTCTGCTGCCTCCTTATTTATGTATAGAAATGCAATGGATTTCTGCACATTGACTTTGTATCCTGCAAATTTACTGAATTCGTTTATCAGTTCTAGCAGTTTTTTGGTAGATTCTTTCAGGTTTTCTATAGATCATATCATGTCAAAAAGTGAAAGTTTCATTTCTTCCTTACTAATTTGGATGCTCTTTCTCTGTTTTTGTTCTCTGATTGCTGTGGCTAGGACGTCCAGTATTATATCGAATAAAAGTGGTGAGAGTGGACATCCTGTCTTGTTCCTGACCTTAGAGAGAAGGTCTCCATTTTTCTCCCTTTAGGATGATGCTGTGAATTTTTCATATACGGCCTTTATTGTGTTGAGGTATGTCCCCTCTAAACTTACTTTGTTGAGGGCTTTTATCATGAATGGATGTTATACTTTGTCAAATGCTTTTTCTGTGTCCCTTGAAATGATCCTTTCTTTTACTGATGTGATGTATCACACTGATTGATTTGTGAATACTGAACCACCCTTCCATACTGGGAATAAATCCCACTTGATCATGGTGAATGATTTTTTTCATGTACTATTAGATTTTATTTGCTAGTATTTTTGCACCTATGTTCATCAGGGATTTGGGCCTGCAGTTCTCTTTTTCTGTGGTGTCTTTATCTGGTTTTGGTACTGCTTGGATCATAGAATGAATTTGGAAATTTTCCTTCTTTTCTATTTTTTGGAATAGTTTGAGAAGAATAGGTATTAACTCTACTTTAAATGTTTGGTATAATTTGCCTGTGAAGCCATCTGGTCCCAGATTTTTGTTCATTGGGAGTTTTTTGATTACCAATTCAATTTCTTTGCTGGTTAGAGGTCTTTTTCAAATTTTCTATTTCTTCTTATTTCAATTTTGGTAGCTTATGTTTCTAGGAATTCATCCATTTTTTTGTAGGTTAGCGTATAGTTTTTCATAATATTCTCTTATAATTATATTTTCTGTGGTGTTGGTTGTTATTTCTCCTCACTCATTTGTATCTTTATTTCAGTCCTTTCTCTTTTTTTCTTGATAAGTCTGGCTAGAAGCCTATCGACTTTATTGATATTTTCAAAGAACCAGCTCCTGGTTTCATTGATCTGTCCTTTTGTTTTTTATTTTGTTTTGTTTTTAGTTTCTACAACATTTCTGCTCTAATCTTTATTATTTTCTTCCTTCTACTGGTTTTAGATTTTGTTTGTTGTTCTTCTTCTAGCTCCTATAAGTGAAACTTCAGATTGTTTATTTGAGATTGTTATTGCTTCTTGAGGTAGGCCTGTATTGCTACAAACTTCCTTCTTAGAACAGCTTTTGCTGTATCCCAAAGGTTTTGGGCCACTGTGTTTCCATTTAATTTGTTTCTATGTACTTTTTAATTTTTTCTTTTATTTCCTGGTTTACCCATTCATTGTTTAGAAGCATGTTATTTAACCTCCATATATTTGTAGTCTTCCCAGATATTTTCTTGTGGTTGAATTCTAGTTTCCTAGTGTTGTGGTCAGAAAAGATTCATGATCTGACTTCAATCTTCTTGAATTTGTTGAGGCTTGGTTTGTGGCCTAATATGTAATCTATTCTAGAGAATGTTCTGTGTGCACTTGGAAAGAATGTGTATTCTGCTATTTTAAGATGGAATGTTCTCAATATATCTGTTAAATCCATCTGTTCCAGTGTGTCATTCAAAGTCAATGTTTCCTTGGTGATTTTTTTGTTTAGATGATCCATCCATCTACTCTCATTGTATTATTGTATTATTATTATTACTCTTATTGTATTATTTTTAATTCATTCCTCTGTGTTTGTTATTATATGTTTTATGTATTTGGGTGCTCCTATGTTGGGTGCATAAATATTTACAATTTTTATGTCTTCTTGTTGGACTGTCCCTTTTATTATTACATAGTGTCCTTCTTTGTCTCTTGTTACAGATTTGTTTCAAAGTCTATTTTGTCCTATATAAATATTGCTACTCTGGCTTTCTTTCGATATCCATTTGCATGATGTTTCTCCATCTCTACACTTTCAATCTGCAGGTGTCTTTCAGTCTGAAATGAAAAATCCCCTGCTAGCTTTATAGGGTTTCCTTTATATGTTACTCTGTTTTTTGTTTTTTTTTTTCCATCTTGCTGCTTTAAATTCCTTTGTATCACTATATTTTGCCAATTTAATTACAACATGTCTTGGATTTGCTTTTGTTGATTTTGTTGGGGGTTCTGTGTGTCTCCTGGATATCTGACTCCTTCCCCAGTTTAGGAAGTTTTCAGCTATTATTTCTTCAAATAAATTTTCTGCCCACTTTTTCTCTCTCTTCTTCTGGGACTCCTATAATAGGAATGTTATTACATTTGATGGAGTCACAGAGTTCCCTAAATCTATTCTCATTTTGCATAATTCTTTTTTTCTCTTTTGTTCAGCTTGATGACTTTCCATTACTCTGTCTTCTGGGTCATTAATTCATTTTTCTTCAAGCTTGCTGTTCATTCCATCAAGTGTGTTTCTCATTTTATTTATTGAGTCCTTTATCTCTACTCTGCTATTCCTTACCTCTATGTTAAGGGTCTCACTCATGTCTTTCACTTTTTTCTCTAGTCCAGTGAGTATGCTTATGATCATTGCTTTAAATACTCCATCAGGCATGTTACTTATCTCTATTTCCCTTAGATCTCTGGCCATGGCCTAGTCTTGTTCTTTCATTTGAGATAAATTTCTCTGTCTTCTTATTTTGTCCATGTTTCTGTGATATTTCTCTGTTGGGAAAGTCAGCTATGTTTCCTGTTCTTGAGGGTGATGGCCTTATGAAGAGGGGCAGGGGAGGGAAATGGTGCCAGCCAGTTCCTTTGTTCCTGGAGGGGTCTCTTCTTGTATGCTGTCTCTCTAGGATGCACTCTGAGATGAACAAATAACCTCCCTACTGTGTGCCCCAGGCACTCTTCAGATCTGTTTCCACACTGTATGTCCATGGGTTGTCTCCCTGCCTTCTCTCCAAGCGCACAGTGCTCTCCCAGCTCTATCCCGGCCAAGCCCAATGACCTTTAAAACTCCAGGCTTTAAGTACTATTGGTTACCAGAAGTCACAAAATTCAGCCCCTCTCACATTCTAAGCCAATTGTTAAGGGGATTCATCTTCCCATCTACTCCCCTGTGTGTTATTCTATCTCTTTCCCTTCTCCATGAGCATGGCTCCATCCTTACCACAGCTGCCATGATCTCTCTCTCTCTCTCAAACCATGTCTCTATATTTCCTACCTTCTTTGGTGTGGCCTCTTCTCTCCCTTTAGTTGTGGAGTTTGTTCTGCTAATCTTCAGGTCAGTTTCTGGGTTTTTTAGGATAATATAGTTATCTAGTTGTATTTATGGGACAAGGTAAGCCTAGGTTCTCCTATTCCATCCCCATCTTCCAACTCTTAGACTCTCAATTCTAATCGCTTACTCTATATGTCAGTCCTTGGGCCAGCACCACTCTGTCTTGATTACTAAAGCTTTGTAGTAAGTCTTGCAATCAAGAATATGAGTCCTCCAACTGTGTTCCTTTTCAAGATTGTTTTGGCTATTTTGTGTTGGAGGAGACATACGCTTTTAAAAATTCTTTCTATTGGTGCACCTGGGTGACTAAGTCAGTTGAGCACTTGACTTTTGGTTTTGGCTCAGGTCATTATCTTGGGGTCATGGGACCGAGCCCTGCATTGGGCTCTGTATTCAGTGGAGAGTCTGCTTGAGATTTTCTCTCTCCCTCTCCATCTGCTACTCCCCGCACTTGTGCTTCCTCTCTTTCTCTCTAAAATAAATAAATAAATCTTTAAATAAAAATCTTTCTGTTCTTCTGGAACTGAGACCAAGATCGGAAAATATTGCCATTAGCTTTCTGTGAGTAGTGTTTTTGTCCTAGCTAACTCAACCAAGAGGGCCCTTCTGTGGGTTATCCCTGACCCCAGCTGGGCCCAATATTTTTGCCTCTTCCCTGGCACATTGCCTTTTAAAACACAGGCCATTTATGACAAATCAATAGCATACATCATACTTAATGATGAAAGGCAAAATGGTTCCACCCTCCAGTTTCCCAAGGCTGCTGTAATATATTTCTATAAACTTGGTGGCTTAAAACAACAGAGATGTATTCTCTCATAGTTCTGGAAATCAGAAGCCTGTAATCAACATGTGGACAAGGTTATGATCCCTCTGAAGGTTCCAGGAAGAAACCTTTCTTGCCTCTTTCAGCTTCTCGTATCTCTAGACATTCCTTGCATCATAACAGCTTAACTCCAATCTCTGCCTCCATCATCACATCCCTGCTCCCTTGTGGGTGTCTCTGTGAGTCTTTTTATTTTCCTATAAGGACACTATCATTGGATTTAAGGCTCACCTTAATCTGGTATATCTCATTTCAATCCTGACTTCATTATATATGCAAAGATCTTTCTTCCCAAAAAAGTTATAATCTGAGGTCCCAGATAGATATGAATTTTAGAGGGACACTATTTTACCCAATACACACCCTAAAATCAAGAACAAGGCAAGATAGATTTTCAACATTATATTGCAATTAAGCAAGAATAAGAGCCAAATGAATTGAAAAGAAAAAAAAAATTGCATTTAGTCATACGACCTGACTGTATATGTGAAAAATCATAAGGAATTTATAAAAAGCTCATAGTATTAATATATGAGCTTAGGAAGGTCACACAATACAAGTCAATGCTTTAAAAACATATATTTCTTTAATACAGTAACAAACAACTGGAATTGAACTTAATATTCATAATACCATAAAAAAATGAAATACTTAGCATTAGATTTATCAAAATATGTACAAGGCCTGTATACTAAAAACTACATTTCTTATATTTAGAGGAAACATTGAGTTTATGCAAATTATTCAGCAGTTAGAGATTAATAAATCTTGCTGATACCATTCTCAACACATTTATTAAATATTTTGATTTGCTTTCTTTAATCTTATTTTGTTTTTCTTTTCTAATCTCCTGATTTTCAGCAGCTACTAATGCATTAGACAAGCAGGTGCTATTTATTATTTCTCACTAAAATAGTATCTTGCCTTATTTTTAAACTGTTTCAATGTGAATGAGGTATAAGTAAATATATTCAACAGAATACTGTATTAAAAAAGAGGGGCGCCTGGGTGGCACAGCGGTTAAGCGTCTGCCTTTGGCTCAGGGCGTGATCCCGGCGTTATGGGATCGAGCCCCACATCAGGCTCCTCCGCTATGAGCCTGCTTCTTCCTCTCCCACTCCCCCTGCTTGTGTTCCCTCTCTCGCTGGCTGTCTCTATCTCTGTCAAATAAATAAATAAAATCTTTAAAAAAAAAAATAAAAAAAAATAAAAAAGAAACATAATATTATAATTTTAATTAAAACCATGTCACATTTGAAATTTTTTTCCAGTTTTATTGAAGTATCACTAACACATAAAATTGCAAGATATATAAAGTGTACAACGTGATGATTTGATATACATGTACATTGTAGAAGGCCCCCCCACACTGAGTTAATTAACACATCCATCACCTCATATATTCGCCTTTGTTTTGGAGTGAGAACATTTAAATTATACTCTCTTAGCAAATTTCAATGTTATAATACAGTGCTATCCACTACTGTCACCATGTTATACATCAGATCATCAGACCTTATTCATCTTATAGCTGAACGTTTGTACTTTATACCAAGCTCTCTCTATATTCTCCACTCCCAACCCATGGCAACCACTTTTCTACTCTCTGTTTCTAGGAGTTCAAAAAATGTGGTTTATTTTTATATTAAGTAATTGTATTTTTTGTAGTATTCTACCAAAGAAAGAATGTAATTCTCAGATCCATGAATGCAATATGGAGTTATTCACTCCTATATCCTAAGCACCAAGTTAGAAACTGAGCAGTCAAAGGTAAACTAAAGGAGATTATAGCTGAAATATATAGAATAATGAAATCAAGTTTGCTTTTTATAAGAATACACTTAAAACAGAAGGAGAGTGATAGGGAAGCCATGAGAGAGGTGAAATATGTAATTCCTCCTAAGCAAGCTTGCAAACAAAAGTGCTCACTTTAGTCATCTGTTTTCCCAACAGTTCATCTGGTAAGAAATAAATTAAAATGCAATTCCCACTACAAATAAGTAGCTAGCATCTTACCTTGAAATGAAATGGTGCCAGGAAAAAAGAAAACAAAACAAATCCAAAAAAAAAATTTATTAAAATACCAAGAGAAACTGGAAAAACAAAATTCAGAATGATGCTTCCCTATTAACTGAGAATTTTCATGTTACTGGACTTTTCTTGAAGGGTGTATATAAACTGTCCATTTCAGTGTTATCCCCTCTCAGCAATGTCAACCTGGCCTCCAAAGCTTAGTGTGAGAACAGAAAAGACATTTCCTGAGGCTACACTATAACTTCCTACAATTTCTCCAAAATCCAACTGGCTCATAAAATATTCTTAAGATGACAAGTGTTTGTTATGTCACTTTTATGAGCTTCCGAGTATCAAGTTACAGGTGCATTGGTCATCTGGATGCCCTGGGCTGTCAGTCATAGATTTTAATTGCTCCTTGTGCTTAAACCGTGAATTTTCTTTCAACCAGTTAAGAAAATCTCTTTCTTTTGCTTTTTCACAGTCTAGTGATGGATGGCTGGCCAGTGAGTCTTTGACTAAACTGGTTTTGAGTTTCACTGCAGTTTCTTGAAATATGATACCTAGAAACAATTGTATTACCTAAAACATTACAGAAATATTTCTCTAAATGTGTTATTAACTTAGTCGGAATCTAGAATTTAGACATAATTTTGATCAAATAATCAAGATGTGCATAACGCTACCAGTTTTCGTTAGTCACCTAATGCTATACCCAAATGTTTCTAATCTTCCCCAGTACCCTTTTCCATTAGCTACTTGTGAGCAGAAGCCAGTAACGTAACATAATTTGGAGGGTTCTTGATCCTTGGCTTCTTGCGTCAATTTTCAGTTTTGATAAATCTCTCCTATTTCTGCTCCTTTTCAACCAGATTGTTAACAGCACTTTAGGCTTTCTATGTTTCATTTTGTACATCTGCAAACTGTTCTATACTTTGCATTAAGTCAGATGTCTAACTGTGTGAAGCATGTAAATCATTTTTAAATCATTTTCAGGAGGGAATTCAAGCTGAATTATATTTCCACTGAGGTTGATGGGTTAAGGCTGAAATACACATTTTAAATATGCATCTTTGTTAACTGAGGCATATATTTACTGCATCACAAGCTGAAGTTAGAACAGCCTTCCACAGCAAAAGGTCAAAGAGAAGTGAGGCCTTACCAGCTCTTTTTACTGACAAACCTGAATCTAAGGAAATACAGCTATTCACTAGCGCTACTGCGAGCTGAATAGAGCTAAAAATGGGAAATCTGTCATAATCACCAGACTCTCTGATTTCAGGAAATGAACAATTTCTGCCCTGAAACAATTCTACAGCAAGTTCACATGGGTTAACAAGTCATGTCAGTGACTGTCATGGACCCTTATTTCTAATATTCATTTCTGCGTGCTTCATGAAACGGAATATTAGGAAGCACACAAGTAGAAGTAATGGATGTGTAAGAAGACATTCTTTTTAGTCAGCACTTGCTTAGCCTTTTTCTCTTCTCCAAATGGTGTCAGGCAGGATTAATATTTAAGTTTTGCAGAGAGGACCGCTTAGATTAACTGTCCAGGACATCACTGTTTTTTTTTCCTTAGGCATATCTACACTAAGCAGTTTCTGAATCAACTTCACTGGACAATCTTTACCAGCAGAAATTCTCCCCCACCCAAATAAATTAGACAGAGATGTGAAAATTAAATTGTTGGCACAGGAAACATTAATTACAGAAAGTAATACAACTCTAGAAACAATATAAAACATTATTGAAGACTGAACTTTATAATTGAAGACAGAACTTTCTGTCTCCCAATAATAATACAAAAAAATACAAGAGAAAAATAAAGCTACACAAAAATTATCCCAACAGAGAATACCAAAACTTAAAAATAACTGTGAATAAAAAGAGGAAAAAAGCTCACCAAATCCTAGTGCACGGCCTTCCACACTTCTGATCCCACCCTTGTTCTGTTTCTAGGCTTTTTGGTGAGCAAAGGCAAACCACGAAAAACTGCAGGGAAGACAGAAAAAGGAAATAAGAGAAGGGAACTAATGTTGATCTAAAATTATTGTATGAAAGACTAGTCCACACTAAGTCTGAAAATACTAAAAACCTTCTGATAGTTAAGAGCATGAACTACAAGGAAGGGACCACAACATCTGCATGATTTAAATAAGGGGGATCTTTGAAAGGTATACCTTCCAGGGGAGAAACAGAAAGACAACAGGGAGAGAGAAGCACTCTTCAGCCACTGGGTAGCAAAGGGAAAAAATGTAAAAAAGGGAAAAGTAGGGCCCTGTGAGAAAAAGAGGACTCACCAGGCCCTTCCCCAATATCAAACAAGCAAGCATAAAAATGTGCTAAACTATCCGGATGTTACTAAAACAGGACACTTTTAAAAGCAGCCCAATACCATAAAAATTAGGAAAAGTAAAACTAACCAACCCATATATAGCCCCCTGGTTCCCACAGGAGGATGTGATTGGCTTGTTGGAATGATTCTGTGGCCTGGTAAGCAACCAAAACTGACTCCTGGGGAGAAAGCAGGGACTGCCTCTGCTCCTTTGATAGGAGGTTGTCTGGCCAGGGCACTTAATCCGTGAGAACAGAGTGAAGAGGGTTACACTTAGGCTATCTGAGTCTTCCAACTTTACCAGCTGTCAAAGCAGCACAAAATATTGGGCCTTAATTTTAGGTCATCCACCACACATAACCACAGCAAAGAGAGTTGGGAAGAAATAAATTAACCTACAAACCTTGGGAAAACAGTGTTTGACTCTATACTGTAAGACAAAAGAGAAAAAAACCCTGTATTTCACTACCGTAAACTAGTTATTTCATTTTTTTCCTCACAAGGATATGGGTTATCAGTTACGAAAATACTTTGCGTATAGTAGGATGGGACAAATAAGCAAATTTATTGTAGATAATGAGACACAGATATCTCACTGGTAAAGAAACATGACATAAAGAAGAGGGGAAGTCTTGAAAGTACTCTGATGGACTGGGACATGAAGTAGGAGTGTTAACTCAAGATAGACAGATAGATACATAGATGCTGAGGTCGAGTATTAAATGTTGATGGGCATGTGCACATGGGTTAGTACATATACATACATTTACCACCTTTCTGTGGGGAGCATCCATTAGGAAACCTCTGTAGTTAGGAGTGCTCCTAGTGCTGAGATGATGGTTACTAATTCCTATTCTCCAATAATGGAAACCAGGGTTCCTTGGAGTAATTCCAGGACTAGGTCAAAAAAATTCAAGAAGCTTGAACTATCTTGTGGTGCCAGAAAATAAGGGATTGCTGAAAAAGATAAAAGATGGGACATGTTGAGAGAAACTCTAAATTGCCAAAGCTAGAACTATTTGAACAACAACAAAAATTAGTAATGATATCATTTATAACATAATTATAATATCCAATATAACTTTACGATGGGGTCATATGGTAGAAATGACCTTAACCAAGTGACGAAGGTGAATACCACCAGTAATGGCATATCAGCATCATGCACCTCCCAATAAGATGCACTGAGAAGGGCGCATAATTTCTCTGATATTTTTGCCAACATACATGACCTCAATCGAATCATGAAAAAACAAACAAACCCAAATTAAAAATAAATAAATAACTGGCTAGTACTCTTCAAAAGTATTAAGGTCATTAAAGACAGGAAACACTGAGGAACTGTCACATTGGAGGAGGTGAAGGAGACAAAAGTAAATAAAATGTGGAATCCTGGACGGGATAATGGACCAGAAAAAATAAGATATTAATGAAAAAATGTGTGAAATTTGAATAAGGTCTGTATTTAGTTAATAGCAATAATGTCAATTTCCTGATTTTGATCATTATACTATGTATGGTCATACAAGATGTCAGCATTAGGGAAAGCTAAAGTAAAGTATACAGTGACTCTGTACCATTTTTGAAACTTTTCTGTAAGCTAAAAGTATTTCAAACTTAAAAGTAAAAAAAAAAAAGTTTTATTTTCAACTCTGTAATGATTTTTGCATAATATCACTTCATGTAGTCAATATTTCCATATATAGAAAATTGGGCTCAGCTATATAGCTAAATAACTATTGCCATTAAGCTTGTCACAAATATGGGAAAGATTTTGCACAGGGGGTTATAGGTATTATTTATATAAGTTACAACTGTGCAAGTAATAATATTTCATCGAAATTATAATTCTCCTTCAAGCTAAGATAAAAGTCAATATGGAATGGAAAAGAAAGAACCAGCTTCAAGTCTAAAAATGGGCCCTCGAGCTGTGATAAATCCAAATACATGTTAGAATTACAGAAGGAGACTTATAACTTGCACAGAACAGTATAATAATTCTATGTCTATGGCATTGCCTCTTAGGTTATATTCTTTCCAAAATAGCATGATAGAGCTCTGTCATCTGTCTTCATGATATTCAAAAGTTGCAACTTATCAGCCATATAAAGTTACTGATTTGAGGCTAAATTTAAGAAATATACAATGTTGTCACTTTCTATATAAGGCCAGGTTAGAAGGGAGTATGGGTTTTAAATTACATACATTCTCTCTCCAGAGAGAGAGAGAGAGAGAGAGAGAGAGAGAGATGAGAGAGACAGAAGGAGAGGGAGAGGGTAATAGAGAGGGAGAGGCACACACATAGGATGTATGGGATGCATAGATACATCTATAGATATAAGTAGACAAGATGCATAGAAGAGATAGGATAAATATATACATACAGATAGATATGGGTGTATATAGATATCTATATCTATGGTGTTGTATGTACAGTAGAATCCTTTAACTGTTGATTAGTAAATATCTCTATAAATTTCAATTAATTTTTCAATTTTTTTCCAGGTTTTCAAGAAAGGCATCACCCTGCCTGCTATCCCTAACCATGCAGTTAGCTCTTTATCATTGGTCAATCCTTGAAACTACTGTCTCAATCTTTTAATGGGTTTTACCAGCCGGGATTGAATATTTTAGACTTATCTGTATCCACTTCTTGGGACACACTTGTGTTGATACTAAGTGGAACAGCAGGTGCAATTTCAAGAAAATTCAAATGAGTCTCTTCCTTATGCTTCTCCTCTATGCTTTTCTTTTTCATTTTTTTTTCATGATGCCCACGTTATACAACATTGGTGGCACTAATGAAGACTGCTGAGAATTACTCTTATCTTTATTAAAATGAAAAAAAAACAACAACAACAACCATTACTATTGCAAAGTACCAGTCATCATAAGTTTCTGGAGCAAAATTAATCAAAGATTACAGCATCTGGTCACTACACCAGCCGAAAGGTGTACATGCCATCTTCCTATGAGTCTGAGGCAGTGTTAGAACACGGAAATTCTAACAGACCCCTCCTCCTTATAAAATGAATGGAGTCAGAATTCTATTCAGTGACCTTGGTATGAAAAAAGGTTGGAAAGTCTCATGTATTCATCATATGCTACACACACAGTAAATGTTCAATCGATGTCAACAATAATGATAAACATCATTACAGTGAATATTTCACATGGAAAAGAAAGATGATCACAACCCTTGTCTAAACGTCTGCAAAATTTTACAAGCGATACTAAATTTTGTCGGGTGGCAAATGTGGCAATGCAGAGTTACCCCCTTCACCTTCTCACTATAGATGTCATTAGATTGTGTTGGTGTCTTTGCTGTGACAGCCAATAGTATAGGGGATCAACTTTTTCTAGATTCATTCCCTGACTTTAATTGAGATATCTTTCTATTTCTTTTTATCTATCACACTAAGTGTCTTGTTCTATGATAATGACATCTTTAGAGCCATTCTGCCGTCATGATAAATACCTAAGAATCTGATGGAAGTCTCTCTGTGTGAAAAATCTCTCCTTTTTTGAATAATATAATAATAAACATCATTCCTCTATCAAGGTCATCAAAATGTGTCAAGAGAAAGAGTATCCAATATTTCATAGTTTAACCGCTGGTAAGTTAAAAATAATGAGAATCTAAAATAAATTTAGTGGAACAAAATTTTGAAAAATTCATGTTTTTAAAGCAGGTCCTTGAATTCTTTTTAAATGTTTCTTCATTAGATCGATATGATCTGGACTTTCTTGCAAACAGACTCAATCACAGGCACATGTAATTCATCATTGCTGTTGCTCTCATTAATCTTCTTTCTTTTCCCTGAAATAATATCTCCTGCTTCAACTCGTGCATTTTGAAAACAATGAAATGAAGTATCATCAAGTTGATCTATGTGTCTCAAATGTGTTTAAGAGATTTTATAGTCTTTGTCACTTATCCATCTTTTCAATAGCCCTTTTTCTGTGAGGATAGAAGAATATATATTCTTAGATACTTTTACTTTTCAAAGCATGTTTATTATGTGAATTATAAAATTAAAGACAGAAAAAATGAAGGAAAGAAAAAAGCTGAAATTTGACTAGCCTATTTAAATAGAATAACACTGTTAAGAAGGAAAGAAGAAAGTGAGGGAAGGAAGGATGGAAGAAAGGAAGAATAGGGTAGGGAGGGATGAAACTTCAATTAAAATAGAGCATTAAAATAAAATGATAGTGGAAATGGAAAGGAAAGTACCCTTGATTGAATATTCTTCTGATTAAACAGTCATGATAGAGAAACTACCTGAGAATGAATCATTCACTAATTTTTATCTTGGATATAATATTAGTGCTTTGAAACTGTTTTTAATACATTACATGTGATGTTAAGAAGAAAAACATCAGGGGCACCTAGGTGGCTCAGTTGGTTAAGAGGCCCAGTCTTGATTTTGGCTCAAGTCATGTTCTCAAGGTTGTGAGATCAAGCCCCATTTCATGTCAGGCTCTGCGCTGGGCATGCAATCTGCTTAAAATTCTCTCTCTCTTTCTCCCTCTGCATCCCCCTAAAAAAAAAAAAAGAAGAAAAAAATCAAATTTTTGTTCAAACTTCTGTTATAAACTTGTATAAGCACGTAATGGATAACAGGGTCCTCATATTTATAGATGCTAAGATTGTGAATAGTCAAACTTATGTGAATACTCATTGCATATGAAGATGATTTTCAATATAATTTAACTAAGGAAAAATACCAGGACTATGAAATATAAGTAGACATATGGAAAGCTTTATTATTCAAAGTTTAAAAAATTCAGTTCTCAAATAATTATAAATAATTTAGACAAATGAGAAATATGGTCAATATATAAAAATTTCTCACAAATTAAAATGGACAGAATAAGCTACTTGTAAAAATGGACGCAAACAGGTAATTTAGAAAAAAAATAATTGCAAATGACTAAAGGCCACAGGTCAGGAACAATGCTGTTGCCATTTTCACTCTTACAGTAAACAAAAACTAGAAAAATCTTTACATCCATTGCTGGGAGGTGAAATGGTTCCTCTCATGCACCACCAGTGAGACTACAGGTCAGCTTTTTTGGAAAGAGTTCTGGCACTATTTAAGTTAAAATTTAAACTATCATGCCCTCTAACACAGATATACCACTTTTAGGACTCTAACCCATAAAGAGAAAAACAACCACCACCACCTTATAAGGACACAGGACCAATAAAAGGATATTTCTTTAAGTGATTTTTTTTATGTCAAAAAACTGAAAAAGCCTAAATGTTAATAAATAGGGAATTGTTTACCAAATAATGTGTTCCATAATCTCTGTTTTCCTCATCTCTCTCTACCTCTCTATCTCTAGCTCCATCCTATCTCAATCTGTATGTAACCATATATTAAGCTGAAAGGAAAGCCATGCTATTTTTAAACACTTGAAAATTTTTTTATTTTAGTTCCAGTACAGTTGACATACAGTGTGTTATATTAGTTTCAGGTGTACAATATAGTGATTCAGCACTTCCATACATCACCAGGTGCTCATCACAAATGCCCTCTTTAATCCCATAACCTATTTCACCCATCCCCCATCTACCTCCCCTCTGGTTAGCATCAGTTTGTTCTCTATAATGAAGAGTCTATTTCTTGATTTGTCTCTCTTTTTTTCCCCTTTGCTCCTTTGTTTCTTAAATTCCACACATGAGTGAGATCATATGGTATTTGTCTTTCTCTAACTATTTCACTTAGCATTATACTCTCCAGCTCTAGCCATGCAATTGCAAATGGCAAAATTTCATCCTTTTATGGCTGAATAATATTCCACTGCATATATATACCACATCTTCTTTATCCAATCATCTATTGATGGAAATATGAGCTATTTCCATAATTTGACTATTGTAAATAATGTTGCCATAAAAATAGGGGTGCATGTATCCCTTTCAATTAGTGTTTTTGAATTATTTTGGGTAAATACCCAGTATTGTGATTACTAGATCATAGGGTAGTTCTATTTTTAACTTTTTGAGGAACTTCCATACTGTTTTCCAGAGTGGCTTCACCAGTTCGCATTCACAGCAACAGTGCACGAGGGTTCCTTTTTTTCCACATCTTTGCCAACACCTGTTATTTCTTATGCTTTTGATTTTAGCCACTGTGACAGGTGTGAAGTGATATCTCATCATAGTTTTGATTTGCATTTCTCTGATATTGAATAATGTTGAGCATCTTTTCATGTACCTGTTGGCCATCTGGATGTTTTCTTTGGAGAAATGTCTTTTCATGCCTTCTGACTATTTTTAATTGGATTATTTTTATTCTTTGGGTGTTGTGTTTTATAAGGTCTTTATATTTTTTGAATACTAACCCTTTATTGGATATGTCATTGCAAATATCTTCTCCCATTCTGTAGGTTGCCTTTTAGTTTTGATGATTGTTCCCTTTGCTGTGCAGAAGATTTTTAGTTTGATGTAATCCCGACAGTTTATTTTTGCTCTTCTTTCCCTTGCCTCAGCGGACATATCTAGAAAAAAGTTGCTAAGGCCAATGTCAGAGACATTACTGCCTGTGCTCTCTTCCAGGATTTTTATGGCTTCCAGATCTTACATTTAGATCTTTAATTCATATTGAGATTATTTTTGTGTATGGTTTAAGAAAGTGGTCTGGTTTCTTTTTTTTTTTTTTTTTGGCATGTAGCTGATCAGTTTTCCCAACACCATTTGTTGAAGAGACTGTCTTTTTTCCCATTTTTTTCCCCATTGGATATTCTTTCCTGCTTTGCTGAAGATTAATCGACCATGTAAGTGTGGGTTTATTTCTGGGTTTTCTATTCCATTTTATTGACTTATGTGTTTATTCTTGTGCCAGTACCATACTTTCTTGATGACTACAGCTTTGTAATATAGCTCAAAGTCCAGAATTGTGATGCCTCCAGCTTTGCTTTTCTATTTCAAAGCCACTGCGCTGCTTTGGCTATTTGGGGTCTCTTGTGGTTCTATACAAATTTTAGGATTATTTTTTCTAGTTCTGTGAAAAATACTGTTGGTATTTTGATAAGGATTGCATTAAATGTGTAGATTGATTTGGGTAGTATAGACATTTTCACAATATTTGTTCTTTTAATCCATGAGCATGGGATGGTCTTTGCATTTCTTTATGTCATCTTCAATGTCTTTCATCAGTGTTTTATGGTTTTCAGAGTACAGGTCTTTCACTACTTTGGTTACGTTCATACCTAGATATCTTATTATTTTTGGTGCAATTGTAAATGGGACCTTTTTTTTTTAATTTCTCTTTCTGCTGCCTCCTTATTTTATGTATAGAAATGCAATGGATTTCTGCACATTGATTTTGTATCCTGCAAATTTACTGAATTCGTTTATCAGTTCTAGCAGTTTTTTGGTAGATTCTTTCAGGTTTTCTATAGATCATATCATGTTAAAAAGTGAAAGTTTCATTTCTTCCTTACTAATTTGGATGCTCTTTCTCTGTTTTTGTTCTCTGATTGCTGTGGCTAGGACATCCAGTACTATATCGAATAAAAGTGGTGAGAGTGGACATCCTGTCTTGTTCCTGACCTTAGAGAGAAGGTCTCCATTTTTCTCCCTTTAGGATGATGCTAGCTGTGAATTTTTCATATATGGCCTTTATTGTGTTGAGGTATGTCCCCTCTAAACTTACTTTGTTGAGGGCTTTTATCATGAATGGATGTTATATTTTGTCAAATGCTTTTTCTGTGTCCCTTGAAATGATCCTTTCTTTTACTGATGTGATGTATCACACTGATTGATTTGTGAATACTGAACCACCCTTCCATACTGGGAATAAATCCCACTTGATCATGGTGAATGATTTTTTTCATGTACTATTAGATTTTATTTGCTAGTATTTTTGCACCTATGTTCATCAGGGATTTGGGCCTGCAGTTCTCTTTTTCTGTGGTGTCTTTATCTGGTTTTGGTACTGCTTGGATCATAGAATGAATTTGGAAATTTTCCTTCTTTTATTTTTTGAAATAGTTTGAGTAGAATATGTATTAGCTCTTTTTAAATATTTGGTAGAATTCGTGAAGCCATCAAAGCCATGATATTTTTAATCACAAAAACAAGCTGAAATAAATATATTGGGATATTATCCTATCTTTGTCAAAACCAACTCTGTATGTTTGAACAAAATATAGAATGATGCGGATATCTACATCCCACACTGTATTTTCTTCTGTGAGGTAGATTGAAGAGAAGTATACGGGAAGCCTACTAAGTTTTTTTTTTTTACACATTCTTATATGATTTAATTTGTTAAATTAAGTATTATTAACTTTGTAATTAATTCAAAAAGTTAACAAAATTTAAAAATCAAAGTCTTTCTCATCTACATTCTCCTGTCTTTGGTTAATTATTGTTATCTTAGTCTTCTGATGTGCCAGAAGATATCTACTGACTTTATTCGAGAATACACACTCAGCCTGCATTCTGAAGTAGATTTATCTTTGATTCTGTTAGACAGGGTCTGTTCTGATCACTTGGAAGTTCTTTCCTTTGACACTTTTCCAAGCCTGCTCAATAGGCAAATTCTATCTATAATAGCGATTTTCAACATGGCGCGAAAAGGACAGAACAGAATTACATGAGGAATGCTCAACCCACACATAGCCCTCTCTCCATTTGATATGTGACCTTTCCAACTCCTATGAGGTCAATATTATGGTGAGCCACTGTTACTAATGGGAATGTGCTTCATGACTTAGTATGTTGAATCAGAAAAGTTTGGCAGTAGCTGATGCATAAAATGCTTTTGCAGAGCACCCCAAGTCAGAGATGCCCAATTCTCTTCAGCAGAATAGAACCACTCACTCTGCTGAATAGATCCATATATTTCAACTTGAAAGATAAGAATAATTTAGTTCTTACTGATATTTTAAGGCTGAGTATCATCACATACTTTTAGATTGAAAGAGAACACTTCATTTTACAAAATGGCAAACTAGAAGTCAAGAGTGACGTTGTTTGATCAATATCTCACACCAGTTAATGGTTAACTGGGATGTGATTCAATTCCAGAGGATCCTGGGACTTTAATGAAGATGTGAGAAAGACTCTATTTGTCAGATGAGGAGGCCCAATCTAAGCCTGAAAGGAAGGAGGGCCTTTTAGGCACCCAGAATTGTCTTCCTTAACTCTATCTTTAAACTCTCCTTCATTTATAATAGAAACTTTAGTGCACTTTTGGCAGGGAAACTCTTATTGAGCTGAGCATCCTCTGTTACCTTCCTCCCTAATGCTGTTGAAATTTAAGAGCCACAGGCAGTCTGACATAGACAGCGTCAGTGTGACCCAGGCATTCTGTCATCAGGATGGCCTGTACCATTTCTAGTATGTGAGCTACTACTCAAGAACCAGTGATCCACCTGGAAGCTGCTCCCGCCTCTCCCACCTATACCTTTGTGCGTATGTCCTAAGGTCAAGATTTGAGCCCCATGAGAAACATATTCCCAGTGCTGTACCCTGTGGAGCTCAGAGTCCTGAGACTTGGAATGATTCCCACTGTGATATGCAAGAAAGATAAACCTTCTGGCCAGCTGGTTAGAAGGAGTACAGTATTATTTCAGGCATATATTCAGCTCAAACAGCTCTTCAGTGTGGATACCAAAGCACTGAAACTGATTCTTGGCAAAAAGCATGCCTCTATTTAACCATGGACATAGAGAGAGAGCAATTTTCTGTTTCTTTTTCACAGCCCTTCCCTAGCCAAAGGGGTTGGGTTGAATTAGTGATTGTTAGTGGGCAGCCAAGGTACTGTCCCAGAGGTGGAGCCAGCAGAGTGAACTTGTGCATAGAGCCGAAGGTCAACTTCTGAACACAGTCTCTTAAGGGAGTGTGCAGGGTCTGAGCCTGGCAGTAGAGTATGTGATATCTGCTATTGAAGGAGACAATGGTACAGCAAGAGACAGGGAAGTTAAAGCACAGCGTCAAGAAAGAGCAGATATAAAGGTAGATGCTGAGAAAGGGTTAGTAGAAGGATGAAAAGAAAGCCTAGAGTAAGGCAAAAGCCAATTTATAAGTGTCTGTAGCAACTGGGTAAATGTGTCTATTACATGTAGAGAAGAATCGATGTTAGGGGTCCTTTCACCCTTTGCTTCTCACAGTGATCCTTCAAAGCAGTGAAGGAAATGATAACTTTCTAAAAGTTATCTTTAATTTTTGATTAAGAATTATGTGCAATTTGGGGGGCACCCGGATGGCTCAGTCATTAGGATCTGCCTTGGGCTCAGGTCATGATTCCGGGGTCCTGGGATCAAGCCCCGCGTCGGGCTCCCTGCTCAGTGGGAAGCCTGCTTCTCCCTCTCCCACTCCCCCTGCTTGTGTTCCCTCTCTTACTGTCTCTCTCTGTCAAATAAATAAATAAATAAAATCATTAAAAAAAATAATTTTGTGTAATTTTTTAATTTTTGCCTTTTCTTTTGGATTTTTGGGTGGAAGAAGTAAGGAGATACTGAATATACTTCAGGCCTATCACCTTCTTGAGAATGGCTGGCAGTGTGGTAAATTGGACAGAGGGATTATGAGTATCTGTGAGTGTTTTAGAGACTACTTCTAGTCTCCTTAGGGTAACACATTTGTAAGAATATATGAAACAAATCCATTTTCTTCCACTGAACATCATCCCTTTCCTTTAGATTATCTTGACCAGTATTCTTCCATGTCTATATCCTCATGTCTCTGGTTTTTTATTTCAGGTCCAAATACCCCTGCTTAGAGTCCTGTAGTGGGACTCTGACTAGATTTGAACCTTGAGATTCTCACAATTCCATCAGTACAACTCTTTAAAGAATTGCAGGGTGCTCAGTCTTGTGTGAACTTCCGTAGGCATTACTACATGTGTTTCCCCTACCTGATAATACTAGCTATGAACTGTCACCAATATTTATTGAACATTTTATTGATGCCAGACACTGTGCAAAAAAATATTCATATTTTACCTCATTTAATCCTTACAACTGTATTATAAAGTATTATGTTCAATTCACATATAAAGAAACTGAGTCGCAGAGAGGTGAGGTAACTTTCCCAAGGTAAGAGAGCAATTGACCAGACAGGATTTCAGTCAGGTCTGCTTAACTCCATAGCTCATCCACTATCATGCATGGTGAAAAGAAAGGGAAAAAAAGGAAAAAGAAGGAGATTTGCTATTAGAAAGCCTACATAATAACACAGAAAGATATTTCAAAAGTTTGAAAGGATTTCTTGAAAAGCAAGACTCATTCTGTTCTTAAAAACAAAATAAAACAAAAGAATAAATTCATTGCTTTCTTGGAATGTAGTGAGCTCTCATGATTTCTCCCTACGTCATGGAGAGAATTAGTCTGATCTTCTAGTTCCTGGAGGTGCGATTTTATGGGTTTTTTGTTTAATTTTTTCCTCCAGGCAAACTAAAGTGATATGTGAAATAGCAAAGGTCTATGCAACATTCCAAACAGCAAGGCAATTCCCCACACATGTGGGAAGCTAGTGGCTGTGATTGAAAATAAAATCCTGTCTGTATCAGCTGTTGCTGTGTGAAATTTTAAGGAAGATCATAGGATCTGGAAATTCCAATCCATGCTTTCATTTTTTTCTTTGAATATTGAAGAAAGAAGTAAACTAATATTGACTGAAATTCTCCTGGGCCTAGCATTTTGCTAGGTAATTTTCACAAAAGTTTCTAATTTATTGCACTCAGTACACCTTTTGTGAAATGCCTTACTGTTTCTATTTTACCAAAGAGAAATGCAAGATCCTGCAGCTAAAATATGACAGACCCAAGAATCAAATATGTCTTTCTGATTTCAGAATTTGAATTAATTAGCCACGTGGAAATTCTTTAGGTGCATAATATGATGCTCCTTCAAATTATTTCATCTTCAAATTTCTAGGGAAGTTGCCATCATGAGAATTTGAGCAATCTCAGCAAAAAGAAATTATGACACATTTCCCAATTTCTCTAGAGTTATCTGGCTGAAATATTACACACAGAAAACTATACATATGGCTATTGATTATTTTGTTTTTACATTGATAAAATCCAAAGCATTACACTGATAAAACCCAATTTTAATGGTGGCTCTCTCCATATATTTTATTTATTTATTTATTTATTCATTCATTCATTCATTCATTCATTCATTTATAGGAAGGGTGAGAGAGCAGGGTGAGGAGGGGCAGAGGGAACGGGAGAGAGAATCTTAAGCAGGCTCTACGACCAGAGCAGAGCCCAATATGGGGCTCGATCTCACTACCCCAAGATAATGACCTGTTCCAAAATTGAGTCAGATGCTTAACCACCTGAGCCACCCAAGTGCCCCCATATGTTTTAGATTGCCAACAGGATACCCAGGCACACCATATTACAATATTAATGTAGGTTAAAGGGAACTAAACACAAAATCTCTGTTTCCTAAGAGTTAGTAGTCTTTCTGTTTGATACAGGAAAGATTTAAGAATCCATATGTGACTAGATTACAGCCCTGACTTTCACTCTAAATTCTAGTCCTTGCCCCTGGCAACCACCAATCTACTCTCTTTTCTGCAAATTTGGTGTTTTTAGATGCCACATATAAATGAAATCATAAAGTATTTATCTTTCTCTGTCTGACTTTTTTTCACTTAGCAAGACCTCAAGATTCACCCACGTTGTTGCAAATTGCAGGATTTCTGTCTTTTTTTTTAAGATGAATAATATTCCATTGTGTATATATGTGTGTGTATGTACCACACTTTCCTTATTCATTAATCTGTTGATGGACACTTAGGTTTCCATGTATTAGTTACCTCAAAATATGCTGCAAAGAACTTTGGAGTGCATATCTCTTCAGGGCAGTGATTTCATTTCCTTTGGATTTATACCCAGAAGTAGGACTGCTGGATCACATGGTAGTTCTATTTTTTAAATTTTTTGAGGAACCTCCATACTCTTCATAGTGGCTGCACCAACTTACATTCCCACCAATGGTGCATGAGGGTCCCTTTTCTCCCTATCCACACTCTACAGTTCTGCAAGTCAGAAACCTGACATGACACAATTGGATTCTGAGCTCAAGGAATCACAGGATTGAAATCATGGTATCAGCCAGTCTGAATCCTCATTTGGAGGCTCCAGAGGGAAAATCTGTTTCCAAGTTTATTCTTCTCAGTGATAGAATTCAATTCTTTGAAATTGGAGGACTGAGCACCCTATTTCCTTGCTGTGTGTTAGCAGGGGCTGCTTTTAGTTCCTAGAGGACACCTTCATTCCTTGCCATTTGGCTCTCTCCAACTTCATGCCAGCAATTGTGTTAAATCCTCCTAGTGCTTTGAACCTCTCCTTCCTGGGGGAGCCCAGTCCCTTGTAAGTGCTCACCTGCTTAAGTCAGGCTCACCAAAGATAGATTCCTTTCATAAAGTCAACCAGTTTGGGTTCTTAATTGCATCTATGAAATACCTTCACAATAGCTCCTAAATTAGTGCTTGATTAAATACCTGGCATACAGGAGGCCATCTTGGAATTAATGACTGGAGATAGTGAAGGCCATCTTAGAATCCTGCCTGCCACACAAATATTTGAACACTTTCTTCACATCCACTTTATTATTTCAGCTCATGACATATTTTGTTAAACCCAAGACTACTTCTTTTCTTGACTATGAACTCCTTGAAGCCAGCAAGCTTGTGTTACTTAGTATGGTATATCAGGAACTCACACCAATCTCTGCACAATAAATGACAGTTTGATAGATACATGAAAATTCATATTTTCTAAAACCACTTTCAGCTTATTTAGTGAACATGACCATTTCTGCAGCTCAAATCCATCTGCCATTTTGATTCACAAAGAACAAGGCTAGTCTTTGTTTCAAATATGTGAAATTACTATGTGAATTTTCATGGTAGCCAAAGTTAGCAAGTAAGTTTTCTCCCCTCTCAAGTGTATGCTTCTTTTCATAATCCCTGAAAAATCAAATAACAATTGTAATGAACTTTGAGATCTTATTTCAAAATATGTTAATTACTGAAGCACTATATTAAATTCTTACAGATTTCCAGCCAAAACATTTGATCTCCCCTTTTGCTCTAATGTTGAATTATTTAATTTGTATTCCAAATGAGATAATATTTTAATCAGAGAAAATATAAATGTACTAACTTTCTCTGGAAATGAAAGAAAAAGAAAAGTTTTTATTATAGTACTGCAGCATACAAATCACAGAACAATGCAAATATCTCTATTCAAGAATATTCACTAACTCTGAGGTTAATAACAGAAAAGACTCAGAACCATTTACACCTTTTTAATGTAGATTCACAATTACTCTGTGACCCTGAGTCATAATGAACCAAATTATTTTATAGGTAAACACAATCAGTATCTTGGTCCTTTTCTAGGACAAATAGGTTATTGGTAAGTTGGTACATTTCCCAGTTAATGGCATAGAATTAAATTAAAATACATTATATAAATGGTATTAACATACTGTGATTGAATCACTTAAGAAAAATGATAATGTTAATTAAAGTTATGCACTACTGGGTTCATCAGCAAGTACCCAGACTGACATAGAAAGCTTAGAAGATAATTTTTTCCTCTTTAGAAATTAGATTGGAAGTAGTGGTAATACTCAAAAGAAAAAAAAATCTACAAGATGAGTACCTCATCAGACAACAAGGAACAGGTTTATGATAAAAGGTGAGTCTGAATCTTATACCCATACTGCCCTAGTTTTTGCCTTCTTTTCAGTGCTTAACATCTCAAATGAGTTCTCTAAATTTCAGTTTCAGTTTCTTCACTTAATAGTCATTCCTCATTCTACTCTCGTCCAGATTTTCTCTTCTCTGTATGAAAGATGTCTTGCTAAAGTCATAGATGATCTCATATTACGAAACCAAATAGCCTTCCAGCAGCACACTGTTGAGCACACTTCTCCCCTGAGCTTCTGAAATATTCCATTCCCGATGCCTCTTTCAACTTCAGGTACTCCATCTGAGTTTCTTCTGCAGGCTTATTCTCTGCCGCCTAGACATTAATGTCAGAATTTCTTAATACTTGGTTGCAGGATACTTGCTGTTCTCTCTCTGCTCTTTGGCTAAGCAATCTCAAATATGATTACAGTTCTGTTAACAGCTGGTCCTCTTCCAGTGTCTCTTTCTCATGAATGGTACCACCAGTCATCCTGTCAATTTTAACTACTCAATATCTCCAAGAACTACCCACTCCTTTCCATTTCAGATGTCATCACCAAAGTACAAGCCACCAGAAGATCTTAACCTCACCGATACAATTCATATCCTAACTGGCCTCCCTGCCACCTTGCTTCCTCCTGATGACTGCTAGAATGATTTTTTCAATGAATAAATACCACCACCACCATCCCTCAAAATTTAGAAATGCCTTCCCATTGTTCTTATGATTAGAATAAAATTTTAACTTGTTTTTCAAGGCTGCATCATCTTGTTCTTGCTCACTTCTCTAATCTCATCTCACATCAAGACCTTACCTCAGTCTATGCTTCAGCCACACTGTTTTATTTCAGGTCCTTAAATACATGCTTCAGCTCCCTCAAGGGCTTTGCAGGGTTCCTGCCCCACCACTCTTTAGTCCAGTTAACTCCTCCTCATACTTTAGATCTCAGCTCACCAGTCACTTAACAGAAAATTACCTTCCATAACTCCTCAGATGGCCCTAGATGTTATTCTTCGTAGCAAGTTACAAATTTATTCAAAGGAATTGTAGGAAATGAAGCATTTAAAATAAATTCATATGCCAGCTTGCCAAGTCAACTTTGTTCTACCACATCACTCATGAGCTTTTTTCCTTTTTCTTCAATATTTAGCTACTTGGAATTGCTAGGCTTGAAGATTCACTTAATTTCTTGAAGAATCAATTCAACGATCCTCTCAACCTCAACTCTAATAGATAATGTTGAAAAGTCACCTATCTTGTGTCAAACAATGAACATAAAAGGAAATTCTTAGGGTAACCATTATTTATACAAGTAGTATTTGCTGCCAGCTAGCCCTTTTTTAGTACTCTAACCTTCTTCCTCCTGTTTGGTAAGCCATGGAGGTAGACCAAGCTGGTAATTGACCAAGCTAGGGAAGAATATACTTTCAATGTTTTTTTCTCATTTTTATCATAATTATATATTACAAATTTTAATCTTCACAATCTCACATTATGTTCCCCAGACCATTCAATATGTATTTGAGAAGAAAATACACTTAAAATGTAAAATCTTTTAGGGGTGTCTGGCTGGTTCAGTCAGATAAAACATGTGACTCTTGATTTCAGGGTCATGAGGTCGAGCCCCACGTCTGGTATAGAGATTACTAAAGATAAATAAATAAATAAATATAGAAAAATTAAAATAATTCTTTTAGTCCTATCACCAGAAAAATGCCTAGGAATTATAACCTAGGAATTTTTATTTTATCCAAACAAGAAAGCCTCCTTTTTACCTTATATCCCTAATGCCTAGCTCAATACTAAGTTTAGTATTCAATTTTTAAAATATTTTTTTCTTGTGATGGGTGTAGAATATTTCATGAGAATAGGGTTCTGTGGAATATACTCTAGGAAGGTTGATTCAGAGTATGTTAGAAGAATACAAAACATCTTTAGCATCTTATATTGTACAAAGATTTAGTACATACTTATATTAACGACCAAGAATATATGAATAGGTTCATGAGAAATAACCAAAAAATCTAATACAAACAAACATCTCAGAATAAAACAAAAAGGAACACTATGCTATGGGATATCATTAAAGTATGAGAAGAATCTGAATAACGCAGGGAAGAGAAAAGTCCGTACTAGTCTAAAGGCTTTCATCAATTTCTTAGCTAGGAAGAAATTGGAGATTACCATAAGAACTATGTATATTTGTATTATCTTTTTTGTAATAACTTTTAATAGACTGTACTGGGAGAATCACAGTGTTTAATGTTCATATTCCAAAGTGTAGTTTAACTTATCATAAACTAATTATTTCATTGTCTTCCTTATGACATTTTAAATTATAAAAACCCATCCAGATGTTACATAAGAAATCTAGCTTAGGTGGAT
The DNA here is from genome assembly GCF_017311325.1 of Ursus maritimus. NCBI lineage: Eukaryota > Metazoa > Chordata > Mammalia > Carnivora > Ursidae > Ursus > Ursus maritimus. The sequence goes on from NW_024426552.1 coordinate 51,448,867, forward strand.
CTTACTTGACCATTGCAGTCAAAATTCCAGTGCCAATTGTAGGCAAAATCAGGCAATACCATTTCATATGCTTACACGTTCCTTATGCTTATTCTTTATGCTACCTTATCCTGCCCTATTTTTGTCTGGTTAGATAATTTCAAAACAATTTGGATATTTCTGTGAAGTGTTTTGATAAAAAAGAGCTACATTATAGAACTTGTTATGGAACAATTCTCTATTACTAAAAATTAATAATAATTTTCACCCTTCTTTCTTTCTAGTCATGTAGTAAGAATTTACATACAATAACTTACCTATTCTCAAGAGATACTTTAGAAGTGCTTCAAGCTATCAGAAGCTTATTGTATAATCCTATGAGGTCATATTCAGCAATAGGTTCACTATGTGCACCCGTGCACGCGCGCGCATGCACACACACACACACACACACACACACACACACAGAGTACACCTTGACTCACCCAGGGATGAACATTCGAAAATTTACACATGAATGTTTTGATCTATTGCCAGAGGACTAGAAGAGCTTTGTTTGTAGAAAATAGAAGAAAAAAGACTTCTCAATTGATTTTATGAGGTTGGTATTACCCTCATACCAAAAGCAGAAAAAGGCAATATAATCAAAGAAAATGAGAGAATAATATCCCTTATGAATATAAATGTAAATATCTTAAAATATTGGCAAATAGAAATCAGCAATATACAGAAATTATACATCAATACCAAGTAAAAATATAAACAATCCAATTAGAAAATGAGCTGAGGAAAAAAAATTCACTGAAGATGATATGTAGATGGAAAATAAGCATATGAAGCAATGTTAAATGACTTAGAAATCAGGAAAATGTGATTAAAACCACAATGAGATATCAATATACACCCATCATAATGGCCAAAATAAAATATTTGGCAACATTAAATGCTGGCAAAAATGTGGAGAAACTGGATTCCTTATACATTGCTTGTGGGAATCCACTCTAGAAAAGCTTCTCAGTTTCTTAAAAACTAAACCTGTAACTATCATATTCTAGTAACTGCCCTCTGTCATATTCTTAGAGAAATGAAGACTTAATGTCATGCAAAAATCTGTACACGAATTTTGTAGTAGTTTTATTCATATTAGCCAAAAACTAAAAACAATTCAGATGACCTTTAACAGGTAAATGGTTAAAGAAACTCTGATACATTCATACCACGGGATACTACTAAGCGATAAAAATGAACTATAGATACACACAAAAATTTAGATGAATCCCTAGAGAATTATGCTGAGTGAGAAAAAACAATCCCCCAAAGTGTACATACTGCATGATTTCATCTACATAATATTCCTGAAATGACAAATTATAGAAAAGAATAGATTAGCAGTTAGAGGGGTCAAGAAACAGGTGGGGACATATATAGAAACAGATTCACCACACACACACACCCCCCCACACACCCCCACACACACCCCACTCATTTTGATTCACCCAGAACATCCCAAATGGGTGTTTTCATTTTATTGCAAGAGGACCAGGAGAAAAGTGTACATAAAATTATACATGCACAATGTATGTGCCTTTGATAGTTTTATATTCATTCTCTTCAGTCTTTCCTCCCATAACAAACAGTTGACTTCTCTCTTCAGGTCTACCTTTTAGGGACTACATGGACCTTTCCATATAATATTACCATACAATCTCTTCTAAAATATTATTTGTGGTAGTTTAAGATGTTGTGCCTCCCAGAGATACGTTTTATGTGTATGTGTGCCTGTCTGTCTGTATGTATGTATTTACTTACTTTATTCTTTTATTGAAGTGTAGTTGGCAGACAATATTAAAGAAATAACCTTATTTTAAACAGGGATTTTAAATTTGGATAATACCAAAAAAACAAAAGAATATATGTTGGTGGAATTGCTAGCACTAGGTTGGGTAGGATTATATGTGGCATTAGGTTTGTAGGATATCTTTAAAAATCACACTGTGTAGCTCATCCATTCTGGAAAATGTGTGGATGCATGATATACTGGCAAAAGTGTGTGGATCAATTCCCATGGCAGATGGTTCCTGACTTACGATGGTTCATCTTAACAGTTTTTCAACTTAGCGATAGCGTGAAAGCAATATGCATTTAGTAGGAACTGTACTTTTAATTTTGAATTTTGTTCTTTCCCAGGCCAGCAACATTCTGTCCAATTCTCTCTGATGACGCTGGGCAGTGGCAGCAGCTGCAGGCCCTACTCAACCACACAATCATGAGGGTAAACAACCAATACATTTACAACCATTCTGTATCATGCAACCATTCAGTTTTTCACTTTCGGTATGATATTCATTTAACATGGGATATTCGACATCTTTTTTTTTAATGAAATAGTCTTTGTGTTAGATCTTTGGCCAACTGTAGGCAAATGTAGGTGTCTTGAGCACACTTAAGGTAGGCTAAGCTAAGCTATGATATTCAGTAAGTTAGGTGCACCGAGTGTATTTTTGACTTACGATCTTTTCAACGTAAGGTGGGTTTATCAAGATGTAACCCCGTTATAAGTCAAGGAAGATCTGTACCAGGAAAATAATTCAAATTCATGTCAATCTGATGATAAGTCAGGAAAATTATTAATGTCTACAAAGGGACATACAAGAAGTAGCATTTATAAGACAAATGTAATGTTTTGTAAGGTGACCTGCTAATAAGGGCATTATAAAGCAATCAATTCACCTGGAAAAGACTTTCTGTAGAAAAGATATTAAAGAGAAAAGCTAAGTGCATCAGTTAAGCTGATCTTACTGCCAACCAAAGACTAAAATAAGGTCCCCAGAGAATCCTAGATAAACTCAGAACATTTTGAAAAAATCATTTATTTAAGCAGAGTCAATTTCAATTCCTACATCTGTACTGGCTCCCAGTAGAGCTTTCATTTATCAAACAAAATTAAAACTTTGTTTGATCAGCATTATGAAACCAGTCAAACTCCATATTTGAGACCCATTCAAATCCACCTGGGGGCAGAGGGAAGTTTACCAGGTAACACTCGGAGCTCACTTCATTTCCTTAATTCCAACTCCAAATGGTAGTTCTGTTCTCTTATTAACTTGAGAAAATTATGAAATCAGAGTGAAAACAGCATCAGAGGAATCCTGGCCATTTTGCCAGCTCCCCAGTTCCTGCACCATGCATCAGAGTTTTCATTGTCTATTGTAGAGACTCAGGAAGGGATCCTGTGAGCGGCTGTCTGAGGGGATGGACATTATTTAGCATGCGGGTTATTGAGCCTGATCCCTGTAAGCAGGAGACAGGCCCTGAGACTGGGTAGTGGGTGGTAATAGTATTGTTTAGAATGCTTCAAGCCTTGGGTCTCTGGAAAAACGGAGAGAGGAAGATCATTTAACATTTTCGTTTCTTTTTTTTTTTTTTCTGATGGTGCAGTTCTTAACTCAGTGCGTTAGAGATGGGCAAGCACAAATAACGCTTTCTCAGCCCTCTTGCAATGCTAACCAAAGATAAAAATGTTATGCAGTGATGCTTACAATTTAATGCCATTTGGAAAACAAAAATCATGAATTCTTAAGTGAAAATAATTACACTGCAAGATAATACTATAAATGCTATACTGATAAAAAGAAGACATTTAAATGCAAATAACCCAACCCCGAACAGACTCTCTTCATTGGCCCATTTCTCCTCCCCACCAGTTCTATACAGAAATTTGTTTAAGATGCTTATATTACTTTCCTTCTGGAATACTCTTTAGGTAGAGTGCTTGAGCAAGAATATGCATAAGGATAAGCTATAAATCGGAATGAAGGTTAGGAAGAGGATAACACAAGGTAAATAGCATGCAGAAGAGATATTAACTTTAAGGAAAAGAAAATGAAAGCATTTTCTAAATGACTTTAACATATTCTGAAACCGGTAAACTATCATTCAGCCATAAAATAGTAAGGTAATATAACTAGAAATTTCTGGTAAATATATATTGTATGTCCCATTTGTGATATTGGTTTAAATGTTATTTTGAATATTAAATTTAAAAACAAACTGAGGGGCGCCTGGGTAGCACAGTCGTTAAGCATCTGCCTTCGGCTCAGGGCATGATCCCGGCGATCTGGGATAGAGCCCCATATCAGGCTCCTCTGCTGGGAGCCTGCTTCTTCCTCTCCCACTCCCCCTGCTTGTGTTCCCTCTCTCACTGGCTGTCTCTCTGTCAAATAAATAAATAAAATCTTTAAAAAAAATAAAAAATAAATAAATAAAAACAAAACTGAAAAATCCACAACCCTACAAAAGTAATCTTCCCTCTGGATACACATTATCTTTGAATAGGCAAACAAACTTCCTTTACTAAGTTACCTCAATTTTGAATTGCAAAGGCCAAATTTGTGATTTGCTGCTCACAGCCTCTCCACTTTTGACCTGTCTACTTTACCTTCCAGTAGAGAAACCAATGGCAGGCACTTATCAGAAGAGTTTGAAGACCCTACTTAGCCATGCTTGAAGAATTGGCCCAAGCCATTAAATCCATCTCTTTCTCCCCCAGTTCTACCACCACCACCACCACCACACATACAACTCACACACACACACACACACACACACACACACACTTAGAAGAACAGATAATGTGATGGTAAACAACTTCCCACCAACCTCACTGGGGAAAAAATAAGAAAATGTTTTTATTCACTAATACAATTTACCAACTCTTTCTTATGAGAAAGTATTCATAATGCTATTATTGTAATTAACATTTTTCCCTGCTTGAGAAGCCAGCTGTCTCTAGTTTGCTTTCAGTTCTAAGAAGAGGAGTCTCAAGTCAATAAATGACCATATTTCATAAACAACATTATTACAGATATTTTCATTTGCTTCTTGGTCTTATTAAAGACAACCATTTCCATTGGGATTAATTGCAAAAGAACTTGGAAACTGACAGATACAGAGATTTGAGCTCTTTTAGATCAAGTAACTATGTTAAAAGGATAATTATTATAAAAGTTTGGTGTGTTTTTTATAGATTTCCTTAAGAGTTTACAATATACAGACTATTTTCATCTAAAGTAAGCCCTGTTTGTTGAAATCCTGAATCACAATTCTCAGTTCCAAAAAAGGAAGGAATTAAGATACAAATAATTATTTTTTCAGAGTATAATTTATTGAGTTGGCATCTGAGCTCAAATAATAATTTCAAACAATTTGGAAGCAGTTTTCATATAATTTCATGCTCTATGAAAAATCCATTTGGAAACCATGTGTGACATTTGTTATAAATAGTACATTTATACATACATCCCTCTGTTTTTCCATTTTTCATCAAGTGCTGCCTAACATATTTCCAAGGGGGGCAAAAGCCTGCCATCAGTCTGAAATCACTAGGATGTATGAGCTGGAATCATCATCCAGACTTCCATACCCTTATGTCTTGCATGGGAATCTAAGGAATTACATTTAAAGAACCTATCGGAGGGCACATGATGTTATGAGCACTGGGTGTTATAATCAACTGATAAATTACTGAACACTACATCTGAAACTAATGATGTACTATATGCTGGTTAATTGAACTTAAATTTAAAAAAAAGAACTTATTGGAGGTTAGCAGCTGTGCTTCTGTATTGCAGAGACCTTATATAAAGATTTGGGTTTCTCTGCATTCTTTCACTTCTTTCAAAGGATATCTGTGCATGAATTGAATGGGATATATGCTAAATGCTAGGACTGTATCTTAAGGCTAATATGCTGTTTTAATTGCTCTTTTCTCTGAGACATAATAAAGTTTGAGGGAAAAGACATATATACGGACCAACATGGAGGTTATTTTTCCTTTAAGTAAGACCAAAGGAAAGTGAGAATGTTTTTCTTCCATTTCTTATTAACTGTATAATTCTAAATATTACTGCCACAACACAACTCTACAGATTGTCCTATACTGTCTGTAGTGTTAAACATTAGCATAAACATATAGGAATTAGTAAGCAATTCATCAGTTTTTCTCGAGGGATAGCTAGCTATGACCACAGTAGGAGTTATTGAGTTAGTTTCCCTGGTTAGTGAGTTCTGCTAACTAAGCTCCATCCAGACTATAACCTTCATAGAGATACACATATTGCTTTGTTCTAGGGTCTCATAACCTACCTGGAAAGCCACTGTGTCTGTTTGCATGTGTTAACACGCTGCTGATCAAAACAGCTGAGACTGTGTAACTGCATGAATAAAAGTCTGTCACTAGGAATAGAAAAGCCAATTATAACTACTGATTGTGGGTCAGCAGCTTCATTTCTGCATACAGACACAAATTACTGAAATTGACAGAAGAGAAAAAATATGATATGCTTTTCCCTGAGAATTTAAAATCTGACACAGGATAGGAAGTGTGGAGAGGCTGGTTAATCACAAAACTATATAAAAACAAAAATAGCAGGAATATAAATTGTATTAGCAGAAATATAAAATGCACAGACAACATTGGTTCTCTTGTACAGAGGCTATGTGAGTGGGGCCAAAAAACCATTATTCTCCAGACTGCTCTGACTCTCCTTTATATTCATTGGGAACCACATTTTAGGACTTTATCCATCACAAATATATGTATTACCTAGTACATTCATAATTTATCACACATGAGGACAGAGTTTCATATATTACTACAGCACAGAAATAGTTTTTAACACATATAGATTATCCCAAGAATGTTTTATTTGTATGTTTTTCACATCATGATTTTGTTTTTCCCTTCAGCTTTACAGGTTTGAGCGTGGTTTTTAGGGATTAGCATATAACAATAGGGCTAGGGAGGGGGATGAGATTAATAATTACACTGAGATTATTACCCATTAATCTATTCACTTGTCAAAGGAGGGGTCTAGAATTATTGACGCTTTCCTCTCTGATATGATATGCAAAGCATCTGACTTCTTGCCTAGCCCATAGCACCATGGTATAAGTGACTGTTATGTTCTTTTATTCTTTCTTTTTAATAAAGGTTTTTATTTATTTATTTGAGAGAGACAGAGAACATGAGCAGGGGGAGAGGCAGAGGGAGAAGTAGACTCTCCACTGAGCAGGGAGCCTGATGTGGGTGGGGCTCCATCCCAGGACCCTGGGATCATGACCTGAGCTGAAGGCGGATGCTTAACTGACTGAGCCACCCAGGCGTCCTACTTCCTTTTATTCTTATCTTCATACGTATTTATAGGGTTGAAAGATTTCAGTAGGCTTTGTGAAAAGATGAAGTTCAACAACATTATGAAGTGCTTATTTTTAACTCTCATTCATTCTACAAATACTTATAGAGTTACTAAGTGCCAGCTCTTATTACATTGATGTAGTGTATATAGTTCAGGCTACAGGTAGAACAGACAACAAAATAAGGCATTACAACGGGGTCTGTGGACTTTAACAGAGATGAGAAAGGTTTGCTATGACTACTTTGAAACAACCTCAGAAAAGGGTTGTAGTAAAAGACAGTCGAATGGAGAGAGCAGACAATACAAATCCCCACAGAAGGGAACAGAAACCATGGAACATTCAGGGAACTGAAAGTGCTCAAAGGATTCTAGGAGCTAAGTGAATTATGTGAAAGTAATATTTCAGTGACGTAAAATATAAAAATCAATCAAGACTCCAAATTGCTAAATCACGGGAAATCTGGATTAGCTATAAAAATATAATTTTCTACATGAAAAAGAGGCTATGTGGTTCAAACAATGGGCAAACTTCTCCTAGCTAAACATCCAGGTGTACATAGCTAAATAAATGGCTTTTCAGTGAAGTAAATCTAAAACTTCACAATATCACTTTTAAAATTTATTCTTATGTTGTTACAGAGGTGACTGAAACATTATTTATTATATTTATCCTGTAATTTTTTCATTATGAAAATAAACAAATTTAATAAAATATTTCAAAGTGATATATTATGTTCATAATAATTCATTATTTTATAGTATTTCTTTACTAATACAATTTATTCTTCACTGAACTTGTAATACCCTTCATATTAAATTATTCTCAGCATAATTTAGTTTGAGTCAGTCTAATGCTAAATGATGTTTGTTAGTAGTTGAAGCTGCAGATCGGACCCTAGATAAGCAGAGAGGGATGTTGTCATTTTCTATAATGCACATGAACAGAGTTTATAGGCTAAGAACACTTATGTTTCTACATGGAAACAAAATAACTGCTTTAAAAGTATATTTGTTTACCTATAATTTGACTTGATGATGTTTGACCTTTATTGAAAACACTGCCATGCAGAATATCAAGAAGATATTTTTAGCATAATTTCTTTGAAATCTTTTCCTTTGAGCTTCTAATACTTTCTGAGATGATAAAGGGAACACTAACTATCTTTCTAAATAGGAGGAAAAAAATACCAGGTAAAGGAATCTGTTTTCATATTAATTTGAAAACTTATATTTTGTCCACCAAACACTTGGGTCATGAGAGAGTCTAAACATGACCAAAACAATCCTCTTCCTTATCCTTTAACTTTTATATCTAGATGGAAAAGCATTAAACTTCAAATTATTTTTCTTATTGGTATTTCTCCTTAATATTATTATTTGGCTTCCAGGAAATTCTAACTTCTTGCTACTGTCTGTTATAACAAAATTGGACAAACAGAACAAAACAAAGAAAATCATCGTGATTCAGGACTGACTTTTCATTCAGTAAATGGATTTCACCTCCAACAAGTCAAAATGAAGAATGATGATTTTCTGGAACATTTAAAAGACTAAGTACCCACAGAACAAAGTTAAAACCAGCAAAGTGGAGAATGGCTAATATAATTTATGACACATATCCTAAAACACAAGATTTGTGATATAAAAAGAAAGTTAACAAATCCAAGGGAAAAAAAAGTCTCTAACCAATAGCTGACTTGCAAAGATACAAAATATGCCATAGAACAAGAAGCAGTTATTTAAGATTTCTCATGTTACTGACCTTTTAAATTCAGTTTGCTCATTAAGAATGAAATATTAATTATGCTGACCAGTAAAATTAAATGTAACAATATATGAGTTGCTTCAGGTTTAAAAACAAAACAGGTGACTAGTGGCTGATAGAATCAGATGATGGAAAGAAAAAATCTGTACTAAGCTCAAAAAATTATTTCTCTCTTTTTAGTTCAAGCCATGAGTACACGCTGCCAAGATACCAGATTCTGCACTCATATCCTCTGTCAAATGTTCATGTAAAAGGAGGGCATGCAGCGATATCCAAGAGCACCATTGGATCAGACCAGCCTTATCGCTATCCAATGTATTTGTGAGTAGGAAAGGAATGGCATAGAAACGAAGGCAGAATCCAGCCAGCTCTCCTTCAATTTAAAATGTGCGCACACCCAGGATTTTTACTTCCTATGGTGTGAGGCTCGAAAAACTAGTCTGTTTTCTGGAGAAGTCTACAAGTAATGTTCATGGAAAAGGAGAAAGTAAATATAAATGGTCTACAACCTATGTTCCTTCCCTTTTTTTATAGATGTGAAAAGAAAAAATTATCATTTGTGAACATGCCTTCCACAAAAATTTCCACCAAAACAATTATTAGTGTCAAAGCAAAAGTAACTATGACTCTTTTATGAGGACAAAAATGAAAATTTTAAACTCAGGCACTGATTTTGAAATTGAGATAACTGCAACAATTTGAGTTAGTTTACTTTTGAAATAGTGTTAAGAAAAGTTCTGATGAATAGCACAGTATATTAAAAATAATAGAACTACTAGGAGTCCTAACTTTTAATCCTAACTCTAACACTTCCTAGATATGTGAATTTAAAGGAGTTACTTAAACATTTTGTGCAAGAAATCAATTATCTTCATTAACTCTAGAAAACAGTATATATTAAGCCATCAGTACATGAATGAAAGCTCTTTTAAACAATGCTGTTTGGCAAATGTAAACAACTTCATATTTTAAAAAGGTAACTATCAGCAAACTTAAAAGACAAAGAAATTTTCAAATGCTGCTCTAGAAACAGTTTGCATTCAAACAATGGATGGTCCAATGTATAATTATAGAAATATATAAATAATATTTCATATGATGTTTCATATAAATTGCTCCTGAAAGCATTTGCATGTGAGGAATAAAGCTCAAATTATTTTAAAATGTTTGTTACATGCTCGCTAAGTCACTATCATTATCGAAAGTGGGTTTCTCAGTTGGGTAGTAACTACAGTGACACATTTTCTTAAAACCAACATCAGTAATGATTTATATCAAAATAACTTAGAAATATTATTTTGTATTTCTGATGGTAACCACAGGCAAGTTCATAATAATTTGTTCAACCTGGAAGGATATATATTTAATTACTATAAAGAAATTATGTGTTAAAAGGGACATGGATTATAAATATTTCATTTAGTTGAATAATATTAAAATCTTGTTTATCTGAAATCAGCCTTCGCTCTCTTCTAAAAGAGCTCTGGATCCAGAAATAAACACACATACACAAAAATTATTTTAACAGGAAGGGGTAGAGGAAGACTTTTTTCAACAGCAGAAAAATACCTCCTAATTATGTAGCAATTGGATACCTTGCTGAAAGCATGCTAGCCAGAGTAGTTCAACAATCTGAGAGACAAGAATATTTACTTTATGTAAAACTGTGTAAGAAAATCTAAGCCATAAATAAAACACAGTGTTCCTACCATAATATCAAAGGTGAATCCTAAAGGATCTGTATACAATATGGGTTCCAAACTACATTTAGAAAAAACAAATGGCAGAATTTTTGAAATTCTGACTGTTAAAAGCTGAAGTGAGTATGCCTTCATTACAGACGAATAGTCATGCTTTACTCAACGTTAGCTTACCAACATTGTCTGAGACCAGAATACTGAATAATCAGAGGTTCAGAAATTTTTAGACTAAAGTTAAATAAAACTCTAAGCTGGTGCCCCCAGAGCTATAATGATAGCTAAAATGCATGGAGAAATTTCTACATGCCAGGTACTGTGTTAAGCAGAAAACTTTCCAAGGACGTTCTACTTATTTTTCCTTTTTCATCCATGAGGAAACTGAAGTATCTTGGCAAACTGCTGAACAGATGATCTTGGACTCAAAACCTGACCTTAAATATGATGATATGTTACACTGTATCGTGATCTGCTTTTTAATGCTTGTTTACAATAACAAGGCAGCGATGCTCCTATTTCTAACCCAATGTTAATGAAGAAGACATTAGTCAGCACAGGCAGTTGATAGAATTTGAACTCATTATTTTAGAACTAACTCTGGAAATTTAAAATGAGATAGCATTAAAAAAAACTGTATGTAATTAACTTCAGTCGGGTGTATTAATTATTTACAATTCCCAACCTTTGCTATATTTCACTTGATAGGTATTAACAAATTGGCTGAATTTTAAAAATAGGTGTGAACTGAGTTATTACATTTAAAATGTGAGAAAGTACCGTAAATAAACATTTTAAGTTGTTTGAAAATGTCATTGATATAACATTTCAAAAATTTTAAGAATTTACCTGTGGCTTACAAAAAGCCAGAAAATAGCTGGGTAGAGAAATTCTTTTTTTTGTAGTTTCTTTCTTTTATACATGTAGTGGAATAGTATGATCATATCAATAGCTACAGGTCAAGGAAAAGGAAATACTTCTACTGCTGGAGATTTTTAGGCCCTTTCCTAAGAAGAAAAGATTTATTGCTTGTGAATTTTTTTAAATTGACATACTTATTCATTAATTACAGATTCACATGCAGTTTTAAGAAGTAATATAGTGTGTTCCTATGTATGTTTGCTCACTTTCCTCATATGGTAACGTTCTGAAAAACCTTAGTGTAATATCACATCCAGGACGTTGACATCGATACAATACACCAGTCTCACTCAGATTTCCCCAGTGAACTCGTACGCATCCGTGGTGTGTATGTATTAAGTTCTGTACAATTTTGTCAACAGCGTACGTTCATGTAGCTATCATAACAGGTAAGATACTGATACTCCTACCACTAAGAGAATCCTTGAGTTGACATTTTATAACCATACCTATCTCCTTCCTCCCACCCCCATCTCTAATCCCTAACATTCACTAAACTATCCTCCATTTTTTTAAACTTTGTGATTTCAAGTATGTCTGTAAATGGAATTGCAACATGTAACTTTGGGACTGGCTTTATTTTTCACTCAGCGTAATTCCCTGGAGAATCATTCAATTTGCTGCATGAATATATCAATAGTTTGCTCCTTTTAATTGCTCACTGGTATACCACAGTTTGACCATTCACCCACTTAAGGACATCTGGGCTGTTTCTAGGTTTGGGTTACTATTAATAAAGCCATTATGAACAATTATGTACAGAGTTTTATGTAAACATAAATATTAATTTCTGTGGAGTAAATGCTCAGGAATGAAAATGCTAAGTCATGTGGTTGTTGCATGTTCAGCTTTTAAAATCTGTCACTTCATGTGGTTATTTGCCATCTGTGTATTTGTTTCAGTGTGTTATCTGTTCATGTCTTTTGTCCATTTTCTAATTAGACTATTTATCCTTTTTATGATGAATTTGAGATTTCCTTATATATTAAGACACTAGTCTATCATCAGATAATATGGTTTGCAAATATTTTCTATCATTCTGAAACTACTCTCATCCTCTTCGTGCTTTCCAGAGCAGTTTTTAATTTTGAAGAGATTCAACTTCCTAAGTTTTCCTAAGTAAGACTGTGCTTTTATAGCATGTCTAAGAACACTTTCTCTAGTCCAAGATCCTGAAGACATAATGTATAAAACCCAGGATGAAAAATATAGTCTTATGCATGTATTTCTGAACTTTCCATTGTTCCTTCTTCTACCCTGATGCTCTAAGGTTCTTTCTTCTCATCATTTCCTTTTTGTAAAATAACTTCCCTTAGCCAATCTTTAAGGGAAGATCTCGTGACATATCCTAAGTTTTCTTTTATCTACAATGTTTTTATTTCCCTTTTATTCATGAAGTACAGAATTGACAGATACAAAACGTGCTTGATAGTCCTTTCCTTTTAGCGCTGAAAAAAATATTGTGCCACTTTCTTCTGGTGTACATGGTTTCAGGTGAGAGATCTGCTGCCCTTTCATTTAATTTCCTATAGGCATCATGTCTCTTCTCCCCGCTTCCTTTTAAGGTTTTTAATTTATCTTCAGTTTTTAAAATTCAATTATGATATTTCTTGGCACATACTTCCTTGGGTCTACCTATTTGGGGTTCTCTCAGCTTCTCATATCTATAGGTTTAGGTCTTTTACCAAGTTTGAAGAGTATTAGCTATTATTTCTTCAAAAACTCTTCTAGCTCTACTTTTTCCCCTTTCCTTCTAGAACTATTACATATGCTATCATGCCACAGGACCCTGCCTCTGTTCATTTTTGCCACTCTGTTTTCTTTCTGTTGTTTAGATTTGATTAGTTCTATTATTCTGTCTTCAAATTCACTAATTCACCCTCTGTTATCTACACTCTACTACTGAACCCATTTGGTGAGTTTTCAATCTCTCATACTATATTTTTGTATAGGTTTCCCTAGAGTCTTTTTTATAATTTGTATTTCTTTGATAATATTTTCTATTTTTTTTTGTTTCAAGGTAATTTGTAATTACTTATTGAAGCATTTTTATAATGTTACTTTACAATTCTTGTCGGATAATGCCAACATCTCATTCATCTTGCTATTGGCCACAGTTGATTCTCTTTCCTCATTCCAGTTGTGATTTTCTTGGTTCTTGGTATGAGTAAGTTTTTGTTGTATCTATGTCATTTGTCTATCATTTAGGAGAAGGCATCTTATTTAAATCTTTTATTTTAGCAGGTAGTCACCCTGTTTAGTTTAGATGTGTGTCTTCACTTAAGTTTATAAACTGTGGCTCTAATGGCAGTTTAATTTTCAGGACTTTTTGTGGTATTATTTTGGTTTGTTCTTTTACTTGGTTTTGCTGGGCCTCACACCAGTCCTTGCTGGTGGTATCTGAGGGCTTCTGGGTGTCTCTCTGTGAGAGAGGCCTCTGGGGGAATCCCCCTACCTGTGCCTGACTGCTCTAACATCTTGGCCTGTGAAGACAAAGGTGCTTTGCATACCATGTCACTTGCTGTGATTGAATCTCTTTTTCTGGTTCCATCCACCCTCCATGATGTCTCTGGGTCAGAAAAGAAAGTACCATCCCATGGGGACAAAGAGGCATTCCAAATCAAACCATTTTCTATAGCTGGGTCTCTCTTGCTGGTTCTGCCCACGAGCTTCAGTATTTTTTGGTGGAAAAGATAAGTCTTGGGTCTGGCAGGGAAGGAAAATATCTCCCTTGGCTGTTTTCTCTGGCAGCAGTCCTTGTTGATTCTCATTTCTGGTGGCACTGGGCTCCCTTTGTATCAGTAGAGGAACTCCCCCTTGGATCTGCGGACAAATAAATCTACCCAGACTGTCTTTACTTGCTATATTGGTTGGAGGGAGGGGGATCTAGAAATGTCAGGCCTGAGTATGCTTCCTCTGTTGGATGGGGAAGACTCAAGATGTTCTACTGATGTGTCACTCCTCTGTTCCTGGGGTCTCAAAACGGCTCAGCTTCTTAGCATCTTTTAGAGTTATCCTTTGGTCCTCTCTTGTACTTTAGAGGAAGGAGCAGGGAAAAATGGGTCTATACTATTTGTCCTGACTGGAGTCATGACACAACTATATTTTGAAAAATTCATCCATAGTATGATGCAAACAAAGACTGGGCATAGCTCTGCATCAGAACAACTCTTTTCTTGGAGAGGAACTAGGACTAGCTAGTTAGCAGGATCCTTCCCAGTTCATATGCTCTCTGCCCAATAGAAGCCTGCCCCTCACAGCTCAGCTTCTCCAGAGGAGTGCAGCATCAGAAACACCGCTCACAGCATTTCCTCTCTTCTTCCATTCCCTTCTGGAACACATGGCCCATTGTAAAAAATCTCTGAAAAATGGAAATCTAAACTGGGAATTATTTTTAAACCATTTTTTTCTCTCTTTAATATGACATCATTGTCTCAATATATGGATCAAAATACAAGTCACTATAATAAATGTTCATCCAGATTGATTTATTATTTAGCCACTTGTCATAGTTTTTAATCTTATCCCCCCCAAAAGACATTTTTTTTAATGTTTGTGATTGGGCTTCTGCTCATACTTCCTTACCCACCCTCAACTATGCATGCAAGGTCAGTAAATGTAGTCAGGTGAATATACAAGTCCATGGTCTTTTGGGTGACTGATTCATAAATCAGAGTCAGAGCTCTGAATGGTGTCAGAGTGGAGAACAATCATGACAATACCAAAGAAATTGGTTTTCTGGGAACCAGGAAGAAAAATTCTCTATCCTAAGGTCTCTAATTAACTGTACAGAAAGGCAGCTATGTTAGTGTATCCTGGTATGTGGTTGTATGTACTTCCTTTGAGAGTCCGGGGGGGGGGGTGGAGAAGATTTCTAAGGCTTTTGAAAAACAAACAAACAAAAAAACACAAGTTGCAAGGACAGTCCCTACAGGGCTGAGCATCTATTTATCTCTATGCCTCACATAATCAACATTAAGTCTATATATGAGTCTCAGCTCTGCCTGACATAACAAAACATCATGGACTGGTGGCTTGAACAACAGGCGTTTATTTTCTCACAGTTTTGGATGATGGAAATCTGAAATCAGGATGCCAGCATGATTAGTTTCTGGTGAGAACTCTCTTCCTGTCTTACAGACAACACTTCCTCACTGCATCTTCACATGGCAGAGAGAGAGAGAGAGCACGCAAGCTGGTTTCTCTGTTATCTCTTCTTATAAGGGTACTAATCTCATCATGAAGAACCCACCCTCATGACTTCAATCCAAACCTGATTATCTCCCAAAGGTCTCATTTCTAAATATCCTCACATTGGAGGTTAAAGCTTCCATATATGAATTTTAGGGGCATACAATTTAATCCATAGCAATCTGTAAGTCTGTACGTGCCTCTATGAGACATTATAGCAACCATCCTGCCTACTAACTATCCTGAGTCATCAAAGCTAGGTGAATTAGTGTTACCAGTCCCACACTTAAGGAGTAAGTAAATTCTATATACATATAGTTATATAGGAAAACTATATACACAAACAAAAAATGTAAACATAAAATATTTTCAATAAAAAAGGAATTTTACTATCCAATAAATTTGAAGGATATGTTTTATTTTATTTTTTTAAAGATTTTATTTATTTATTTGAGAGAGAAAGAGTGAAAGAGCAGGAGAGGGGGAAGGATCAGAAGGAGAAGCAGACTACCTGCTGAGCAGGGAGCCTGATACAGGCCTGGACCCTGGGATTCCAGGATTATGATCTGAGCCAAAGGCAGACGCTTAACCGACTGAGCCACCAAGGTGCACCAAGGATATGTTTTATTAGTGTTAGTAAAGCATTTTTTTCTCTTTTTTCCACTAGCTAATTTCTTTCTGCCGAATAAGCACATTCCAACATCCCCCTTCGAAATGAAAACCTCTCTCATCCATGCTATCACTTTTAACTTCCAATTTCTCCATTACTAAAGCTTCTATCTGCAGGGATGGTCCTCTTCCCATCTTCCTCCACATACATACTCCTGTAACAGGACCACCTGATTCCAAAGTTGTAAAACTCATCTTTTCAGATTTTCATGTACACATCATTGATCTTTTCTATGTAAACTTGTTGACAGATGGGAGCAAATCCAGGCCTAAGCTGTCAGAGTTCTAGGAACATAAGCAGAGAACTGATTCAATTTCTTTCCTTTTCACTCTTTAATAACCTCCAGACACACACAGGTATACATCTCCAATCTAATTCCTATTAGCAACAAACATGGATAGGTTGCCCTTAACATGTTTTGGACCTGGGCTGCTCGGATCTAGAGAGAACACACATGTTTCTAGCTGGCAAGATGGACAGAGAGATTTTCATGCAGGCATTAGATGGTAGCTAATGAATTCTGGGGTTGCTGGAACATGTTCTAGAATAAGTGGCCATAGGTTCTTTGGGGAAACATATCCTGAGACCAAGAAAATCTTCACACTAAGAGAAAAGACGCAGTCAGAGAGTAATAAGAGTGGGAAAGCATGGGGACAAGTCCAGAGGCCCTATTTGTCTAGGTTAGTGGTGGCACTGGCCATGGTTGACTCTTAGTTATTCTACCATCTCAACTTAATCCATTAAATGTCTCTGTACAGGATATTAACTTTGTTCTTTGATATCACTATTCTTCTTGCAATTTAGGGGCTATTTGTGTTCTTAATCTCTCTTCATTGTATCAGTGGCATCCTCATTCCCTGCCTGAAGTAGCTAACAGTTTGAGGTAGAAAATAAAGTGCCTCATGCAATACTGGACAATGAAGTATAGAATAAGACCTGTGATACATAATAATATAAAGATATCTAGGGCAATAAAAATAGGCTATATTTATTAAATAAATTGAATTAACAATTAATAACCTCCCAAAATAGAGAGCACCAGGCCCAGATAGATTGACTGGCAAAAATCCACCAAACATTTAAGGACAAAGTTATACCAATTTTCTATATTCTTTTTTAGAAGATAGAAGCAGAAGGAATACTTCTTAACTCATTACATGAATTTAACAATTCTATGGCCAGCATTACCCTAATAACAAAGTCAGACAACAGGATATCTCTCATGAAAATAGATAGAAAAATACTCAACAAAATATTAGCAAATTAAATCCAAAAAGTATAAAAATATCATACATCATGACCAAGTGGGATTTATCCTAGGCAAGCTAGGCTGGTTCAACATGTGAAAATTAATTAATGTAATACATCATTTCAACAGGGCAAAAAAAAGAAAAATCATATGATTATATCAATAGGTGCATAACAAAATAGTAACAAAATCCAACACCAATTCATGATTAAAAAAAAAAAACAAACCCTCTCCATAAGCTAGGAAAAGAAGAAAACTTTCTCAAATTGATAAAGACTATCTACAAATCACATAAAGCTAACATCATACTTAATGATGAGAAACTTAAAACTTTACCATTAAAGTTCAGGTACAAGATAAGGTTGTCCCTCCTCAACATTTATTTTATCATCATAGTGAAAGTTCTAGCTAATGCAATAAGACAAGAAAATAAAATGAAGTGGATACAGACTGGAAGGAAGTCATAAAACTGTCTTTGTTCGCAGGAGACATAATCACCCATAAAGAAAATCCTAAAAATTGACCAAAAAAACCTCCTATAAATAATAAGCAATTCTAGCAAGGTTGCAGGATACAAGGTTAATATACAAATATCAGCAATAGACAAGTGTAATTTGAATTTAAAAACACATTACCATTTATATTCACCTCACTGAAATTAAATTCTGAGGTATAAATCTAACAAAATATGTATAAAATCTATATGAATAAAATGATAAAACTCTCATGAATGAAATCAAAGAAGAACTAAATAAATGAAGAGATATTCCATGTTCATGGACAAGAACATTCAATATTGTCAAGATGTTAGTTCTTCTCAAGCATATCTATAGATTTAATACAATCCCAAACAAAATCCCAGCAGGTTTTTTTTTTTTTTTTTAAATGAATACTGGCAAACTGATTCTAAAGTTTATGTGGAAAGCCAAAAGAACCAGAGCGGGTAATAAAATATTGAAGGAGAACAACAAAGTTGGAGAACTGACTCTATCTGACTTCAGGTCTTATTATCAAGCTATCGTAATCCAGACAGTATGCTATTGGTAAAATAATGGACAAACAGATTAATGGGGGAAAAAAACAGGGCACAGAAATAGACCCACACAAGTATTGTTAATTGATCTTTGAAAAGGAGCAAAGACAATACAATGAAGCAACAAATGGTGCTGAAATATCCACATGCAAAAAAAAAAAAAAAAGGAATCTATACAGAAACCTCACACCTTTCACAAAAAATTAATTTGAAATTGATCAGAAATTTAAATGTAAAACGCAAAATTATAAAATTCCTAGAAGATAACACAGAAGAAAACACAGATGACCTTGGAAATGCCAATGCCCTTTTGGAAGCAACACCATAGGTATGATGTGAAAGAAATAATTGATAAGCTGGGCTTAATTAAAATTAAAATTTCTGCTCTGTAAAAGAGAATGTGAAGAGAAAAGATAAGACACAGACAGGGAGAAAATATTTGCAAAAGACACAGTTGATAAAGGATTATTTTCCAAAATATGTAAAGAATTCTTAAAACCTCAACAATAAGAAAACGAGGAACCCAATTTAAAAATGGACCAAAGACCTTAACAGACACCTCAACTGAGCATATGAAAAGATGTTCTACATCATATATATGCCATCAGGGAAATGCCAATCAAGACAGCAGGATACCACTACACATCTATTAAAATGGCCAAAATCTGGAACACTGACACCACCAAATGCTGATGAAAATATGGAGCAACAGGAACTCTCATACATTGCTGGTGGGAATGCAAAATGGTACAGCCACTTTGGAAAAGAGCTTGGTGGTATCTTACAAAACTAAACATACTTTTACCGTATCATTTAGCAATCACTCCTTGTTATTTTCCCCAAAAAGCTGAAAACTTACAACAAAACTTATAACAACCTACACCCAGCTATTTATAGCAGCTATATTCATAACTGCCAAAACTTGTAAGCAACCAAGATGTCCTTCAGTAGGTGAATGGATAAATAACTGTGGTACATCCATAAGATAAAATATTATTCAGCACTTTAAAAAATGAGTTATAGAGCCATAAAAAGACATAGAGGAACCTTAAATTCATATTGCTAACTGAAACAAGCCAATCCAAAAAGGCAACATACTGTATGATTCCAACTATATGGCATTCTGGAAAAGCCAAAACTTTGTAGAGAGAGTAACAATACCAGTGGTTTCCAGGAGCTGGGGGTGGTGGTGAGGGATAAATCAGCAGAGTACAGAGAATTGTTAGGGCAATAAAAACACTCTGTATGATACCATAATAATGGATACATCTTGTTATACATTAGTCCAAACCCATGGAATGTACAATGCCAAGAGTGACTGTAATGTAAACTGTGGACTTTGGGTGATTATAATGTCAGTGTAGGCTTATCAGTCATAATAAATGTATTCCTCTGGTGAAGGATGTTGATAATGAAGCAGGCGATGCATGTGTGAGGGCAGTGAGAAATGTGCATATGAGAAATCTCTGTACCCTCAATTTTGCTTTGAACAAAAAACTACTCTTAAAAAATAGTCTTAAAAAAAGATATCAAAGAATCCTGGAGATCACACCCTTTCACTTCTTTGAGAGAATGATGCTGCTGTCTCCACTTTTGCCACTTTCCTTCCTTAACAACCCCTCCCCCTCAATGGACCTCTACAAGAAGAGAATTCCAGAAGTTCTCACTGATGACTGGAAGGCTATTATTTAGAAGGCCTAACCCTCAAATCATAGAAAAGTCACCTTCTATTTTATTATAAAAACATTTTTGATTACAGCAGAAAATTGTTGGATTCATAAAATTGTTGGAAGAAAGTAATCATTAGCCACTACCATTTTCTGTCTTGTTCTTAAAGTAATAATATAGCTTATTCTACTGATATTTTAAAAATCAATGCTATGCGAGTATTCAGATAAATAATGTTTTAGATTATCTAAGAAACATGTAACTCATACCTATAAAAGTAAATGTTTTAAGAGAGCTTTGCACAGTGTAGCCAACCCAATGAAGGGAAAGGTAAGTTCACTGCTGCCTCTTACTACCTGCATTTAGTGTGGAAATTCCTCACCACTGATGTAAGAGGACGAAATGGTAATAGAACTTGATTTCTAGTTCATAGGTTAACTTAGAAATCTATCCATTTCCAATGCTATCTGTTAATAGGTCAATTCTCAATACTAATCTTTCTTTTAAAGGGCACAATTCCACTCCACGCAGGTGGAGAAACAGGTGAAAACTTTACTTGAGACCTGAGCTTGGCACGACAGTAAAAGAGTGAAACCAAAACTAATGGCCTCATTTTTACCCCCTCTCGTGAAGGAAAACCACCTTCTCAAAACAAATGAGACAGGAAAGTGAGAAATCATGACTTGTTGCTTAATGCTTCTCAGGGGTGTTATTCTAAATTCTGCAGACCTGTTTCTGCAGAAGGAATGCAGACACTATTTTGTTTTCAATCACATCCTCTGTAGTAATTCTAATGAAGTCCCACTGAGTCCTTAGTCCAAGACAAGATTTTGAATTTGGATCTGAAAGTAGCTTTAAAATATTTTCTTGATGTTATTTTTTTCTTTGCAGAAAAAGCCAGTGTTGAGGCTCCTAGTACAGCAGATGGTTGCTCAAAGATATGGATATGAATAATCCAATTTGTTTTA
Source organism: Ursus maritimus (assembly GCF_017311325.1). Classification (NCBI taxonomy): domain Eukaryota; kingdom Metazoa; phylum Chordata; class Mammalia; order Carnivora; family Ursidae; genus Ursus; species Ursus maritimus. Next base: position 51,470,201 of record NW_024426552.1, read on the forward strand.
TTATGAACACTGAATTTTAGGTGTGTCTTTCCTATACTCTGAAGAGTATTCTATAATATAAATATATAAAGTATATTCTATAATATAAGAAGTAGTAATCAATGGATTTCATCTTACTAAAACATTTTATTTTATACAGAAATTCTATTCATATTTATAACAATAAAGTGATTAAAATTATGGGAAATAAGAGGAAACTATAAGCTGTGTATCATAGGAGGCTACAAATAAGCCATGGCATGAAAATAGTTGAGTAGAATATTAAAAAGAGATTAAAAGAAAATTTGGAAATTTTCTTATCTAGCACTCAAAGGTCCACACATTTTTTACTTAAACAGCGGCAATCTTTTAGGGCATATAGGAAGTCTTGCCTTTCCCATTACAAAATAAACTCATGTATATCTCTCTGCATTTGTCTAAATTGTTCCCACCTGAGTTCCCACTGTTTACATCTCTATCATACCTTGGAATGAATTAACTAAAATGTATTAATTTTAATATATAAATTATATTTTCTGTCATTATAAAATTTATTGATTTTTTTTAAATAAAGATTTTTAGTGCTATAACTAGGAAGTTTAGTTCTGGACCTGCCTCGTATTCTAGGTTCTACCTTAACCTACCACCATTAGGCCTAGGGAAATCAAACTTTAAGCAGAAGTTTGACTGAATAACAGTCTTAATGGTCAGAGTCAAGCTCGTGAGACTAAATGTTAATGTTGCTCTTGCTTGAGTTCCCCGTGAGCTCATATCTAGAATCTTGAAAATGGGTTGTGACTAAAAACTGACTCCTAAAAAACTGTGGGACATTTAGAATCTTTAAAAGCATAATACACAGAAGGAGAAAAAGCAGTTTCCCAACTGTTCCAGAGACCTCTGTCCAGCCCTGGCTCCCTGAGTGCACCAGCACACCAGCACTGAGATCAGTGAAAGTGGCAGCAATGACATTCTTGGTGGTAGCACCCAGTGAATGTGACATAACAGATGAAGCACCCCCCAGAAAAAAACCCTACCAGAGCCTGAAAATGAGCTAGCTGCGGACTAGTCCATGAACACATACAAGACCACCACCACCCCCAGCACTCCAGCAGTTCTTGATGGGACTATTAGACTTGATGGTATGGTGCTGGAGTCCTATATCAGCATGTAAGGCAAGAACCAGAAAAACAAAGTTTACAGAATTCCTTATCAGACAGAGGTTGTAACACCTGCTATGCCTAACCCAAAAGATTCTTATGAAAATAACATGAGATAGTATATATGAAAGTAATTTACAGTAGAAAACCTCACCAACAACTGTATTACCCACAGCAGCTGTGCAGCAAATAGGAAGAAAAAAAGGAAGAAAAGGAGAGAGGATGAAAGAAAGAAGTAAAATGAAGATACTTACTCGTGTGGTTGTTATTAGACTTTTAAGAAATTAGTCAAATTCCCCACGAAGTTTTCCTAGTGATGCTGGTCCACTTTGGCCATACTTTTTCCAACCTTTTCCTTTTTGGTATATTAAATCCCTCAATTAGCATCTTAAAAATAACAGTCCTTGACCCTAATCGTCTAGACAATAGAATTTATTATATCTGGGCAAGTAGTACCCACCGCTCTCTGTTTTGCTTTGTGGGCACTGGCAATGCCTTGTAAAGAGGTATAATCAATTCTCTGTCCCTTACCCACACAACCATTGTATGAAGGCTATGGGATAGAAAGTAAAAAGACAACTAAAGTTGGAATGAGAAAAATCAATTTTCAAATCTCAGCACCAACACTTAATAAGTATGCAACTTTGGCCATCCAACTTAACTTCTCTGAGCTATTTCTTATCTGAGAATAAGGAACTAGGCTGAAATTCTGTGCAGATTAAACAACATAATATATAAAAAGAATGCATTGCACATAATAGATAATATACATTAGGTAAATTTAACAAAAATTTAAATGAATATTCTTTAGTATGTAAGTCAAATATGCCCCAAAAGACAAAGATAATAGTGTCAGAACATAGCACCTTCCCAGTTGAGAATTTACCCGATACTAATATATTTTAAAATTAGATCTCTGCAAACACAGTGAAAGCAGGGCCTGCCTCCATATGATACATGAATATGTCTCATTCATGAATTGTTTTATGTGTATGAGTTTTGTGTCCTCAAATAAATTATGAGCTTATTGTGGGCAGCAGGAATATCTTATGCTTTCATGGATCGTTTGATAAATGGCATAGTGCTGGAAGCAGATTTTCAATACTGTGAATTGATTTGTTGATGGATACAAATCAACTGTCAAGGAATAGGCAAACTGGAACCCTTCTATAATTAGAAGAACCAGAAATTTTGTATTTTATGTTCTTGATTACATTGTCATCTGTCCGTTTTTACTTTAATGTGGACATAGACTACAATATGAAACCAGGGTCAGCATGTCATAAAATAGTCATCAGTGACACCTTTCTAAATGGAGGGGAAAAAATTATAAAGTTTCCTACCTATGTCAATGGAAAAAAGTACAAGACAGCCACAACATGTGCGTGTGTGTGTGTGTGTGTGTGTGTATAAATAATTTTAATTTAATTCTAAATAGCATAGTCTCTTTAAAGACTTAAACTTAGAACAGTTTAACTTTTTGTGCTCTCGAGGATAAAGGGCCATTTCAAAGATGGTTTCTCATAGGATTAGGATTAGGGTTAGTGTTTAGGTTAGCATTAAGAGCAGGCTGAAATGCAAACTTCCTTTGTCTACACTTCAAGTGGTACTTTCTCCACTTGCCAACTTATCACCTTCTGGTTTTTTGCGTGTTACATAGTTCTCTATTCATTCCTGCAATGAACCATTCTCAAGTTTCTCTCTAAAAGATTCTCTTGCTGATCAAAACGAAATGTAACAAAAAATAAGAGGGGGAGGTGCCTTTATTGATTTTAGAACTCCTATTCAGTTATTTCATTGGCTCATGGGGTAACTATATTCCTTTAACTACTGTTTGTTAAAGTTTTGGACTCAAGAACAATCAGTCTAAAGTCTCATCCTGCTTTAGAGCTTCTACGTCCAGTCCTCACACTACCTAACCAGATAGATTTATTTACATTATTCCTCTGAGCCTGCTTTCTCCCCAGGTAAGCAGGTCTTCTCTCTGAGTCCCATAATCATTGTGTTTATCTGCATATCTTGGTCTTCTCCAGACATTCCTAGACATTCCTTCATGTTTGATCTTTTTTTTTTTCAACTTTCCAAATTTCATATTTTCTTCAAAATTTAAATGCAAATTATGAAAGCAGCTATGTGCTTATCTCATCGCAAGGGAAACTGCCAAGGCCCCAACTCCTGTTGTAGTAAGAGCTCTGGGGAGAGAGTGTGAGTGTGACGCACAGTGGCTCCTGACCCCAGGGTTGGCTTGTGACCTGTGACATGATCTGGTGTGCAAATGAGCAGGATAATCACAAGTTCCTTCTCTGGTATTTGAATTAAGAAATAGAAGAAAGTGGCTCACAGAAGCAGGACATTTAAGAATGCAAATATCGGGGCACCTAGGTGGCTCAGTTGGTTAAGCCTCTGCCTTCTGCTCAGATCATCATCCCAGGTCCTGCATCAGGCTCCCTGCTTCTCCCTCTCCCTCTGCCTGCAGCTCCCCCTGCTCGTGCTTGCTCTCTCTCTCTCAAATAAATAACTAAAATCTTAAACAAACAAACAAACAAACAAACAAAAATTGCAAATATCATAGGAGGAGAGGACTGAGGCTCTGACAGGCAAAAAATTGTGAAGAAAATATGAGTACAGAAAAACTCAGATGTAAAGAACCAACAAAATGAACAAAAAGAGAGAGAATGGTCTGGTGGAAATATATTTGGTGTGGGGGCACTAAAAGGAACTGAGCTGTGTGAATGTGGGGCACTAGAGTTGGCAGCCAATGAGTGCTAGACTCCCAGCTCTGTGTGTGCTGGCTCACCCAGGATGTGTGCTTCCCTCGAGGCACTGAACACGTATGTGATTAGGTACTGCTCCCCAGCCTTTACCTCATTAGGTTATCTATACCACCAGATTAAAACATCTTGAGCTCTCAGGCCATCTCTATCTCTCTCTCCTAAATACCTAGTACTAAACAGTATTTGACACTTAGTAAATGCTTACTGATGGATTCAAAACAACTCTGAGACCTTATAAATTAATCTTTATCCAGAAATACACAAGGTAATGATTCCAAGTCTTGTTATTTCACTTTATAAAGTGACAAGGAATGCGATTTAACTTCGAACATGTTCATTTCCTCCTTTTTATCATTATTATGAAGGCTTGGAAATAATAACGCACAGCATAGCTGAAGCCAAGTAACAGAAGAATTTAACCCATTGGTATTTGGGGTTGATAAACGGCAGGAACTTGTCACAACTTGTTTATATCAAGAAAAAAAGAACTACTCCTCATATGTATGAAGCAGCAGAACAGAATAATACTCCTTATTTGATTATCTCTTCCTACCATTTATTCTCTCAAATGGGAGAATGTCAAATACAAGTTCAAATTTTTTAATGAGAAAACATAATAATTAATGTAAAATAAATCATATGTGGTTACAGGAAAATTGCAGAATAATTCCTTGGTAGTTCAAAATTTGTAAAGATGAATAAAACAGAAGTAGTAACCCTCTTGAAATTTAAAGATAGTTTTTAAGTTACCATTCAGCCTCCTCTTTTTTTCAACTAAATAGTACTAGCTTTAGCTTTCAGACATGTCATATTTTTCATTCCTTTAATCACTGTGGTGGGTCTTTTCTGAACCAACCAATTTCTCCACATCCTTCTCAGGTAATTTTCATGACTTTACAATGGATGTGTTTAATGGCAGAGTGAGCCAAAAGAATCAAAGATTTATTTGGCACTTGTTGGCTTGTATTACAACAGTGACAGAATGTTCTGGCTTATAGACAAGGAGGAAGCAATAAATATAGCATGTCTGACCTTCAGGAAAGTTTTTGATTCTATTACAAATACCATTTTATTTAGCAAGCCAGAAAGCTAATCATCTTCATTACATAATGGACAGGAGCTCATGAGGCCTCAACCTTTCATTTCGAATCCTTGTAATTCTGTGTCAAATAGAGTGGTCTCTTTTATCTATTTCTAAATCTTTGAGGACAGTGTAATTGATGTCCTTTTTGGTGCTCTTATAAAGTATAATGTCTTAGATCCTGGGGTCTTCTGGCTTATCCCATGGATGAACCAGAACACACTTCTCCATACTGAACCTTTCTGCTACTTTATCCTAGAATAACATCTTGATAGGTTTCACAGAAAGCTTACTCAGAGGAATGCAGGAGGGGAAAGCAGAGGATAAAACAAACGGGAAAATTTCAAAACCACAAAGAGAAGTTCTTAGGATCCCTCAAAATGAACTCAGTGATTTAAAATCCTAATTTGTTTATCATAAATTTTAGTCATTACCTTGATCTGTACCTGAAACAGTCCCTCTGGCATTTTTCACATTCCTAAGAAGCAACTTAGATGAGGTATTGAATAAGGATTTAGTATACCAAAGTTACTGTTGATTTTTGGGTTTGTGAACATTAGGCAAGATAACTCAATTTTCTAGGCTTCATTCTTTCTTTCAAATGACATATACTGAATACTCAATGTACCACATTGCCTCCTAAGACTTCAACTGTACAAAATAAAGAAGTTGACTTCGATGACTCTAAAGTGCCTTCCACATTTACAAGTGTATGCTTTCTGGTCCTACTGATATTTGAGGCCAAAGAAATTGTGCTTGGTTACACTGTGGCATCTTCATTTTTTTTTCCCTGAGTATTTTTTCTCTGCTCCCATTCTAAGGTGCTTTCTCTGCTTCACAATAATCACAAATTCCCAACTGAATCTAGTACTTCTAAATGTTTAGCTAATTAAGTGGTTCTCTTCAATTAAAAAAAAGAGATTTTATATCTTATCGTACAGCCCATTCCAGCTTACATAAGTAATACTCTGAGAGGAGCAGAAAAATTTACATTTTCACATTCTCAATCTGTCGATCAAAGGTCTTGCCTGAAAGCTTCATGAAGGTAAGAGTTAGGTCTTACACCTCTCTATAGCTTTCTCTATGATAATCAGTGTCCGTTGTACTTTGGCCTTCTTCATTAATTAGGAGATGGGCAGGATTTGAACTCAGGCTGCTGGGCCCAGAGTTCATGACTGGACCACTGCCCCTACGGTGGGATGGGCCAGGTTTTCACCAGCTGGTGTAGTCAACAAATGCACCACTTAGAGTGATACCCATTTCCACTGTTGTGTGCTGATTAATAAAATGAAACTTTTCAAAAATTAGTAGGATATAGATTCTAAGTGCAATACCAGAACTCACAGTATAAATAATTAGGATCGAATCATAACTTTTTAACTCACAAAAGTGCAAGGGTGATGACAGAGATTGTTTAGCAAGTTGAGATTAGAGACTATTGTCATCTCATCTGTCTTTGTTTCCTAAGGATAAATTTAGTACCATGCAAGAAATGCACATTATACTCCTTTGATGCAATAATATTTCACAAAGATTTGATATGCATGAAGCCAATACTGTAAATGAAGCAAATATATTCTGTTTCATAAAAAAAGTGATGAATAGCACTTCCCAGACTTATTTAAGCTTCCTGCATTTATAACTTTTATAGCAAGATGAATTAGCATGATGTGCTAAAACACGATGGCAGATGCCAGAGAAAATTAAGAGTTTATGGGTGTAGAAGTAAGAGGACTCCACAGATAGCATGGAAATAAGACAAATCACTGATTTTCCAATCAATTACTAATCTTATTCTCTGTTGAGCTACTCCACGTGTTTATCCTGACCTGAAACATTTATGGAGTTCCAGTCTTGAGCTTCATCAAAACCAAGGGTGCCGATAATCCTGAATCCTGCCATATTATAGGTCAGTGAGGCAGACAAATGGTCATAAGAGGCTGAGATAAGAGGAAGAGAATATCTCAGCAATCTGCTGGCAATAGGATTCCTGACTCAAAGGCCCCAAATTGAAAAGTCAAACCCAAATATGTACGAGTGTGTGTGTGTGTGTGTGTGTGTGTGTGTGTGTGTGTATCTAGGGAGAGATGGAGGATAGGAACAGGGAAGTACAGAGAGGAAGGGAGGAGAAGTAGGAAAGATGAAGTGGTAGAATCTTTCAATGATGAGATTTGGTCTGGAGGCTAATTTCTGAAAGTACAATTAGAGGGAAGACACAATGACTGCAATTACAAACCTCATTGCTATCTTTCACATTAAGCAATTGTTCAAAGACACAAAAAATATTTTATGTTTTGTGCTAGAAAAAATATGCAGATGTTATTTAGAATTTGTGCATATGTAGAAATATAGAGATATATTAACAACTTATATTTCAGAAAAATATAGAACAGATATGGATTCTACAGTTTATGAAAATATGATGAAAATTCGATATAGAAGCCAGTGATTGAACACCATCACTTTGTAAACCAAACAGAACTCACTGGCTCTCATATATATGTATATATTTAATCAGCGATATCATCATCACATAATATATGCTAGTATCATAGTAGATAATTCCGTTATTTTCAACAAAGAAGCAATACAATTTAATTTATTCTAGCCAAGTAAATAACTGACAATTATTAGACGTGTGAACTTGAATATATGACTTCACCACTCTGAGCCTCCATAACGGGAGAATGTATATGAGAAGTTTTCCACAGAATGCCTAGCACAAATTTAGGGTCCAACGAATTTTAGTTATATTTACCTGGAACATGGCCTAATATTTTTGTGGGGGTATTTTTGCATAATACTTTATATTTTTATATTGAAACATGCATCACCTAATCCTGACTTACCAGTCACAGGCCTTTTTTTTTGAAGACTTTTCTATCCATGGAAAAGATAGACTCACTTCATTAATTCAATATGTATCTCTGGCAAAGATCCTATTAAAGACTAAGGGAAGTCCATGAATACCCAAAACAAGGTATAGTTGAGCCACATTATTTGCAAATTCTGTATTTTTTAGTTGGCTTACTTGCTTAAATGTATCTGTAACCCCAAAATCAACCCACCACTTTTGTACTCATCCTTGGACATATGCACAAGAATGACAAGTTTGAGCCACAGGACATGCACACTTGTAGCTGAGGCCTTTGTATCTCAGGTCTCACACCATAATCAACTATCCTTTTGGAGCTCTATTTAGTGCCATGTTTTTCACATTTTGTGCTTTTCGTTGGTGATTTTGCTTTTTATAATGGCCCCCAAGGGTACTGCTGAAGTGCTTTCTAGTGTTCTATGTGCAAGAAGGCTGCAGTGTGCTTTAAGGAAAAAGCACCTGTGTTGGATAAGCTTCGTTCAGGCATGAGGTATAGTGCTATTGGTTTTGAAGTCCCTCTTAATGAATCAACAGTATATATTAAATTAGGCGTCTTTAAACAGAAAAACACATACAAGAAAGTTACATACATGATTTGTTCACATGTTTATAAACCGATGTTCCCAGGAGCCTGATCAGCATCCCCCAATGCTGTGTTGGGGGATAAAGTGGGGGCTTTATAGAACATAACCACTGTGAATAATGAGAAGTGACTGTATTTGATTTTTAGAAAGACATAGTTTATCTGGGGTGATATATGTGTTAGACAATATAAACAAGAACACCATAAAGACTGATACAGTTGTTGGGGCGCCTGGGTGGCGCAGTTGTTAAGCGTCTGCCTTTGGCTCAGGGCGTGATCCCGGCATTACGGGATCGAGCCCCACATCAGGCTCCTCCGCTATGAGCCTGCTTCTTCTTCTCCCACTCCCCCTGCTTGTGTTCCCTCTCTCGCTGGCTGTCTATCTCTGTCAAATAAATAAATAAAATCTTTAAAAAAAAAAAAAAGACTGATACAGTTGCAAAATAATATACATGAAGCCAGTTATCCAAAACTCAGATTTCTGGTACAGATAATGAGAAAAGGCCTCTAAACAACAAAGCTTTGTTGACCCCCTGCTTCTCCCAGGCTGGGGCCACTTACCATTCTGGGCTCTTCCTCCCGCATATTCATAGTTACCAGGATATGAGAATTATGGCTACTGAAATGAAGGGTTGGGGATGGTGATTTGAGAGGCAGAGGAAAAGAAGAACTGGCTAAATGTAACACAGTTAGCTCTGAGGAGAGGTTGGAAGTCAGTGGAAGCTAATTTGTGATTTCTGAGCTGGGGAAACTTGATGGCTAGTGATATAGTAGACCATTTTATCATAATGTTTGCAAAAATAGTTGTTACTTTCCCCTTACAGCCAATACATGCATCAACAGGAAACAAGGTAAAAATCAGAATGACAGTCATTAACTTAATAAAACTAGTCTTACTTCTCTTTTTTGAAATGTGTGCCTCCCCCAATCTGATAGTAGTTTCCATTTGTCTATTCAATATTAATTCAATTAATGAAATCAATTGATTCAATTAATCTATTCAATTAATTTGATTAATTACTCTGTGTAAGTATTCGATATTGGAGCTGAAAGATGAAACGAGATATAGCTGTTGCCGCCTTGGAACCCACAGTCTAGTGCAAAAGACAGTTCCATCATAATTGTATATGCTCATGGGAACAGGGTCGAAAAATAGGTGATTTTCTTCCCCCAGTGACAGGAGGAAACAAAGTGGGAGTGGGCCCCGATAGTAGAAACTGAAGAATGGATCCTTAGGCATGAGACTCAATTTATACTTTAAGATAGTCATGGTAGTTCTGAAACTTCAACCCAGTGAGTCCCGAATTTCTAAAGTGCATGCCGATCCCCCTGGAGACTGTTACAATGCAGATTCTGATGCCACAGCTCTGGAATAGGGCCTGAGACTTGTGGTTTGCAACAAGCTCCTAGGTGTTGCAGATGCTGCTTATATGCAAACCACACGTTGAGTTGCAAGGCCTTAGCATACACAAATTTCACCTGGTGATCCTGAAAAACCGCTGGTTCTGGAGCCCTCCCCCCAGCTATTCTGACTGCACAGTCCCAGAGTGGGTCAACGGTGCCAAGTGATTCCAGCGCAGATGGTACTCAGGCAACACTTCTACAGAGCCCTGATTTACGAGCGCGTAGTCGTCTTCATTAGCAGTCTCCTTCTAAGACTAACACGTTTTCTAATTCTTGCCACCTGGACATTTCTTTAAACACACCTTGTAATATTAGGAAGACTCAAAATAAGACTGAAAAATAACATGTGTGCTCGAAATTAAAACGGAATTCAGAAGACAGAGCCAAATTAATTTATTTGAAAACAAATATTCAGTCGGCATTCGTTATTTTTTAATTTTTTTTAGAGATCTTTTATTTATTTGAGATAGAGCGAGAGAGAACGAGAGCACAAGTAGAGGGGTAGGGGGAAAGGGAGAGGAAGAAGCAGGCTCCCACTGAGCAGGGAGCCTGATGGGGTCTTGATCCCAGGACCCTGAGATCATGACCTGAGCTGAAGGCAGACACTTAACCGACTGAGCCATCCAGGGGCCCCCAGTCAGGGTCTATTATTAATGAACGCCTCAGGTGTCATACTCGGTGCTAGGGTTACAAAGACTGAGAAAAAAAAAAAAAAAGGATGCCTGCTCCTTAAGCCCATTTCAGCTAAACAAATATGTCCTGAATGTTGTGTGGGCCATTGTGCTGGGCACAGGGGCATCTCACAGCCTTGTAGGATTGTCTCACTTGTTTAGAAACTACTACTTAAACAAGCGAAGTTTTCTCTTGGGTTTCCTATGAGTGCTTCCAAAATTATTCTAAAAATTTTAAACATGTGTGTCATACAGAACTTACTTTGCCCAATTGAACTGCAATCACAGTTCAAAGTACAAAGCATTTGTGCAACAGACCCTAGTTTTATTTAAAAGAACTGAATTTCTAAATTCCAAATGGCTATTACACTGAATCACTAATCAAAGATAACAAGCTGGTGATTCAAGCTTTATACTGTGTTACAAGTCTTGTTTTTAAGTATGTGGACTGTTTTACTTCTGATGTTCAAATTTCTACAATAGCTCTAATATTTTCTTATCTTCTGTGTTAATAGAAGAATCAAGAGTTTATTAGTAGAAGAATGTGAAATCCACAAAGGCATTCTCTCCTTCCTCTCCCTGATTTTATTTCTAAGTCATCTCTATTAAATTAGAGCAAAAGACACAGTATTTAAGATTGCTTTCTCTTTAGTAATGCTGCGATGCCCTAACAATAAGTTTTTTAGTTTTTGTTTTTTTGTCAGTTGCCTATGTCAAGTGATGGAAACAGAGCAAATGATTCCAATAAAAATCATTTTAGTTGCAAATAAAGAACGTGGTTTCTCCTGAGCAAAGTCTATGATCTGTAACACTGCTAGCTCAAGAAAGACGAAGACTGTTCTGTTTTCCTTTATGTGTCAAACATGATTGGTTAACCTTAAAAATACCAAATAAATGCCAGAGAAAAGAGCACAATTTAAAATTCTTAGAGAAAAATAATTTCAGGTATACTTCTGCAGTTAAAGAAAAAAAGACATGGGCTGGTTTGGGGGGATAAGTCACTAGTGATGCTGAACTGATGAAAATGTGAAGGCATCGCCAAGTGTGGGGAAAATGTCGTGGTCACACTGGAAAGAAAAATGTACCAATGCTGCCAGGCCAACAGATTACCCTTTGTTTTTACCCTGATGTCGGCTCTGTGGGTCTGGAACTTCCCTCTGCTCCAGGAGTTCTGACCTCAAAAGAGTTTTCTAGATATGACGAGAGAATAAGGTTTTCTCTTCAAAGGAAGGTGAGATACAATGCAATTTCTAAATTTTGTTCACACTGATAGATTAGCCGGCTCAACGCTACCCGGGGCACAGTTATGCTACGACAGGGTTGGAAGGGCATGATATCTACTTGTTCTCCTCCTCTCTTATGTGAGTGACAGCTAATAATTATTTCCAGTTTAGTGTCAATTACTTAGGTAATGCAGGACCTGGATACCCACTTCCATTCCATCAAAAAGAATCAAGTTGTATCTACACCATTTAGTTTTTAGTGCTCACAATGGGGAGGGGAGATCATATTGATCAAAAAGCAAACACAATACTGGCTATCTCAACACATACAAAAAAACCCAGAAAAATGAATGGAAAATCATGTTTTAAATGATGGCCCCAGCTACCATATAGACCTGCCGAACGATCGACTGAATTTTTAAAATTCTATTCCATATTCTAGTCAGAGTAATTCCGTCCTTCACTACAACTCTCCCCCACAATTTGTAGTAACAATTAGTACCTCTGATATTCTTACTATTGTGTTCAATGTATATTATGATGAATACTAGGTATTAAAATCCCCAAGCCATATTAAACCTTGTGTCTTTTGTTTCTAATATGAAAAAAATTACGCATCATTACTTTCCCATATTTAAAGGAAATAAACTTATATTTTAACACTGAAATATGTTACAAAGTAAAATCTGAAATACAGTAATATAATTATACTGCCACCTTTTGTAACTGATCATACATGATAACACATAATTGAATGACTCCTGTACCAGAATAATCACAACTATGGAAAAAAGACAAAGAGCCTAATTTATTCTGACTAATCAGGATTGATGTTAATTAAAAAGAGTGTAAGATAATGACTTCTCATTACTACCTGATAGATGGAAATAGATTGCTCTTCTTCTAGGTAAAACAGCAATTAAGTAACTTCTTAAGAAAGATTTATTTTCAGAAGACTTTTTTCTAAAATTGGTGAAGTACTCATATAAAAGCCTTTTTATGAAATCACCAAAGGCTGTTTATTCTTTAGTATTTGTCACTTGTTTTATATGCATGAGATAAAGAGCATTTGAACAGGTGGTAATCAGAACAAAACTGACATGCATTATTTTGTGGAATGTTTCACATTAAAGAATATAATGTAGTGAAGTGATTTAGAGCTCAAGTTAAAATCCCACAACTAGTTCTGTGACCTGCACCCAAGTGTTTTGAATTCCCTAAGGCTTAATTTTCTCATCTGTAAAATTTTTAAAATAACAGATCCTGCCTCATAGAGCTATTGTGAGTATGAAGTAAAATCATGTATGTAAAATCCATTGCACGGAATATGGCACAAAAAATAGTTAAATAAACGTTAGTATTGTATTAGGTTTTTATTGCTGTGTAATAGATCACCACAAACTTAGTGGCTTAAAACAGCAGCAGTTTGTTATCTCACAGCTTCTACGTGGGAGTAGTCTGGACACAGGGGAGCTGGGTCCTCTGCTCAGAGTCTCCCCAGAGGAAGTGAGGGTATTAGCTGGGCCTGCAATCAGGGGCTCAGGATCTTATTGCAAGTTTACCTGTTGTTGGCAGAATTCATTTTCTTACTGTTGGGAGACTGAGGCCCTCAGCAATTAGAGGCTGCCCCCACTCCCTGCCACACGACCCTTCCATGACCTTGTGGTTTGTTTCTCCAAAGCCTACAGGAGTGCTCTGCGGTCGCTTCTCTCTCCCAGACTTCTCCCATCTCCACTGCTAAATCGTTTTAAAAAGAGCTCATCTCATTATGTCAGGCCCTCCTGTGATAATCTCCTTTTGATTAACTTAAAATCAGCCAATTAGGACTTTAATTACCCCTCCTAAATACTCTCCCCTTTGTCAGGTACAGTAACTTAATCATGGGAGTGATATCCCATTATATTTACCGTTCTCACCTGCATTCAAGGGAGGGTAACTCCTACCAGGAGGTACAAATGTGAAACCAATCTTAGAACTTTGCCTACCATAGTTATCCTGTTGTTGTTGCTGTTGCTATAGTCAACGTTGACTAGAGCATCTCATTTAAAATGAGTCTGAGCATATGATTCAGATGTACCTTAATTTTATAAAGCCCTCCACTGTAAATACCATTTAATGTATACATTTGAGACAACAATATTTGAATTTTTAAATTCTGCACATCATCTCAATGATATGTCCAAGCTGACTTTTCCAAACATTTACATTAAGATAACAAAAATAATAGCAGCAATGGAAAGAAAAACAACCACAAAGTTATAAAATACCCCAATAAAGGCTTAGAAGCAATGTTTCTGATATAATAATGAGTTAAACTAAGAAGCATCACAGAAAACTGCAACTGAAGAGTTAGGGAAAAAAATTAAAATAATGATTATTTACACTCCTAGATGATAATTAACACCCATACATTGCCAAAGGAAATTACTGCCTACAAAATAATATTATATCATATGAATGTATATACACATATAAAAACTGCTGTGCAAAAAAATAATAATAAATAAATAACACTATTTGCAAAACCAAAGGAAAAAAATGAAAAAAAAAGTTTGTTATGAAGTTTTTTTAAAAATATTTTATCTATTTGAGAGAGACAGAGACAGAAAGAGCACAAGCAGAGGGAGGGGCAGAGGGAGAGAAAAGGAGACTCCCCTCTGAGCATGGAGCCCAATTCGGAGCTTGATCCTTGGACCCTGAGATCATTACCTGAGATGAAGGTAGACACTTAACCAATTGAGCCACCCAGGCACCCCTGTCATGGATAGTTTTGATTTTGAAAGGAAAGACCTTTACACTATATCAGGATTGCCTTAATCAAAATTAGGTAAATTAGTAATAAAATACTCATTAATATATGACCAGATTAAAGCATAATTGGGGAACAAACTATAGTAATGTTTTGAGAAAATCTAATCTTTACAAATATTATCAAAATCACTTCACAATGGAATCCCTATATGTGTATGGCAATTCATATGGAAAAAAGAATTTAGGCCAAGAGAAAAATAATATTTCAGAAACTCTTATGAGGGGATTAAATGGCAGAATTAATTGGGAGAGAATCTATTAAGCTGGATGAGGAAAAGAATCAAATTATTAGAGTTAAATGAGTTAAGGTAATTAATTTAGGGAGCTATATTCAGATCAAAAAGTTCTTGTAGAAAAACAGAGCAAACAATGAGACAGTAGAGCTGCAAGATAATTCACATTTTTGCTTCTACAAATGAAGTGAAATCTGACCAAGAAGAACTCAAGTCTCAATAACAGCGAACTGCATATACACCTCTCCCAGTCAACTTGGTAACAGGGTCTTCACCTCATGGCAATGATTTGTAATGATGGAAAATCTCATGCAAACAAACTAACCCTAAACCAGGCTCACGTTGGAGGAAAAACGTGAAGTCTTTACAGGTTTTGTGCAGAAGATAAAGAATGAGATCATATAAACATGTGATCCTAATACAATTTATGTATAAAACAGTTCAATTAAGCTTATACACCTGTGAGATTCCAGATATTGAATGTACTTACAGTTTCTGCTATTGATTTAGTCACGGTCAATAATAATGAATCAAATAAGCTAATCACACGTTTCACTGGTTCTTCCTTTGGGCTTTGCTTCCTTAGGGAACTTTGTCCTGGGAAAGACAAGAGAACATTCTGTTGGTTGCCATTGTAAACAGGCTTGGGGAAGTCTTTTTTTTTTTTTTTTTTTTAAAGATTATTTATTTATTCGACAGAGATAGAGACAGCCAGCGAGACAGGGAACACAAGCAGGGGGAGTGGGAGAGGAAGAAGCAGGCTCATAGCAGAGGAGCCTGACATGGGGCTCGATCCCATAACGCCAGGATCACGCCCTGAGCCGAAGGCAGACGCTTAACCGCTGTGCCACCCAGGTGCCCCAGGCTTGGGGCAGTCTTAATTCCTGTTCCCAATATCTGTCAGGGAGAGGTGGGAATAGAATAGAAAACACTAGAAAAAAATTAAATAAGAAGAAAGATCCTTCTAAAAAATTAAATATCCTGATTATTTTGAAAAAAAAAATGAAAATTATTAATGCATGTCTATTGCCGTGAATACTGCCCTCCTCCCAAAGATATCTATACCCTGATCCCTGGAACCTGTGACTATGTTACTTACAGAGCAAATGAAACTTTAGAGGTTTGATTAAGGTTAAGGATCTTTGGATGGGGAGGTTATTCTGCATTATCTGGGTGGTTATCAATCTAATCACATGAGTCCTTGAAAACAGGACTCTTTTTTGCTGTGGTCATAGAAAGAGATGTGATGAAGAAGTAAGAGTCTGAGGGATATGACACTGTGGGCTTTGAACTTGAAGGAAGGGAACCACCAGCCAAAGAATGTATGTGGCTTATAGAAGCTGGAAAAGGCAAGACTGATTTTCTCCTAGAACCCTCACAGGAAAACTCAGCCCTTCTAACTTGATTTCAGCCCAATAAGACTTGTGTGGGACTTCCAACGTACAAAACCATCAGATAGTAAATCTGTGTTGTTTTAGGCACTTTGTGGTAATTTATTACAAGAGTAATAAGAAACAACTAAAATTACTAATGAAAATTTTGCAAACATTACTCAGCTCAAGTGAAAATAGTTCTTTCAGCAGAGAAGCAAAAGATAGTGTGAAAAATAAAGAATCATGAAAGCAAGCCAATGATTGCTCCTGTCTGTCCTCCTGTCCAACCAATGCCTATTACAACACCTTTTTTAGGTTAATTGCCTTCTCAGGACACCAAAAAATGTATAGAGAGGTAAGGTGTTAGAGCAGCGAATGTCCGGCTAAGGAATCCAGTAAGTCCAGGCTTGAATTCATACTTTATACATAAAAGATTTGTGATACAAGAAAAGTATTTAAAGAGTCTGAGCCTCAGTCTATCAGTGATGAAGATAATTATGTCCAAACGGTTGTCAAAATATCAAATGAGTGAATAAATAATGGCCAATACATAGTATATTCTAAGTGAATTTTAGATATTTATTATCAGTGTCACTTTTTCTGGTGAGTTATATACACCATAGAAGCTATATGTCTAATCTAAAGTTCACAGGATGAGGTCTAAATTCAAAGACATCTAGTCTCTATTACTTTTTTCACTATTGTCTGCAGTCTCCAGTGGTCAAAAGATGGCTTACTATATGAGAGTTCCTTAAATCACCATTTTAAATGTAAGATATATATAACATTTTGGACATATTTTCACGCTTTTATCAAGGAAAGATTTTAATAGCATTCATAAAATCTGGGTTTCCAGAAAACTATGGACAATGATGTCTAAACTACTCTATTACTATTGTCAAATACATAAATCACCATTATTTATGGATCATCATGAAGTCCATCTGAATGACTAACCCTTAAACCACGTATCTAATTTGAAATGTCCCAAGGCTGGGATCTCTAGAAGCACAACGTAAATGGGGATTCTTGTGCAAGTGATTTATTGGAGATGTGCTCTTGGGAGAAGGGGAGGGAGGCAAGCATATTAGGGCAGGTGAAGAAAGCTAAGCATAGATGCAGCCTGTCCTGGAAACAAGTTTCAGTCTGGTCCCACAGGGATTATAGAGCGCAAATCACACCACAGAGTTGAGCTCACTTTGAAGCACAGGGGGCATCTGTTGTACCCCTGTATTCGTCAAAGGGGAGCACATGTGAGCTATTAAAAGTCAACAGGTGCAGCAGCTAGAGGAGAGGGTACTGGGATGAGGGAATGGGAGCAGTCACAGCAACATCCACGATAAAAGATGATCCCGAAAGTGTGGATCCGAATTAGATATTAAATTACAAAGTTAAATTACAAATCTGTAGAATAGAACATTAGCTTTAAATCATACTTCTCCTAGAAAGAATATAAATGCCTCAATCTTGTAAATGAGCAGTTTCAGTGTATGGACTAGGGTGTGGGCAGACCTTCGAAGGAGGACAACCTTAGAACAAACGAGTATACAATCTAGTAGAATATGCATCACTAATTATGAAAGAACTATCATATTACTAATTATGATGTCAGTCATGTCTACCTCCAGGATATGCAAACACTTCATAGAAATTTATAAATCATTATACCCAGGCTAATGTGGGATTGATTTTAAAATCGCCTTTTAGCTCATATGTATTCAGAGAGACTTCTCGACCAATGATACATCAGTTTCTATCATCATCCAATAATGAACCAGCTGTCCCACATAAAATCTGAGAGGTGGTCCCTTCAACACCACATCTGATGCTTCAATAATACAAAACTCAAAATTACCACAATAGTGAATGTCAATATTACCCAAATACCTCCCTCTTGATAAGGAAGATTAAAGAAAAGACAATAAACACTGCAAACATATTTATTCTTGTGTCATAAGTGGAAATGGGCCTCTATTTGACACATATGGCAGTTTGTTTCAAAGAAATGTCATAATCCACTGCTTTTGTTTTTGTTTCTGTTTTTCTACCATATCTTCTCAGAGATTCTCATCAACCTTTAGATTTATAGGGATAAAGATGAACTTGTCTGTCTCTAGGGACTTAAATGATATTTTACTAAATATTCTTTTATGTTGGCTTGAAGGACGAAATTTTCTAAGTAAATCTTCATAAACGTTGGTTAACCTCATTTGTGGGGAATTACAGTAATGTAATTGAAATAGGTGAATTTCATTTTATTTTTAAACTACTTATTTTTATTTTATAGAATAGCATTGATAAATGCAGACTTAGAAATAAATCAATTATAAAGTAAATAATATTTGACTTATTATCACTGATCTTTGAAAATAACTGCATTTTTATTTATGAATTCATAAGCCACAAATACTGATTTGCTGACATGCACATTAATGCAAATCTCAACATGCTGGATAATCTGTTTCCAGATAGGAACATGTGGCAAATAAGCACTCCACTTTCTACAACACAGCTAGATTCTAAAATCAACCTGTAAAGCAACAGAGGGAGTTGTTTAATAACATCTAGAGTGCAAGACCTGTCCTGGGAGTCTCCCTGATGAATCATCTCATCCATATTCTTTGTCAAAACCTTAAATGAATTAGGTGTTTGGCTCACTGATAAGTGGGATGCAACAAAAGTAATTGAATGTGGTAATCGAAAATTTGTTGAACCTGTCACTGCACATCATTATCACCTTCAAATCCAACACAGCACAATTAGCTTACAATAGTTAGAGTTGAATCAAGTCCCCATTAAGGTTGAGTGAGTAATGCACACTCTTCAGTAAATTAAATTAGACTCCAAGTAGATGAACAGAATAAAGGTTGCACGTGTGAATGGTGTAAGTAAGGTAGAATACAGGGTTTATGGATTGCTGAACCTCTTTCCTAAAGCCATGTGGGCTAAATAGCCTTCATTACTGCCTTTTAGCTAGCAAACATGCCATAGATCAGGCCAGAGCCTAAAAATAAAAATTTACTTAACTCTGGTCCTAGATTGTGATTGATATGTGAAAGAAAATAATGAGATGTGTAATCATTAATATATAATAAATATCATATTCCTTCCATTGCCACGTAAGAGTACTGAAAATTACAAAAGAAGAAAACTAATAAACCCTAAACTACCTTTGGAAAGGCTTTGGGGGAAGAATACCCCATCATACTCTCTCAGCTGATAGGTATTTTTAATTAAAAATTATGGTTATCATGGCAAAAATTTTACTACAGGGTTTATACAATGGTGAAAATTATTTGAAATAATTGATAAGGATATATTCTCTTGCAAGGTAATTAGAAATTATATTGGTCTATATTGGTATGCATACATACACACTCATAAAAGGTTTTAGGTGAAGATATGTGCTTTGGGGGATGATTTGGAATTGCTATAAATATGATTAAATAAAACCTATCAGGTACTTGTGTTACTGATGTGTTTGGGAAGCTCATAAATAAACACAAAACAATTGTGTAAGTGTCACCTATAAATCAGTTATGATACTCTACAAAGCCT
Source organism: Ursus maritimus (assembly GCF_017311325.1). Classification (NCBI taxonomy): domain Eukaryota; kingdom Metazoa; phylum Chordata; class Mammalia; order Carnivora; family Ursidae; genus Ursus; species Ursus maritimus. The sequence continues at coordinate 51,489,923 of NW_024426552.1, forward strand.
GAAAATTTAATATCTTTTGATCCAGAAGTTATCTAAATTTCATATTATGGATATGGAATGTACAAACTTAGACTGTTTGGGACTAGAAATTTAAGTAATTTGAAACTAAAGACAAACCTTGTAAGTGGACTGGAATGTCCATATTTCCTACCAAGGTTTTCTTCTCAGTATCATGGTACCTAAAAAATCAAATTAGTAATTACAGTGTTTTCTGGTCAATATGTCATGACAGTAAAAGATGCTTATGGTCTTAATAAATATTTTATTTCATTCAAGTGAAGTTAAAAATGAATGGGTCTCTGAGTTTCTTGAAACTGGACTGCTGATCTCTTTTAGATAATATATTTGGGAAAATAATAAATATTGACAGGTTTTTATTCCCCCTAGCAGCCTCTACCACCACTTTCGAGATTTCATATATCTATGTTATTTCAGCACATTCTCCTCACATGTCACACATCATAGGATTTTCAGTGATTGCTTTCTCCATTGGTCACTTCCTGTCGCCTAATAGGATCTCAACAGTGATGTCTGCAAATCTCAGTACAGAACCGACTGCTTCTGGGAAGCCTTCCTGGAGATAGCTAACCTCATCCTTCTCGATTCTTGCTGCTTGCAATAATCACATGATGACTCTTGGTGAGCACCCTGGTATTTTTCTGATATGTACTTTAGGCATGTTTTGGGGTCTTTGAGTTAGAATTGAGCTGATAAATCCATGGCCTACTGATGTTCAAAAAAATGTATGAGCTCTAATTTTTGTCTCTACCTATTGGTAAAACAACCTCCTTTTATTTACCTGGAAGGTTGATTCAAAGCTGTCATATTTAATATAATAGTGCCTCATATTTTCATATTTATTTTAAGCATTTTCCCCCTGGCAATTTGAAAAATTGAGGGAATTTTTAAGGGAATACCATTGCTTAGGAGTTATGAATCCACATGTATTTTTCTTTTCCCTATGATGACTTAACACCTGTAATCTGATCACTAGTTGTCCATGGCTTACTGGTATTTAAGACGTTTGTTTCCCTGGGGGTTGTTATCCTTCACTGGCATCCTATGGTAGATGTGTTGGGGGCATAGAGGGGCCATATGTCCAAAGTGGACTTAAGTAGCTATTGGTTCTTTCCCTCCTGTATAAAAATAAAATCAGTGTCTAAAATAAAAGCTATTTGGCTTTCTATAATACAGATTGTTTTAAAAAAATCAAAGATTGTGTATGTGAGTAACCTACATAATCTTAGCTGTACTACAGACTCTGAGTGAACTAAATATTATTTGGTAAGAGTTCTGGCCTTAACCTGGATATTCCAAAAATATTTTAAACATCTAAATAATTGACACCATCATCATTTAAATATCCCCTGTGTCTCCAGCACTGTACAACATTCTCTGGGTAGAGATGTAAAATAAACAGAAGGTGGATCCGACGTTGGGAAATTTACAACTTAAGATGTACACGTATGAAATGAATAGCCAATAGATAAAAACCATTTATCTATTAGTTCCTGGTGGTATGGTTTAAAGTCAGGCTAAGTCTTTAATGATTACAGAATACAAATATATGCCTTCATAAAAGCACACATGCCTTCATCACATAAAACAAAGACACTCTAACAGGCCATGATAATTTTAAGGAAGGAGAGGTTCTATAACAGTAAATTTAAGTCAGTTTTCCGCAGTCTTAACACTGGAAAAATACCTATATTATGAGTGAGGCTGCATGGGCTCAAAATAGACCCTCAGCTCTCAAGCCTCACGAAAACTGGCACTTTGATATCATAGCAAGCCAAGGAATAATTTGAATAATTTTAAGAGACAAAAATCTAAGATGGTTTTGACCACTTACAGTTTTTTCCAATTATTTCTTATAAAAAATTTTAAAAACAGTAAAATTGAAAAAAATTTGAACACCCGTATCCAACCCATCTGTTAAAAATCCCACAAATAACACTTTTCCATATTTGCGTTATCATATATCTATTCATCTATCCGTCCCTCTATGCATTCATAAATCCACCTGTATTTTGAATGCATTTCAAAATAAGTTGCAGGCATCGTTATACTTCTCATCTAAGCACTACAGCTTACCATTGTTTCTTTAACTATTTTTAGGTTAAACGTACTGTTATGAAATGCACAAACCCTAACAGTACCATTCAATAAATTTTGGCAAATGCATAATCTATATAACCTAAACTCCCATTTTTTAAAGATTCACTCTTAGTACTTGCATATAGAATATCAAGAGGTAGAATATTATCATCACTCTAGAATCTCATAAAGATGGAATTATATAATAGGAAAATTTTGTTTAAGGCTTCTTTCACTCAGTATATTTCTGAGATTCATCAACGTTGCACAAAAGCAGTGTTTCCTGTTCTTTTACCACTGAGTGGTACTCCATCATATGAATGTACCAGAGTCTGTACCCATGTGCCTACCAACGAGCATTTGTTTTCAGCATTGGCCTATTATCAGTACAGTTTCTCAGAACATTCCTTCACAAGGCTTTCTGTGGGTATATGTTTTGATTTCTCTTAGAGTAGAACTGATGACCTAGAATAGGTCTATTTTAGTTTTATAAGACTCTTTGAGGGTTTTTTCCAGAGTGCTAGAATATTTTATATTCTCCCCAACAGTGAATGAGAATTCCAGTGGCCCTACATCTTTACCAATATTTGGTATTATCCATACTTTTTTTTTTTTATTTTAGCCATTCAAATGTATATATAATTGTATCTCTTTGTGGTTTTAATTTGCACTGACTAGACTAGTGCAGGTCGAAACAGAAAATAGAAACCACATGGCGGGTTAAACAGCCAAAGTTCAATAAAGATAATTCTCCATCTATGATAAAAGAACAACTATAGCAGATATGAAAATGCCGGGTTGTACTCCAGGAATGAGAGAGAATAACCAAGGAAGGACAAACTCAGAATGAAACTCCCTCCTCAAGGGTGAGGTTCATACCTTGTTGGAGAAAGTATAGCTTAGCCCACCAGATAGCAAAAAATTCCCTGGTGTGTCCACACTAAAGCGGGTCTGCAAAATTGGCCAGCACAAAACAGTGCCCTAGAGTCCAGGTGGGGAACAGGCAATCAGCTTCCAGTACAGGGGCAGGCAGATGGGGGTGGCAATCCTCCAGGCCCGCACCTGTTGGGCCTGCAAAGAAAGCAGCAGCAGGGTGGGATCCTCTGTGTCTCAGTGGGGATCAGAATACTTAGGCCAGCAAGAGGTTTCGGGGGTACTGGTTTCCTTGCTGAGGGTTATGGGGAGTCTCCTGACCAAGACTGCAAGTTCTCATTGGATGTGGTGCTCTGGGCCTGTGGCTGGAACAGAGGCACACTGGATGTCCTTCCAGCCATGCCACCCAGGGAGCCCTTCCTTCCTGCGATGCTCCTCCAGTGCCCTCTATGGAGAAAGTTTAACATTCTGCTCACTTGCAGGAGAAATGTTTAAAGGAACCCTATTATTTTCACAGAGCATATATTGAAGGGGGAAGTTGGAGCTGAGTGGCAATAAATTGTTAACCGGCACAGTGACCATTGATACTGTACACTTTTTCATGTGATTTTGTATATCATCCTTTGTGAAGTGTCTGTTTAAACCTACTTTTTTTTTTTTTTTTTTTTTTTAAGAATCCCTCTCTTAGCACATTGATCTTGCTTCAGCTTTATCTGGACGCATGAATAGCCACAACAGAGAAGCACACCACATGCTTTCTTCTGCATTCTGTTACAAGGTTTTGATTTTTACAAAGAATTGCTTCAATAGACTCTGATATCTAATCTCTATCAGAAAACATCGCTTACTTTAAAAACATTGTTGGAGAAGGTTCTTAATATCATGGATAAAAAATAGTACAGATAAATGTTAAAAAACAGCATAGCATGGGGTAGGAGAACTGACTTTGAAACCAGATCACATAGGCTGAAATACAGATTCTCCACTGACTAGCTGTGGGACTTTGGGTAATTTGCTTAGGAGCACTGTGCCTCAGTTTCCTCACCTGTAAAATAGCGATAATAGGTTGTTATAAGGAATACCTGTTGTTAATATTTATAAGAGTGCTTCAAATAGTTCCTAGCACATAGTAAGTCCCAATGGTGTTTAAATACATATTTATGTATACTTCATATTTACAACTTATTTTATTAATTATGCTATTAATAATATATTGGTATATAATAATGTTAGTGTAAAAGTACATATACTTATTTTTTAAAGTACATATAATATACTTATATTAATACATTATATTTATAGGTAAAATCTTAAGATTTTATTTACTTATTTAAGAGAGAGAAAAAACACATGCATGGGGAGAGAGGCGGGGAGTAGGGGGATGGAAAGAGAAAGAATCTGAAGCAGACTCCATGCTGAGAGCAGAGCCCTGTGCACGACTGGATCTCACGACCCTGAGATCACGACCTGAGCAGAAACCAAGAACTGGATGCTTAACCCACTGAGCCACCCAGGGGCTCCTATTAAATTTTAAATGTAGGTGAGCTAGTGATAACACTAGCTAATAGTTATTGGGTACTGTCCATGTACCAGGCACTGTGCTAAAAGCTTTGCACGTATTATCTCATTGAAGTATCGAAAAACAAATCCTTTCAATACAGATATGATGAGGAAATGGAGTCACAGATAAGTTAAATGGGGTTTCCGTCAAAACAGTGGATTCCATTTTAGCATGAAGTCCACTCCACACCTCATTTCACCTTCACCCCAGCCAACCCCAGCCAAGCAAACGACAATGCTCTCTGTAAAGCATAACCATATAAAAGAAAGGAAATTTTCCATAAGTAAGAAACAAAGAAATAGATCAAAGTTACAGAAGTGAATGGAGCTGATGCTGAAAAGAACACGGGGTTTCTGAAGCTGAGACACCCTTGTAGGACTGGATGTTAATGCCTTTTGCTAAGTCAGTGTATTGGAATCTCAGACCTGTACGCAGGTACAGGGGGTAAGCTCTCTGCATAAACCCAGGAACTACTGTGCTCTGACCATCCAGGAAATAGGAATGAGGCGTCTCCACTCATTGGCTAGAGAAAATGGCAAAGAAGCTAAGCTGTTCACCAGGAGCCATGGTGTGAAGGAAGAGTACTGTATAAGAAATCAAGCCCCAAACCCCACACCATCTATTGATTTTGGATCTGAAATTACACTACTCAGATGGAGACCCCATAATATAAAATTGGTACCATGCATATTTCCCAGAAGGTGAAAAAAAAACAACTCCACAGAAATGTCCCTACAACCCAGAGCAGGTTGGACCACAGTGGAAGAGTGCATGTTAAACCTATAATCATAGGGAAAGTTACAAACCACACAGAAAACAAATCACTGTGACAGCCAACAGAAACAACCACCGGGAGAACCCAAACTTTAAGAAATGCAATAATGGAATTAAATTAAAGAGATATTTAAGCAAGCATGTTAAGGATGTTCTCTTAATCTTGACCAGTACATCATTTTCTGCAGTCACAGAACTTTGTCCAAGAATATAATCTTACTCTCTTTACAGCCCAACTGACATGACAACTGACTTATGTAAACTCATATTTTTAAGAATTTGTATTTCATTTAGATTGCTTTTACAGGAATGAAATTTTGAATTTTTTTAATCTACTTTGTCTCAAGAAACAGAAGAAAATAATCTTACAAAATAGATTTCTCCATTTAGCCCAGGGCTCAGTTAATAAACATGAGATTTACCTGTCTACGAAGATTACTCATTGTGTGGGCATGTGTGCATGTGTGTGTATATACATGTTAAAATTTCTTCCAGATTTAAATATCTTGTGTTTCTTCAAATCAAATTGTCTTATTTGTTTGCTTTTCTTTTTTCCAGATACTGGTGATCTTTGATCATTTTTTCCCTTTTGAGTTAGTTACTTGAAAACTCAAGGCCAAATTGGGATGCCCTTTTAGTAATGTTGTATAGGCTTTATGGCATGGTTTCCATAGACCACCAGCTTCACAGTATTTTCTTTTTTTTTTTTTTTTAAAGATTTTATTTATTTATTCGACAGAGATAGAGACAGCCAGCGAGAGAGGGAACACAAGCAGGGGGAGTGGGAGAGGAAGAAGCAGGCTCATAGCAGAGGAGCCTGATGTGGGGCTCGATCCCAGAACACTGGGATCACGCCCTAAGCCGAAGGCAGATGCTTAACCGCTGTGCCACCCAGGCACCCCCACAGTATTTTCTTATCCTTATTTTTCTTTCATTCCCAATTTCTTTCTTAATTTGTATTTGCCTATTGTACAATATTCCTATAACTTATATAAAATCCCTTTAGGAAAAAAAATCAAGGGGTGCGTGTGGGTATGTGTGCATAGTATTGAACTTCACCTAATGGTGTTTTCCTTGATCACATTTTTTCCTTAAAATATATATTACAGCTACCTAAAATAGTGCCTCTTTGTCCAGTGAATGAACACTTCCTTTTTACCACATCTGAGGTTAAATTTCAAAGGTCAAAAGATTTATGGCTCTCAAAGATCACCTGAACCATCCTTTATCTCTAGAGGATTATACCTGAATTATTACAGATCTAGGGCCGTTGACTTTATTAAAGTTTATGTTTTGATAGATGAAAAATACTTTGTACTTACTCTTACAAATGGACACTCACCCAGGGTTAGTAATGTCAAAGAAAAATTGCAGCTGATGGAGTTAAACGGGTAAGGAAGACTTACTCGACTCTATTTGCAATAGAGGCCAGGCCTATTGCAAAAAGAGAAAGGGAACACAATTCCTCTAAAACAAAAGGCAGGAAGGTTTTTTTGTTTTGTTTTGTTTTGTTTTGTTTTTACAGAGATAGAGACAGCCAGCGAGAGAGGGAACACAAGCAGGGGGAGTGGGAGAGGAAGAAGCAGGCTCATAGCAGAGGAGCCTGATGTGGGGCTCGATCCCATAACGCCAGGATCATGCCCTGAGCCGAAGGCAGACGCTTAACCGCTGTGCCACCCAGGCGCCCCGCAGGAAGGTTTTTAAGTGCAGGAATGATCCAGTCGAAAAGTACTTGAGAATGTTAGGAGGGAGGTTGATCAATATGATTAAACCATCTGTGGTTGCTAATTGGCACTTACTGAAGTTAGGCTCCTACCCTCCCACAGAGACTGGGAGATATGGCTGCTACCTTTCCTAGTGATAACATTTCCAGGGATGGCTCCCAGGTCCTTGAGAGAGATATTCCTGGGTTGTAAAACTGGCAAGAGATTGGGAGGAGATTTATATCTCAAAGGAACAGTGAAATAATTTATAATTACAAGTTTTATTAAGTAAATGATCTAAGAAAAGGGAAATCAGGAGCCTACAGTTGAGAAGAAACTTGTCTAAAGTTTAGTCAATCTAAGGAGAATGCTAAGCCATCTTGGTTAGTCTCCACTCCATAAGTAGACAAAACTATATATTTAGATCAATAGAGGTAGCTTGCTTTTTTTAATTTAATTTATTTAATAAATCTGTTTTATTTTTAAATTAAACTGTACACCCAATGTGGGACTTAAACTCATGACCCCGAGATCAAGAGTCACATGCTCTACCAACTGAGCCAAACAGGTGCCCCAGCTTCATCTTTTTAAAGGTACATTATAATATATTTAAAGCATTTATTTTAATGATAGTGCAGTAATTTTATACATGTGGCACTACCCTGCCTTTCTCTGTATCTGTCCTGTTCTTTTCCCTATTCTTCTCCTCCTGCCACTGCTGAGACTTCATGGGACCATCCTCAAGCATCGCCACTCACATTTAGTCTCAGGTGGCCACTGAGTTTTGGAGCTTCGTTGCTAAAGCTACCTAAATCGACAATTGCATACCCAAGACACTAAGCATATACTTTATGGGCTTGTTTTAAGAAATGAGTGAGATAATGTATGTGAAAGCACACTGCACAGTGCCTGTAAAATAGTGAGCTGTTAAGAGATGCTTTTTTCAGTGATTCAATTTCTTAAGCATTTATTTCACCTCTTCTTACTAGTCCTGCCACTCTGCTCTTTCTTCCTTGTTCCAAGCTTCAGCTTCCTTGTCTCTCAGTCTGCTTTGTGAAGGTGTACCAGGCCTGCTGACAACAGCGTACCCATCTCTGGGCCCATGGTCCCTCCAGTAATAAATTCTTCGCTCTCCACATCTGCCCCTTGTCCCACCCCAACACGTGCACATCCCAGTTCTGGTTCCTTCTTACGCTACTTAGCACTGAGGGAAGCAAGACAGACCAGCCCCATTCTATAATAGCAGAATCATCCCTGGCATCTGTAGACTGAGAAATGTACAACCAGAGTCCTGGCACATCTTCCACCCGAACACTTACAGAAATGAGAAACACTCACCTTCCTGCTTTATGTTCTGGATATTATGATTCTGACAAAGTGAAGAGAAGGACGTTCAATGGAAGGGTAGGAAAAAGGAAGAAAAAGAATGACAAGGTCAGAAAAGTAACAAAGAAAACCAGAAATAGAATGAGCATTAGTTTAAAAGGTAGACATTAAATTCAAGTAGCAGAAAGCTTTTGGTTTTTGTTTGTTTTTTTTTTTTTTTTCCAAGAACTGGAGGATTGGAAAGGTGCAGCCTAAAAGAAGAACAGAGAAGACAGGACTGCGTGCCAGTTTCCTTCTGGAAAAGGACTGGAGAACAGATTCCTGGTGGAAAAAGACCAGGAAGCTCCTCACAATGAGAAGTCAATCCCTTCCTTTTCATTTTCTTCAGGCCCCTGCTCCTACACACACCCTAATAGCAAAATAACTCAATCCTTGGTGTATTGATTAGAGTGAAGCCACTGAGAATATTTTTATCTTGTCTAATTTCCTTCTGACTGGCTTCTTTTCTTGTGCTATTCTCTGCAACTCACCTCCCATTTCAGATGGATATCTGACCCAATTATTTTGGAGTCTATTTCTGCAACCTTCTTCACTCTTCATTCTTTTTCCTTTTCTTCAGTTTTTTTGTCTCCATAATTAGCATCCTGCATGGGCCCAGTATGTGTTCAGCAGAGTAAAAGATGTTGGTAAGGCTATTATAAATATTTGAGAAATGATAACTATTATCTTGAATAATGTGTCCCATGAAAGATTTAATATATGAAAAAGAAGAATGACGGAATAAAAGGAATAAATGCTAAGTACCAGGGAACATTGTCACATATCTTTTGCTCACTCTGCCATGACAATAACTCCAAGAACACTTTATAATGAAGGAGAGACTGAATAATGACCCAAATAAAATTTTAATTTTCTTTCACTTTAAATCTATTGAGTAGATATTATGCCTAGTCCTTAAAAAGGGTAAAATAGTGCTTTCCATTATTCACAAAAGATACATTTGTGTGGATACTATTGTGCAATTATTCCATAGATCTCATCTGTGACACTCAAGGAGTTTCAAATATAGTCAATATAAAATGGAACTCTGAATGTTGACGAAGTCACAATACAATAAGCAGGGATGGTTCAGGAAAAATATTCATTACTGAGAGACATTAAAAATGTGTTTATGGAAGAATTGATTACAGAGTCAAAACTGGCATTTTTCAGTAGAATTGGTGCATTTCTTCCATTAAACTTGTAATGAGTTGAATCCAAAGCATATTTAATTCATGGATCACTGCTGCAATATTGTGTCAACATGTACTTAGGGAGTATTCAATGTATGGATCACTGCAGTGATAGACTGTAATGGTCCCTCGTCTATCAAGTTAATGCATATTATCTTAGAACACTAATACAGGGGTTATTGATAAGACACTCCACAACCCATACTTTATAAGAAATTGCTGACAGACCCTTAACATTATCAGTACTAGAGTTAACAATAACAACAAGCAACAAACTGTTGCTAAGACATTTTAGGAAAAATACTTAAAAAACATAAGCTTTCTTGGATTTCACTCTATGCTTAGATGACCATTTTATTTTAACATTGGTTTTTTCTTAAACTCTGTCTTGTTGTAAGATATATACAGCTGTGCTGCTTTTTCTAGCCATTTATGTGGGTAATTTTCTTTGACTTTTTCAATAGGAAAAAAGCTACTGAGTTGAGGCTGAATAACGAGGAAGTGAAAGATCGAATAAATTAGACAACTCCTAGATGACTCTAGGTAGTAAACTGAGATGGATGGCCATTTCCCTTTCCTGGACAACGGCAGGATATATTAATATACATTTAGTCAAGAGTTTCAGCTGGTATATTATAATTATTAACAGACACTATTGAGATAAGAAAATTAAAGATGCCACCTAATAATTCATGTGGAGTTTTTTCATTCTCCAAAGAATTAGGTTCAGATCATTCTCAATTGATAGTTATTTCAAGAAAAAAAATTACATTCTTTTAAATGCCAACCAATAACAGTCATAAAGAAAGATAGGTATAAGACAATGAACAAAATTCATTTGTTTTCACTTCCTCTACATCCACTTGTGTTCATAAGACCAAATCTAATGAATTAAAAAAAATACTATAGTACAACCACAAAATAGAATACTACTCAGCAACAAAAAAGGAACAAAGGACTAATTCATAAAATAACAGGGATGGATCTAAAAATCATTTGTTAAATGAAAGAAGTCAGACACAAAAGGCCATATATTGCATAATTCTCTTTATATGACATTCGGAAAAAGGCAAGACTATAAGGATGGAAAATGAGTTTGTGGTTGTTAGAGATTAGAAATGGGAAGAGGGGTGGGGTCAAAGGAGAAGCATGAGAAAAATTTTTGAGCAATGGAACAATTTTCTACATTATTATGGTGGTAAAAACGTAACCCCATGCATTTGCCAAAAACCAGAACTGTTCGAAAAGAGTGATAAATAAAATGGGCAAACAACATTTAACCAAGTGATCAAAAAAACATCACCAGTGGTAAGACATATCTTATCCCATGTACCCCTGATACAATATACTGAGAAGTGGTATTCTTACTAAAAATCCATGACTTCAGTCTAGCTACAAGAAAACATCAGATAAATCCAAATCACAGGACATTCTACAAAATACTGACCAGTACTCTTAAAAATATCAGTTTAAAAGAAAGACAAGAACAATCAAAGGAACTGTCACACCTCGAGTAGCCTAAAGAGACATGACAACTAAATGCAATGTTGAATCTTAGATTAGACGCTGCAACAAAATAAGGACATTAGTTAGTGAAAGCCACATGAAGTCTGTAGATCAATAGTTAGTACTGTACCGGTGTTAATTTCCTAGTTTTGGTCATTTTACCATGGCTATGTAAGATGTTAACATTATGGAAGAAAGGAAACTATAAAGAATATACAGAAATTCTGTATACCATCTCTGCAACTCTTCTAAAAGTCTAAAATTATTCAAAGATAAATGCTTTAAAACATATAATGAAAGTGCATGCCATATTGTAGGGGCTGTGTTCCTCAAGTGCCATGAGGCTAGGAGAAAATCAACAGTCACAGAAACATGACTTAATTTCATAAAATAATTTTTTAAAAAAATCTAATGTAATTTGGATCAAATACTGTCAAACTCCATCTCTTCTCATAAGATTTTAGAAATAGAACCCCTCTTCTGCTTTATATTCTTAAAACAACCAGAGAAATAAACTGTAGTAGTTATTTATTGCTATTGCTATAATCTTGACATTATCAGATTATTGGCTATTTGATATATATAAATCATAACACACAATTGACCACCCTCAAATCACTACACTCAAAGTCTATACCATACTCCATTTCTGAAGAGAATCATGGATTCATAGGATGCTTGAAATAAGGGAAACCTGAGAGAGATTACTTAACTTCACATTTGCTACTATTTGACTTCATACATTCTGTTTGACAGCTGCCTAGGACACAAGCAAGTCCTGTGGATGTTACTCAAATCCCTAACACCCCAGCCTCATGCCCTCTTCGACCACTACAATCAGATTTTCACATAAGTTCCTTTTGTTCTGTCTATTGGGACACTTTGGAAAATTTTCTTCAAATAAAGAATGGTAAGGCTGAAAAAAAATTTAAATTACTGCTGCATGCAAAGGTTTTTGTTAAAACAAAAAATGTATATATGAGGAAAAGAAATGACACAACTTGCCCACGGTCATACAGTGTTTTAATGGTAAAGTCTAGAATCCAGATCTCTTGTGGTCCAATGCACTATTTTTTTTTTCACAGCTTATATCCTAACTTACCTTACACCAAACTCCCTCCACAATGTAGTATGAAAAGTTTTTGGAGAGATCTCCTTGAACTGAAGAATGTTCTAGAATCAATTTAGTAAAGGAATGGTCAAGTGTGATACCAATAGACAGTATAATTGTGATTATTTTCACCTTACTGCAGTAGTAATCAATGTTTGCTTTTGGCAGGGGGGTGCAGTTTTTCTTTACACTTCAAGGTCCTTTTGGCTGGTATAAAATTAAATTGACATGAGACATATTAATAGGAAATAATCAAATTTAATTACAGACATATGGTAACTCCATAAGATTATGAGCCCCACAGACAGGCAATTGAGGCTTACATAACATCCTGAGGTAAAGAAAGGACCGTAGGTTTGGGGATACAAAGGGGAAGAAGGCCATTCATAGGAAGGTGAGAAGAAGAAAAATAAAGCTTGACCTGTTATGCAAATAAAAAGGAATCTCTGGTAATAGCTCTCTTCCTGGTACAGGCCCTTCTTTTCAATGTAAATTTAGGCATTTGTGGGGGAGGTAAGGAGCTTTTCCTGAATCTGCTGGGTTTTGATTGCTTTAGCTCAAGGTAACCTTCATGCTAAAGTGGTGTATTTTGGAGAGATTTGTTCTGAAATCCTTTACTTTAAACATTTAAAACACACACACAGATCTATGCAGCTATACATTGCTTACCCTTTATATGTGAGCACTCAGTATCTTCCTAATAAATGGAAAGTCGTATCTGAGAAATTTTTTGTTCTTCTGCAATCCTAGTTCATGAAATCTTAACTTCCCCAAACCTCCTTTGCTCATATATGAAACCAACCGATATTTTAATGGCAACAACTAATCTTGGAATTTCCATGTTTACTGAAGGCTACTATTAATAGTGTAAAAGAGAAGGTAGCACCCATAGCCAGGTCTCAGCACAGAAGTGTTAGCTGGGCTTCAGTGTTCCAAGAGTTGGACTAGCACTCATGGCTAGATCATGTTGTTCTCTTGTTGAACATAAACAGTTTCACAGAGTATCAATTTGAGATAAGGCCATTCTGTATTAGCCACTAATCCAGACAAAAACAAGACCACTGAATAATCATGTCTGATCACAAACAATATCACACACATTTCTAACCATAAAAATGACCAAACATCTGCCTATCCTGGCCAATATGAAAGAATGCTGCTTATTCGCCAAACATAATATTAGCTTTTCTGCATTCTTTTTGTTTTCTAGATAAGAATAGTTAAGAAACATGGGGCGTCTGGGTGGCTCAGTCGTTAGGCGTCTGCCATCGGCTCAGGGTGTGATCCCGGGGTCCTGGGATCGAGCCCCACATCGGGCTCCTCCACTGGGAGCCTGCTTCTTCCTCTCCCACTCCCCCTGCCTGTGTTCCCTCTCTCGCTGGCTGTCTCTCTGTCTGTCAAATAAATAAATAAAATCTTTAAAAAAAAAGAAAAGAAAAGAAACAATGGTTAAGAAACATAGAGTTACCATTGTTTTCTAATGGCATCCAATCCACATCAAAGCCCTGATTCCTTGAATCTCTCCCCAAATCACCTAATAGAAGCCAAAGTTCTACAGGGAGTCCTCTCTAAAACCCTCTTACTGAGATACTCCATGCATCTCCATGGTACATGTCGTCCCTACTACAACAAGTCAATAAACCCAACTTTGTTCAACTACAAGTGTGTTCCTGATGGTCTTTGGCTGACAGGCATTGACAAGAACATAAAAGGAAGCATTTATCACACAGTTGCTGGGCCATCTTGAGTGTCAGCCTTTCTTTTCCCAACATCTTCCCCATCTCCACATGAGAAAAAAACAAACAAAATAACCACAAAAACCACAACAGAGCTCACAAGAAGAAATGGTGCCTCAAGAGTCAGGGTCTACAGATTCTACATCATCTCACAAGCAAGCACTGGCCTCAGTTCTCCTTTTCTAGAGGCTGGATGCTGGCCCCACTGTGCAAGGCTAGGTGGACGGAGGTTAAGATACTTGACTGAGATGCTACTAAAGAGTTATTTTTTACTCAAATGTTTAGTATGACCGTTTTAACGAGGTCCATTCTGAGGAGAAAAGCTCATATAGTTTAAACATGAGCTATTTACTTAGTTATTTTTTGTTTTTGGCAAATTATAGTCAATACTGATGGAGGGTGGGGCACCTGGGTGGCTCAGGTCATGATCCCAGAGTCCCGGGATTGAGTCCCACATCAGACTCCCTGCTCAGTGGGGAGTCTGCTTCTCCCTCTACCCTCACCCCACTTGTGCTCTCTCTCCCTCTCAAATAAATAAATAAATAAATAAATAAATAAATAAATAAAATCTTTAAAAAATATTGTTGGAGTGTTGTGGAGAAAGTAGATCAAAATACCAAAGTAAGATTTCCTCATATCTGGACAAGAGCTACAATAGCAAGTCCTTGTGATGGGATAAAAACAGCCCTATGGAAAAATAACTCAGAACAGCAAGCAAATTACTGTATTATAATATACAGTATTTAGGAATATTTTAGAACACGTTGGGTTCATAAAAATAGACTTGTTTAAAATGGGCAGACTACTTAATTGTCTATGCAATCCCAGACTTGGCTTGAAATCCCAGTTTATTGGTAGGCTGTTATTGCTTGTTGTGACCTTGAGAAATTTACTTAAATCTGTCTAAGTTCAGGTTTTTCATCCTTAAATATAAGCTCCTTTAGGGCTGATTTTGTCTCTTTTGTTCACTGGTATTTTCCTGGTGCCTAGAGCAGTTCCTGGCTCATATTAGACAGTCAAAATAGAAGGCAGGATTTATAAAATGGTAACATAGTATCTGGTAAATAGTAGATGTTTAATATATGTTTGTTGTTAATTGTGATGATGGTGATGATAACAGTCTCATGATTTCAGGCATAATTTTAAAACAAAATATTAAATCATTGCCATCAATTTCATTGATACAGCAAGTCACTCAAATAAGGATAGTTTGAATGAATCTGTGTTGGTGGCTGCCAGGTAAAGAGTAGTGCCTTTTAATTAAGATACAGACAAAAAAAGCCATCTCCATTTGGACATGGAAGGTTACATGAAAAAAACTATAAATGTTTTATTCTCATGTACACATTTCAAAAATATTATCAAAATAATTTTTTTACCATTCTAAGATTTATATAAACTAAGAAGGAGAAAAGGGAGGATTTAGAGAAATGTAACAAAATATACAGGAATTTAAAACCTTCTCTTACTGGGACACCTGGGTGGCTCAGTCGGTTAAGCGTCTGCCTTCAGCTCAGGTCATGATCCCAGGGTCCTGGGATCAAGTCTTGTATCAGCTCCTGCTTCTCTCTCTGCCTGCTGCTCTCCCTGCTTGTGCTCGTCTCTCTCTCTCACTCTCTCTCTGACAAATAAATAAATAAAATCTTTAAAATAAATGAATAAAACCTTTTCTTACTAAATTATTATTGATCACTATCTAGCTGTTCTCTTTTAGACTCAGGAAAATAGCTAATGTTCTTCCAAATTTTTAGTAGCCATTTGATTTTGGGTGGCTTGCAATCTCTGCCAGCTCAAATTTTATTCTAAGCAGTTTGGGGTTTTTCAGTTTTAAAGATGGGAATGAGAACTGAACTGTGTAGGGGAGCAGATTATGCCACCCCAAAATATGCAACTTTAGCACTTTGGCATAAAAATTATTTTGAGCTGAAGGCAACTGAGAAGAAGTAGATATGAGAAAAGCTCTCTGCCCTCCATCTATGGAAAAGCAGAACATAAATTTACAAAGGTGTTCCCCCCTCTCTACCCAGAAGGACAAAAGTTAATCACCAGAGACAACTTTCAACTATTAGTCCATAGTTGAGTCTATATAACAAACTTTACGAACTAGCTCTTGTCTTTCATTAGTTTCTTCATATGTACAACTTCTTGCCCCTAGAAACTCAAAGTCCTTTTCCTTTTGTCTCATTACTACTCTAAAAATGTATTGTTCCTCTGTTAAAACGTTATATAAGCACAAGTTCTAACCACCGCTTTGGATAGGCCCACGTGTAATCACAGTGCACATGCTAATAAACTTCAGTTTGTTTTTCTCTTATTAATCTGTCTTGTATCAGTCTAATTTACAGGCACCTTGCTGGAGAACTTAGGCAGTAGGAAAATAATTTTTCCTCCCTATCACTGCTTTAGGAATGAAAAGCCTCCAAACTGTTGGCGTGTTCACCCCAAGCCAAGGAGGTATCTATTTGCTTGGCGCTTGTCCTGGCTTCCAATGTACCCACACCATCACTTGAGGGGGGACCTCTTCTCTTGGTACACTGTCCTGGTAGGTCTTTGAAACCCCCAAATAATCTGCTCGGGCCTAGGTTTCTTCTTCCTGTAACTAGGAAATAATAAGCTACTGTTGGACCTCACTGTTTTCAAACCTAGGAGGGACAAACAACAAAGGGTAAGCCCCCAAAGGAACTTGCTGGCTAAACAAACATCTAACCTTGCCTGAGGTTATCACTACTTCAATGACGGTCTGACATCTGGTCTCCCAGAACAGACTAAACTGTCCCGTTTTGATAACTTAGCCTTTTCCAACAATCTCTATTTAGAGTTGGTAACATTTATTCACTGACTAGCAGCTAATACAGAGGAATATTGGCAAATTCAATCTGTTAAGAAAGCTGTGCTATGCTACTGCCCTCTCCCTGTAACTCTTATTCCAGAATGTTACGCATCCTTTCTATTGAGCACTCTGAAGTATACAGTGTTCTATAAAGTAGAGGCAACCTTTTTCTGAGTCTCTGGTTCATGTAAGTGGTTTATTATTATGTATTAGGCATGAGGTAAGGTCGTAAAAAATACGCCACCATCAAAACATTTTTTCTTCTTTTCCATGTATATTTGCATTTTTAAGAGTGAGAAATTCCTTTTTACATATGTCCTTTAACTATTTGTTTATTTGTTTTGGTCCCCAAAATTTAGGAAAGGTGGGAGAAATTAAATAAAAGAAATATTTCAACATAAATGAGTATAAGATCTGCAAAGGTAGCAGGAAGCCATAGTAAGTTGTTTAGAAATTCATTAATTCACTCTTTGAATGTTTAATCACATGAAAATTAGTGTTTGCCTCCGGAACAACTAGGTGGTGATAGATTTATTAAACGTCTTTTATACTGACAAATCCTGACTTGTCAAATGTTGCTTTGTTTATGTGTGTAAATATATGCAAAGTAATTCAAACTTTACTTTGAAAGTCTTCAACTTTATTTATCACTAAAATTGCCTGTCAGCCTCAGGAGAGACAATGAGGTAATTTGTTAATGGTTAGAAGTGGAGCCCAGGGAGACGTGATTAAACCTGGCTAAAGACAGTGGGGATTTCCTACCTGTAGACCCACAGGTTAATGTTCATCTTTCACGATCTTCTAAATTATATCTTGCCTCCTAATCAGCTGAGTTTAAAATACTCTGTCTCTTAATATTGACAAGGGCCAATTTATTAATTCTCCCGCTTCAAATTTACAAGACTAAACATATCTGAGTAGATATGGAGGACATGTGCTATTAAATCAATTATGTTATTTAACAGAATCTCAAAACAGTTGTCCTTGGTTAACTTAGGGAGGCTGTGCTATAAACAAGCCTTGAAGGTTCGATAAACAATATGTCTCACATTTAGTAATAACATCTAACATTCATTAAGTACTTATCTTGTGCTAAACATTCTACATGTATTCATTCATTTAATGCGCACAGCAGCCTTATAGGACAGGTACTATTATTATGCCCATTTTACAGATAAGGAAACTGAGGCATAGAAATCTTGGATAGCTTGTCAGAGGTCACACAACTAATCAAGTGGCAGAGCTATACCCATATTTAAACCCAGGCAGAACAGTTCCACAGTTTGCACAAGTGCTGGACTGCCTTTCTTACTGCAACAAGTATTTTCCCAGTTTATACAGATGATGACATATCTAACAAAGCACAGACACTAGAAAAGCAGACACTGATTCTTAGAAGCCAGTGCATTCCAGCAGTATGACTACTTTTATGTTGCAGCTTCTTGAGATTACTTTGGTCTTCAAAATGAAGCTGTTATCTGCAAAAGTCTAGAAAATGTAGGCTTGGCACAATTCATCACACTCAGTAAAACTTTTCTTCACCTCTCAAGAATAACCAGAGACCAAATTCCCCAGGAACAGCCCATGGGCTCTGATTATTGCTAGAGAATGAGTGAAGATCTCCTGGACTGGGAGTTGGGAAGAGAACATAGAAGAATGAGCCACTACAGATAGCTAGTGGGACTATAAAAAGAGATTCAGGGTCAAGATGGATTCATCACCAGGGCCGGGGTCTACATGGAAACTGAGGCAATGCCTGCACACCATGGGGCACCTTTGAGGTGAGAACTGTGCATCACCCATTCTCAGGCACCTAGCCAACAAATGTGGAGTGAGGGCCTTTTGTCCACAGCTGCTTGCAAAAGCCTTGAATCACTCAGCAGTTAGACACCTCACTTGAACTATTAAAGTTACAGTAACCTACATGGGGGATAGAGCAGTGACGAAACCCATTCCAGACAATAAGTACAGAACTAGAATGGGACACTCTCACTTTCAATATACATGATCATTCTTAGAAAACAAACCTTTTCTAGTGAAAATAATAGCTGGAACAATTTTCTTATTCCCTTGAGGTTTTTTTTTTTTTAATTTTTATTTGCTACATCTATTTCTCAGAAATGTGGTAAAGATTATTTACTATAATTAATGGAAAAGCGACTGTTTATGTGAAAACAAGAGCAAAAAGTTTTATGTGATAAATGTAAAAATATAGTGACTTTGAATTTCAACTTGCAGTATTCAGAATATGATTTTATCAGACTGATAGACAGTTAAATATTACCATAATGTATGTTTAACATTGTAGGAAGAAGCATTAGCTACCAAGTCAGCTATATGCATTTTCTAACCAGGTACAGCCACCATGATTACACTCTTCACATTCCATCTTAACTTTATAATGTGGACCAGGGAAATGGAATTGATGCACGTGCTTTTTCTGCTTGCATCATTTCTTTCACTGATCCAAGTACATATTATTAAGGTCTCACCGTGTAGTCCAATCTCTACCCACTAACTAGTCTGTAAACTGAAAATGATACGAATGACTCATCAGCCTAAAATGATCTGAGTAAGCCCATTTGTTTCATTCCTATTTGGCTTTCTTGCTGGCTGAGCTTTTGTGACCTTGTGAAAAATGGCTGTTTGATCTAAAAATGTGTTTTATTTCTGGGTAATGGACTATGTCAACTTCCATTTCTTAAGGAATTCACAGAATACAGTCCAGCATAGCAAGACATTTCTTACATTCTTATTTGCTTGTTCTTTCCCACCACACACTTTAACACAAGTGACTTCCCAATCTTTATTTATATCTCTTGACTTTAGCAATTGGGTTTTCAATTTCTATGGCTTTCCCTTTATGGAGTGCAGACATTTGCTGAAGAAAACAGTACATTTAGTTTTCCACTCATGTAGCTAGGAAGAGGGAAAGTGCGCCTATTTCTTGAGGCCTTCTCAGCTAAGTGAGTTTGGCTCGATCTTGCCCAGCTTTTAGTTCTTCCATTAGTGTTAGAAGATGCTTCAGTGAAATGTACTTTATTTCCCTATAATGGAGGTACCCTTATTCCCACTTTGATGGTGAGAGTATTAAAACTTGGTTTCCAGGGTTGTAATTTATATAATTTTATATATAAATTTATATTCATATATATTATATATATAATATAAATATTATATATTTGTATAATTTATATATTTATATATAATTTATATATAATTTATATATATATATATATAAAATTGCTAATTAATCTGGCAAAAACTATTTTAGCCCTTATAGAATTATTTGGTTAGAACTAAGCCCACTGAGATGAATCTAAATGATGATACTTGGTGTCAAAATTCTTAGTTTTCAAATGGATGTTAGACTCAAGAAAACTTTTCTTTTTTAAATGCTAAAATAGGATCACCTGAGCGGCTCAGTCGGGTAAGTGTCAGACTCTTGATTTGGGCTCAGGTAATGATCTTGGGGTCATGGGATTGAGCCCCAGCTCGGACACCTTACTCAACACAGAGTCTGCTTAAGATTCTCACTCTTCTTCCCCTCTGGCTCTCTCCCCACTCACACTCACACACACTCTCTAAATAAATAAATAAATAAAATCTTAAAAAACAAAAAAAAAAGAAGAAAGAAATGCCAAAATAAAAGTCTGGCCTCCATAGAGCTACAACAGCATGGAGACATGGATCTAGCTCACTAGGAGATACAATGAAATCTCATTTTCCACCCTCATTCATTTTGAAAAACAAAAATTGAATTTTTAAATTTAAATTAATTTGTCTTCTTGTGTCAAAGATGTCGTAGCCATTGGCTATTCCCTACACTATTTACTTTTAAAAATGTTGATATTTGCTCAGCCCCATGATAAGTTAAAATAAAGTGTTTAAAATGTTTGTTTCCTGTATATACCTCTTGTCATGGAATCTCAAATATATTAGTAAGAGTTCTCCAGAGAAACAGTCTTTCATAACAGAGATTTATTATGAGGAACTGGCTCACATGATTATGGAGGCTGAGTAGTGTTACAGTCTGCCATTTGCACGCCAGAACCCAGGAAAGCTGATGTCATTTAGCTGATATCATTTCAGAATCTAAAAGCCTGAGAATCGGGGGAGCCCATGGTGTAAATCTCAGTCCAACTGATGGTAGAAGGTTGAGATCCTAGATCAACAGAGGAAAGGCAAAAGGAGTGAACTCCTCCTTCCTCTAACTTGTGTTCTCTTTGGGCCCTCACTGGACTGGATGATGCCCACCCACATTGGGCAGGGCAATCTACTTTCTGACTCCACCATTCAAATGCTGATATCAGTTGCAAAGGCCCTCACAGACACCCCCAGAAATATCCTTACTCAGAGCACCCTGTGGCCCATCATTTTGACACATAAATATAACTACCACACATCTTATGTTATAAATGAGGAAACTAGCCCTAATCTCTGAGCATGTTAGTGACAGCATTAGACCTGAATACTGGACTCCTGATTCCTAATCCAAAGCTCTTCAGTATGTCACCTTGATTCTGAAATCTGTGAAGTGGATGCTTGTCAACTTAGACATGTACCTAAATGACAATTTGAGTTTTAAAAATTGGACATTTCATCTAGGAGCACAGTCACACTCAACCTCCAGGTCCAACATGTCAGATTGTAACAGAAAAAATACTGTTTGTAGAGATGGGAAAATAAGGCATAAAGAAAATAAACTATCTTTCCAAAACTCATATATTAGCAAATAGCTGATGCCAAAAATATATGCTTCTTATGTTCATCACAATTTAATACAATATATTGGAACACCAAGTTCTTCCTTAGGGCATGACTTATTTCACATGCTGCAAATATCCACCATTAGCTGCTTTCTCATTTTCTCTACCATATGCATGTACTCATCTGTGGTATAACGATTGACCTCAAAAGAGGAACTAACAATTTCTTATAGCCAAAGATGTTTCAGGTATTATGCTAAATATTTAATGTAGAATATTTCATTTACTCTTCACCACAATCTATGAGATAGGTATCATTCCCCCCTTTTTCAAAATTCATAGAGTATAATTAACATATGGTGTTATGGTAGTTTCAGGTGACAACATATTGATTTGATGGTGTCATTCCCTTTGAAAAACAAAAAAAAATGAACCCCAAGGTTATATAAATGTCACCATATATAATAGTAAAAATTTGGAAAATATTTTCATGTTTAGTAAAACTAGTCAACTGCAGTAAGCTCACCTTTAGTGAAGCTGTTAAAATGATGGCTTCGCTAAAAAAAGTGGAGCAACGAGAGAAAATATTTGGGAATATTATATTAAAAAAATACATAGTAGTAATGCTAACTCATTTCAAATCTTTAGAAATGTGCATATAAACAAGGAAAAAATGTGATGAAAATATAACAAATAATTCAATAGAATTATAAAAAGCCAATCTAACCAGAGTTGTATGAAGGTGGCCAAATAGGGCCTTTTTTCTTCTTTTTCATATTTTATGATTGATTTTTGTAACATAAATGTCACTTTTACACAGATAAAAATTCTGTTCTATGAAGAACTAAAATGCAGTATAATTTAGGTAATACTAAAAATAAATCTATCTAAAAATGAACTGCATTGGTTTTAAGTATTTTTAAATTCTGAAATTTAATATGTTGTTTTTTGTTTCATAATTACTCACAATAATAGTTTCCATATTAGTATTTTATTTAAAATTCTCTCAAAGTCTATCTGGTATTTCTTTGTTTAATTTTTCCCCCCTGGTAACATTCTATATTGGATAGATAGAATGATTTATCATATAAAGTATTACCCTAGAACCAAGGTCAGACTTGTGTCTGAAAGTTTTTTAGATGCTCACTTTTCACTGTGATATGGGTGAAAGTGTCCTATTTGGGGAGCTGTTCCCCCACCCCCATCCTTTGCTTTTATATGCCGCTTGTAGAGAGCAAAATGGAATCTCTCATGATGCAAGCAGTTAAGGGACTAGAGCTAGCCGATCCACCTGTTCCAATGTCAGCCGGCACCCCAGAACTGATAATGAGCAGAACCAGAGGAGGTCTGCAGGGACCAAAAACCGAGTAAATCCCTTTAAAAAGGGAAGGATTTTGGTAGCAAACTGTGAGACCCTTCAGACCTGACACCTCCATGCTTGACCACTTAAAAAAGGCAACTGCCGCAGTAGGCTCTGCCCAGTTGATCCCTGAACAGAACCGATCCTTTCCTGCTTGACCATCAGCAGTCAGTGCCGAGAGCTGACCCGGACCCGACGGAGGCCTCATCTCAACTATGCGCCCACAGACTGACCTTAAGTTCCATTCGTGAACTTCCTACCCTCTTCTGTTATCTTGCTCGTTGTGTGGTTTGTCTTCTGTCCCGCTTTGTGTGCTGCGTAAGAAGCCAAGTTTAACCACATGGTGAAATGTCACTGAGTCTGGAATCCTGAACCTGCTTTATCATTGTGATTTAACTTGGCTTTATGACTGAATACAGCTGACACTGTGGAAAGACACAACTCAAGTGCGCTCCTTCATCGCGTGCTCATGACACAGCTGCATGTTCAATAAGTTTTAAAAACAATTTCAACCAAAACCAGACTTCTCTATAATGACTAGGAATGAAGAATAAATAGAAATATTGAAAGATTTTGTCTGGCTTGCTTTTTTTTTTTTTTT
Organism: Ursus maritimus; assembly: GCF_017311325.1. Classification (NCBI taxonomy): domain Eukaryota; kingdom Metazoa; phylum Chordata; class Mammalia; order Carnivora; family Ursidae; genus Ursus; species Ursus maritimus. Next base: position 51,513,342 of record NW_024426552.1, read on the forward strand.
TCTATTGGCACAGAAATAATTTGGCTGCAAACCATCACTTCTCTGTAGCATGCATGACTGTTTTGTCCATTACTGTTCAACTGAAAAAAGAAGAATGTTTAAAAATAGAAACAGGAAGGTGACTTTTGTTTTTAGATGGAAAGTCTCCTTTGTGGCACTTGGGCTTAAAGTCGTTGTTGAAAAATAGTTCACTGATCTCAGGGGTTTGAGAAAGAAAAAAGGAAAAAGAACCTCAGAGAGATGTGCAAGGCCAGAATCATGCATGGCTGGCCAGTGTTTCCTCTGGTCCTTTATACACCATGATGAGCAAGACCTGGAAAGTCATGCTGTGAGAGGTGGTCACTTACCCTATGGCCAGGCATTTAATGATAAGGTTCGGGAGCAGAACAGTAGGCCTGAGGATGAAGCTTCCAGGTAGAAGACCAAAGAGAAAGATAAGAAACAAAACAACAACAAACACACAAAGAGACGGTATACTAGCACAGATCACTACATGCTACAAATCTTAAAGTACTTGGTCTAAATGGATTAATGTGGTTTGCTGTTAGCAGATCAGCCCTCCAATAATAATATCTAAACAAAATTTTAAAAATATATATAACACACTGGAAAATGACCAAAAGAAGCAAAAACTAGAAGGGACTGTATCCTTGAAGAAAAGGAAGTACACAAAGTTCGAGGTAGAACTACTTACATGGCTTTTTTTCTTGAGAACATTCCCAAGTCTGTATAGGGCTGGCAAATTAAACTCAAGCAAAAAGTTACAGTTTTTATTTCATTTTATTTTACTGTACTTTTTTTGTTTTATTGCTTGAGGTATCAAATGGAATAGTCTGGGGCTACCTAAATAGACAAAAATCATAGGAGGAAATCCCATAAAGAAGAGATCCACAATGGAGGAAGACCCAAAATTATCCTATAATTTTCCCTTACATTCTTGGCTGAACCCTGAGTAGCAAACACATAAGGAAGACTTGAAGAATGGTACAGGAAAATAATAGCTGTTAGACTGGAAGAATTAAAAGCAGTGACTTCAAGGATTTCCCACTGCCTGAGAGTTTGGACTGTGAATCCTTCCATATTAGAGAGGCTTGGTATTTACCAAGAGGAGAGGTATTTACCTCAAGTTTGTCACAGATCCACTCTAATAAAACAAAAACAAGCCTCCACAAGTTCAAAGCAATCAGTAAATAATTTAACTGTCTGATATAACAAAAAGTAACGCTTTTCAGAAGATCACAGAATCAACAGTCTCTATCATTAGTCAGCATTTCCAGGGGAAAAAATAGCAGATAATTAAACAGAAAAATGTGACCATTATCTCTTTCTCTCTCTTTCTCTCCCTCTCTCTTTCTCACACCCATACCTCCCCCCACACACACAGAGTCAATAGAAACAGACATGTTATAACTAAGATGTTGGAATTAGCAGACAAGGAATTTAAAGTAGCTATTCCAACTAGATTTAATGTAGTAAACTAAAAATATATTTATAATGAATAAAAATAGTAAATCCTAGCACAGAAATGGAAACTATTAAAAAGGAACCAAATGGAAATCCAGCATGGAAAAATTAATATGATATGAAAATTTTCCTTAAGGGGCATAAAATCAAGTTGGAGAGGAAAGAGACCTAATCGGTAAAATTACAGAAAGATTAATAGAAACTACTTAATCTGAAGTACTAAGAAATAAGAGATTAAATAATAAAAATCAGGTTCTCAGTGACCTGTGGGGCAATATGCAGCAGTCTAACACATGAAGTAGAGTCCTAGAAGGAAAGAGAGGAATAAAGGGGATAAAAAAATTTATTCAAAGAAATAACCAAAAAGGTTTCCCAAGTTTTGTGAAAATATCAACTTGCAAGTTCATACCTAAGTTAATGCCAAGCTAGATTAATACAAAGAAAACCACACTGAGGTACATTATTGTCACAGTACTGAAAATCAAACATAAAGACAAAACCCTGAAAGCAGCCAGATATAAAAAGTCAAATTACAAAAGGGGAAATAAATATACCAGTGAGAGCTGGCTTTTATCAGAAACAATGAAGGCCAGAAGACAAGGAAAAATATCTTTGAAGTCCTATAAATGTGTCAACTCAAAATTCTTTTTCCATATAAAATATGCTTCAAAAATTAAGGAGAAATAGTCATTTTCAGATAAGTAAATTACAGTTGAGAGAATAATCACCATCAAACATTAGGCAAGTATTAAAAAATGCAAAAGGGAATGTAAAGGCTAAAGGTAAACGTACAAGATGGAATATAAATCTACAAAAAGAATCAGAACTGGAAGTTATAAATATGTGAGTAAATATAAAAAAAACCCTGTCTCTTCATTTCTTTAAAAGTCTATGCTTGTTTAAAGCAAAAAAACTATAGCATTATATTGTTGGAAATTTGATGTATATAAATATAAAATATATTAAAACAACAGCACAAACACAGGATGGATAAAGTGGCACAATATTAACTTTAAGTACACTCTGATAAGTTAAGGACACATATATAATCCCTAGAGCAACCAATAAAAATGATATAAAGATACATAATTAAAAAGTCAATAGAGGAATTGAACTAGAATATTAAACTGGAAATATTAAACTCATTTTTTAAAAGGGAGGTAAAGAAGGAGCAGAGAAAAAACAAATACAAGGGATGGGACAAATAGAAAACAAATGCCATAATGATGGGCTTAATTCAAACTGAATCAATAATTAGGCTAAATGTAAACTACTAAATACTCCAATTAAAAGAAATAAATAGTCTATGACAAATGAAGCAAGAATATACAATAGGGAAGATAGTTTTTTCAATAAATGGTGTTGGGAAACCGGGATAGCCATATGCAAAAGAATGATACTGGACCACTTTCTTACACCATGCACAAAAATAAACTTAAAATGGATTAAAAACCTAAATGTGAGGCCTGAAACCATAAAGCTCCTTAAAGAAAACATAGGCAGTAATCTCTTGGACATCAGCCTCAGCAACACATTTATGAATGTCTTTTCATGCAAAGGAAACAAAAGCAAAAATAAACTCTTATGACTACATGAAAATAAAAAGCTTTTGCATGGCAAAGGAAATCGTCAACAAAACAAAAACCCAATCTACTGAATAGCAGAAGATATTTTCAAATGACATGTCTAATAGCGGACTAATATTCAAAATTTATAAACAACTAACATAACTGAACACCCAAAAAAATCCAATTAAGAAATAAGCAAAAGACCTGAAGAGATATTTTTCTGAAGAAGACATATAGATAGCCAACAGATACATAAAAAGATGCTCAACATCACTGTGTATCAGGGAAATGCAAATCAAAACCACAATGAAATATTAACTCATACCACTCAGAATGGTTAGTATCCAAAAGGTGAGAAATAACAAGTGGTGGTGAGGATGTTGAGAAAAAGGAACCCTCATACATGGCTGGTGGAACGTAAATTGGTGCAACTACTGTGGAAAAGAGTATGGAGGTTCCTAAAAACAAACAAACAAAAATAATAAAGATAAAAAACAAAAAAAACCCACAAAAAACAAAAAACAGCCATATGATACAGTAATTCTACTTTAGGATATTTACCCAAAGAAAATAAAAACACTAATTCAAAAGCATATATGCACCGCTATGTTTATTGCAGCATTATTTACAATAGCCAAGATATGGAAGCAAGCCAAGTGTTCACTGATAGATGAATGGAATATTACTCAGCCATCAAAAAGAAAGAAATCCTGCCGTTTGCTGCGGATAAACCTAAAAGGCATTACGCTATGTGAAATAAATCAGACAGAGAAAGAAAAGGCCACTTATATTTGGAATCTAAAAACAAAACAAAATAAATGAACAAACAAAAATCAAATAGACTCTTAAATTATAGAGAACAAACTGGTATTTGCCAGAGGAGAGGTGCGTGGGGGGATGGGAAAAAGAGGTGAAAAAGGTACACACTTACAAAAAAAAAGAGAGAGAGAGAGAGATTATTAGATTTGAAAGGGAAAGCAAAACCCAACTACATGCTGCCATAAGAAAGGCATTTTATTTTTATTTTTTTTTTAAAGATTTTATTTATTTATTTGACAGAGATAGAGACAGCCAACGAGACAGGGAACACAAGCAGGGGGAGTGGGAGAGGAAGAAGGAGGCTCATAGTGGAGGAGCCTGATGTGGGGCTCGATCCCAGAACGCCGGGATCACGCCCTGAGCCGAAGGCAGACACTTAACCGCTGTGCCACCCAGGCGCCCCAAGAAAGGCATTTTAAATATGAAGAAATAGGTTAAAAGAAAAATATATACCATTCAAATATTAATCATAAGAAAACTGAAGTAGCTCTACTAAGACAAACAGTGAGTTAAAAACAAGAAATACTGCCAAAATTTAAAAGAAATATATTAATAAAAGAGTAAATTCATCAATAACATGTAACATTCCTAAACATGTATATACATAATAGCAAAGCTTCAAAATGCAAGAAGCAAAAAAATAACAGAAATTAAAGGACAAATAGATATATCCACAGTCATAGCTGTAAGTTTTAACACTTCTCTTTCAGTAATTGATAGAAAAGCTAGACAAAAAAACTAGAGAATTTATAAACTTCAATAGTATCAAACTGCTTGTCCTAACTGACATTCATAGAACACTTCAACCAACAAAGGCAGAGAATCATCTTTAAAAATGCACACAAGGTACACTTGGGTGGCTCAGTCAGGTAAGCGTCCGACTCTTGATTTCAGCTCAGGTCATGATCTCAGGGTCCTGGGATCCAGCCCGTGCATGGGGCTCCAAGCTCAGCCTGGAGTCTATTTGAGATTCTCTCTTCCTCAATCTCCCCCTCTGCCCTTCCTCCCGCTTGCTCTCTCTTGCTTGCTCTCCCTCTCTCTTGGAAATAAGTAAGTCTTTAAAAAATTCAATCAGTAGAAATTAAAAGCAAAGTTGATTTTAAAAAATAATAACTGAGATATCTAAAAGCTACAAATATTGGGAAATTAAACAATCTACACTGCATTCAAAATTACATGGATCCAAGAAGAAAGCATTTTTTGATTTAATGATAATAAAAAATTAGAGTATATTAAAATTGCTAAAATAAAATATTTAGACGGAAATTCATAGCTTCAAAAACTTATACTAGAAAAGAAAAAGGTCAAAATCAATGACTTAAATTATTACTTTAGGAAATTAGAAAAAGAGTTAAGTTATACATAAAGCAAGTAGGCAAAAGGAAATAATAAAAATAGGAACAGAAATTAAAGAACTAGAAAGCAAAAATAGCTATACCAGTCCAGAAATTGAAAAAACAAAAATTTACAAATAAAGAATTAAAAGGAAATGACACAGCAGACACTAAAGACATTAAAATTATAATAAATAAATACATTGAACAATTGTATGACAAATTCAATGTTATGAATTAAGTGGAAAAATATTTCAAGAATAAATAATGACAATCTTACAGAAAATCCTTCAGAAAACAGAAAGTACACTTCCCAAATTATTTTCTGAAACCAGCATAACATAGATGCCAAAACTTGGCAAAAATATTGCCACAAAAGAAAATCACAGACCAAAATCCCTCATGAATATGAAAACAAAATCTTTAACAAAAGAATAACAAACAAAGTTTAGCTATACGTAAAAAGTAATATGTGAAGTTTTATCCCAGGAATACAAGATTGGTTAAATATTTTAAAATTAATGTAAGTATAACTCACCATATTAACAAAATATAGAGAAAAAAGTCACGTAATCATTCTAATTTCAAATGAAGCACTTGAAAAAATTCAACACCAAATTTTGATTTAAAAACCAAAACAAAAACTCAGAAATCTAGGAATAGAAGGGAGCATCATTATTAATAAATGGCATCCATGAAAATCCTATACCTAGTATCACATATAATTTTAACATGAAATATTGAACACTTTTACCCTAAGATTGAGAACAAGGAATATATGGTTATTTTCTATTTATTTTCATTATTATTATGACACATGTAGCTAATACAAATGTAAGAAAAAGAAGACATGAAGATTATTAATGAAAAAATAAAAGTTTCTATGCTTGCTAAGTGTTTACATGCAAAGTCCTAAGAAATCTAACAAAACCAAACCAAACCAGAACACACAAAAAAACAAAACAAGAACTGTATTAGGTTGTTAGGGCTGCCCTAACAAAATACCACAGAGTGAGTAGCTCACACAACAGAAGTTTATTTCCTCACAGTTCTACGGGCTAGAAGTCTAAGATCAAGGGGTGGGCCAGTCTGGCTTCTCCTGAGGCCTACCTCCTTGGCTTGCAGATGGCCATCTCCTCCTTGTGTCTTCACATGGCCCTGTCTCTGTGGGTGCATCCCTGGTGTCTCTTTGGGTGTCTGAATTTCCCTTTCTTACAAGGATACCAGATTGGATTAGCGCCACTCCACTCATCACATTTAACTTAATTACCCCTTTAAAGGCTCTGTCTCCAAATACAGTAACATCCTGAGGTACTGAGGTGATTACACAGCTACATACATTTATCAAAACTCATTGAATTGTACACTTAAAATCTGTGCATTCACTATATATAAATTTTACTTCAAATGTGTGTGCGTGTGTGTGTGTATAAAACTGGAGTAACATACAATTTCCAGGGAGGTGATATACTATAAAAAATCAGAGAACAAGCTTTGAGTTGTACAAGGAGAATTGGAATCCCAGATCTGCCACCTACTGTTTTGTAACACTGGGTGATTTACATAACTTGTCTGACCCTGTCCTCTCCAGTGAGAAAACTAGGGGCGATCATAATATCCACTGCACATAATTATCATGAAGCTTATACAATGTAATGTATGGAAAGGTTTAGGGCAATGACTAGCATATAGGATGTGCTGAAAAGAAGAAAAAATTGCCCTGACTAAGGTACATTTTTTAAAAAATGTATTTTTTAAAAAAACTAAAGTAATGGTTTTGTGTTTAGACTGAATTGTCTTCTCTGAGGTACATTACAATGCATGATATCCACATGCGAGAACAGAGATGGAAGAAGGATAAAAGAATAACAGCAGAGGGGTACCTGGGTGGCTCAGTTGGTTAAGACACCAACTCTTGATTTCTGCTCAGGTCATGATCTCAGGACCTGGGATTGAGCCCCACATTGGGCTCCATGCTCAGCAAAGAGTCTGTGTGGGATTCTCTCTCCCTCTGCCCCTCCCCCTACTTGTGCTTTCTATCTCTCTCTCTAAAATAAATAAATAAAATCTTAAAAAAAAAAAAAAGAGAGTAACAGGGGCACCTGGGTGGCTCAGTTGTTAAGCGTCTGCCTTTGGCTCAGGGTGTGATCCCAGGGTCCTGGGATCGAGCCCCACATCAGGCTCCCTGCTCTGTTGGGAAGCCTGCTGCTTCCTCTCCCACTCCCCTTGCCTGTGTTCCCTCTCTTGCTGGCTGTCTCTCTCTCTGTCAAATAAGTAAATAAAAATCTTAAAGAAAGAAAGAAAGAAAGAAAGAAAGAAAGAAAGAAAGAAAGAAAGAAAGAGAAACTGCAGATACACTGCTATAGTTAGGACCTAATGCTGACATGAGCATACCTGAAGGAGACTGAGGAACTCAGTGCCATTTCACAGATACTGTGTGGATTAAGTAAGGTGCAACATGAAAACTTAATTGGCTGGTGTCTGGTATTGAGTAAACCCTCAACAAGTGGTCAAACTGAATTTATTTGTGTTCACATCCAACTTTTTCCTTTTTTTTTTTTTTCTTGAGATTTATTCATTTGACAGAGAGAGAGAACAAGGAGGGGGAGTGGCAGGCAGAGAGAGATGGAGAAGCAGACTCCCCGCTGAGCTGAAGCCTGATGCGGGGCTGGATCCCAGGACCCTGGGATCATGATCTGAGCTGAAGGCAGCCACTTAATCGACAGAGCCACCAGGCTCCCCTGAGTGTGTGATTTCAACATAATTCCTTTTATTTCCCTCTCAACCAAATGATTAAACATGGTTCTCTACTGGATCTTTGGTCAACTTTTGATCATTTATAAAAATAGATTTGTAGGCTCCAGATTATTACTATTTTCATTTTTTAGTGTTTTTGGTCTTTTTTTTAGAAACATCTTCAAAACTGATCTATTTTAATAATCAACAGAATCTTTCCAGGATCATGGTCAGGGAAAAAAATCAAGTGGAAATGAAATATTAAAGATCAGTTACAGCTTTTACTGCTTACCCAGAGGCCTTTCAAATAGCAATGGAAAAAATGAAAACTATCTTAAATTTTCTTTATCATAGAATAATTTGAGTAAGGTACGTGGAAAATAAAGACATTTTGGATACATCTGCAGAGAGCTACATATAATTTCTTAGTACTAACTTCCCTTAAAGTTAAACCAATTACCTATCTTGGCTTTGGAAACATTTCATGAACAGATAAGGATAATGTAGTATACAATTTACAGGGTTTTTTACATACAAACATAATAAACTGAGATTTCTGAGGACAGCAATCACCATCCTATTCCTAATGGTGTGGCTATAGGCTCTGAAATCATTTTTACATTAATACACTTAAAATTTTTTCTTAAAAAAAAAAAAAGATATGTTAAATACATTTTGCAAACAAAAGTCAAATTTAGCCCAGACCTGGAATGAAATTCCACACATTCTATTTTAATATAATTCAAATTAATTGTAGTTTTTAAAAGTTTTATTGAACATTGCTGTTTTTTTCTTCCATATATATTGATCAATTTTAAACTTGTCTTAGTATGTGGCAAAGGATCAGCAAGACAAAGATGTTCTTTCCTTATGAATAAGTTCTATTAGCATACTTCAATTGTTTTTGTGAGCATTACTAAATCTCAGAATTCTGACATAAAAAGACTAAATAATGATGAGTTGGGAAATCTGATTAATGTCCTTCTTTGTTGTTAATGTTTATTTTTTTTAAGATTTTATTTGTCAGAGAGAGAGAGCACAAGCAGGGGGAGTGGCAAACAGAGGGAGAAGCAGGCTCCCCTCTGAGCAAGGAGCCCAGGGTGGGACTTCATCCTGGAGTCCTGGGATTATGACCAGAGGCAAAGGCAGGGGCTTAACTGACCGAGCCACCCAGGTGTCGCTGCTGTTAATGTTTATTTTGTTCTGTTTTGTTTTAGGCTACTTCGGATGCACTAAGAAAGAATATACATGCATTTCCTTTACATGGCTCCTTCATAAGAAGAGGTCACCATTATGTCTCTAACGTAAAAGGATGCTTTTTAAAAGATAAAATCATGGCTTGTGTACAAAACTAATGCATGTCAAATACTGTATTTAAGTCATCAGTAAATTAGAAAACCAATAAAATGTTACAATTCTCTCAAAAAGGAATTTAAAGTACTCCCATATGTAGGCAATTAGGAATCTGAAATGAATTTACAAACAGATGTAAAACTAGTTAGTATCTATATGGCAATAATCAATTACATTCAACCTGAAACATTTTCATTTGAATTTCTGTGGACAGAAATTCCTTGCATTCCTACCAGTTTTCTGAAAATAACTTTGTAACATAGTTAGAGAAAATAAAAGATAGAGATAGATGGAAAGAATACACTAGGTAGAGCAGCTCATAATCTTGTTTGCCCATTTCAAAGTCTTTCATAGTTTTTCCTGACACTAAAGTATTTCCTTAAAAGTCTTAAACTCCTTAAACTTGTATCCTAATTAGAGCTGAAATTAATAGCTTTAGTTTTCAAGACTTTAGGTAGTGATAACATGGCACTTTACAGCTCACACAGAGATTATAGAGTATATTGGAAAAAAGAAGGAGCTTCCTGTAGATAAGAAAGAAGACAAGATTTTGAAAGTCCCTACTATGGATAAAAACAGAGGTTCCTAGGGGGAAAGGTAATGGGTGCTGATGGAATACAGAAACTTAACGACATATATGACAACAGAGACCAAAGATCTACACTGGGTCCATGTCAGCAGAGAGCATGGCTGTGAGTAACAGCACCAACTCGTGCAGAGCAGCAGAGCCCATGATGAAGCAGAAAACCAGCGATGGAGCTGAATGTTGTATCTGATGATGGAGCTGGTATGGGCTGCAATGCCTGTAGGCGAGAAATGAGCCCTTCTGTTTCTAGTTTTCCAGATCTCCATAAGCCCAAAGTTCTTGAACAGAAGGAGGGATTTGAAAAATGCCTGATAGTGGATGGGGCACCCCGATGGCTCAGTCAGTTAAGGGTGAGACTCTTGATTTCAGCTCAGGTCCTGATCTCAGGACCCCGTGAGATCGAGCCCCATGTCCAGCTCGCACTGGGCATGGAGCCTACTTAAGGTTCTCTCTCTTTCTGCCCCTACATCCCTCTAAAAAAAACCCAAAAAACAACAACAACAACAAAAAACCCTGATACTGGATTTCTAGTGTAACCTCAGGCTGGATTTAATTTGACTTATAAAAATAGACTAATGTGACAGTTCTGGAACTGAAAGAGTATTCTCGCTATAGTGTTAAGCCGTTGGTTAGTGGATTACAAAAAAGGATAATTCGTTCTGCATTTGCTTTTATTTTCACAGCTGATTTAGCATAGATTTCTTACTTTGGGAAAATGAAGATAAGAAATATAATACTAAAATGTAATTATATTGCAGAGTGCATGTGACAAACTGTTTCTTAAAAACCTCGCAATTTTAGGATTTTTTCTAATAATTTCAAGATCAGATTTTAGTAATCTGTTAAGGAAATTCAATATTGCATGTCAATGATGAGCTTTCCTACCAGTCTGTGAAATTTTCATCAGTCACAGCTTCACTGAAAGAGATTTTTACCTCTCGAAGAGCCAACATATTCCTTTTACAGATATTTCAGAAAACAACATGCGTTAATCAGAATATTATCACCCTTAAACAGACCATAACATCATTTATATCTATCCAAACACTTAATGGTTGACTTATACATCTATTTATTAGGTATTCATCCAGTGATTTCTAGGTGCCAGACAGTGTGCTGGGGACACAGCAATGGGTAGAACAGGGAAAGCCCCAGCTCTCATAGAGCTAGTATTTCAGTGAGGAGGAAAAGAAAAAGAAATAAATTATAGGGAGAAAAATTAAGTGTACAGAGGGGATGTGAGTACCAAGGCAATGGAGAATAAAATTTATTGAAGTGGTCAAGGAAGGATTTAATGGAAAGGTAACAACTGAGCAAAATTCTAAGACTGTAGAAACAGATATATGTAGATGGCTAGACAAAGAGATTTGCAGACGAGGGATAAAACCCCAAAACTAACAGCAACAACAAAACAACATATACCCCAAGGAAGGAGGATGTAGCGAGTCTGGAATGTTAGGAAGAGTAACAAGGTATGGCTGGACTGACTGAGAGGAGAGCAGTAGGAAATACTAAAGAGACATCACAGCTCACACTGTACACACTATTATAAGGACTCTTGAAACAGAAGAACTGATGATAGCAGTTTAATTCCAAGACTCCCAGGCATTTACACAAGTATTAATGTCCAATATATTGTGTTTAAATTTGGTGGTTATAAAATACTAACTTGCGGCATTAAATTTGCAAATTATTAAATTATACTGTATGTTCAGTTGCTGTAACTGAGATCTAAATGACCAGTGATTACAATAAGGTAAATGCTTATCTCTCTTGCATAAAAGTCTAGTCCTAAGCAAACAGGCTGGCAGGCTGGTTCCATAATATCAGGGACCCAAGTTCCTGCTAACTTTTCCGTCTTTAGGATTTTGCCCTTCTCAATAGCATCCACATCACTACTCTTGTGAGTGGGAGAGGGAAAAGGGAAATGTAAGGGTAAGGTTTTTCCTATAAGAGGTGACCAAGCAGCTGTACACATCATTGCTTCCCCACTGCAGAATATTTAGTCACAGAACTACCTGTAACTGACAGGAAGGCTGGGGCATGTAGTCTTTATTTCAAGTGGCCATGTGTCAAGTTAAAATTGGGGTTCTAATATTAGATAAGGGGATGGTGGATATTAGAGAACAAGTAGTTGTCTCTAGTTTACGCAGATTCAAATGATAGTTTAATTTTGAGATGCATTAAACATCCTAAAAAAGTGTGATACGAAGGAAAGAGTACCTAACAAAAAGCCAAAGGATGTTAGTTCTACTCCAAATCTACCAAGAATTAGCTAGCAACCTTGAATCAAAAACTTAACTTCTCTTATATTCAGTATATCATCTGTAGTATTGAGCTGAAAATACTCTACTATACCTAAACAAAAGATTCTCCTCAAAACTTTAGGTAAGTCACTTTTATCAAATGCATACTAACTATAAAACACTGAAACTTGTACAGTGATCCAAACACTCAAGAGAAGAAATATCTGGCCTCCAGCCAAATACCAGATATGTCTCTTCAAAGCCAATACAACTTCTCTTTATCCTTGAAAGTTTTTTAAAAAATACAAAAGTCAAGGTGAAAATAACTTCTGTCTTTGTCCAGATGGAACTCTATGATTGCCTCACTGACAAGGGACAATGACCAGGCAGAATGGACCACGGGATAACTGGCTGACATCCCTGAGGTCATAGGTGATACACAAGCTAGATAACCTTCCGGTATAGAGATAAGCAATGAGCCCAGCCAGTGAATCCACTGCCACTGGATTCATTCAAAGAAAGTCATTGGTTGTAAATGTGCCAGAGAACTCAAAGAAGTGCTTTATTTGTGTTTCTAAGTCACGGCAGAAACTAAGATTATGTGTCATGTGTTAAGTCTTTTCAGGGATGTGTGGTTCTGGTGTCTTGCCACCGCCTTTCCAGTGCTAGAGAAACATCATTCACACGGCCTAAGCCAGTTATGCCAAAGTCAGGTCCTTCCCTCCTCTCTCCACGAGCACAATACAATCTCCTCTGGAAATGAAGAAAGGGAAGTCGTCATTCTTCATGTTGTGGCCAGAGTCAAAGTTTCCAGGAAAGTCAGTTACTCTGGGAAAATGGTATCCAGACAAAGAAAAAATATTCTAGCATCAACTGATACAATCTAACACATTTTTAATAGAAAAAAAAAATTGAAGGAGGGGGCCTCACAATACAAACAGAAAAACAAAAATATATGAAAACATCTCTCTAGGTGCTAACAACTATAATCTGTCTGAAACAATTACAGTGATTTGATGCTACACTTTCTGATTTCAATAACTTTCATTTTAACCTGCTGAGTGAAAAACATGATTAAAATAAATGATGAAAACACATACTGTAGTACATAATTCAAATGTTCTATGAGAAACAGGGGTGTCACTTTAATGTGCTAATTTGATGATCTGTTTAAAGAGCAAAAACCAGTTACGATGCCAGAGCACAAACAGATAAACGTTCATACCTCCACAGCAGATCTGACAGGGCAGGCTCCTGTGGCTACGTCTAATAATTGAGGTGCTGACTGTACCAAGTTCAACTTATCCATTTTGGTCTACTTCATACAAGTCACTGGAATAAAAATTCTGATGCCTTCACTCAGTCTGTCTTTTTTTTTTAAGTCGGCCCATTTTGGTACTATGGGCTGGAAAAAAGACAAAATGCCAGTGCACAAGAAATCCTTTCAAGGCCTAAAATGATTCATCCTTATTATATTCACCCTTGTTAACGGATACTTTCGTAAAGTGGGGAATAGTTACCATTCCTTTCAAAATAAATCTTCAAAAACTATTTTTGACATCCAAACGACAAAAGCAGTTAGTTGTATTAAGTGAAAAGATCATTTACTTTAGAATAATAAAACCGGGATTTGAATCTCCATTCTAACCAATTTTCACATGTGGTGGGAGGATTCAACAATTCAATGAATATACATATTTCATATATATATATATAAAATTAACTGCTGTTGTAGGCAATAAGCAAATACTGCAAACAAATGATCTCCCAATTTAAGCATGACGTTTAATGTAAAAGACTCCACAGTACGCTGGTTAGGAGCTTGGACTCAGGAGCCAGTGGCTTGGATTTGAACTGTGGCTCTTTGACTTCTCGCTGTGCCAGTTTCCTCTTCTGTAAAGTTACAATAACAGTATACATTGCATAGCATTGTTACGAAGGTAAACGGAATTAATTTATTAGTACTGAGGAGAAAGGGCCTGGAAGATCAGCCCAGGAGAAAGGAGGCCAGGAAGCTGCATGGAGTCTCAGATCTTCAGAGTAAAGCAGACAGTGCCTTCAGTCCACACAACTAAGCCACTGAGGGAAGGGAACACTGAGACTTCCAGGCTGATCAGGGACCGTGTCCTGCAGGCCAGAGCTCAGCCGCAGAGGAAAGGAGCCTGAGCATGACATCACCAGTAGATGAGGCAGAATTGCTCTGGAGCTACCATATCTGAGGGAGCTGCTCAGGTCCGAATGCCTCAGCAGTGGAGACCGTGGAGGTCACCACCCACCCACAATGGGCCCTTAGGCAACAATTAAGACATCTTGTGATAACAAACAGAAAGAGGGAGCACTGCCTTTGCAGGCCTTTGTGTAAGAAGCTAGACCTCTGTTTTCTTCTCCTCCTCCCATTCATAAGTCCTGGGAATGAGCCTGACGAAAAAACTACTGTCTCCCCCTTGAAGAGCTCACAGCTACTTAGTTAGACAAACACGCAAACAAAGAAGCATTGTACAATTAACTTGAGGGCTTCATAATGAGATATTGTCGGTGCCAGGTCCTGAAGGATGAGTATGAATTCTCCAAGCAGACAAGGGAGAGAAAGGAACCCAGAGGTAATATCTGATGCAAATATCATGAGGAAATTCTCAGAGGCAGGGAAATGCAAGCTTTGTTCCAAAAAGAGCATTTAATTAGAATTCTGGGTACCAGGGGAGGAATGGATGAGGAAAAATTAGGGAGGAGGCAAGAAAGAGGAGCTCCAGGGTAGCACGCTAGGAACTTTTACCTTAGATATTGAAGGGCCTTCCTTTTGTGCTAAGATAAAGAGTAGATTTATTCTGTAGGAAATTGGGAACCAGCAAGTTTGAACACAGGTGAGTATGACATGCCAGATTTACATTTTGAATCGATCACCAATAGTAATATGGAAAGTGCACTGGAAGGGAGAGACTGGTGCAAGGAAAGGAGGTTCAGTAACAGAGACCACCAGAACTGTGTCCACAGCAATTATAGTTACCAAAAAATGAATGGCAGTGAAAGAGAATTTGAGTCCCATGCATTATAAATTCTCTATCTTATTTTTCTTAGTAACACATACAAATCAACTTGTGGGAATAACTGTAAGAATACCTAATATAAGACATTTCAGGAAAGGAAATAAATACCATTGCAAAGTGGGAAGAGACTGTATATTTTACTAGACCAGAAATCTCCCCAGGAATTAGTAAACCAACACAAACCATTAATTTCAAAGCTTGTCTTCTCTGTTAAAACTTATGGCTAATTTGCTATATAAATACATATGTATACATAATATATATACACATACATAAATGGAACTGGCCACATGAGGACTCCAGAAACATCTGATGCTGATAAGTAAACAGTGTCATTTGCTAGAAGTTCAACTCCATATTGACCCCATTTTAGCTCTCTATTTGACCCTTTCTTCTTTTCCAATTGGGAGAAGGGAAAATAAGTAAATGAGCCATAATTTTTGGCAATGCATATTTAAAATGAGGTCTGCCAAGTTCAAAACTGAAAATGCAGCAGCTGTTTGTACAAAACATGGGCCAAGAAATTCCTGCATGACTGACAATATGCTTTTGCTTCCGGCTGCACAATCTCTGACCGGGGTATTCATTTAGGCAGCTGTCAGCTAAACCTTGAGGAGGCTTTTTCTCACAATAGAAAAGAAGATCCCTAAAAGGGAGGGATTAAGTGTTCATACTCGGTAATGGAAGTGCATCAAAGGAGGAAATCTGTATATTCGACCAGGGAAATCTGTATGGGAATGGATAAGTAATCATTCTTGCAGTGTAAGTAGATTAGACGCAGCATATATCCTAAATATTTGGAGAAGTGTCTTAGTTCTTTTGCAGAAGAGAGCTCTAGGACCTTTGTATGGTGCCTGCGGACTACAGCATACTGCTTTTTAATAAGCAGCATGGACTGTGCCTTCCTGATGCTGGTCGCAGCAGGCACCTAGATCTCTGTGATGGCAACAGTGGAAGGGGCAGTAACAAACACTAACAAAGTGTCTAAAGCAGCAACATCTCCCACATCAGTCTGCAGCTGTGATGGGACCAGCGCCAAAGGCTTTTATGGAAGCAGTCCAACAGGGGCCAGGGCTATTGCCTGGCAAGGCAGGAGCTAGCAACTGGAGAAGCAATGCCTGAGACTCCAAATGTAAAGAAATTCCACAGTGATAACTGCAATTAACAGCACCGAAGGACATAACAAAATGATTTGGAAACAAAAACTTGGAGGAGTTAGAGGGCAAATAAATACCTTTCACTTTTCATGTTCAACTTCAAAGCAAATGGAGGGAGGAAAGTTAGACAGATGGAGATAACATTATCACACTTACTACTGATAAAGCTGCTTGCAGAATGCGGTTCAAGATCTGCAGTTAAATGAGCTCGTCTAGACTTCATTCTAAATTAGATACTGGCATAGCTGGACAAGAGCAAGTAAGAGGCAGGCGTGATGGAGAGAATCCACAATCTGATGCCCTGTGGCCAAAGTGGCTCTGAAAAGTAAGAAGGAGGTAGGCTGGACAAATAAGGAATTGAATATTCCTAATACAAAATTGGCCAGGCTTTCATCTGTGGGGAGGAGCAGAAAGGATAGAGGCTCTCCCCTAACCTACCATAACCTTTCCTCTAGAAATAAAGTGCTCATTCTCTCTTCCTTATGGAGATAGGAGGAGGTGGGAAATATTGCTTAACCATAATACTAACATTAACTATTACTTATTAAGTGTTTGTTGTCTACCAGCATTGCACTTTGTGTACATTATCTAATTTAACCCTCACTACAACTTTGTAGAAAAGTTTCCTCGTGTCCCTCTGCTTGTGTGTGTCTGTGTGTGTGTGTGTGTGTTAAGAACACTTACTATGAGATTTACCCTCTTAAAAATATTTAAGTGCACTTACCACATTTTCTTTAACCACGTGGACATCTGGGTTGTCTCCCTAACTTGGCTATGGTGAATAATGCAATGAACACAGGAGCACAGCTATCTCTTCTAGAGCCCAATTTCAGTTCTTTTGGATAAATACCCAGAAAAGGGATTGCTGGATCATACGGTAGTTCCAGTTTTAATTTTTTGAGGACCTTCCATGCCATTTTTCATAGTGGCTGCATCATTTTGCATTCCTACCAACAGAGCATAAGGGTTCCAATTTCTTTACAACCTCGCTAACCCTTGCTATCTTAAAAAGAAAAAAAAAGCCATTCTAACAGGTGTGAGTAAATAAACTTCGGTGCAAAAATATAGGTATTTTTTCCTCACAGAAACGAATAATTTAATTATGTCATGTAGAGAAGGGCTCGTCGATATTAATGGTTGTAGCCAACTTAAATAACCCTAGCATCACCATCCTTTTACATGTATCTATAACCTTTAAATATTGCCAGTGGTGGACAAAGCAGCCAGTTAATAAAAGCATATTATTTTTCAAGTATAGAGCAACATCATTGCCAAATGACAGTACATGGTACTTAAATTGCTATCAACCTATGGAAAAGCAAACCAAAATGCATAGATAGTTAGATTATTTTATTAAACTATTATAATTCAATTTGGTAGTAAATAGAGCAAAAGTAAGATAAAATACTTATATTCCTATGTGATTTGAGTGGTTAAATCAGAACAGAAAACATTTCATTTCTCTGTAAATTTATTCTCATACTAAATGGCCTTCACATGCTTTTCAAAACCCTACCTTTTTCAACATGTGAACCACAACACAATATTTCACTAAATAAACACTTGAGATGTTTAGAGCACTATTTGTATTAGCTTCTCATTTATTTTCTTTTATTTTGGCAGATTAAGAAAATACAATATAAAAATAGAATCTCAAGAGAAGATTAAACTTTGACAAAGGTGTCAATAACTCACCATTGGTCTTTAGTTTCCCCTTTTGTTATCCTTGTTATATCTGTTCTGCCTTTTTGCTTCTCATACCCCTCTCCAAGCATGCACAATTTCACCTGACCACATTTCTTTTATCATAAAGAGACATTGTCTGGGTTAGTAAATTG
Source organism: Ursus maritimus (assembly GCF_017311325.1). Taxonomy (NCBI): domain Eukaryota; kingdom Metazoa; phylum Chordata; class Mammalia; order Carnivora; family Ursidae; genus Ursus; species Ursus maritimus. Next base: position 51,531,487 of record NW_024426552.1, read on the forward strand.
ATATATATCACTACATATAGACATTTTTGTTTAAGATTAGTCTATAGCATGATTGCAAACCTAAAACAAGGCAAGAGGTCACTATATGTGGAAATTTGAAAACAAACAGAGGAGAGTTAGGGGGAAAATCTTGCTGGTTCTCTTAAAATTACACCAGCTAGATGACAGCCCATACCTAAAAGTCAAGGCTGATTCCAAGGGTATTAGTTATGCAAAAAGATTTAAAGTATGCAAGTTCAGGAATAAACAGAATATTGGAGTCCACTGGTTCTCGGAAAGCCTCTTCTTCTCCCATCGCTTCTATACACAACTGATTGCTCATCAAAATTCCAAAATTAGTTTCATTTTGTTGACTTTTGAAAATGTGCATACTCCTAAGACTGATAACATTCCTAGCTTACTAAAGCATCTAACTGATATTTTCTAAGATACTTTGATGTGCCTGACCATGTGCTAGGTACTAAGGACCCAAAAATATTTATTAAAAAAAAATAAAACACAAAACTCAGTAATCAGGTCAGAAACCAAACATGTAAGCAATTAGCTAAAGAGAATGTAATAGAAACTATAACAGAAGAACCCACACAGAGCTGTGGGAGATGGAGATGGGAGTAACTGAATCATCAGAAAATGTCTTAAAAGACCTTTATAAAAGGTAACATTTTAGCTGGATCCAAAATGAATGCAGCTTTTGATCAAAGGAAGAAGGCAGCAAGCATGAAGCTGCAGAGAGTTGAAAGTACTCTACAAGGAGAGGAAGAAACAGGACATGTGCATAAAATAATCTCTTTTCATTTACACCTTCTTTTAGGTCATAGAGAAAAAAATAACTATTTTCAAACTCACAGACACTTATGCATCTCCTCCTAATTAGAACTAAAGACATATCTGTGTGCTAATAAACCCCATATGCTAAAACTATGAACTATTATGGAAATATGAACTACTTTTACTGAGAAAATACATGCCAATGGAGATATAAGTAGTAGAAACTACTAGATATATGTCATGAGGCACCTAGATGTAATTTCTTAAATTGTGGTTTTATTATTTTTCATCTAAATGAATCCAGCTGCTTATTTATTCAATATTATTAAATGCCCACCAGTTGCTATATGCTTTTCAAGGCACTGGGGATTCACTGGAGAATAAGCCAAGGTAATCTGATTTTACAGTGCTTATATTCCTAAAGAAGATGGAAAATAAATAAGAAATTAATATGTGATATAATTCAAAGTGTGACTAAATTGAAAAATCTTGCAAGTAGCTAAGGTGGAATTACTTTCAGAAGCCAATACTCCTCTCAAAAAAAAAAAAAAAAAAGGTAGAAGAGCCAGATTAAGAAAAAAGAAGAAGAATAAAGAAAAGAAAGAACCTTCTGATTTAAGGCATTAGAGACTGGCTGAAGCTGCTAGAACTTGAGGAGCCAAGATCACAGAGACACTGGAACCATAGAGAAGTGAGCACTCTGCCCCTTTTCATCTCTCAGGGCAATTTTTGGAGTGAGGCTAAATGCTAAGAATTAAGCCAGGGAAATACACACACCACTATGTGTGCAGGTGGCAACTGGCCCTCTTTGTGTTGACCGCTGGGGGACAGGGTCTGAAGAACTGAAACTAGGAAAATATGCTATGATACACTGCCTACTGATATTGTTATAAGAAACTATCCTTTGTCTCTGATCTAGCAGTCTCATGACTTCTGTTAAGTGACAGAGAAGCCAACAGAGCTTTGGAGAATCTCATAGGACAGAAGACACAGAAAAATAATTGGGGCTGCTAATGTATCTAGGACTTAAGAGAAGGGAGGCCCAGAGAATTCTGCCAGATGCTGCAGGTTTTCACTTTGATGTATTTCATTAAGATACATAAGGCAAGGAATTAAAAGCTAGATAGAATACAGCTGAAAGGTAGAATACATTTTTCTCTAGTATTGGTTTCAGGAGTAGAATTTAGTGAATAATCACTTACATGTAACACCCAGTACTCATCACACAACTGTCCTCCTTAATACCCATCACCCTTTTAGTCCATCCTTCCACCCACCTCCCCTCTAGCAACCTTCACTTTTTTTTGTCTATAGTTAAGAGTCTCTAATGGTTTGTTTCCCTCTCTCCTCTTTTTCTTTTCCCCATTCCTATATATTCATCTGTTTTCTTTCTTAAATTCCACATATGAGTGAGAGCATATAGTATTTGCCTTTCTCTGACTGACTTATTTCACTTAGCATAATACAATCTAGCTCCATCCACATCATTGCAAATGGTAAGATTTCATTCCTTTTGATGGCTGACTAATATTCCATTACATATATATACACACACATCTTCATTCATTGATTCATCAGTCAATAGACATTTGGGCTCTCTCCATAGTTTGGCTATTGTTGATAATGTTACTATAAACACTGGGGGTTGGGGGTTGCATGTGCCCCTTCAAATCAGTATTTTTGTATCTTTTGGATACCTAGTAGTGCAATTGCCATTTGTTGAAAAGATTGTTTTTTTCCATTGGATATTCTTTCCTGCCTTGTCAAAAATTAGCTGACCAAATAGTTGTGGGCCCATTTCTGGGTTCTCTGTTTTGTTCCACCGATTTATGTGTCTGTTTTTGTGCCAATACTATACTGTTTTGATGATTACAGCTTTGTAATACAGCTTGAAGTCCAGAATTGTGATGCCTCCAGCTTTGCCTTTTCTTTTTCAATATTACTTTGGCTATTTGGGGACTTTTCTGGCTCCATACAAATTTTAGAATTGTTTGTTCTAGCTCTGTGAAAAATGCTGGTGTTATTTTAATAAGGATTGCATTAAATGGATAGATTGCTTTGGGTGGTATACACATTTTAGCAATGTTGGTTCTTCCAATCCATGAGTATGGAATGTTTTTCCATTTCTTTGTGTCTTCTTTAATTTCTCTCATAAGTGTTCTATAGTTTTTAGGGTACAGATTTTTTACCTCTTTGGTTAGGTTTATTCCTAGGTATGTTGTAGGTTTTGGTGCAATTGTAAATGGGATCAATTCCTTGATTTCTCTTTCTGCTGCTTCATTATTGGTGTATAGAAATGCAACAGATTTCTGTACACTGATTTTACATACTGTGACTTTGCTGAATTCATGTATCTGTTCTAACAATATTTTGGTGGAATCTTTCAGATTTTTGACATAGAGTATCATGTCATCTGCAAACAGTGAAAGTTTGACTTCTTCTTGCCAATTTGGATGCCTTTTATTTCATTTTTTCATCTGATTTCTGAGACTAGGACTTTCCAGTACTATGATGGACAACAGTGGTGAGAGTGGACATACCTGTCTTGTTCCTGATTTTAGGGGAAAACCTCTCAGTTTTTCCCCATTGAGGATGATATTAGCTGCAGGTCTTTCATATATGGCCTTAATGATGTTGAGGTATATTCCTTCTATCCCTACTTTCTTGAAGATTTTTATCAAAAAAAGATGCTGTATTCATGAAAAAATGCTCAACATCACTTGGCATCAGGTAAGTACAAATTAAAACTACAATGAGATACCACCTCACACCACTCAGAATAGCAAAAATTAACAAGTCAGGAAATGACAGATATTGGCGAGGATGCAGAGATAGGAGAACCTTCTTATACCGTTGGTGGGAATGTAAGCTGGTGCAGCCACTCTGGAAAACAGTATGGAGGTTCCTCAAAAAGTTAAAAATAGAGCTACCCTACAGCCCAGCAATTGCACTACTGGGAATTTACCCCAAAGATACAAATGTAGTGATCAAAAGGGACACCTGAACCCCAATGTTTATAGCAGTAATGTCCACAATAGCCAAACTATGGAAAGAGCCCAGATGTCCATCAACAGACAAATGGATAAAGAAGATACACACACACACACACACACACACACACACACACACACACACACACCACACCTTCTTTATGGGGTAACTGGGTGATGGACATTAAGGAGGGCATGTGATGTAATGAGCACTGGGTATTATTTAAGACTGATGAATCACAGACTTGTACCTCTGAAACCAATAATACATTATGTTAATTAAAAAAAAAAGAAAGGATGCTGTATTTTGTCAAATGCTTTTTCTGCATCTATTGAGAGGATCATATGGTTTTCATCCTTTCTTTTATTAATGTGGTATATCATGTTGACTGATTTGTGAATTACTGAACCACCCTGGCAACCCAAGAATAAATTCCCACTTGATCATGGTGAAGGATTCTTTTAATGTACTGTTAGATTTGATTTGCTAGTATCTTGTTGAGAATTTTTGCAACCATGTTCATCAGGAATATTGGCCTGTAATTCTTTTTAGTGGGGTCTTTATCTGGTTTTGGAATCAAGATAATTCTGGCCTCATAGAATGAGTTTGGAAGTTTTCCTTCCATTTCTCTTTTTTGGAACAGTTTCAGAAGAATACATATTAACTCTTCTTTAAATGTTTGGTAGAATTCCCCTGGGAAGCCATCCAGCCCTTCTTTGTTGGGAGATTTTTGATTACTGATTCAATTTCTTTGCTGGTTATGGGTCTGTTCAAATTTTCTATTTCTTCCTGTTTCAGTTTCGGTAGTATATATGTTTCTAGGAATTTATCCATTTCTTCCACATTGCCCAATTGTTGGCATATAATTGTTCATAATATTCTCTTATGATTGTATTTCTGCAGTGTTGGTTGTGATCTCTTTCATTTGTGATTTTATCTATTTAGGTCTATTTGGGTCTTTCTTTTTGACAAATCTGGACAGAGGTTTGTCGATTTTGTTAATACTTCCAAAGAAACAGCTCCTGTTTTTCTTGCTTCTTGAGAAAGGCCTGTATTGCTATATGCTTCCCTCTTATGACAACCTTAGTTATATCACAAAGGTTTTGGATTGTGCTGTTTTCATTTTCATTTGCTTCCATGTACTTTTTTATTTCTTCTTTAATTTCCTGGTTAACCCATTCATTCTTCAGTAGGATGTCCTTTAACATCCACATACTTGTAGTCATTCCAAATTTTTTCTTGCGGTTGACTTCAAGTTTCATAGTGTTGTGGTCTGAAAATATGCATGGCAAGATCTCAGTCTTTTTGTACTGGTTGAGGGCTGATTTGTGACCCAGTATGCGATCTATTCAGAGAATGTTCCATGTGCCCTCAAAAAGAATGTGTATTCTGATGCTTTAGGATGAAATGCTCTGAATATATGTTAAGTCCATCTAGTCCAGTGTGTCACTCAAGGCCATTGTTTCCTTGTTGATCTTCTGTTCAGATGATCTGTCCATTGCTGTGAGTGGGGTGTTAAAGTTCCCTACTATTATTGTATTATTAGCAATGTGTTTCTTTAAGTTTGTTATTAATTGTTTTATGTATTTGGTTGTTCCCAAGGTGGGGGCATAAATATTTACAATTGTTAGATCTTCTTGTTGAATAAACCCCTTTATTATGATATACTGCCCTTCTTCATCTCTTATTGCAATCTTTGGTTTAAAATCTAGTTTGTCTGATACAAGTATAGCTACCCCTGCTTTCTTCTGATGTCCATTAGTATGATAGATGGTTCTCCACCCCCTCACTTTAAATCTAGAGGTATCTTTGGGTCTAAAATGAGTCTCTTGTAAGCAGCATATTGATGTGTCTTGATTTTTTTATCCATTCCTATACCCTATGTCTTTTGATTTAGTCCATTTACATTCAGAGTGAGTATTTACAGGTAAGAATTTAGTACCATTGAATTATCTGTAAAGTTGCTGTTCCTGTAGATTATCTCTGCTTCTTTCTAGTCTTTGTTGCTTTTGGTCTCTCTTTCCCACTGAGAGTCCTGTTTCTTGCACACCTGGCTTAGTGTTCACAAACTTCTTTAGTTTTTGTTTCTCTTGGAAACTCTTTATCTTTCCTTCTATTCTGAATGACAGCCATGCCAGATAAAGTATTCTTGGCTGCATATTTTTCCCATTTAGCATGTTGAATATATCATACCACCACCTTCTGGCCTGCAAAATTTCTGGGGACAGGTCTGCTGCTAACCTTTTGTGTTTACCCTTTCAGAGTAAGGATTTTTTGTCCCTAGCTGCTTTCAGAATTCTCTCTTTATCTTTGTATTTTGCAAGTTCACTATGATATGTCTTGGCATTGACCCGTGTTTTTTGTTTGTTTGTTTTGTTTCGTTTATTTTGAGGGGAGTTTTCTGTGCCTTTTGGATCTGAATGCCTGTTTCCTTCTCCAGATTAGAGAAGTTCGCAGCCCTTAGCTATAATTTGTTCAAATAAACCATCTTGTCCTTTTTCCCTGCTCTTCTTCTTCTGGGATTCCTATGATACAGATTGTGCTTTATAGAGTTGCTGAGTTACCTAAGTCTACATATGTGATGTAATATTTTCCTTTCCCTCTTATTTTCAGCTTCATTATTTCACAAATTTTATCTTCTATATCACCTATGCATTCCTCTGCTTCTTCCATCCTTTTTGTGATTACATCCAGTCAGTTTTGCCTCTCAGTGGTAGCATTTTTTATTTTGGCCTGACTAGTTCCTAGGTCTTTTATCTCTGCAGCAAGGGTTTCTCTAGTGTCTTCTATGCTTCTTTCAAGCCCAGCTAGTATTCTTATGATTGTTGTTCTAAATTCTTGTTCAGATACATTGCTTGTATCCATTTTGAGTAAATCCCTGGCTGTGATTTCTTCTTGATCTTTCTTTTGGGGAGAATTCCTCCATCTTGTCACTTTGTCTAGGTTTCTGTCTTTTGTGTGTTATGAAAGCTTGTTATATTTCTTGCTCCTGAGAGTAATGCTATATTAAGAGGGGGTCATACACTGTTCAGGGTCTGGCGCTTCAGGAAGTGTTTCTGGTATATGCTGTGTTCATTCTGCTGCTGTGTTTGGCTGCTCTTTCCCACAGGTCGGTCTTCCGCAGAGTTCCCCCTTGCTTACAGTACGGAGTGTTTAGACCTCTAACTAGGTGTGCTTTGATTTGTTTGCTAAAATAAGCCTGGGGGGGGGGGGACCTGATCCAAAAAAAAAAAAGAGAGAGAGAGAGAGAGAAAAGAGAAAAGGAAATGTAACAAACAACAACAAAGAACTATAAACCTGATTCCAAAGGAAAAAGAAAGAGAAGAAAGAAAGAAAGAAAGAAAGAAAGAAAGAAAGAAAGAAAGAAAGAAAGAAAGAAAGAAAGAAAGCCTGGTCCAATTTCCACCAGACCTGCATCTGACACTTGGAGCAGTCAATGATCAGTAGACTTGGTGCATGCAGGGGCCCTGTGCTGGTCTTCTAGGGGAGATGCCCATTGCATTGGCTCATAGTCAGACCTATCCTAGTAAAAATGCACCTGCAGAGAGCAAGACGGCAGGTTTTGGTGTAAGCAGCTCCAGCCTCCACTGGCGGTGCTGTGTTGCTCACTGAAGTCAAATGGAGCTGATAGGTGGGGGGAAAACACCCACCCCACTCTCTTGTTCCAAGAAAGTGAGCTCCTGCCTGCTGCTGCTCAGGAAGCCTTCACAGAAAATGGAACAATCTCCCCTCTTGTGTCCCCAGCTTCTGTCAGATCCCTGCCCTCACAAAGTCTGTGCTTGGGCCCTCAGCACACCTGTCATCACAGTTCTATCTTTGGTGCACAGCTGGGATTCAAAACTCCAAATCTTAAAGGACCCAGCAAGACACAAACCCATTGCTCTCTTCTGGAGGAGAGCCTCTCTGCAATGTGTCTGGTGCCCTTTTGTCCCAGAAAAGCAGTCCACAGACCTGCAGGTGTTTGGAGTTTATGATGAAGCATAGCAAAAAGCAGCAACTAGGTTCTCGGCTCTCTGTGCATGCTTCTTTGTCTTGCTGATGAATGGCCACTCAATGGTGCCCACTGGGTCTTTTGTCCTTAGAAGAGCAATATACCCCCTTCCAAATGCACTCCAGGAAGGGAAGCATTCTCTCCCAGTGTGACCCAGGGAATCCCTACACCACACTATCCACTCCCAGGCCTTCACCCTTCTTCTCCACGGAAGGACTGCCACACCCACCTGGCTTGACTCCAGAGAATGGACCAGATTTCCAAAACCTCAGAATTTGGGCTCCGCTGCTTGCAAAAATTTGCCAGTCAGTTCCTCTCGACTCCCCAGTCAGTGGTTTTAGTAAAGTATTTTTCTTGTGCGAATGCAATATGCTGCTCTTTACCCCCCTCTCTCTTTCTCTTTTCTTTCTCTGTGGAAAGGGCTCCCTCCCCTCCACAGCACCAGAGCTTTTGTTTCCACCAATTCACATCTTTACACCTCAGACCTACTACTTTCTTTCCCTCTAATTCTGCAGATTGTTCTCTTAATCATCAGATCAATTTCCTAGGTGTTCAAACGATCTGATGTTAATCTAGCTGTGTTGAAGGAACAAGGCAAATCCAGGGTCCCTCTACTACTCCACTATCTTAACTCCTCTCAGCATTGAATTCTTTAATAGTAGTCTCTACTTATCCTCTTAGTGTCTATAAGGTCTGTGGTAATGTACCCTATTTCATTCCAATATTTAAAATTTGTGTCTTCTCTCTTTTTATGTAATTAGACTAACTAGAGGTTCATCAACTTTATTGACATTTTCAAAGAACCAGCTTTTGCTTATGTTGATTTTCTCATATATTTCTGTTTTAATTGCACTGATTTCTGCTCTAATTGCTATTATTTTCTCCATTATACTTGCTTTGGTTTTAATTTTCTCTTTTTATTGCTAGTCTCCTAAGGTGTGATCTTAAATCATTAATTTAAAAGATTTGCTTTTTTTCTAATAAAAGCATTAAAAGATAAATTTACCTCTAATGTGTTTTGGCTGCACTAAACAAATTTTCTATGTTGAATTTTAATTTTCATTCAATTCAAAATGTTTGAATTCTCCTTGTGATATTCTCTTTGAAGCATGGGTTATTTAAAGTGTTCATTTCTTAGTTCAACACTAATAAAAGTGTTCGTATTTAGAGATTTTCTAATTATCCTACTGTTACTGGTTTCTAGTTTAAATCCCATTTGATATGACAGTATACCTTAAATAATTTCTATTCCTTTATACTGATCTGTCTACAATAAGATCTATACTGGTGAAGGTCCCATACACACTTGAGGAAAATGTACTCTATTACTGCAATGAGGAATGTTTTATATGTATTTAATAGATCCATTTGGTTGATAGTGTTGTTAAGGGCTCTGTCTCCTTAATGACTTTCTTTCTGTTTGCTTAGTCTATTACTGAAAGTTGAAGTCTGTAACTGGACTTGTGAATATATTTCTCCTATCAGTTCTATCAGTTTTATTTCATATATTTTAAATTATGTTGTTAGGTTCATATGTATTTAAAATTATTGTTTATTTGTTGACTTGTACTCTTTATCATTATCATTATCCCTGGCAATAGCCTTTTTCTGAAGTCTAGTTTGTCTGATATTAATATAACCACTCTAGCTTTCTTTTGATTAGTGTTTTCATGTTGTATAATTTTCATATTTTTGCTTTGACCTATTTCTTTATATTTAAAATGGGTCTTGTTGACAGGATGTAGTTGGGTATTACATTTTCTTTTTAACTAATCTGAAAATCTTACTTTGTTTTCACAGTTAAAATTTAATGTAATTATTTAATAGGTTGGTTTAAATTCTCTCTTATCTCCAATTTGGGGTTATTTTTTATACATGTTTTAAATGTCCTAATGATTGCCCTAGAATTTACAATATATGCCTTTAATCATGAGCTATATAGGAATTATAACAGTATAAAATTCCAATTCCTTCCTTATCCTTTGTGCTATTGTTGCCATGCATTTTACATATACCATAAATATGCACTATTTTGATAGTTTTGTTTTGGATAAATTAAAAATAAGAAAAATAAATTTTATATTTTCCTTCATGAATGCTATTTCTGGCATTCTTTCTTTCTTTTTATAGATCCTACTTATTGTTAGTTTCAGTATCTTTCATTTTTATTAAAAATGTAATAAATATACATGATCAAATTAGTGAAGTATAAAATAACATACAATCAAAAGATTTCCCTCTCAATTCTGACCAGTGTGCTTCCCCAGTTTTCTGCCTCAAAGGCAATGACTATCATCAATTTCTTCTGTATCTCTACCAGAACCGTACTAGTTACATATTTTATATACCTGTGTACATATTTATTTCTACAAAATATATGTATAAAATTTGTGTAATGTTTGTATACTATCCTTCAGCTTTTTTTTCTTCAAATAAAATCTGTCTGGGAGTTTATTCCACATTAGTATAATATATTCACAGTTACATAGTATTCCAGCAGAAAATCTGTAATTTTTTTATATACATACCTCAAATCATCCTAAACTTACACAATGTTATATGTTAATTATATCTCAATAAAATTGGGGAAATTGAAAAAAATTTATAGCTCTTACTTATTGTCTGGTATCTTAATCCTTATTTCTGGAGAACTTCCTTTAATATCTTTAATAGGTCAGCTAATAATGAATTCTCTCTGTTCTTGTATTTTGCGAAAGTCTTTTTTTCTCCTTAATTTTGTAAAATATTTTCTTTGAGAACAGGTTTTTTTTTTTTATTATAGCACTTTAAAATGTTACTCCTCCTTTAAAATGTTACTTTAAAATGTTGTTTCTAGATTTCACAGTTCATAGTGACAAGTGTGTTCCAATCTTTATTTTTATTTCTTTGTACATAACGTGTGCTTTTTATCTGGCAGCCTTCAAGATTTTCTCTTTGTCTTTGGGTTACAGTGGTTTGAAAACAGGTATCCCTTGCTTTTCAAAATTTTGTGTTACACCACTTTACTACTACAAAAGACCTACATTTGTACCTGTTTTTGTTAACCGAAAGAAATCCCAAGAGGATTTTTGCTTTTACAAAAGAAAAAAAAAGTCAAAAAGCTAAAATAACAATCAATCTTTGTTTTGCAGCAAGCCCTCATAGAAGCAAAATGTACCCTGATCAGGGAGAGCTGGCACCACCAAGCTCCTTCCCCAGTGTTAGGTTAATTATAAACATTAATTATAAACAATTAAATACACTCCACATCTCAGCATTAAGCTGCCATAGCTTTGAATTGTGTCTGTAAGCATCTGTGCTTAATCTTTATTTTGTGCATCCATTAACAAAATGTATCCTAAAGTATCAAAAAAGGCTGAGAGGTTATTTTTGGGTTCTAGTAATGCTAAACATTTTTTTCCATATAAATTAATAGTAATTGCTTCTTTTTACACCATTTCAGCTTACATTTCATAGGAATGCTTTACTTTTAGAAAGCAGGGAAACCTGTTATTGCCAGGGAAAATAGCATCTTATAAAGTTTAATTTTAAAGTCTTTTATCATATGGTTGTGAAATTAATGTCAGAAAAAACGACATGTGTTTCATTAACTTGCTCATCTCTCCATGAGTTTATGATGAGAGAACTGGTACTTCCATGCCATCTGTTTGTAGATGACATAAGAGAAGCCCTATATGCCAATGGACCAAAGTATTTTGCCAGAATAAATCTACAGTTATGTGCTCAACATTCTAAGAAGTATTGGGTTATTTCCCACAAATAATTTTGTCATTATTAGATTATTTCTTGTAATAATGTATAAATTTTAAGCTAATGCTATAAAAGGAGGCTAGGAATGAATGACTATTTCTTTCCCCAATATACAAAGGAACTGTATATTCTAGTGGCTAAAACAGGAGAAAGGCACCTGGACAGCTCAGTCAGCTAAGCATCTGCCTTTGGCTCAGGTCATGATCCCAGGGTCCTGGGATTGGGCCCTATGTCAGGCTCCCTGTTCAGCGGGGAGTCTGCTTCTCCCTCTCCATCTGTCATTCCCTCTGCTTGTGCTCTCTCTCTCCCTCTCTCTGTCAAATAAATAAATAAATTTTTAAAAAATTAAAAAAAAAAAAAAAACAGAGAGAGTGATCTTCTGATTTCTACTTAGAATGTGGAACGCCAGAAAGCACATCATTCCTACCCTTACAATAAAAGAGAGAGAAATCTGCAACCTTACAGTTGCCCTTGGATTTATCAGAAAGCTGAGGATGTAGGGCAATCAACTAACCCAAAATCTAAAGAAAGACATTCTCCTGAAAGGAGAAAGAGAATATGAGCATTTGTTTTCCTGGGGAATGTTGGACCCCATATAAGCTCTTTAAAAGCATTCAACTAAAATTTCTGACAAATTATTGAAGGCCTACTTTGAACCAACATGAGTATACAGAATCCCTGGGAGCTGTAGTCACAAGGAAAAATTGCACTTATGTATATCATCTCCACAGACCTCACCATGTACTTATAAGAGAGATTAGGAGTGTATTTAATTGTTTATACCTATACCAAGAGACATCTCTTGGTATAGGTATAGGAAAGGGGAACAACAGTTGTTGTGGAAAAGACATAAAGCTACATATAGAACCTTCTCCCCTATCTTCTCTATGGAGCAAAAGCTTAGCTGCTGTGGAAAGAGTAAAAAACACTGTCATTCTCAAGCCAGAGGTAAACGTTCATTGCAAGTAAATGAAGGAAACAGCAGAACACCCTCTGCCCTAGGGGGAGGGACAGGAAAATACCCCAAGCCCAAATCACACAGAGATCTCCTGAACCTTTGAGGGAGGAATATGACCATGAAAGGAAGAAAGAAAAGAAAAGAAAAGAAAAGAAAAGAAAAGAAAAGAAAAGACAAAACTCCATTCCGAAGATTCTAAGTACAGAGAATGACTCCCCTTCTCCCCCTCTTCCACCCTTCTCTATCAGGCTAGCTTGTGATCTATAGCATTTATCAGCTGTAAAATGCTAGGAGAAGGGCAAAGAGAAGACAGAGATCTTTTCTCAGGCACAAAGGAAAGACCTAAAACTGAAGGGTAAGCAGACATTGAGAAAAATCCTCTAAGTATTCCTCACTTTAAGTACATGTTAAGACAAGAGAAATATGAAGTTTGTGGTGTCGTGAGACTAACTATAGAAACTAAAATAACAAAAGATAAACTCAGCTCAGTTCTGAGCTAGACTGACACAACCTCTTTCAATAGGAAGAGAAAAGGCATGCCTATTTCCAGGCATAAATACTATTTACATTTGTCTCTACAGTTCTATACAAGATATCCAGCTTTCAACCAAAATGTAGCACTACAAATAAGCAATTACAACACACCCACACCTACACACACACACACACACACACACAAGTAATGATATGCTGTCAAGAGACAAAACAATAAACAGAACCAGATTCAAATACGATCCACATGTTGGAACTATCAGACAATTTAAAATAATGTTGGATAACAATACGAAGATTCTGAAGAAGATAGACAATATGCATGAATAGATAGGGAATTTCAAGTGAGATGTAAACTATGAGAAATACCCAAATGGAAATGAAAGAAATGAAGAGCATTATTATAGAAGAATCGCTTTGTGAACTCATTAGTACAATCGACACACTAAAGAAAAGAAACAGTAAACTTGGGAGATAGGTCAAGAAAAATCTTCCAACTGACAAGCATGAAACAAACAACAGTTCATCCAAGAGCTGAGGGACAATATTGAATGGTCTAAAATGAATGCAATTAGAATCATAAAAGGAAGAGAAAAGGAAGAAATACTTAAATACACAATGACCGAGAATTTTTCTAAATCAATACATTACCAAAAAACCCACAGATCTAAGTCCAGGGAACACCAAGCAGTAAATATTTCCCAAACACACCTACAAACATAATATGTTTCCCCCATTATCCAAAAGTAGTGTTTCTGAAACCTTTCATAAGCCCAAATGGTAGAAAGTGAAGAAGCAATAACCATTAATTTATATGGAAAAGATTTGTAGCATTCTCAGACACCAAAAATAACCTCTCTTAGGCTTTTCTGATACCTTAGGGCACATCTTGCTAATAGATGCACAAAAAAATAAAGCACAAATGTTTACAGACACAGTTCAAAGATATGGTGGCTTGATGCTAAGATGCTGAGTGTAATTTCTGGGGAAGAAGCTTGGTAGTGCCACTGCCACTGTTTCGGGTGTGTGATGCCTCTATAAAGGTTTGGCTTTTTGGAAAACAAATGCTGAATGCTATTTTCACTTTTTGTCTTTCTTTTTTGTAAAAACAAAAATCATTTTGATATTTCTTTCAATAGTAAGAACAGGAACAAATGTAGGTCTTTTGTAAAAGCAAAGTGGCATAACACAAACTTTCAAAAAGTGGGGGATTATGTGAAAGAAAGTTGTCTTTCAATAATTTTCATTGAATCAACTATAAAGTATTGAGATTAAGTTAGCAAGCACTCTTAAGTTAATAGCAGTTTGTGCTCTAAATAGTAAATAAATGACTCATATTTGGTCTAAGTAGTAGCTCATGGGATTTAAGATATAAAGATCAGTTGTGTTTAGTTTGCATCTATTGGCTTGGGAAAAAATTCTTGAAAATCTTGAAGAATAGAGCATTAGGGGTAAAGCTTGTTAAACATAGGTCAGTTTCCTACCAGATAAAAAGACTTGTTTATAATTAATCTGATGGTGATAAAAAGGCATTTAATTAGATTTCCATCACAAAATGGGAAAGGATAGGTCTGGGGTCTGAAACACAGTAGAGTTCAGCCATCTGCTGCCAGCTACCTCTTGCCAACATGTGATTTGCAAGTTAAATTATGCCAGCTGATGACATATGGCACTTCCTTCTTTAAATATCTTACTCAAAATGAGTTTGCTCTCAAATGCTGAGGTTGGATTTTCAGCAATCACAGCAGTTGCCGTAATTTTCCTTCATAAACAAATTTAAGCAATATAGATTTAAATTGCTGGCTCCTGTGTTACTGTCCTGTGACATGACTGTGAGTTAGAGAAGTTTGACCTTGGAGATGTTCACATTTGGAGTTTACAAGCTTAAAATTTTTTTCATAGTTTTAGGGTAATGAGGTAGAGAGACAAGAGTCACCTCTCTAGGTTTTAACAAACGTCTGAAGAAAGAGAGACAATGGTCTACAGAAAAGAAGTGAAGGACCCATTGGAATCCACCGACTCATGTCCAGCATGATGTGTCTATCAGCTGTCAACAGAATTGAGGCTAATATTATAGAAGCTGTCAAAAAGCTAAACCATCAAAACACTGCAAAACAAAGTATTCTTATTACCAGTGACCTAATGCTGAAAAATTCTCTGGTTCTCTGAAGGGTTTAGACTTATTAACTGCTACAGTTTTGTCTTCAGAATTATTGATCCAACCTTGAATTAAGACCACAACTTTTTCCTAAACCTTTTAATCACTCGGTCACCACAAAATCTCCATAAACAGTTAAACCACGACCTAACTAAACAAAACTGTGTACCCCAATAACTAAAATTGTGTGTGTGTGTGTGTGTGTGTGAATGTATTTGACAAGACACTGCTATACACTGTCAAGATAACAACCTGGACATAAACTGATTTTGTAGTAAAGCAGTTATCACTTCCTGAAGGAGGACCAAAACCATGGACCTATGAGTTCTTCACAGAGAATATGAGCAGCCTCAGCCAATCAATCCATCAATTTCTCTACCTGCGACCCCCATGTTTAACTGTAAGGTAAGGACTTCAGGCTATGAAATTAGAAATGATCAAGCCTATTGATCATAGTTTTTGTCCCAGCTGATCGCATCTCCTATCTATCCATAAAGTTTTACTCATGACTATCAAACTTACAGCTACCAGTGGCAGCTTTCTTTAGATAAGATCGTCTTCTGTCAGATTTACACCATTTTCTCAACTTTTCACTGTGGGCTGCATCTATACAAAATCAAATTTTAACTCCTTCGTTTTACTGTATTCATCTGTTATAAAGCAAAGACTTTGTGGTTCCCCTAAATAAGGAAATATGTCTTAAACATTCCATTATTGTCTTTGTGATCACAAGAGGATGTACAAGTTATGTAATCAGCAAATCAGTAACCATTTAGGTAGATGAGTAGACACAGGCAAAATACAACACTGGTAGAGCATGAACTGATCATTTTGGATTTCCTTTGGAAGGTACTTAGCAATTCAGATTTTAGAGAAAATGATTGGCAAGAGCGATGACTAATCTGAACATCAGCTGGTTTCAGCTGGTTTAGAATTCTGTCTTGAAGTTGGAGGCCCCTGCCTGTGCTGAAAGTTAACCCTTCAATTGCTGGATTGTGGCAACAGGCAGGAGTGGCTGAAGCAATAAGGAGCAGAAGAAAACTTGAGGGACTCAAGGAAGTTGCTATATAAAACCCGTCCAAAATCATTTATATATTTTAACACTAATATGGCTATACTGTTGTAGAATGGCTGAATGTTAGTCCTGGGCTATGGATTTGCTTCCAACATTCTCAACAAAGAATTTTTCTAACACTTAGGATTTCAGAAAATGAGCCCTCATAGTTATGAAGGATATGCTAAATCCAGAAATTAATTCTAACATGTCTCTTTATACCTCCAGTATCTATAAAGCACAGAAAACTCGGAATAAATGTGGGGTGTATGTGTGTGCGCCTACACACTGGTAATGGCAGGTCTTAAAATCCAAGCACCTAATAATTCCAAGTATTTTAACATGTAATCTGAATGTCACAGCTTTACCAGACCTTGAACACAGCTATCGTCACGTTAACAGTTAAGATTTATTTCCTGTATCATCTCCACCTCTACTCACAGATATTCCAGCTCCCTACCAAAACCTCCCCAGTACTCTGAAAGTTCCTGCAGTGTTTATCATATGCATGAAGCAGAATACCAGTTAGAGGACCCATATGGCATCCACCATGTTTTCATTGTCCGTCACTCTCCTACCCTTTTTATCACTCTCTGCACATGAGGTTTCTTGAGTGTGCTTTAGATGCTGCTACTGCTATTATTTTGAGGACGCTGCTCTGTAAACTGTATAGCTACTAATGCTGCCTGACCAGGACTTTAGATGCCAAATCCTCTCTGTGGTGATGTTCCAGACCTTTTGTGTGGCACTTTGTCACCAAGCCTACAGGGTGTTACTACTTTTGTCCTGTCTCACAAAGTGCTTTAACCATCATTTGATAACTGTCACTCCTGAACTCAAAGCAATTCTGGAAGGCAGTGAATGTAACCCACAGCAGGTTGCGACTAAGACTAGACCACAAAAGTGTCCATCCTCTTGCACATCATGACTTACCTAAGTAACCACCTTCTCAGGAGTTGATGAGGTTGTTGAAGACAAGATGGTTTCTATCTTTCTGTGACATCATCATCTTTAATGACCAGCTAAATGTGGAGCTTCCAGGGGCCATCTTGACACCATATGAAGACAGTCTGAGAATAAAGCCAACAAGAGGGAAGCACAGCATGATTTAGAGTTGTGCCATCTAATTAGCCACTGGCTACATGCGGCTTTTTATACTTGAATTCAGTAAAATTAAATTAAAACATTCATTTCCTTAGTTGCCATTAGCCACACTTCAAGTGCTCAATAGTCACATGGACTATTGTATTGGACAAAGCATTTTATTGGACAGCATGATCTAGAGAGAGAAACAGAGTCTTAATTTCATCCTTTAAATCGCTGTATCTAGCCTTGCCTAAAGCTGGGTCCACCTTAAATTCCATTTTGGTTTAAGCTAAAATACTGAAAGCTTGTTTAAGTTATATTTCTGACCTTTGAAAAATTTATGTGCAGAAACTAGCCCTCAGGCCTATTGCCCAGAATCAGATCAGGAAACAGACAACAACCATCTCACATTTTCTCAATTTCTTCCCATGACCTTTCCTGACAAGATTGAACCTCACCCTCTCCTTGAGAACACATACACACACACACACACACACACACACACACACATGCATCATGAAAAGAGATCAGAGGGCAGAGATTTGGTAGAAGTCACCACAAAGCCAGCCTCAACAATCAAAGATAAACAAAGCCAGACATTAGTCAAAGCAGTGAAAACAGATTTTATTCAGTAAATATTGACAGTAGGGGAAAGAGCTGAGCTCCAACCTGATTTGCAGAGGTGACTGGGCATTTTTCTTAATTGAAGTAGAGTTGACATATGATGTATACGTTTCCTGTGTACAAGAGTGATTTGACAGTTCTATACATTATAGAATGCTCACCACAATAAATGTAGTCACCATACAAAGTTATTACAATATTATTGACTGTATTCCCTATGCTGTACTTTTCATCCTTGTGACTTATTTATTTTATAACTGGAAGTTTGTACCTCTTAATCCCCTCCACCTATTTTGCTCATCCCCCCAGCCACTTCTCTCTGACAAATCACTTTGTTCTCTGTGTTTATCGGTTTGTTTCTGGTGTGTGTGTGTGTTTATATTCATTTTATTTTTTTAGATTCCACATATAAGTGAAATTATATGGTATTTGTCTTTTTCTGCCTGACTTATTTCACTTAGCATAATACTCTCTAGATTATATGGTATTTTCATTTTTATTTTTTTGTGGAACTTCCATAATGTTTTTATATTGACTGCACCAATGTACCTTCCCACCAACAGTGCATGAGGGTTCCCTTTTCTCCACATCCTCACCAATACTTGTTATTTCTTGTCTTTTGGTTACTAGCCATTCTGACTAATGTGAGGCAATATCTCATTGTAGCTTTGATTTACATTTCCCTGATAAATAGTGATGCAGAGCATCTTTTCATGTGGCAGTTTCTCTGCCCACTTTTTAACCGGATATTTGTATTTTTGATGTTGAGTTGTATGAGTTGTGGATATTAACATTTTATTGGATATATCATTTGCAAATAGCTTCTCCCATTCAGTAGGAGTGGGCATTTTAAGAAAAAAAAACTCTTTTTTTTTAAAGATTTTATTTATTTATTTAGAGAGAAAGAGAGAGCTTGAGCAGGGGGAGGGGCAAAGGGAGAAGGAGAAAGAATCTCAAGCAGACCCCACACTCAGCACAGAGCCCCACGCAGGGCTCAAGCTCATAATCCCGAGATCAGGACCTGAGCCGAAATAAAGAGCTGGATGTTTAACAGACTGGGCATTTTAAAGGGAGACTGAGGGTGTAGGGAAGGAGACCAAGCAGGGACTTGGTCCCTGTAAATGTGATTAGGCCAGACAGCTGTCTCTGCTACCTGACAGTTATGGAAATTAGGATTCTATTCTTTCGTAAAGACTGGGGGAAAGAGGCTCTCATCTTCCTGATGATTACATTTCAAAGGAATGCCTTGCAAGTCCCCGAGAAAGATACTCCTGAGTTGTAGGAGATATACATACGTCTCAAAGGGTCAGAGTAAGGATTTACAGTTATAAGCCTTTTTTTATAGTAACTGCTGTAAGAAAGCAAGATCAGGTGGTGCCTAGAACAAAGGATATATTATAAGCCCTGAGTTTTTCCAGGCAGAAATTCCTAAGGGCGCAGGGTTGTCCGAGGGACACGAGGCCTTAGGCTGTTAGAAGCCATGTTAAAGTTTGGCCAAGTTTCTTGGTGTAGGAGTTTAAATGGAGTATTCATGCTGAGTTTTTTGCAGTTCTCACTACCCAGATTTTTCCAGAATGCACAGCAAAACAACGTATGTAATTTAATACACAAGGCAATCCTCTGATATACATATCATTATCTCCATCTTACGGGTAAGGAAACCAAAGCTCAGAGGGCTTAAATCACTTGTTCAGGTCACATACTAATAAATTAAAAAGCATACTGGGGCCTAGATTTCTCTGACTAAAGATTGTGTTTTTCCTCACATCACCCATAACTTTGTCTCCCTAGTGATCTCCCTAATTTTTCATGCATGTCTTTGTAACTAGTTTTTACAGAAGTGCCCTTGCCTTTAAATGATAAAGCCCATAAGATGTGAATGGGGGGGAAAAAGCCCTCACAAAAATGTCAGAAACTTGTGATTAACAGGCAGAAGGTGTACAAACTGAAAGTGTTCAACTCACATCCATTGTCATCTCAGCAAATAGCTTGGCCCCAAAGTTGCTGAAGGGGGAAATTTGATTATCTTTGCTTCCCCAGAAGACTGATAAATCGAATTCAGACTGCTATTGTTCCAGATACGGCCTGAATCTTCCATAGGATTTTAATCAGCAGCAGCATTATGTAGCATATGGGAGCTATTTGGCTGAAAGGAAACTCCAACTGTCACTGGTACATCCGCCCAACATGAAAGGAAAATAATAATACGGAATAATGGGACTTTCTTATCTACAGTGCAGCCTCCCTCTGAGAAACTCTGTGGTTTACTCTACTACATCTTCACGACATCCTATTAGGTAGGTCAGAGAACTACTTGACTATAATCCTGAATGCTTACTGGCTGATTCCACCAATGTTTTAATCTCTTTCATAGGCTTTTCTCTAACTGCATCTATAAATCCTATCTCCTCTCGCTTTTTGATGTCTTCTGTTCTCTTTAGTTTAATGAATAAACCTTCACCTATTCCTGCCCATTTATACTGTTCTATCCTTAGCTCCTTTTTCTTGCTACTATTTTTTTTCCCCTTGTCCTACCCTTATTTTATAAAAAGCCTAGATAGGAAATCAGTACTCATAGAGTGACTAAGTCTATAGCTCAATTATTTCATCCTGTTAAACTACAGTGATGATGAAATGTAAAGATCACTCCACTTATTCACTTCCTTAATCGCCAGAACTTTACTGAATGTATTTGTTTCAAATATATTTGATTCAAAGTTGGCTCATGGTCCTTTTGTTCAAGCATGGGAAACAAACAACTAATGACAATGTGATGGGATAAGTGTCATCATTTTAATGAGCTCATTAAAGTATGGGAAAAACAAAGATTACCAATGTAGTGTCTATGGTGGCTGGTCCCTACAGGTTTCAGGTGTGCTTCCAGAGCCAAGCTCAGAAACTGAACTTCAGGCTTCTTCTTATACCCCTCCCCCGTCTCTTGACCTTTCTTGACATGCCTCCGTTCCTATACATTCAGAAATACTGTGAAAGATAGTATGAGGGATTGCCTAACAATCTCACACACACTCAAGAATGGCACTGACAAAACTGACCTATTAAATCATGAGTCAGCATTTTATTTTAAGGAACCTAGGAGTCAAACCTAAAGCTCTTGGCATATATATTTTCTAATAGCAGGAAAAGTGAAGAATGAACCACTGGTGGTATCAGGAAACAAAACAGGATTTTGAAATCCTGTGAAGACCCTCTTAACACCTTTGTATTTTATCCAAAATGTGGAATTCAAAGTAGTGAGCTAGTAAATGTCAGTTTTAAACCCTCAGGTAAGAGAGATAGATTTTAATCAGATGACAGAGAGAAGGATGGTTGAAAGAAGAAATGGCCAAGAATGACAACTCCTTCAGTGCTGGACCATGTCAGATAAGATATTCTTCCCCTGTCCCTAGACCTACTTTCCTAACTTCAAAAATTCAACAGCAGGGAGATCGGTAGGAGAAGGAAGGGAAGAATGAAGGGGGGGTAAACAGAAGGGGGAATGAACCACGAGAGACTATGGACTCTGGGAAATAAACTGAGGGTTTCAGAGGGGAGCGGGGTGTGGGGATGGGCTAACCCGTAATGGGTATTAAGGAGGGTACATATTGCATGGAGCACTGGGTGTTATACGCAAACAATGAATCATGGAACACTACATCAAAAACTAATGATGTACTGTATGGTGACTAACAAAAACATAATAAATTTTTTTTTTTTAAATTCAACTTGCAGAAGTGATAGGAGGTACTTTCTTTTATCATGGTATTGCCATCAGAATGCTCGAGTCATGAATAGAAATGCCTGAAGTAATGGATGCTTGCAAAAGAAGATCTATGTTGATTTTGTACATGGGTGAGAATTCAGTAAAAGAGAATTCTTCCTTCAGAATCAAAATTTAAAAAAGAAAATCTCTTCCATTAGCATCAAACCCTAGGAAGAATCAGGCAGCAGAACAATTCTGGTGTCTCAGATAGGGCCTGAAAATGAGACTCTAAGCACTTGGGATTTTGAGAGGAGTGATAATGTTGTTGAGGTTTTATAGTGAGCATAACAATTAAGTAGTAAATGGGCTCAAGGTAAGACTGTAATATAACCCATAAAGTTTTTTTTAATTGAACATATAACCCGTTTTTTTCCTTTCCTGTTTGTATAAATGCAATACCTGGGGGAAAATAGACGCTAAATAAATGTTTGTTGCATGCATGGATGAATAAAAAAATGGGTAGACATTTTCAAATGCTCCAAACCAAGACTAAATATCATTTGCTTAAAGAATTATAAAAATAAATGACTGTCATGTTCAAAAGCCACACACAAGGAACGAATAAAAATGCCATACGAAAAGTCCCAAACCCACATATTAATCTTCCAACAAGTTTGTTAATCTTGATTTTCACTGACAACACTGTTATCACATAATTGATACATATCAGGCTAACTGGCTAACTACTTCAACAAATACCCCCTGCCTTTACAAAATAAAATTTTCTTGCTTGCTTATGTAAGAAGCCAATGACAGGTGTGGGATTTGGGGGCAAAGAGCCCTGCACCATGAAGTTATCTAAGGATGCTAATCTTTGTAATCAATTTGTTCTTCTCCCCCCATCACCTCAGAGTTGTGCACTGAATTCCCTACATCCAGCCAACAGATGATGGAAGAGAGAAAGCACAGGACCAGGGCGGTGGCAGGTTTTGTGGTCCAGGCATGCTGATGGGCCTATCACCTTTGCCCACATTCCACTGGCCAGAACTCAGTACTTAACTTGATGTTCAAAGAGCTAAAAAGTTTCACTTTGATAAATAAATAATAGGCACTACTAGTTTTTAAGCAAAGAAATGACCAAGATGCAAATGGGGAGTTATACTGGCAGTGCTGAATAGAAGAAACTAGCAATGTGGTTAAATTAGAGCCTGGGAGACCTGGTAAGAAGCTACCGCAGTCATATGAGCAGAGAATGATGAGGCCCAGAATGAGACAGTAGAAAAAGAATGACAAGAAAATGATAGATATAAGGATACACTGACTGATTTGTTGAGTGAGCAGAAAAGAACCAAGTGACAGTCTTGGGTTTTATATATTTATACGAGCATATATATTTAAATTTGGGTGGTCTTTAGTTACCTGATGCATGTTTTGTTGGTTTGTTCATTTTTATCCACAGGGATTAGGAAAGTAAAGATTTAAATGTGAAGAAAAATGAACAGAGTACAGTGTCTGTGGGAAGTCAAGGGAAATCTAACGGAGAAATAAGGAAAACAAACAGATGAAGGGAATGTTTTGGGATTCTGTAGATCACAGTGAGTGTTTTGAAGTGAATGTGTGACAGCAAAATTAAGTGTCAAAAGAGGAAAAATTACATCCAAAACATATCCTCGTATTTGTTATGTTGCTATCTGCCACAACTGTCAAACTTTCAGATGCCAATAAAATGCCTGAATAAATAATTCCATTTTGGCTGTGGCAGCTGGCTTACAATATGCATTTTGGAGGCTCCTGGAAAGATGTTATTTTTAGTCCTTAGAAGAGAAAAACTGTACCTGGAGAGGCTAACTGGTAACCAATTAATCAGACAATTGATCTAATGGAAATGAGCTTTAATCACATTGTTAGATGCATTATAGCAATTAACTAATGCTCAAGTTTAAAATACGCAATGTAAAATTCATTACTTAGACAAAGAAGGGTGTCATTAATCCCTGGAAAAACAAATATGTACTTTTTAAAGCCCTCTGAAGCCTGCTGCTGTTTGGGAGAGACATGGACACAGCAGCAGGGCTGAGCGCACGGAGATGCTGTTAGAGGTGATAACCGCCAGAGCAAGGAACTGCATGTGAAGGAATGCATTTCTGTTTCCTCACACACGTCAGCCCTCCTCTTGAGTCACACCTGGGATGAACTTCCAGAGAATTCTAGAATGTCCTCCTTGTAGTGAAAATAATCAAGGTAAAATGAAAGAGACTTCTTTGGGCCTTTTATACATTTTTTTTTTTTTAATAGGAAGAAACAAATCCACATATATCTCTCAGTTGTTCAATATAAAATTTGTAGAGATACTTTCAGGCATCTATGCTGTCTGTAGGCAATAGGAACATTTTTAATAAAATTGTTATTAATTTTTCAACAGCTATGCAATAATCTACATAAGCAAGTACTCTATCAAAATGAATTCCTTTCGTCATACATATTCATAAAGCAGATTTTGAAATGTTAAAGCACCCACATAATATAGTTCCAAACACAGTAACAGATTTGAAGTGCAAAACGGAGCAGAAGAGCCCCTGAATAGGAATATGTCATTGCTACCAAATGATGAGCGACCATGAACCAAGCATTTGCCACTTAACTTCTTTCACAACCAAATAAGGTACTAACACTATTCTAAGTTCACAGATGAGGAAACTGAGACACAAGGTGATTGAGTAAGTTATCATAGTCACACAGTTTGGAAGTGGCAGAGTAAATGTAGTGCTAGACTGGATGCGGTCTAACCACCTAACTGTGTCTTGGAGCAAGAACACAAAGAGTATTCCACCATCAGAAGCCACATGTGTGATTTTTGGGGTAGGTGGCAGGGTGTGGGTAGGAAAAAGAGCACAAGATCGGGCGCCTGGGTAGCTCAGTCGGTTAAGCGTCTGCCTTCGGCTCAGGTC
Source organism: Ursus maritimus (assembly GCF_017311325.1). Classification (NCBI taxonomy): domain Eukaryota; kingdom Metazoa; phylum Chordata; class Mammalia; order Carnivora; family Ursidae; genus Ursus; species Ursus maritimus. The sequence continues at coordinate 51,556,007 of NW_024426552.1, forward strand.
ATGATCCCAGGGTCCTGGGAGAGAGCCCCACATCAGGCTCTTCTCTCTCCCACTCCCCCTGCTTGTGCTCTCTCTCTTCTTAAATAAATAAGTAAAATCTTAAAAAGAAAAGAAAAGAAAAAGAGCACAAGAGATGAAGCAGAAGTGATTAGCAGGGGTTAGGCCATGAAGAAACTTGAGTGAAATTACAAAACTATTGCTAATGATTCCAATAAAGATGGTAACAGTCATCAGGCTACGGCTATGGCTACGTATGATACATCAAAAAAGAAATGAATAAATCACAGTTAGGGCCTCAGCCAAATGCATCAATTTCCTGTCCTTTGAAAAAACAAACATTACTCAGTAGCCCTCCTCTGGCAGATACTGGGAAATAAGAAAGATTTGTTTAGTTGTAATTAACCTTGGTCATCCTTCCTGAATTGTTGCTTATGTGCCAAAGAATTCTATCTATACTTTGTTTTCAGAAGTTTTGGCCCAGTAGCCTTACATTACTGATTGCAGTTTTCTCAGTAAAATTCTCTGTTACATTCTCAACACCTACAAGGATACAGACTGTTCTGTATCAACCTATGTTTGTATATGACTAATTAGGTCATATTTTCCCTTGATAGACACAACACATCTCATAACCTTACACAGTCATATTTCTTGGGTGTTATTGTTCACAGTAAATCCACACATGCATATCATAACTTAACAAAGTAATTTTGTTTTAAAGATTTTATTTATTTATTTGACAGAGACAGCCAGTGAGAGAGGGAACACAGCAGGGGAGTGGGAGAGGAAGAAGCAGGCTCCCAGCGGAGGAGCCCAATGTGGGACACGATCCCGGAACGCCAGGATCACGCCCTGAGCCGAAGGCAGACGCTTTAACGACTGCGCTACCCAGGCGCCCCTAACAAAGTAATTTTTATTTCAGAGAGTAGGTAATTGAGAGCTGTAATATACAAGTATTTGGCATTCCAAAAACTTTTTAAGTGCACATGATGCATACACTTTATTACAGTGGATACGTAAATGATGATGAAGATGAAGATGATGATGATGATGGTGGGTAGGTAGATAGATAACCCAAAGTGCCCTAGCCTGGATTCTCCAGGATGCAAATCCTGATATGGATATAAGCATGAAGGACGATTATCAGGGAGTACATTTAGGATCAAGACCTGGAGAAGAGAGGGGAAGGAAGCAGCATCGAGCTGGTAGAGAAGACCTGGGATGTAAATCCCAGGTGGCCATACACCCCAGGACTGAGATGACTATTGAGAGCTATCCCAAGCTGACCCAAGAAACTTTCATAGACCCATGTTTGATTAGTCACTGGATACATACTCTAGAAAGAGGTGGGACCATGGGCAAGTAAGGTTTCTAAAACTGAGGCACTCCTACAAATGGGCTAAGGACTTTCTTTAAGTAGCACTCTAGCTCCTAGATGAATAAATAAATATTTTATCCTAAAGGGAGATCTGTGTGGCATATCATAGTATTCACCACACAAAGGTATAGCAATTCTATAACATACAAAAATAAGAAATATGGGTATATGTAACATATATATTAAATATGTACATATTATATATTAAATGTGTACACATACATATTAAGTATATGTATGTGTATACTAAAACCATGCATGGTGGCGAATGTCTCAATATTTTATCTTGTTAGGAATTACCCAAAATCCAGGGCACCTACGTGGCACAGTTGCTGAGCTTCCAACTCTTGGTTTCACTCGGATTGTAATCTCAGGGTTGTGGGATCGAGCCCTGTGTTAGGCTCTGCACTCAGAGCAGAATCTGCTTTAGATTCTCTCTTCCTCTCCCTCTGCCCCTTCCATTCGTGATTGCCCTCCCTCCCTCTCTCTCTCTAAAATAAATAAATAAATCTTTTAAAAAATAAATTATCCCAAACCCAAAGGTTATCAATTTAATATAAATTCAACATTTTAAACCAACTAAAAATCAGACTGCTGCCAGACGGTAGCATAGGAAGCTCCTGAATTCATTTTCTCCCACAGACACACCACATCCACACCTACAAATAGATCATTTCCCTCTGAAAAGGATTCAAGAACTAGATGAACTGCTCTCTACAACAAAGGATAAAAAAGCCCACATCAAGCTGGGTGGGAGAGGCAGATACACAGTCTCACCAAAAATGCCACCCTTAGTGCTATGACCCACAACAGGGAGGGATCTCACCAGCCTGACACTTCTCTCACAGGAGGTTGGTGCCTTGCACCAGGCACCCCAACCCTTGGGATCTGGCCAGAGAGACAAGCCCTCAAAACTATTTAGAAAACCAGTGGGGCTGACATCCAAGGGACCCAAAGTGCCACAGGAAACTGAGATTCTCTTCTTAAAGGGCTCATGTGTGGTCTCACTTGCCCCGAGACCTAGTGAAAAAAACAGCAGTTTGAAAAGTGCCCAGAGGAAAGAGATCCATTTGCTAACCTAAAAACATCTGCTGGGGGGATAGGGGACAGGTGAAACGCTCCCTAAAGATGGAGGCTCAGGTGGACGCCACTTTTACACTCTCCACCTACCCTAACTACCTTGCTAAGACAGGTGGCAGTGACCAGTAATGACACTATCCTGCTGCCTTCCTGAAGCCAGAGAGCGTGGAGGCCTGCAGCACTACCCTACTCCCTGGAAGGGGCTGGCAAGTGTGTGTGGTCACAGCGTTCTCATTCTCCCTCTCGCAGGTTAAGGCCAGTGCACCTCATAGACAAGGCACTCTCTCACTGCGTTCCTGAAGCCCGTCAGTATGCACAGTCAGGATACTTTCCCCTCCTTTCTGAAGCTGGTGAATGTGACCCACACCCTACACTCTCCAGTTGCCTAACTTAAAGCCAGTGGGTGTGCGCAATCCACACAGGGTGTGCCCTTTGATCATCTGACACTGGATGCCAAGGAGTCTGGTGTTCCTAATCTCCATGGGAATGTCACAACTGGTAAGATAGTTCCTGGCAGGCCAGCACCCCAATGCACTGCACAGAAAGCAGACTGAAACACACCCTTGACTTCCTGTGAAAAAGGCCTATTCACTTAACCTGGAGTGAAGCCTGGAGCATCAGCCTGAGGGTCAGTCTTTAGATTTCCCACACATCTAGCAGATAACAACATGCTTCCAGGGAACGTAAGCAGGGAGACATCACCCTTATGTACCACCTTGGCCTCACTATAGCTCAACAAGACTTCTCAGAAAGGAGTTTATACACTTATCTGGAGTCCTATTTTATTTTATTTTATTTTATTATTTTATTTTATTTTATTTTATTTTATTGCAACTATCATCCAGGGGACACCTCCAATACTGTTGATCTGGAGGCCAGTGAGGATTATGACTACAGATGTATATATTTATATACTTCAAGAGCTACTGCCTGAGGGTCTGGCTTCCAATCAGCCTGAAACTAGGTACTAAATGAAATTTCTGCCCTTGGAACACTGACAGGTCTCAGCACACCCTCAATGGGGATATATCAAGAATAAATAAGACTGTTTATATAATCACAAAGGTTCAAGAGATAACAAGGAGCCAGGACAAGGTTGAAAGTTCATCACCTACACAAAGCCATTCCTTTAAGACTCAGAGAGGTGACTGTTTCACCTGATGCATAGACACAGCCTCTGAAGTAAAATGAGGAAACAGAGAAACATGTTCCAAATGAAAGAATGAAGACAAAACCTCAGAAAAAGACCTTAATGATATGGAGACAAGTAATCTACCTGAAAAAGAACTCAAAGTAAAGGTCATAAAGATGCCCACTGAACTGTAGAGAAGAATGGATGAACACAATGAGAACTTCAACAAAGAGACAGAAAGTATAAGAAAATACCAAACAGAAGTCCCAGAGCTGAAGAACACAATAACTGAACAAAAAATATACTGCCTGAGCACTATGGTCCTGAGGTCGCAATAAAATTTCACTTTAATTAACTGGAGTGTTCAAAAAAAGTCTAACTTTATACCTAACACAACTAGAAAAAGAAAAACAAACAAAGCCCAAAGTTATTAGAAGGAAGAAAAGAATAAAGGCCACAGTAGAAATAAATGAAATAGAGACTAAAAAGACAATAGAGAAGATCAATGAAACTAAGAGATGGTTCTTTGGAAAGATAAACAAAATTGACAAATCTTTCGCTAGACTCAACAGCAACAACAAAAGGGCGAAGGCTTAAATAAATGACATGAAAAATGAAAGAAAAGTTAACAACTGATACCACAGAAATACAAAGAATCGTAAGAGATAACTATGAACAGTTATATGCCAAAAACCTAGGAGAAATGGATAATTTCTAGAAACTTACAATCTTCTAAGACTAAATTATTAAGAAATAGAAAATATGAAGAGACCAATTACTAGTAAGGAAATTTAATCAGTAATCAAAAACCTCCCAATAACAAAATTTCAGAATCATATCCTCATTGGTGAACTCTACCAAACATTCAAAGATTTAATACCTATCCTTCTTAAACTCTTCCAAAATACTGAAGAGGAAGGAATGCTTCTAAACTCATTTTTTGAGGTCAAAAATACCCTGGTATCAAAACCAGAGAAAGACACCATACACACACACACACACACACACACACACACACACAATTATGGGTCAATATTCCTAATGGACTAGGTGCAAAAATCTTCAACAAAATATTAGCAAATTCAACAATACATTAAGGAAATTATATACCACAATCAACTGGGATTTACTCCAGGGATGAAAGGGTGAGTCAACATTCTTGAAAGTCCTAGTCAGAGCAATTAGGCAAGAAAGAAAAAAAAAAGGCATCCGAATTGAAAAGGAAGAAGTAAAACTGTCACTATTTGGGGTGCCTGGGTGACTCAGTCGTTAAGCGTTTGCCCTCGGCTCAGATCATGGTCCTGGCATTCTGGGATTGAGCCCCACGTCGGGCTCTGTGCTTGGCGGGAAGCCTGCTTCTCCCTCTCCCACTCCCCCTGCTTGTGTTCCCTCTCTCTCTGTCATATAAATAAATAAAATCTTAAAAAACAAAAACCAAAAAACTGTCGCTATTTGTATGATTTTTATATACAGAAAACCCTGCAGATGCCACCAAAAAAACCTGTTAGAACTAATAATCAAATCTGTATACTAACAATGAACTCTTAGAGAAATTAACAAAACAATTCCATTTACAACTGCATCAAATGAATAAAATACCTAGATATAAATGTAACCAAGGAGGTGAAACACCTGTACAGTAAAAAATATAAGACATTGATTGATGAAATAAACTGAAGACGACAAATAAATGGAAAGATATTCTGTGCTCATGACTGGAGGAATTAATATTGCTAAAAATGTCCATAGTATCCAAAGCAATCTACAGATTCAGTACAATCCCTATCAATATTCCAATGGTATTTTTCATAGAACCAGAACAAATAATTCTGAAATTTACAGGGAACCACAAAAGACCACAAATACCCAAAATAATCTTGAGAAAGAACAACAAAGTCAGAAGTATCACACTCCCTGATTTCAAACTATACTACAAAGCTACAGTAATCTAAACAGTATGATATTGGCATAAATACACATAAATCAATGGAACAGAATAGAGTCCAGACATAAACCCACACATATATGGTCAGTGAAATTACAAAAAAGGAAGCAAGAATATACAATGGGGAAAGGGCAGTCTCTTTAATGAATAGTGTTGGAGAAACTAGACAGCTAAATCAAAAGAATGGAACTGGACCACTGTTTTATACCATATAGAAAAATTATCTCAAAATGGATTAAAAACATGAAAGGTCTGAATTCATCAACTCCTAGAAGAAAATGCAGGTGGTAAGCTTCTTGACATCAGTTTTGGTGGGTTTTTTTTTTGTTTGTTTGTTTTTCTTTTGGATCTGACTCCAAAGGCAAGGGAAACAGAAGCAAACAAAACAAAACAAAAATAGTACTACATCAAATTAAAAAGCTCCTGTACAGAAAAGAAAAACCATCAACAAAACAGTAAGGTGAGAAATAACAAGTGTTGGCAAGGATATGAAGAAAAAGGAACCCTCAAGCTCTGTTGATGCTCCCACTACTGTTGGTGGGAATGTAAATTTGTGCAGCCACTATGGAAAACAGTACAGAGGTTCTTCAAAAATTTTAAAATGTAACTGTCTCATGACCCAGCAATTACACTCAGAGTATCTATCTGAAGAAAATGACAACATTAATTTGAAAAGAAATATGCACCCTAGGGGCGCCTGGGTGGCACAGCGGTTAAGCGTCTGCCTTCGGCTCAGGGCGTGATCCCGGCGTTATGGGATCGAGCCCCACATCAGGCTCCTCTGCTATGAGCCTGCTTCTTCCTCTCCCACTCCCCCTGCTTGTGTTCCCTCTCTCGCTGGCTGTCTCTATCTCTGTCGAATAAATAAATAAAATCTTTAAAAACAAACAAAAAAAAGAAATATGCACCCTTATGTTCACTGCAGCATTATGTACAATAGCCAAGATATGGAAGTAACCTATGTGCCCATCAACCAGATGAATGGATAAAGAAGATGTGGTGATTTCACGTACATGTGGAATCTAAAAAACAAAACAACACAAAATGGAAACTAGACTCAGATGCAGAGAAGGGACTGGTGGTTGCCAGAGGGACGGGAATTGGGGGAGGTGGCCAACAGGGTGAAAAATGTGGAACAAGTACAAACTGCCAGTAATAAAATCAATAACTCATGGGAATTTAATGTATAGCACTGGGAATATAGTCAATATTATATTAACTTGGTATGGTGACAGATGGTAACCAGACTTATTATGGTGATCATTTCACAATGTATATGAATCTCAAATCACTATGCTGTATACCTGAAACTAATATAATATTGTATATCAATTATTCATCAATTAAAATAAATAAATTTAACTAAATATCCTAAAAATTCTATTTCAGCTATCTCATGCAGATAATTACTATTGGCATAAAAAATTATCAAAATTATTATTTAATTTAATAGAATACATTTTTTTAAATCCTTAAATTTTCTGGGAATGATGTTATTTATCTGCTTAGCATACCAGAAACATATAAGAAGTATATTTAAGCTGAAGAATTTTTAAAAAATTCACACAGATAAAGTCAGAGAAAAGACATAGCTGTTTTTAAACCTAAATTTAAAGGGGGTGCCTGGGTGGATTGGTCAGTTAAGTGTTTGCCTTCAGTTCAGGTCATGATCTCAGAGTCCTGGCATCAAGCCCTGCATACGGCTCCCTGCTCGGTGGGGACTCTGCTTCTCCCACTCCCTCTGCGCCTCCCCACACACAGCTCGTGCTCTCTCTCTCTCTCAAATAAATAAATAAAATCTTTAAAAAAAAATTGTCACATTAGTCTGAATTGTCTAAGAATTCTCTTTAATTATGGAAACTGGTATTCTGTTTGTTGGTTTTTTTTAAGTGCAATTTAAGCTGGTATTTTCTATGAGAAGTGGGTTGTTGTTTTTGTTTTTGTTTTTAGGGTGCCATATCTGAAGTAGCAGTTACTTAGTATTATTTAGTTTCTTTATTTTCTAGGGATTTTTATATTCTCTTATGTTAGACTAATGCAAACTTTATTAGTTTCCAAAACCCAAACGAAACACAGCTTAAGAGATTTTATATCTAAATTTATTTATTTCTCCAGAAGAAAATATTTCAAACACAAAATGAAGGTAATAGGTTTCTGCAACTATGAACACATAGGCACACAGCTTGACGCTTTAGTCACGGACTGAAATAAACACAGAGAACAAAAACTCACAAATCTAAATCTCAGAAAGAAATCTTAACCTTTCCAGTTGAAAGTTGATGTATTCTTGAATACACAAACAAGCCAACAAACAAAAATTTTCCACCAACTCTCACCCAACAGAATAGGTCTCTCCCTGAAAAAGATCATCGAACAGGCCACAACACCAAATTCATAAGTATCACTAGAAAAATAAGAATAACTTCTGAGTCCTATGAGAACCAGAACCAGACAAAAAAACAGAAGCACTGAATCAGGGGGGAAAGAGAAACAAAGAGTAAGTGAAGGTAAAGTTCTATTGCCACTTGGGATTTGATTCAGGAATGAAGAAAAGATGTTTATTTTCAGGTTTCTCAGTTTTGGCTCTGAAAAGTGCATTTACTTGAACACCTTGGTGAAACTGCCAAAGCAGTCAAGATACAATTTTTCAAAATTTAAAAAACTGAGTTCGAAGGAACTTGTGAAAAGATCTGTTTAACTCACTGAGGAAGGAACCAAAAGGACGGTAAAGTTGATTCATTATAGGCATACTCTGATGTATTGTGGATTCAGTTCCCGACTACCACAATAAAGCAAATACCTTAATAAAGTGAGTCGAATCAATTTTCAGATTTCCCAGTGTATATAAAAGTTATGTTTACACTATACTGTAGTCTATTAAGTGTGCCATAGCATTATGTCTAAAAGAACCCCCTAAGATGAGGGCAGGTGGGTGGCTCAGTCAGTTTAGTGTCAGACTCTTGATTTCAGTTTAGGTCACAATCTCATGGTTGTGGGATTGAGCCTCACCTCAGGTTCCACGCTCAGTGGGTAGTCTGCTTGAGATTCTCTCTCTTTCCTCTCCTTTTCTCTCTGCCCCTCCCCCTTCATGTGTTCTCTCTCTTAATAAATATACCTCTAAAATTTTTTTAATTTAAAAAACCCAATATGTATACCTTAAGAACACTTTATTACTAAAAATTACTAGTCATCATCTGAGCTTTCAGTGAATCATAATCACTAATCACAGATAATCATAATAAACAATAATAAGAAAAAAGTTTGGAATATTATGAGAATTACCAAAATGTGACACAGAGATACGAAGTGAGTAAATGCTGTTAGAAAAAATGGTACAGGGGCGGCTGGGTGTCTCAGTCGATTAAGCGTCTGCCTTCAGCTCACGTCATGATCTCAGGGTCCTGGGATGGAGCCCCACATCGGGCTCTCTGCCCAGCAGGGAGTCTGCTTCTCCCTCTCCCTCAGTGCTCTCTCTCTCTTGCTCTTTCTATCAAATAAATAAAATCTTAAAAAAAGAAAAAAGAAAAAAACGGTGCAGATAGACTCAGGCTTGCCACAAACTTTTCAATTTGTACAAATACATTATCTTCGAAGTATAATAAAACACAATAAAACAGGGTATGCCTGCAGTGTTATTTGTAAAATTACTTTAAATGTTGCCTAAACCCATATATCCTCCCAAGAGGGAGCATTCCGGCTTTGCAAGGCTCAACTTCAGGATGTTCTTCCTCTGTGGCCGTCTCAGCAAAAGCTGTACTGGCACAGAGATTCACTGCATTTGACTGTCCAGATGCCACAGGCCATTCTACTCTGTCTGCTGAGGTAGCGTCTGTCCAAGCTGAGCCGCCTTTCCGGCTTACTCAAGTATCTCCTGAAATGCCTGTCATTGTTTTTGTTAGTATTTTGGTTACACATTTTTATTTTAATCAACTCCACTTTTCTCAAAATGCACATTCTTCTATTTTGCAGAATATGTAAATTCCAGGAATGCATATAATGTGCTATGGCAGAAACACTTAATTAGAAGCAAAATGGCTGAACCGAACCTCTCATGGGCTAAGACAAAAATTTATTCAAATTTTATTCAAAAGTTACTCTTGAAAGAACCAAGAATCCGTGAGTCTCTTTTATCTGGTGTCTACTTTGATGAAAAATCACCCATGCCTGATGACTCGTCTTTCCTCCATCGGTCTTATTCTGACACATCAGAGCAACACTCTGACAACTACAAAGGAGAACAAATACTGAAGTAAGGAGTATTTTCAGGCTTTTCCTCTGGTTGTTGCTTAGGAAATTATACCCCAGTAAATAATAAAGCACTCTACAACCTATTCTAAAAAAAATTCTGATTTAAAGTTTCTGACACGGCATGATATGGCTGATTGTACCAATGAATTTTTCCCCCTTAAGTCAAGAAAAACTGTACAACAATAATTACCTAATTAAGATTTGCATAATTATGATTACTAAATTCCAAGAAAACTGTTGTAGTAACAGTATAACAACTTCTCTAAGGCCAATTAAGTTGTGTTTCCTTTCTGCTTTAATTTATTTTAATCCAAAAGAGCAATAAACAGGATATGTCTAGTTGATGATTTAATTAACTGCAGTATATTAAGAAGTTAGAAATTGTTATGATACTGAATACCTCAGTGCCCTGCAAGCCTGGAAGCTTTATTCCTTATTCCCTTAAAGGGTTGGGATTTTCACCATTTTCAAAAGTAAGGCTATATACCAAATCAAGATCAACACACAACAAAACTTAATGATTCAGAGCTGTTTGTTGAATAACAGAGAAAGGGAAAGAAAAGGGCAAGATCACTTTTAGTAAAATAGGATTATTTTAATATCTTTGAAAGTCATACTGGAAAAGCAGCAATGAAAAGCTGAAACTCCATTTACTTTCTGAAATGGGCAGAAGCATTCAAGGACATAGGAAGCAGGATCAGAGAAGGTGTGAGATAGATTTTATTCAAGGTCTTCAATTCATGCGGTTAGAAAACATTGCTAGGACTATGCCTGAAGAGAAGGACAAGAGATAAAAGATGTTAAAATTTCACAGAGCAAAATCAAAGGTATCCAACACAACTGGAAAAGGGGGCAAACCCCAGAGAAATATCAAGCCATCATTCTATAATGATAAAAATCTGAAAACATTTTCTTGTTCTTTTTCTATGATCTTAGGTTAAGGAATGTGTTTCATAGGTGCCAAATATGGGATCACATAATCCATCATGTTTGCCAACAGCAACAGACAGTCTGAGAAACTCAGTATCCGCACGTACCCTCTCTCGGTTGAATCCTCGATCCTTCTCAATATTTCTGATCGCAATCAAATATCTAACTCTTCATTCATCCATCTTTTACATCTTTCTTAATTTACCAGTTCATTTTCTTTTAAGAGATAAAGAGGCATAACTCTTTTTTATTTCCTTTCACTTTAAGAATTTTTGACCTCAATGTGGTGAAGCACTCAGTTAAAAAACCACCACCAAAATTTCCTATTAAATTCAAAAGAATTGCATTTACTTTCTTTAGAACCATCAATGTTTAACATTTCGTGAGGATGATGGGTTCACACAGTTTTACAAAACTGTCATCCATGACATTTTAAGGAGATTGGTCTTGAGCATTTCAATCTACGGAAAAACTTTGATATTTAACTAAAATATCATCAAATGGGGCTTGCTTTCATGTTTTCATCATTTTTTTAAACATCAAAGACATCTCTAAGCATTTATTTTCTATTTACTATCCCTTCGGATATGTAATTCTTTTTATTCCCCCTTCCAACACCTGTTTACATGTACGATAATCACAGACCCAGGAATTCCAGATTTTGAAGCGGAGCTGTAGGTAGACTCCGGGTGATCGCCTTTGCTAATATGGGCTAACACTAATTTCACTGCTTTCTCACAGCTGTTAAAAACAAACCTGTGAGAACTAATGCCCAGGGATTATCATCACTGGAATCTAGCAAATGTTTACTGCCTCTCACAGAGAAGCCCCACCCCCATTTCTTCTCCTCTTGATATTCTGACTCAGAATATGTCAGAAAAATGCAAAACCCGCTGAAAGAGGCACTTGTCATCTTTGCTGATTCCCTGCACAGAAGCCTCTGCTGCAGATAATTAAACTGATTTTTAGAAATGTAAATGACTTGCCCAAGAGTGGTAATACACATTTTTATTAAAATTAAAATGTATTTTCCTTTATACCACGAAGCCGGCCTTTATTACTTCTTTTTTTTTGTAAAGACCCTTGCTAGCCTGGATTTCTTTCTATACCTTCCAAGAAGTTACTTCGCGTTATCCTTGACTTTCTCCAACCTGAACAACTCTAGCTCAAGTATTTATACATCAAATGTGAAAACGGAATACTTTTCATCTACCATGAAGTAGTATTACTAAGAACACTTATATTAATACTCACTAACATATATGAAGTATTTTTTTAAATGACCATACAATAAAAGATCTAATGTTAAATTATGTGATAAAAAGCCAGTAACTCAAAGCTGGGGGCATCACAATGCCGGATTTCGAGCTGTACTACAAAGCTGTGATCACAAAGACAACATGGTACTGGCACAAAAACAGACACATAGACCAATGGAACAGAATAGAGAACCCAGAAATGGACCCTCGGCTCTTTGGGCAACTAATCTTTGATAAAGCAGGAAAAAACATCTGGTGGAAAAAAGACAGTCTCTTCAATAAATGGTGCTGGGAAAATTGGACAGCTACATGCAAAAGAATGGCCTTGCAGCATTAGGGAGCCAGTGTGGCCCAGTTCTGTTTTATCTGTTGTTGTTGTTGTTGTTTGGGGAAAATCCAGAAACACAGAGGCTTGTATGAATTCTCCAAATTTTGGATATTTATAACCCATTGTATTTGCATTAAAAGAAAAGGGTATTTCCATCCATGAAATACCAGTTTACAAGTCTGACCTAAAGTTACATTATTCTCATAGATTTGCATCCTTGTGCTCATCCTCTGGTGGTAGAAAAAGCAGTGGAGTTAGAGCTTGTTTGAAGTTCATTGCACTTAACCTGCAGACTGTCTTACTTTTCCACTGAGAATACTGTGGGTGCAGCAACAGATCTCAACTGTCCTCGATTGGGGACATGCCACGGTTGCAAAAAGGGGTCAACCACTGACTAGAGTGGAATTAATTGATTGAACTTCTGTAGATTCCAACCTGGGGGTCACAAGGTGATGTGGAAGCAAAATTTAGGGACTGGAAGGAGGCAGTATCAAGTCAGGAGAACCCACCAGTTGGTGCTAATAGATACGAGAAGCTTGTACATTTAGGATAAAGAATGTTACAAACTGGCTGCCAGATCAGAATGGCCTCTTCCCTCTGCTTCCATGTTCCACACCCACACATGCAGATTCTTGGTTTCTTTGTCCCCTCATCTGGATCCTCCTCCAGACTGATAAACCCTAAAGGTTTTTCACCCCTCTACTCCCCACCATTCACTTCCCCAATGAGACATTTCTTCTCTCTTTCATATTTCAGGCTGATAAAGCACTCCATCCATTGAAAAGAGCCCCAAGATTGTAAGCCAGAAAATCTCCCCCAAACATAAGAACTAGGAAGATCGGTAGGGGAAGAAAGGGATACAGAAAGGAGAGTAATCAGAAGGGGGAATGAAGCATGAGAGACTATGGACTCTGAGAAACAAACTGAGGGCTTCAGAGGGGAGGGGAGTGGGGGAATGGGATAGACTGGTGATGGGTAGTAAGGAGGGCACGTATTGCGTGGTGCACTGGATGTTATACGCAACTAATGAATCATCGAACTTTACATCAGAAACCAGGGATGTACTGGACAGTGACTAACATAATACAATAAAAAAATTTTTTTTAAAGAAGCCAGTAACTCACAACATTTTTTGCCTTCTTATGTTTACTTTCAAAGGTTGTCTTATTCAGGGAAGAAGTTCTAAGTGTTTATTGTAGCTCTTTTTCCCTAAGGCTACCTCTTGTTTGTCAGGACCTCTGCCTTTCTGTCTTGCCTCAAGGAAACAATCTTACTCTGTGAAAAAGTAGAAAAAAATAATCTGTGATTAGAGAAAGCAAGTGAACAGATCGTCTGCAAAACAGTTACAGAGTTTTAGGAATGATTACTGTTTTTGAACAGTTTTTATATGGAAGCATATTTCTTGTAGTTTCTTGTTTTGAGTTAGAAGAATTTAATATCTTCTCATCCAAATCAAAAACCCCAAATCAAAGAAAATGGGGCACCAAAAAACACAGATGTTCAGAGCTTAGCAGTTTTAACATACAGACTATTTCCAGACAATTTAAAACTCTTGTATTTAGTTCAGAAAACTTAAAAGTCCAATTTAAGACACGTTTAAGACTTTAAGAAGGATACTGTTGAAGTAAAGAATCAAAATTTGAACCTAAACCCTTTGTAATTATTGTCGTTAAAAAAATCTATGGCATTTTGTTTTTATAGCCCTAATTTTATGGTACTTGGTCAAGATTAAATTCTGCAAGTGCTTCATTCCCAGTTTACAGGTAGTCACAATGGCAGAGTCAGCAATTCAAAGTGTTGTTTGTCAATTCTGAAAACAACAGGGATTTTGTTTGTTTACTTAACCAGTTTTATTATAGTAAACATTCTTGAGAAAGGCAATAAGCATTTAAAACTATTAATGTTAAAAAATACCAAAAATATCCATCAACGATATGCTTGAATTAACACTTACCTCTTAGATATCTCTTAGATAACATATTAATTCAAACTTATCATTGATAGATATTAAAGATTATCTTGATTCTTTTTCTCTCCCCCTCTCTTGTTAAGAAAACATGAGATCTTCCACCTATAGGATGTCTCTATTTTTCAAATAAAATAAAACTGACAATCCTTCACACCCAGTTGGTATTCATAAAATATTATAATTTCTTATTTCTTCTTTCATCAGATAATTAATGAATACCTATTATATAAACTCTATGCCTATCCTCACAAGGTTTACAATCTAGGGCTGGTAGGCAATTATCAAAGGGCCTAAGGGTAATTTGAAACAAAGTGCATAGAGTGATATAGGAGTCTTTAAGAAGATACATTTATACATTTAATCAGAACTCCTGGCCAGAAACGGCTTCCTGGAGGAGTTGGAAATCTGAAAAAATGGATAGCAGTTAGCCAGATGACAAGTGAAGCAAAAATCTTCTCGATAGAAGAAACAGCATAAACAGCATATATGATGAGAGTCAGGAGAAGAGACAGATGATAGAGATGAAGACAGAGATGGAGAGAGAGAGTCAGAGACAGAGAGAGGGAAATATTAGAGCATCTCAGGATGTGAAAAAATAAAATGAGAGATGAGACTAGAGAGGAAGCCAGTGGCCTCAATATACAGGAGATTTCATACAAAGTAGAGCCAGTGGTTTCGTCTTTATTCTAACACCAATAAAGTCATTGGAGGATTTTAAATAGGAATGTGACAAAATTAGATTTGTGGTTCACAAATGAGGTTCACAAATACTGCTACAGACTATTAGTCTGGCTGCAGTGTAAAGAATGAATTAAAAGGAAACAAGCCTGGAAATAAGACATTTGGGAGTCTGTTGTCAAAATCGAAGAAAAAGACAAAGTGGCCTAGACTGGGGAGTGGCTGCCCATATGGAGAGACATTTATGGAGATTTAATGTGATTTGTGGATTCAATGATTTGGGGAAGGGAGGAAGGATGGAAGAATCAAGGATAACTCCTCTTTTTTTTTTTTAAAGATTTTATTTATTTATTTGACAGGGAGAGAGAGAGACAGCCAGTGAGAGAGGGAGCACGAGCAGGGGGAGTGAGAGAGGAAGAAGCAGGTTCCCAGCAGAGCAGGGCCCGATGCGGGGCTCGATCCCAGGACTCTGGGATCATGACCTAAGCCGACGGCAGACGCTTAAGGACTGAGCCACCCAGGCGCCTCAGGATAACTCCTCTTGACTTAGGCAAAGGGTGCATGAAGGCCACATTAACTCAATGATACAAAATGGTGCACCCTTGATGGTGCAAAAATGATTTCAGTTTGGGATATGCTGTATTTGAGATGTCTCTGGGTCATTTGTGTGAAAATTCAATATTAGAGTCAGAATTATGATTGAGATCTTTAGGATTCACATAGAGAATGAGCTCCGTTGCCTAGGAAGAGAAAAGGGGTGAGAAAAGAACCTGAGAAGCTCAACTAATTAAGAGTAGAAAATAAAAACCTGAAAAGAAAATTGAGAAGAAATGGCCAGCTGTTTAAGAAATATAAAACAGAGTGGTATAGTGTCATGGAATCCAAGGAAAGTTGATGTCATATTTTCTAGGCAAAACAACGGTCCTGGGAATTGTCCAGGTATGAATCCTCAGAAACAATGAAGATGTCTTACGTGGCCAAGGGACTTGGCAAGTGTGATGAAGGATCTTGAGATGGGGGTATTTTCCTAATTATTGTTATCTGGGCAAAGTCAAGGCAATTACATGTGTCCTTACAAGAGGGAGGCAGAAAGGTCAGAGTCAGAGAAGATGTGAGAATGGGGACCGAGGTGATAGACTGAGATGACCCAAGGAATACGGATGACCTCTAGAAGCTGGAAAATGCCAGAAAATGGATTCTCCTCTAGAGAAAAGAACGTAACCCCACCAATCCATTTCAGACTCTAATCTCAAGGACTGTAGCATAATAAATTTATGTTGTTTTAAGCCTCTAATTTTGTGGTAATTTGCTGCATTTACAGCAGCAAAGGCAAAATAATAAATGAACTATGTAAGTGTTGATTTAGCAATATAGAAATCACTGATGAATTTTAAAAGAGGAGTATTCTTTAGAGAAAAAGTTGTGAGAGTGAAGTGTTTTGAGTGATTAAAAAGAGGAAATGGCTTTTTTGGATCTTCTTTCATTACGTGTCTGCCCTGGGCATGTTAGGTCATTAGCTTCATCAGGCCCCAGTCTGGGATATATGAGGTAAAAAGAAAATACAAGGAAGTCAGCACTGTGTTGTTTCTTGCGGCTCAAGATTCCTATCTGGTCTGCCTTCCTCTTTCCACCTTCTGAGTCTTCTTATGTTTGTTTATACATAATATCCAGGATTTTTAATTGTACTTAACAGAAGGAATGGGGGAAATAACCCAGATAGATTTTTTTTTATACTTATATTTTTTTCCTTCCTTGTATATCCATTTTCCCAAATTTCTGCATTGGACATGAATTAGTTGTGTTTCAGTTGAATGTGTTTTTATAAATACAAGGCTTAGACAGGCACACTATGTGTCACATAGCAATCAACATACTAAGTAAAATTTATTTTGCATAAAATAAAAAAATCTGAAACAAAAATAGACAAATATATTAAATGTCCCCAATCTTATATAATATTTGCCTTACCAATGACACAACCTTTCAATGACATTTTCTAAAATGTATTGTATACAAAATGATTTTCAAAATACTTAACAACTGGTATGGAACAAGCAGAACTCTTAATAGTGACCGCCTAGCAGGCCGAAAGGAAGCAGGCTAGCACAACACAGTAGGGCATATCAGCCTTTGTTCTATCAGGAACCTGGTAAAAATCCTACAAAAAAGTGTTCCATGGACAACTACCTTTGGGAAAGAATGCTTACTATTTCCTCCTCTTGGGAATTCTTGTCAGGAAAAAAAAAAATCCCTAACTTCACTAAATCTAAACTTCTATTTCATCATGAAATTATTTTCTTATGAAAAGCTTTTTTTCCTTTTCTGGCAACATACATTCACAGCCTGTAGAATACATTTTGCAAATGCTCTTGCAAGTGCTTTTATGCTAAACTATTATTCTGCCAAGCCATTTCTTATCCATATCCTTTCCTACCAGTTGATAGTTATTGCCACTCAAATAGAATTCATTCTGTAAAATGACTAGTTCTATATCCTAGTGTGTTTAAGAAAAGTGACACATCTAAAATTAAATCATATGAGATATTAACACTTCCCTGGACCTGTGGATACATTCATTTACTAGATGCATATCAGCAATAAATAAAAGCAGCATATTAGAAAAAAGGTGAAAGGGAGAACTAAAATCACATATTGATTTCTGCAGTCACCTTTTATCAATTGATAGGAGCTCTTTGTTGAGAATTCTGTGGCTGGATCTCGGCTCAGATGGAAATTCCAAAGTGTAACTGGCGATACCTGCCACAGATCACAAGTGAATAAAGGAAGCTCTGCCTGTCGAGTTCTTCGTGTCTTTTTATGGAATAAGGTTGAATAAGAATTAGATAGCACATTGATCTAATTCATCCTTCATATTTGAAGTAATGTTTTGATTTTAAAAAGAAAATACAGTTTAGACATTTTCTCAATCTCTTGGCTATTGGAGCTGAGATGGGAACTTCCTTTGGCCTAACAATAAATCTATGCTGTTTTCATTATAGTGTATTGCAACATTTAGAGAGCTCATAAAAGAAAGTTATCCAAATATGTATAACAAGATAACTCTATTGGTAATTACACTGAAAAAGTTAAACATCTGCAAGTTAAAAAAAAAGGTAATATGCAATTAAAACTTATTACTGAACACAGCAAGTACAGCCAATTGATTCTCATCATTTTCAAATTAGTTTTATTATATATCATAAAAATAAGATTAAAAGATTGTTATAAAATGTAATTTATATATGGCCCAGAATATATATATATTTTAAGTGAATCCAAGTGCTTTCATAGAAGTTAAGAAGATATTTCTGTGAACAGAAAATGGAAGAGAAACTTCAAAGAGAGAGAAGTCCTAAAGCTGCAGGCCCTCTTGCTCTGGTGCACTGGGTGTTATACGCAACTAATGAACCATCGAACTTTACATTGGAAACCAGGGTTGTATTGTATGGTGACTAACATAATATAATAAAAAAACATTAAAAAAAAAAAAAAAAAGAAGTGGCCAGGGAATGAAAGTGACCAACTAAGAGCAAAACCTGAATTATATTAATTGCTTAGAAATGAGCCAGGACTGGACTTCCTGGTGCCTGAAAGGGGGCTGAAAACTGCTATAGGCAATTGAATGCAGGCCTAGCTTCCATAAAGCTACCAACTTGAGAAGGCAGGTTACAGCTTCAAAATCCCATCCTAAGCCAAGCAACTCATTGGACAGCCTATGTGATCTGTGAAACTCTCCAAAAGCCCTTTAGAGCGAAAATCTCTAAATTACTAATCTAAGACCCCTATCTGGAAGAGGACCCAGGAGCCACATAGTGGCAGCCACAATACTACTAATCAATAAAGAAAAGAGCAAAGTGAGAGAAAAACAATATCTCATTGAAGACACAGTGCAAAGTAAACGTCTAAAGTATATGAAGATAAATAATGCTACAAATAGCCAAATAAACCAAAGCAAAAAATATATATATTATGAAACATGAGCAGGTAAAAATGAAAATAAATCAACATTTTTGAAATTAAGAATGTAGACACTGAAATTAAGCATTAATAAATCAGATATAATATTCTTCAGTTAATGAGTTATTAAATTTGAAGAGAGTGACAGAATATTCACTATGAATAAGGGCAGGGGGTTAAAGATATCAGGAAGGAAGGAAGGGGGAAAAAAGGAAGGGAGGGAGGGAGGGAAAGCAGAAGATAGAAAAGAGACTCGAAACAAAAGGACATCTAATTACCAAACTGGAATTTTTAAAGTTTACATTAGAAATGGCATAATAAAATACACCTTACCAGAAATAATTACTTACCAAACAATAATAATTGCATTAGCAGAATTCTCATCAGCAAAAAATAAATGTTAGACAATACTGACAACATCTTCAAAGAGCCGCAGGAATTCCATACTCATTCAGCCATCACATAAAAGTGTGAGGGTTCTACACGGCAGTGTGGTAGGCTGAATTCTCTGAGAGACGCTCCTACAAAACTCAACTACATACTGGATAACACAGTTCTCAAAGCATTCATTGTGTCCAGGAAGTGGGAGAAATCTGTTATTTCTCACTCAGAAGAAACAAACTAGGAGTTGAATGTGCAAGAAGTGAGAGGTAAGCAAGTGGGAAAAACGTTATTGTTCCAAGGGCACATCCCTTAATACTACTGAATTATACCTTAACCTTTGGGCCAGCAACAAAGTAAAGAAACTGAAGATGAGACGTTTAATTTAAGCTAGGACATCTTAAAAGTCTAATATAGTCCTACATCTATGGTACCCCTGGGCTCTCAACAGAAACAAAAACTGAAGAAAGCATTCCCAAGTTAAGCCCACAGTATGTCCAGATTCAGATCAATCAAGTTAAGTTTCTAAATACCATCAAGCAAACAAGGAGGGAAGGCATCATGAATGAGGCAGCAGAAACAAGGAAAAAAACCAATATTTAACTCACCAAACTCTTAAGACAGTGGAATTGCGAGGTGCAAAATGTAGAATATAAAATGCATAACAAAATAAAAGATGAATTCATAGATAGAATAAGCCACAAGAGATTTTCAGAAATCATCAGGAAATTCTAGAAAAGAAAACAAATGGAATTTCTACATATGAAAACAGTAATTGCAGAAATGAAAAAAAAAACAGATTAAATAGACAAATAAGAATAGCCAAAGAAATATTAGTAATGGTATAACTGAAAAATTATCCACAACAAGGAGCAGAAAGCCAGGGGGATAAAAACTATGAAATGGAAATATATATACACATGGCAAATAGAATGAAAAGATTCTATATATTCAACTGGAGTCCTAGAAAAGGAGAGAAGAGAATAGAAGAGAGGCTTGTCAACAAATTTATAAACTTGGCTAAATCAACAAATTCACAAAAAATAGAACTATAAACTTTTAAGAAGAAGTAGAAAGACTGGGCAGACCTAAAATTATAATAAAAGTTGATCAATACAAAAGAAAAAAAAAGAAAAATCCCAGGCCTGAGTGATTTACCAGAGAAGATCTAATATACTTTAGGTGATAAAATCTTTCCAATTTTATATAAAGCCTTCCAGATAATAGGAAAAAAAAAAAGGAGGGGAGCATATTGCCCAAATCATTCAGTAAAACCAGTACTGGTCTCAAACCTTGATATATAGCTTTGATAAAGACAGTTCAAAAAAAAGAAAAATAACAGGCCATAAATACAGAGACAAGATTTCTGAACAAAATAATACCAATCCAAATCAAACAATGAATAAAATATGTATTATACTAAGAACAAATTAGAATTATCCCAAAAATTCAAGAATGATTTAACATTATCAATAAAATTATTAAAAAGGTAAGGAAAAGCATATGAGCATTTCAATCAATGAAGAAAAAACATTTGAAAAAAATTAGACACTCATTCAGGATAAAAAATTTAGCAAGGTAATAAGAGAAATTAACTTAATTAATCTGATAAGCCTGATAAAAGCCTGGTGAAATATAAGAAGCATCTCTTTGGAAGTCATAAATTTGACAAAGATTTAATTAATTCAATTCCACATTTAGTTGGGATGTCTAACTAGCAGCATCGGACTAGAAAAAAAGGAGAAACTAGGGATTTGAAAGGAAGAAACAAGATTCATTATTCACTGATGATATAATTGAGAAAATTTAAAATAATCAACCTTAAATTTATCAGAATTGATGAGAATACAGCCAGATGGTTGGTTAGAAGATTAATATACAAAAAACATTTCTGTTTTTATATCCCACTAATAAACAATTAGGGGGAAAGCCTTGTAAAAATAACATTTACATTAGCAACACATACTGTAAGGTTTTTAAGAACATATCTAGCAAACATTGTTTCAAGAGCTATAAAGAGAAAATTGTACAAGCATTAAAAGGCATTCCAGATGATAAACTAATGGAAACATATGCCATGAATGAAGAGGCATTTTTTTTAAATGTCAATTCTCTTCCAGTTGATCAAAAGATTCAATGCAATCCAAGCCAAAATTACCATAGGATTTGTTGTAAAATTTGATAAGCTGATTCTAAAATGTTTATAGAAGAGCAAAGAGCCAAGTATATCCAAGTACTCATAAAGAAAAAGAATAATGAGGGCAGACTTGCCCTCAATGAAAACAGTGCATATTATGATACTAGATAAATTAAGACAATGTGATTTAAATTAAGGGAAATCCAAACTGCACAAAGGAATGGACTAAAGAGCCCAGAAACAGGTCCATATATAAACGGAAAAAAACAAACGAGAGAGGTGGCATTTCAAATCACTGAGAAAATGAGGTTCTCTTTAATTTACAGTGATGATATACAATTTATGGTAATGACACACAAATCAATGCACATGAATTCATTACTTAAATATGAAAAGCAAAACTTCAGGGTTTTTGTAAGAAGATATAAGGGAATATTTTCATATCTTTTAATTCAAAGATGATTTTTAAGGCATTATGATGTTAACTATAAAAAAATTTAAATTCCACATTACTTCCTAATGAGTCATACAAATGTATATACACTAAAACTTTATTTAACCAATATGGTTGCTTTTTACATTACAAGCAGATGGTTCATAGACCATAATGAGCTGATTTCAAAACATTTTCAATAATAAATAATCTTGCAGAGTAAATAAACCCAACTAATAAAGGTAATCTATGAATATTCAATAATTACTCTCTAGAGAAAAAAGAAATTAACTTGAGTGACATGTGCATAATTACAGAAAAAGGACTAAGGTGAACTAGAACTGATATTTTTCTTTTGTGTCCTAGTAACAAATACATATTTTCTTTCCAGACCAATTTTTTCATCCTAAAAACTTCCAATTCTAAATGAAATATACCTCAACCCCAAAATCACTCTTCTAAACAATTTAAGCAAAGATATTACAGGAGAATATGATGACCTCCGCCTTCTTTTATTGTATTCAAAGCATATTTCTACATTTTCAAGTATTATCGTTACAGGGCCTGGATCTTCTCCTTTTATACAAGTCCTGGAAATTCTGCCTTTAGCCATCACATTGATCAAAAGCAACTGAATTCCTTTAGTCAATTAAAATTTTCCTGGGTTGTTCAAATCTCCCTGACCACAATCATTAATGCTGAACAACTTGACATGTAGTCCTTAGAAATAAACCTAGATAGTATATGTATATATAAGCTGCTGTTGTCCTCAGTGTTACACTGACTATTCCCTACAAGTAACCAGACAGACTATGTTGAAAATAGATTATCTCATTGAAAACTAATCAGTTTTGTAAGCATAGTCATTTGTAAAATATATACATACGTAGTTGTATTCTATCTTACTTGTTCTGCTTTTTTAAGGGTATGCCGGTAGCAGTGGACAGTCACATAAATGCTTAAATAAATAACCTTATGGATATTAGTTTTCAACCTACTAATTTTAAAGAAAAAAGGAACACATACCAACAAATACTTAATTCAAAATTAGTTTTTACAAATAATATTCTCAACTCCAATGCCTTTTGGTAACATTCCCCATTATGCGTCTTTGAAATTTTGCCATCTTATTACCCCAAAAGCAATCTAAAAAAGAGAGAGAGGGAGAGAAACAGCATTGATCTTTTTTCCAGCAGTGTTGACAAATACTTTAGAAGTAATGAAGAGCAGATTAAGAATCACAAAACTAATATTTCAAAATACTAATTATAATATAAATCTCATGTGCAATTTCCCCAATGATTTTCCAAACACTGAAAACCAAATGGGGTTGGTACCTGGTGGTCATTACAATACCTTTCAGTGCTCAGGTCTGCGGTGTTTTATACACCAAACATAAGAGTCAGTTCTGCATGACTCCTCTTCTCAAGCAGGCTGCAAACTCCTCAAAGGCAAAACTGTTTTCTTCTTATTATGCTGCCCTTACAGTGCTTTATGCCTAGTTGGCTCTGTGTTATTAATTGGGGCAAGAAAACTAAAACTGAAATTAAGATTATACTGTGACTTAAAACAGCAGATCGAATTGACATTTGTGGCACTCTCTTTACTCCCACCCCTCTTCAATTACTCTATATGCAAATATGCTACTTAAGTTCATGCATTTGAAGAAGCCCCTTAAATGCAAATAGCTACTCTTTCGGGCTCCATATAGCCACTAAATAAAATATATTTCTAAGGCTTTGTTTAAAACATCCCAAAATAATATACTGGAAACAATTTTTAGTTTCTGTTCCTAAGATAAGTGCACAAAAACATTTTGATCAAATCATCTGACTTATTGGCCCTTTACAAAGCAGTCACAGAGGCCTGGTTTCACATTGAACAAGCACTTTCGACTAAGGCTTTTAGGGCTTTGAGTTCTTTTTGAATCAAGTTGCTTAGTATTTTAGGTTTTGTTCTTTGTGGTACTACGAACACCCACCACCCCCCTCAAAAATATAAGTTTTGTTTGATATCTTACAGCCATGCATTCCAGAGTAAAAACTATTACAGCATCTTTTTACTAAGTGACAAGTCACTTGGGCTTTCCCCAGTGGATTTGTGCTTAAGCAAACACCTCTAAATATAATCTCACATTAGTATTAGCCTACCTAAAAGACAGTCCTTCTTTATAATTTCTAACATCTTCAAAAGAAACACAGATACAGAAACCAGAGCCTGTGGTGCTCAAAAAGATAGACTTTGCCTGCCAGTCTTAATCAAACATTGTGAATTCTATAGACTTCTCTGTATCAATAGCTAAAAAAAATAAATAAATAAACCCACAAAAAAAACCCCATAAATAGGACGACAGTGGAAAGTAGTATGCTGCTTCTATGATAGCTTGGCATAAAATTTGTTAGATTCTGGTCTGCATTCTTTCAGCATCATTTACAGCTGCAAGAAAAACCAACAGCACCTCCAACAGCAAAGAAAGGAACAGTGAACTCTGCAATTCATCTCATGTTCGTTTTGATAAGAGACCTATATTCATGTCAATGAAATTCTGACAAGAAGCAGAAGTAGCAATGAGTTCATTTCTTTGAATTCTTTTCACCCAAACAGCCTGAGAGCTTACCCTTTCACAGAAAGACATTTCTGTGACCATTTTATTAAATGTTAGCTAAGAAGAAATGTTTCCTATTTTTCATGCATGTGGAGGGACAGCTTACACAAAAACAGCTACCCTGAGGATTAATTTTTCTAAGTCCTCTTACCATTGCTTCCAAGAGCTAATGCTAGTGTTCATATGCTGAAGTCATTTAAAGCATTGTCTGTTAATTCACATTTATGGTATTTTTGCAAAATTTACTAAATCATCCCTTATTAGATACTCAAATATTGCTTTTATTCAAATGATGATGTAAGAAATACAAACATTTCCCATTTAAAGTTTCACTAGAAGCTAGTATTTCAGCAGAACTGCCTGTTTCTAAGAATTGCTTAGAAAATTTCCCTTTAATGAAATATTTAGTATTAAACCTGGAAGATAATTTAAAAGAGAAAAAAAGAAAACAAGAGTTAGAGACACAAGAGAAGATATTTTGATAAGTACAAAAAATCTCAACCTGAACTTTGAGTCATCCAATTTGATATAAGTTGCCCTCAAGAAGAAAACAGTGAACAGCAAAAAACTATTTCACTGATTTCACAATAAGTGAAAATTCTATGATATAAAGTTAGAAATTTTCTACACTACTGACTAGAGTTTCAGTGTCCTCAATACCTCAATCATCATGAGAAAATGTTTCAAGTTAGTTTTTACAAGAAAAGAATACATGCAGTCCATTTTGCTAATACATTCCACCATCTAAGAAGTTCTGAAGCTACAATTTGGGATAATTATATTACAAGAGTTTTTTCAAGTTCATAAAAAGATTCATGGCAGGATTATTTTAAATATAGCAAACCCCACCGTGTATTATGAATCTGCTTAAAGATTATTTTCTATTTTGTCACAGATCAGATAAAAATCTGATAAGAATAACTGACAATTTATCAAAAGTAGAGATCTAGCAACTTGGAAAACATGGAGTTATAGTTCAGTTTTCAACTTCATTTACCCTTTTATCCTCTAGACATTTATCTTTGTGAAATATGTCAGAGTGCAGAATACAATTAACTATTTAATTGTACTCTTCTACTTAGTAATATAAGAAAATTTAAATAAATTTATCATTTTTTCATCTAACAAAAATATTCTTGGAGTACTTACTATGTACTAGGTACTGAATGGGAAAAGTAGACATACAAAAGAAAAAGCTAAAGAAGACATGGTGGTATTGGTGAGGTGGTGTTCACTGTTTAGTAAAAGAAACAGACAAATGAAATAATGTATAAAAATGTTCTTTATATTGTGTTACAGGAGTACAGAATGGAAGAGGCGTCAGGGAAACCTTCACAAGAGAATATTTTCTGAGCTGGATCTTAAAAAATAAACAGAACTTTACTAAGTAGAAAAGTAACAATCTCCATCAAAGAGGTAGCAGGTGTAAAGGCAAAGTCATGTTCGAAAGCATGACACATGCAGAGAACAGTGAATACTTATGGTATGAGGTCATTGAAAATATGGAAGTGCTGAGAAAACAAACTGGGATGAGGTATGGGGCCATATTATGAATCGCCTTTTAAGCTAGGCTGAAGAGCCTGTCCTTTATCCTTTACAGATAGGGATCCAGGAAAGGTTGAGAAGAGAAAAGGATAGTACAAAATACAGCTTATATAACAATGTACAAAATTTCGAGGATTAAATAAAATAGAGTTTGGAGGCAGAGCACTCTGAGGTCTTGGGTGTCCTGATAATAGCCTGGGTGAGAGACAGTAAGGGTGTCTGGCAGTACAAAAGAAGATAGAAGTGATTTTAGAGACACTTAACAAGTAAAGCCAAATACCGTTTGGTACTTGGTATCATTTGAATGTAGTAGATTAGGACCATTTGGGGTTTGTAGATTATTGAAAGGAAAGCCTTAAGGATGACTTAACTCCCTTTGGATGTGGTACCATTTTGAAGGCACCGTATATTATTTGGATGTGGTAGATTGTGGAGAGAGAAGAGTTCACATACAAAATGGGAGTAAATTAATTTATTTAACTATTTACTTATTTTAATGAATTAATTTATTTGAAAGAGAGAGAGTACACATGCCAGAGAGAGAGCCCAATCGGGGGAGGGGGAGGGACAGAGGGAGAGGGAGAGGGAGAGGCAGACTCCCCACTGAGCAGGGAGCCCAATGCAGGGCTTCATCCTAGGACCCCGGGATCATGACCTGAGCCAAAAGCAGTTGCTTAACCAAATGAGCCACCCAGCTGCCCCCAAACAGAGTTAATTTTAAGTGTTTAAGACTTCGTGTATACTCCAGAACAAAATACGTGCTACTCTGTACCCCCTTTTTCTTATCTATGACACTGACACTCTCTAGTTCCAAAATCAGCTCATATTCTATTTTTTTCCAGAAGATTTTATTTATTTATTTATTTGACACAGAGAGAAAGTGAGAGAGAGAGAGAGAGAGCACAAGCAAGGGGAGCGGCAGGCAGAGGGAGAAGCAGGCTCCCTGCTGAGCTTAACCAACTGAGCCACCCAGGCACCCCAAAAATCAGCTCATATTTTAAACACAAACCTTATAGCTACTCAGTGGAATAGCCCTCGTCATCCTTGTGTGAATGTGGGTTAGAGATGCCTCTATTCATTCCAACCCAGCCTCCTCATTGCACACCTACTGTCAGACTCCCTCGATGTAAATTCTCCCCATCACATATTCTATCCTATTCTCTAAGTTCAGCAGTGCCAGGCTGCAGCAGTAGCACCAGGAGTAATGGCAAAAATTGGAAAATTCCAGGAAAATAGAAACTTGTCTTCATCCCTTCTGGTTGCAGTAACAAAAAATACCATAGACTGAGTGGCTTCCCAGAAAAGATTTCTTTTGTATGGTTCTGGAGGCTGGCAAGTCTAAGATGAAGGCTCCAGAAGATGTGCTGTCTGATCAGAGCCTACTTCCAGGTGCATAGCCAACTGCCCCATCTCTGTAATTTCACACAAAAGAAGGGACAAGGAATTTCTATGGTGTCTCTTTAATAGGACATTAATCTCATTCACGAGGAGTCTGCTCCTATGACTTAATCGCCTCCCCAAACCCCTATCACACTGGAGGTTAAGATTTCAACGTATGAATTGAGGGAGGGGCTACAAAAACATTCAGTCTATAGCAAAATCCCAGCTCCAAAGTGTTTAACATAGAACATCTCTGATGGGGGATGCATTAGTTTCCTACAGCTGCCATAACAAATTACCTCATACTTGGTGGCTTTTAATAGCAGACGTGAATTCGCTCACAGTTCCAAAGTCCAGAAGTCTGAAATCAAGGTGTTTGCGGGGCACTTCTCCCTTTGAAGCCTCCATGGGAGAATCCATTCCTTGCTTCTTTCAGCTTCTGGTTGCTCTTGGCGTATGGCCACAACACTGTATCACACTGCTTCATCTTCTGTCTCAAAACTCCCTCTGCCTCTCAGTTATAAGAATACACGTGATTGCATTTTGGGCCCACCCAGATCATCCATGATAAACTCCTCCAGATCTTAACTTAATCACACCTTTTGCCATGTAAGATAATATTGACAAGTTCTGGGGATTAGAATGTGAACTTATCTTTTTGGGAACCATCACTCAGAGAATTCTACTGTAGAGAATGATCATTTGAATGTCCAGAACAGAACCATCAATGAACATCAACGAAGCTCTAGGCAGAATCTCCAGATACAATAACCTAAAGAGAGCTGCAGGACCAGCGTCTTGGGACTCCCAAAAGCTATCCAGCCTGCCACTTGAACCAACACTCACCCAATGGTAACTCCAGTACACAGGTGCTAGAAGCAGTAAAATATCTTCCAACATTCGGGAGACCTATTTTTTTTTTTTTACTGGATAATTTCATTTTTCAAATACCTTTTCCATCTGGCTTGGCACTTTATAACATAAAGATGAATCATGGGCCTTTATGGCTCAAAAAAAGGAGTTCATTTCAGTGATAATAATTATCATTATTATTAAGATATTCATCTATTGGTCTGTTGTAGACACTTAACTTTTTAAAATTAATTTTGTTGTTAGAAAAAGCATTTAACCTCTGTGTTTCAGTTTCCTCAGCTACTAAGACCATGGAACTATGTATTTTGCTATGTTACAGAAAATACATGATGAAGTAGGAGAAAAAACATAATGGCTGAATATTACCCACAATTAATGGATGTCATATATAAAAATATATGTAAAGCATAATATTTTGACATAACCAGATACTAAAACAAAGAAATCCTCTCAAAAGTACCCAAAGAAAAAAGACAGCTCATCTTCAAGCAAACAGAAACACTGTTGCTATACTGCTCATTAGCAGGAATAGAGGAAGAAGACAATGAGTCTTCCCACCGCTGAGTGAAAATATGGAAACTGGAATTCTATGCCTGGCTAAACCACAATTCAGAATTTAAGCACACACATAAAAACAGATTTTTAGGTTTACAAAAATTACCACTCATACATACTTATATTTAAGAAATGATTGCAAGACATAATTCAGGAAGGTTAGAAATTTATGGTAATAAAGGAAGGAGTAGGATGCAAGAAGCAATGGTAAGCAAAGAAATTAGCCAGCATGAATAAATCTAATCAAGCATTAATTGTTCAAAAAAACTAACAATCACTACTAATGTAGGGATAAAAAATTAGGAGCAAATAAAATATGAAAAAGTGATAGCTAATGTACTTCTATGTGCTAGAAATTCTTTAAAGTACTGTATATTTATTAACTAGTTTAATTCTCATAACAAATCTATGGAACAGTTACTAATAATATCCTCACTTACAGATGGAGATACCATGCATCAAAACAGGATAAGCAACTTGTTTAAGAGTCACAGCTGACAAAGAGTAAACCCAGGATTTGAATCTAGGGAGTCTGGTACTGTCACAATGAATTAGTGAGAAAATTACAAAAAAATGTAGACAATAATAATATATAACATGGAGAAGAGTGATTGGTGTTGAAATTATTCAATTTTCTTCTCTCACTTTGGGAGAGATTAGAGACTCTGATTAAAGTTAGACTATATTAAGAAAAATAGACAAAACAAACCAGGTCTCTTATGTGTTACTGGCAGAAAGTGGGGTGGTACTATTCAGTAAATTTGAAGATACGCATACCCTATGACCCAACACTGTTGTTCCTAAGTATGTCTAAGAAACTCTTGCTCTACTTGCTCCATAAGCTCCAGGAGATATATACACCTTTATTCATGGAAATAGTGTATGTAATAGAACAAAACTATGAACATTAAAAATATCTACTGAATGAAGAATAGTATTAAAATGTTGATATATTCAAATAATGCAATGTAATACTGCAATGAAAACAAATGAACTATGGCCACCCACAATAAAAAGGATAAGGACCAGTACAGTAATATTAAGTAAATAAGAAATACTGTGAGCCCATTACCATTTCATTGAATTTTAAAGCAATTAAAATTAAATAATTTCTTATATAGGTTAAATACACTTAGGATAAAACTATTGGGAAAAAATTAAGAGAAAGACAAAATTAAAATAGGAAACACAATAAAAGGAGGAACAGGTAAATAAATGAAAGCTATTGTCACTAATCTAGCTCTTCAGTTGTTTGGTAGATTCCTCTGTCTGAATGAATAAACCAACTGGGTTTATGCAAGTGCCAATGATGAGAATATGTCAATGACCAAGAATTATGATTTCCTGAACCCTTGAAACTATACTTATTTATTGGAAATGTAGAAGGAGAAGAAGCCATGAATAGTTGGTCATTTCTGTGAGGAAGTATCCATAGAATAAGAGAAAAAGCAGTCAAAAATGAGACAATGTTGGAGCTGGGTATTAAATATTACATTTTCTTTTTATTCTTGCAAGTCATTCTAGTAGGCGCTTGTGGGAAAAAAATTGGTTTCCTGGAATCAATTTCCAACCCTGCTACCAAATCACTCTGTGATCATGGAAATGAAAAGATAATTGTATTTCACAGCTATGCATGTCTTTCAGGAATGTATATTAATTCATAATCCTCATAGTGTAACTGTGAAATTACAGTATATTAATGGATCTTACCACTATTACTAAGCACCTAATAAATACTCAATAAAGCTCAATCATTGTTATTATTACCATTAATATTGATGTCATTTGGTGTATTTAAGTATGAGAAAGTTACTATCTATAATCCATTGGTTCTTAAATATTATTCAGCATAAGAATTTCCTGAGGGTCTTAGCAAAATGCAGAATTACAAGATTTATCTGTGGTTATTCCTATTCTTGTGTTCTGGGGTAAGGTAGAGAAATCTGCAAGTGTAAAAACCTACCCAGACAATTCTCATACAGATCATCTTCCGTCAATACTTTGAAAAGCATTTAGGAGGACCCCAGAATATGCTACCTGATGACCTAGAAATTCTATGTAACCTGATATACTTACTAATCTACTGCATGCAAGCCAGGCCCCAGGCATTTTTAACCCATCACATTATGATCTGGACTGCTCTAAGAAAATATGGTTGAATTCAGCAATCCTTAGCTCCAAATTATCAAATTTAATCCTGAATCTCAGAAGGAAGTTTTGTTCAATTGGAGAAAGTTCTGAGGGATCTATACTAAATAAATCACTGGACAGTGATGACTCAGATACTTTTCCAGAAATTTCAAGACTAATACAGAAGATGAACATTTAAGCCAGCACTGCTTATCAATCATAAAAGATGTTATCATAGAGGTAATGTCAAAGATCAATTGGAACATCTCTAATTCTATCTTTTGAGAGTAAAGAAGATTTCACAGAGGTGGAAAATCTTGAACAAGATTCATAAGGTAAATGGGAACTTTAATCTCCTAAAGCAGAAGAAAAAGAAAAGCAAAACCAGGTCATATAGGACACCCAGTGCAATACCTCTGTGTAACAAAGATTCAAAAGTAAGATACTGGGTGTTGGGCCCACTTTAGAAACTCAATGCTAACTATCTACAAAACAAAAAGGCAACCTACTGAATGGGAGAAGATACTTGCAAATGATACATATAATAAAGGGTTAATATCCAAAATTTATAAAGAACTTACACAACTCAACACCAAAAAACCCCCAAATAATCCAATTTAAAAATGGGCAGAGGACCTGAATAGACATTTTTCCAAAGAAGGCATACATATGGTCAGCAGACACATGAAAAAGTGCTCAACATCACTAATCATCAAGGAAATGTGAATCAAAACCATAATCAGATATCACCTGACA
This sequence comes from Ursus maritimus, assembly GCF_017311325.1. Lineage (NCBI taxonomy): Eukaryota > Metazoa > Chordata > Mammalia > Carnivora > Ursidae > Ursus > Ursus maritimus. The sequence goes on from NW_024426552.1 coordinate 51,587,706, forward strand.
GCAGTCAGAATGGCTATCATCAAAAAGAAAAAATTACAAGTGCTGGCAAGGATGTAGAGAAAAAGGAACCCTCGTGTGCCATTGGTAGGAATGTAAAGTGGTACAACCACTGTGGCAAACAGTATGAAGAGTCCTCACAAAAATTAAAAATAGAAATATCAGATGATTCAGTAATCTCACTACTTGTAGTTACACAAAGAAAACAAAAACACTAATTTGAAAAAAAAAAAAAGCACCCCTATGTTTATAGCAGTATTATTTATAATAGCCAAGACAGGAGGAAACCTAAGTGTCCATCAGATGAACAGATAAAGAAGATGTGGGTGTGTGTGTGTAATGGAATAATACCCACCCACAAAAAAGTGCAATCTTGCCATTTGCAACAACATGGATGGACTCGGAGAATACTACGCTAAGTGAAATAAGACAGACAAGGACAAATACCATATGATTTCACTTGTAGGTGGAGTCTAAAAAACAAAACAACAACAGAACAGAAACAGACGCATAAACACAGAGAATAAACTGGTGGCTGCCAGAGGGGAAGGGAGTGGAAGGGGGTGAAGAGGTTGAAGAGATACAAACTTTCACTTATAAAGTAAAGGAGTCACAAGGATAAAAAGTACAGCATAGAGAATATAGTCAATAATATCGGAATAACTTTGTATTATAGACAGATGGGAACTGTACTTACTGTGGTGAACTTTTTGTAACGTATCTAATAGTTGAATCACTATGCTGTACACCTGAAACTAATATACTATGTATGTCAACTATTCTTCATTAAAAATAAAAATTAAAAAAAGAAAGAAAGAAACCTCATTGCTTAACTAAGCCCTGTATCTAAGGTCACCACCCTGTTAGGGTGAAATTTGGGAATGCCTCTGGACAGGTGCCACTCCCCTAGTACTTAGCAGGGTTGGAGATAATTGTCTAATTTATTCAAAATATGTACAAAATAAATCAAAACTAATTTTTGTTTTGAGCTCACAAAAGAATTTGTTATTTGTGCTAACTTGTTTTTCTCTCTTCTGAAATTAAATACATGAGTATTTTTAAGTGATTTTGGGGAACATTCATATCTTATTACCTCTAAATGAATTTAATATAATTTTTGATACTGCCAAAATCCAGGCAAGGATAAAATGCATCTCCAGACGCACTATCAAATTAATTCTGCCAATTTTTTCCTAATGTATAACAACCATATACCCCAGTGATTCTTTCATTCTTAAAGTGGTGAAATAGTCTAACAGGGCTCTGAGAAAGCTCTCCACAGAGCCAATGTCCACATACTGTCCTCTCCTTATGTCTCCTACTCTTCCACTGGTGACCTGTCTAAGGAAGCCATGTATACACTTTCATGGGCATGGCAGATGTTGGGGGACACCACACATGCAAACTGTATTATTTTGCCCTTTCTTCCTTTTTCCTTGAAAGTTGTTTTTGATGGAAAAAGAAGAATATGCAAGAATAAACTGATTAGAATTTGGCTGTGAGTTTTTGCTCTAAGTTCATTGGGGTTTTTCTTCTTTTTTTTTTTTTTTTATCATAATAAGTGTACTCTTCAATCCCCATCACCTATTTCACTCATCGCCCCACTCACCTCCCCTCTAGCAACCACCAGTTTGTTCTCTGTAGTAAAGGTTTTGTTTCTTACAAAGAGAATGTGGAACAAATGGTCAGTTATTGAAGCCACATAGAGGACTAGGCCATAGGGAGAAATAGAAAGCTGCTGGAAGGTGAGGAAGTTGAAAGAATCCTAAGTCCATCTCAGATGGCCACTTCCTTCTTAGTAAGTCAAAGACCTGGAGAACGGCATACAGGATACACTTGGTACTTAGAAATAGTCTAAGAATGCCAAGGCGATGCAAACCAGGGCTCCTTAGTTCAGCCTGAGTAAAAATGGTGGCCCTAAATTCTGTTTGCCATTAGAAGATCCATGTTCGTTTCTACCGTTCGTGTAATGATTCACAGTGTTCCCTTTCAACTCCCAAAGGTGTCCCAACACCCAGAGAGAGAAAGACAAGTACCGTGAATCTCACTTATATGTGGATTCTAAAAAGCTCAAACTCGCACAGAGATCGGATGAATGGCTGCCTGCTTGCCAGAGGTGGGGAATTAGGAGGTGGGGGAATTAGGTGAAAGTGGTCAAAAGGTACAAATTTCCAGTTATAAGGTGAGTGAGTTCAGGGAATGTAATACACAACATGATGACTATAGTTAACAATAATGTATTGTACATTTGAAAGTTGCCAAGAGACTAGATCTTAAAAGTTTTCACCACAAGAAGAAAATTATAATTATGTGAGGTAATGAATGTTAACTAACCTTGAGGTAATCATTTTGCAATATATACATAAATCAAATCATTATGTTGTACACCTTAAACTTACATGATATTATATATCAATTAATCTGGGGGAAAAAGAGTTTTGACTCAGTCCTCACTTCTTATATGCCACAATTCATCAAGTTGGGACTACTATTATTCTCATTTCACACATGACAAAACTAAGGCACTGAGAGGTGGAGTGACTTGCCCAGGGTCATAAATTTAACAAAAGGAGGAGCCTGGATTTAATCCTAGTAGTTGAGCTCCAAAGCCCAGACTTCTCCATACAAGTCAAACTACCCCTCAACTATGAGATGGGTACAAAGCAGTACCTTTCAAACAGGAGAAACTTATTATTTTCCCCATTTTACAAACGGGAACTCTGAGTAAGAGAGAAGAACTTCAATAGCTTTTCTGAGGTCATAAACTCAGGCAGTCTGGATTCAAAATCTGTATTTCTAACCTCCATTTTGTACACTTTCCTGAAACACTTTGAAACTTAGATATCCAAGAGAAGACTGGAATTTTCAGGAGGTTGCACACACAGATATCAGATGATTCTTTTTCACACTCATGGTGAGTATTAAAACATCACAATAGAAATCTCATCCTTCTATAAAAGAGCACACATAGTCTTGCATTTTTCAGTTATGTTTCAGATGGTTCAATGAGAAAAATTTGATGCTCAGTGTTACAAGATGTTACATTTGGATCTTAGGCAAGTATTTCTTTCTTTCCTTTCTCCCTCCCTCACCCCTCCCCTTCCTTTCTTCCTTCCTTCCTCCTTCCTTCCTTCCTTTTTTTTTTTTTTTTTTTTTGGCACCTTTGTCTTTCATTTGTGAAAAGAGAAGCAAAGCTAGGGCAATGCCAGTCACAGTAGGAGAGCCTCAGTAGGACAGCCTCAAAGTCTGAGTATTCTGTGGGTTTTGCCTCTAAGAATCTTACATTTGTCCATTAATTTATCAGTACCTCAACCCAGGAACCTGGGAGCAATAGCAAGAAGGGTTAATACCTTCTCTCCACTGTAACTGGCCTCTAATAAGCACACTCTTTTACAGTCACATCTGGAAGCTGCTGTATGCAGAACACAGCAGTGGCCATCAATTGTGACATTTGATCTATCAAATTTACAAACTAGAAACTCAAAATATTCACACATTCCTCCAGACATTTCTTCGCCCACCATCGCATCTTCTGCATGTTGTGAGACTAGTCATATTCTGCCAATTAGGCTAAGGAAGTTTAACCCAAACAGCTGTTTAACGTCTTATCTGTAATGCTCACTCATTATTCCCTGGAGGGAAGAAGAACAACTAACCAATTGCAGTGTGTATAAAGAAATAAGGAGGGAGGCTGCAGGAATATGTAGAAACACATGCCTATACACACACCATACACTGTAACACTGCAAGTCATCTGAAATATACAAATGTGCCATATCCTATTACATTTGAAGACAATTAAATGAATAATTTAATTTGTGTTACAGAGGTATTTATGTGAAAGCCCAAATCAAAATATTTATGTTATTTAATGCTGACATTGGAACTAAAAAAAAAAAAAAAAAAAAAGTTCAGCATGTAATCCCTTCTCAAATGTTCAAGTGATTACAGGTTTCAGACTAGGAATGCTGTGCCCACCCAACTCCACGCCCTCTCCCCAAAACAACTCTGTGAGGCAGATTCTTCCTCTTATTTTTTTTAAATTAGCAGTTTGCTTTTGATTTTAAACACATCTTCCTGTCACTTGTAGCGCTCGCCAGAAATGAGAGTATCAATTTAATTTTACAAGAAACAACTCAACTTATAACTAGGAAAACAAACCAATCAAGAGAAAGCAGTGGAGACCACGAAACACAAAAGAAAATCAAAGGTTTCTCTCTGCTTTAGATCTATTTCCCATTATAGTTTAATCATTATCCTTATTTTTTTAATTTGTTAAATATAAAAATTACCAGATTAAAGGTGGAATATGCTCTTTATTACAAAAGAAAGAAAGAAAAAAGAAGGAAAAGAAAAAAACCTGATTTAGTTAAGCTCCTAAGTATTTAAACATTTGAATGAATCCAACTTCCTAATATATACAATCCTATATTTTTACTCCCTCCTCCTTTGTCTCTTTTTTTTCCCATTGCTGGTTTAGCAATCTTATTTCTTCCTCCCATAACCTATAATAGTAATTAACCTACACACTGACGCACAAACATATAGCCCAGAAATGCTTTGCCAGTGATTTCGACAGTACAATCTACATCTCTAGTTCCCATTAGGCACTCCTCACACCTCAAGCTCCTTAGCGTGCAATATCTTTGTGGGGAAGTAACTGCAATGAGGAGGTCCAATGTCAGGTTTGCTCAGAGTATGCATATTTCACAAAAGGAAAGCTAAAAATTTTTAAAGAAGAGGGAGGGGAGGACGAAGAAGAGTTTAGGGAGGGTAACTACATGTGTTGTAACTCTCTTTATAATATGAACTATCTTTGCTATTCAATCAGAGCAAGCATATTAAAAATTAAACACCCCAAATTATACCTTGACAATGATTTAGTACAAAAGACTTGGAAAATATAATTGGATTCAACTTTACCACTTGCTGGTTATGTGAACATGGAAAAATACTTAATCTCTCTGAGTCTTAGTGTATAATCGGTAAAAGGGGAATAAATACAATCTGTGTCACTGAGATGTTATTTAACCAATGAAAATTGAATGAGACAATGAGTATGAAAGGCTCTGTAGACTCTGATATTCTAAAGATATCTGATTGTGGCCATTGCTATGTATGTTCTTGAAACATACACAATAGAGCTCCAACACTATTAATATGCTGTCTTTACTGAAACAAGCAATTTCTCCTCACACAAGGCATTAGCACCTCAGTAGTTTTTTGCTGATTCCTCCAGATGACCTGTCTTCAGTCTCCCAATTTCACTCTGTTTTTCTTTCACTCACAGTGGAAGGAGCTATTTATGTCCTTCAGAAGTCTAGCCATTTGGATGGAAAGGGCTGGCTTCCTGCTAGTGTCACCAGAAATACAGAAAGATTTCACCAGAAAGATCCCCTTGGGAAACCAGATTTCCATCTCTGGTGCACTCAGGTTAATGCAAATGGAAGCCAGTAAACCTGTGCCCTTCTAAACCCAGCAAGAGGACCCCAGCAGTTCAAGAACACACTTTGTGGCTGCCCAGAGCAATGGTTTTGCTTACCTACCCCACTAAGAAATAGAACATCCTGTGCTTTTCTTTTTTGTGGTACTTACCTATCTTACAATGGGCATTTCCTTTTCTCAAAAATATTAACTTTCTTTCAATAAGGCAAATACATAAAAGTGCGAGGAATACGTTTTTAAAAAATACTTTTTAAAATACAGTATCTTCAAACTGCTCAGTGTCTAAGCAGAAAAATAAATAATAAAAATCATTACAATAAAATGGAATGATAGATATATGCACAAGGTAGAATGATAGCACTGCATTGTTATTGCTGCTGTTTTGTTTTGTTTTGTTTTGCTTTTGACATAAGGAGGGTAGTCAGAAATCTCAATGAAAGTGATATTTAAACTTCAACTTGAAATGTGAATAAGGGATTCTCTGTGTTGAGTAAAGAATTTCAAGAAAATGTCAATCATGCTTCCAATCAAGTCTCCAAATTGAAGAACACAAGAGTCTGGGTTAAAAGCACCCACTTAGAACTTCCACACCACAGATAAAAAGAGTTCATATCAAGACAAATCATCACAATGTCTCAGGAAATCAGCAACAATGATAAGACACTCATATATCAAGAGAGAAAGAAATAGGTCACATACAAAGGAATAGAAATAAAAATGACATGCAACTTTTAAAATGTTTTAGGAATCTGAAACACTATTATTTGAAGGAAAATTATTTCCAACTTGGTATTCTATACCTAGCCACAATAGCAATCAAATGTGATGAAAGAATTAAGGTATTTCAGATACATTAGATGTGAAAAAGGTGAGCCATCTTGTACCATTTCCTGGAAAACAAGTGCAAAACCACTTCACTGACTAAAGAAAAATAAGCCAAGAGAGATGAAGGTGTAGGATCAAGAAGCAGGGGGATTCAATGACACAGGAGAGAGGGAATCCCAATGATGATAATAAAGGTATACAGCAAGGAGATGTAGATGCATGGTAGGCCTGGAGAACAATCAGTACATGTTGGAAAAGGGAGTCAGAAAGTTCCAAAGGTGATGTCTCTTAGGAAAAAGAAATGAGGTGGGGAGATATATTGGGATGGCTGAACATACTGAAAAGAGACTGAGATTTCTAACAAAGTGCTTGTGGTTGAACTTATGATGAGTATTCAAAATATTACACACATATCAGGTAACAACAGACATTGGCAAGGATGCAGACAAAGGTACAAAAGTACAAATTTTCCGTTATCAGATAAATAAGTTCTCAGGATGTGATGTACAGCATGGTGCTATAGTTAACAATACCATATTGTATATTTGAAAATTGCTGAGAGTAGACCTTAAAAGTTCTCATTATAGGAAAAAGAAGATACAACTATGGGAGGTGACAAATGTTAACTAAACTTATTGTGGCAGACATTTCAAATTATGTATATATATTGAATCATCAACCTTTAATACAATGTTATATGTTAATTATATCTCAATACAACTGGGAGAAAAAAGAACAAACCAATAGAAATTTTGGCAAAAGATGTAAAGAGAAAATTCACAAAATAAGAAAGCAAGTGTTTGAGAAAATATAAAAATATAAAAAAAGATATTCAACTCATCATTAATACCATTTGATTAATACAAAAAACAATATCATTTTAGATCATACAATTAGCTAAACAACAACAAAAAAGATGGACAACCTGGAACTTATGAAGGAACGGTCAATAGGAATTCTCAGACAGTTGCAAAAAGTGTAAATTGCTACAATCTTTATGAAAGATGAACAAAAATATTTAAGCCAAGAGATTATTTGCAGAGTGGATTCCTCTGTTTACCCTCCATTTCTGCCCTTCCATATGCATTTTGCACATGGTTTTGGCACAGCAATGCAGCAAACCTATCTCAGCTTCCTAAGATCTTTCACCAAGCTCCCTTTGGCTAACTGGTCCACCTTCTATTGTTCGAGATCCAAATTTTCTGGATAGCAGTTGATCAGCATTATCTGGGAGATAGACATTCCTGGGTTGAACCCCTCATGTGCAGAGGAAGGAGGATACCTGAGACAAACCTGATACACACTCCTTCACCCTGGCCTGTGGGTTGGAAGAATTTACCTACAAGGACAGCTGAGGACAGGTGGTTGCCTCAAATACCACTTGGAGATTGTGTATTGCACAATGTGTCATGGTTATAAGAACAGACTCTGAAGCCAAAGATTTCTACGACTCACTAGCTGGGTGACTTCTCTGGCCTGTTTCTTCAACTGTAAAGTGGGGATAATAATTACATGACAGTGTTGTTGAGAGAACAACTGGCACAAAATACGGGCTTCCTGTCATTTTTACTATAAATAACCTAAGAGAAAAAGTATTGTGGTCTGAAATATGGTCTAGGAAATGGAGAAGGGAGAGCGTGCAGAAAAGTAAGCTTAGACGGGGATTTGGCCCTCCTTGTTTGCCTTTATTTCAAGTGTAGTTTTAAAGCATTCAGACAAAAAGAGGAGCCTTTTAGGTTGTTTCCTAATATTTACATGTACATTTAAACTATTCGCAAGGGAGCATGCATTTCAAGTGAGAACTTAAACACATGGCAATTCCTTCAGGAATTGAAATTTTGCATGTCTATATTCTCAGTAATCAAATGTGATCTCTCTTGAAATATATTAGAGTCTTCAAAACCTTCAGTAGAACTTTCATCATGTTGCTTTGTGATGTTCAAACTACATGTTCATGTTGTTTCTTAAATCCATAATAAGCCCTAAATCTTGCTCAGCCTTCAGGAAATGGTTAGCTACAATGACACTTTTAGCAGTTTCCCCTACTTCAGGGACAAGAAGGCAGAGTTGATCCCAAATAAATAACAATATAATACAAACTTTATGGACTTCATCTCCATGGATTCTCCCACTATCAGATCCTTCCAGTATTCCATTCGTTTTCAAAGTTAGAACTGTCTCCAATTCACCTTCAGTTCCTGGCACTCTTGACTGGTTTCTTCTGACTCCAGTGTTCCCTAACTTTCCCAGTCAAAACAGTAAGACCTTGTCCAGCTGTGCTCAAAATTCATTCCCCAAAACCTGTCAAAGGCCTCCCCCTCAAAGCCTCAGGCATCGAGGTGTTTCTCTTTTGTGGGCATACCAACTTAAAGGATAAAAGGCATCATAGAAGATTATCTTAGAGTAAGGGTTTTTAAACTATGTGGACAGTTTAAAATTGTGTTAAGATTGTGGAAACCTTTTACCATTTGGCTTCAGGACTAGAAGTGCCAACTCTCATTGAAAGAAATCTGCAATAACATTAATCAAAAAAAACTGATCACTCAATATTCTTTATAGCTCACTGGAAGGATAGTATGTTGGTTCAGACTATTTACTGATTGGTTGATTGTCTCAAGTTAGAGAAACCTACTCCAGCCAATATGAGAAAGCCAGCCTACAAGGATGTTATATACAAGGGCAGAGAAACTGGCAGGCCTCTGGAATGAACAGGATTCTTTTAACCTCTCCTTCTTTCTGCCAGTTTATTTTATTCTCTTTCTCACACTTGCTATCTCTCCTTTTCCCAGCCACCCCACCTTCCCAACTAGTTGTCACTTTCGTAGAAACCGGAAAATGTAGCCACCAATACTAAATACCCAGAGAAAGGATCCAATCATACCCCTATCCCCTATCTTGTGCCAAAGAGAAAAGAGCTCCTAGATAGGCAACCATGGTCAGAGACAAGGTTTATGTGGTCTAAGCACTGATACTTAGGGCAACCCCTTTAGGTAAGTTAGGCAACCAACAAGAAGGCCACACTACTTTTTTTTAAAAGAGCTAATAACCAGGGTGCCTGGGTGGGTCAGTCAGTTAAGCGTCCAACTCTTCATTTTGGCTCAAGTCATTATCTCAGGGTTGTGAAAGCGAGCCCCCCATCAGGCTCCTTATTCAGTGGAGAGTCTGCTTGAGATTCTCTCTCTCTCTCTCTCTCTTTCCCCCTCTGCCCCTCCCCCTACTCATGAGCTCTCTCAAACAAATACATATTTTTTAAAAAAGAGCTTATAGGAGTGCCTGGGTAGCTCAGTCAGTTAAGTGTCTGCTTTTGGGTCAGGTCATGATCCCAGGGTCCTGGGATCAAGTCCCACGTTGGGCTCCCTGCTCCGCAGGGAGTCTGCTTCTCCCTCCACCCTTCCTCCCTGCTCATGGTCTCTCTCTCTCTCTCAAATAAATAAATACAATCTTTTTTTTTTTTTTTAAAGATTGTATTTATTTATTTGACAGAGAGAGACAGCCAGCGAGAGAGGGAACACAAGCATGGGGAATGGGAGAGGAAGAAGCAGACTCCTAGCAGAGGAGCCTGATGTGGGGCTCGATCCCAGAGCACCAGGATCACGCCCTGAGCCGAAGGCAGACGCTTAACGACTGCGCCACCCAGGCGCCCCTCAAATAAATAAATAAAATCTTAAAAAAAAAAAAAAAAAGAGCTCATAACCACTGGGGAAAATGTTTACCATCTGCAATGTACAGCTATTGGGTTGGCTGCCCTTGTCTAATGATGAATAGAGGAAAAAAAATCAGTCAACTTCTTCATTAAAGAAAACTTTTTTTGTGTTTAGAAAGAAAAAAAAATCCCAAAATATAAAATACTTCCTATGTTGACTTTTAAATTGTTACAGAAACAATAAACCTTTACTAAATAAATAAAAAGAAAAAAAAGAAAGATTTCTAAATGCCAGGTTAAAATGGCAGACTGAAACATGTATTGGAAAATAAATTCTCAAAATTCATTTAACTGATGATAAAGGCATATAATAGAGGATGAATCCAAAACCACTGTAAGATTTGGAGTGGAGAGGCTATCCACGGGCCAAATATTTTGATGGCTTTTTGCACAATAAAAAGCAGCAGATTACACAGGCAGATAAACTATGCAAGACAAATGAAGCCATACATTAGAAAGTGAAGAGGAACACGTGTCAGCAATTGTAGCAACTATTCTTTCTAGAGAAACAGAAAAGCCTGCAGCTAAGAATTGGCAGGCCTAGGGAGTAAGAAAGTACTATAGAGAAGAAATCAAAGAAAATAATTTAAAACACTGTCCCCATTACTGCAACTTGGCTCCTCCAAAGAGGCCCCCATTCCTATGTGAATAGTGAATGACAGGTCTTGAATGTTCAGTAAGCATAAGCCGGAGAACTGTTTTCTAAAGAAATTGAATCAATAGCCTGGGAACAGAAAATGTCGCATGTGTGGAATTTTGTGCCCAGATTAAAGTTGTCCTTCTCTTAGGGATCCTGCCATCTATATATTTTAAAATAAAATCTGCTCATTGCCAATAACACCACACACACACAGTGCCCTCCTAGATAAGGAAAATATTTAATGTTTTGATAAAGAAACAACTCTATACAGTGGCACAAAAATATTATTCAAACAGTTCCGGTCAATCAACATTGTGTTTCATTCATAAAGATGAATGTAAACCCAATTATCATGAGACAATTAGGGGAATCATCAATACAAAGAGAAACATCAAAAAGAACAAGTCAAATAACTAATCCTGGAGAAAACACAGATAATAAAAAAGATGTTGGAAAAGGTTCTGAAACAAAATATAAAAGGATGCACACTAAATGTGGGAGGCTGTCAGTATTAGATAAGTTTGAGCCCACATGGAACTGTCTACTGCATCCGAGAGTGAAATCACATGTGGACGTTTGGGATGTGACTCGGTGCACCGTTGGTGTCTGCTCCACTCTTTGCTCCACTTTTTCCTTTATTGATATGGTAACACATCCGTGTAACAAAAACAGAATGCCATGGAAAAGAAATAGAAAATATCTCTAAATGAATTCTTAGAAATTAAAAATATTATTAGTGAACTTGGAACTTCAATAGAAAGGCTGGCTGACAAAGTTAAACAAACCTTCTAGAATATACAGCAAAAAGACAAAGATATGGAAAACACAAGATATCCAATTCCCAATGAAATTCTATCCATTTGTATGTATACCTAGATACATAATGATTAAATTCTAAAACAGCTGAGATGAAGATAAAACCTCAAAAGTTTCCAGAAAGAAAAATAAGATATCCTACCAAATAATGAGTTTTAGTGTAGCAGATGTTTCTGGTGCCCCCGGTCCCCATCCCATCCTCTTGGCCTGGTCTGATTTCAGCTGTACTTGCAGAAGATACTCCAGGTGAACTGGGACTCACCTCACAGAGACACCATCCCACCTCATGCACACACTATGTACCTTTTCTCTTTCTGTCTCTAAGCTTTCTCCAACCCGACAGGACCTCACTGTTCTCATGCACAAGCATATTCCAGACTGCAAGGTAGTTAAGCCACCCAGGAGAACCTTACTAGCAGAGGAGCTAGTAAACAAAGATCCAGATCCCTGTCTATCCAGTGGATAAATTCTGGGTGGCATTATATGTGCTTCTCAAAAGGTCCCAGCAGACCCAAGCTCCTCTAAACCACATCAGTGACCTCCTTAATGCACATTAAGGTTATCTTTTCATCCTTCCTCACCTCACTACTCTTCTCTCTCAACCCTGTTTTGTATCTGTCTCCTTTGCTCAGACTTTAGTTTGGGGAAACTCAAACTAAAATATGCCTGGTGGCGATGATGAATGAATAGTTGCAGCAACCACAGCCTGACAAGAGCAAGGTGACCTTTCCTGCCGAGAACTAAAATCTAAACTCTTATGGCATAGGTTTTGATAATAGGCAATAAGCAGAAGCTAGAGGGGTCTGCAGGAGACTGTTAGCGTATCTTGAAAGGACTTCAAGCAGGCTATTGATGAGGGCTTGCAGACAGTGAAGAAAATGTTTTTGGATGCTAAAGAAAAGAGGCATCTGTTATGTAGTGGCAGAAAACTTGGCAACACTGTCACCTACGGTAATAAGGAAACTAGAAAGAGTGCCTAGTGAATTGTGGATGCATGGAGATATGTGAAGGTAAAATTTCCAGCCTCCACTGGCTTCTTTTAGCAGCCTAAAATAAAACATAAGAAAAAAAGAAAATAAAGAAGAAACCCTTAGTTAGTTTTTGGTTTTGCTTTTTTAGCAGAATTTGAACAAACCACAAAGGGTCAAGCCTTCTGGGATCAAAAATGACTGTTTTTTTCATCTTCAGTCTCTCCAGAGAAAGATTCTTAGAGTATGAATTCCTTCAAAACAAAGATCGAACCACAAAAGATGTAAGTTCCTTGAAAATCTCAGAGACAACTAAGGCAGGAGCTCAAAGACAATTTCAGATAGACAAAAGGCCTTGTAGACATACGGGCTTCTCTGTTAGACATAAAGGCTTCTAATAATTTTAAGAACATCATCCCACAGGGGACCAGAGGTAGAGAAAGACCTTCCCCAAAAGGTTTATGGGTGTGGCTATTGTCTAAAACAAGGTTTCTCAACATTGGCACTATGGACATCTAGGGCCAAATAAGTCTTCGATGTGAGGTGGATGTGGGAAGGTTGTTGTGTTGTCCTGTGCACTGTCGGATGTTTAGCAGCACCCTTCGACTTTACCCATTAGATGCCCATAGTATCCCCCTTGCGTTCTTGACAATCAAAATGGTTTCCAGACCACGTCACCAAGGAGGAAGGGATCAGCTGCATTTCAGAACCACTGGTCTAAAGTAGTAGATTATAATTTGATACACAGGAAGTTCACAAAGATTTTTAAAGTATGATATCAGGTTGGACTGAAAAGAGAGAGAAACAAGACAAAATAAAATGAAAATCTGTCTTTGGACATCTAAACAGGAAGCAACCTAAGAAAGCTACTTAGTTGCAAACACAGGTTATTTCTATAAAAAGGATAATCTTCCTATCAAGAGTGGGGTCTATCCTCACCCCCCACCTTAAATCTGGGCAGGCTCTGTGATTGCTTTGGCTAATAAAAGATAGTACAAGTTATACTATGACAGGTTCCAGGTCATAGCTTTACGAACTGGAAGCTTCAACTGCCAGTCTCTTGGAATACTTATTTTTGGAATTCAGTTGCCAAATATGAGAGGCCTAAGACATTTGGGAAGGCAATATGTAGGTGTTCCAGTGTAAAGCCTCAGCTAAACACTTAAGACAACAGTCAGCAACTGCTAGCCATATGCGTGGACCATCTTGGACATTCTGGTCATTTGAGCCTTCTGATGACTCCAGAAGCAGCCTCTATTTGATTGAAACCATAGGAGGAATCCCAAGCAAGAAATATCCAGGTTGAGCTTGGTCAACACAGAGAACCACAAGAAATAATAACACACTGTTATTTATGCCACTAAATTTTGCATTGGCTTGTTACCCAGCAGGAGATCATGCGTAATCTGGGAAGAACTTCTGGGTAATCTCACTGACTTTTCAGAGATTAAGTTTTTGGTTGTATCACTAGGCAAACAATTTAGACCAGGTGAAATGCTGGCCAAAGATGACAAAAATCTAGAGAAAGTGGTAGAGGAGAGAGCTAATAAATATACATCATGGTCTTGGAAGAGCTGTGACAGCACTGGAAACTAAAGTTTGTTTCACTAAGACTCCTAGATTACAGCTAGGCATCACCCTGCAGTATCAGACACAGAATGGACTTAAATATGGGACATAAGGAGATCTATGTGGTGCAAAGAGTAGATCAGACACCTATGGTGCACTGAGTCACATCCCATCAATCCACATATGATTTCACTCCCAGGTGCAGCAGACCATTCCATGTGGGCTCAAGTTAATCTAATGCTGACAGCCTTCCACATCAAGTGTGCATCCTTTTGTATTTTGCCTCAGAACCTTCTCCAACACTGTAAGAACTTGGAACTGCTGACACAACAGATGGCAGTGGTAAGGGGAGATTTAATGCACTTAGAGAGAAACCAACAACCAATGACAAGTGGTAGCCTGCATATTAATGCTCCAGCCTTCTGTACTGCAAGTGGAAAAATCTAGGCAGTATTATGGACCCTTTTCAGAAGATGCTAAAGTAAATGAGCCCTGCTGCCCACAGCAGCTACTTTGAGAAAGTACCCTTACATTGAATTTTATTCTTTACCAATCTCATTCTTCCCATTCTCTCACTTCTGATTCTTCGGATTTACTAAGATAAACTACCTCTACCCAGGTCTCTGTCTTAGGTTCTGCTTTCATGAGGAACTTGAAATAAGACCACCAGATTGATAAGAACCTTATTATCAACACAGGTATATACAAGAAACCTGAAATCTAGATTTCTATACCCGGCCCAATTATTATCAAGCATGAAAGCAAATATATTTTCAAACATGTAAAGATATGTAATTTGGTACACATTTTCTGGAAAAAATTAAAGATGGAGGTAGGAATCTGAAAAAAAGATTCTGGGAAGACTTGAATCCAGCAAACAATAGAACTAACTCAGGATTGTGTAAGTAAAGAAATTTTGGGTGGAAAATTGGCTTTTTCCCATGTCTAGTTCTATCAGTATTAACACATGTTAATACCACCACAATGAGGATACAAAACAGTTTCCTCAATTCACAAATCCCCATCATGCTGCCCCTCTGTAGCACTATTTCCCTGCCCCTGACCTCTGGCAACCACTATTCTTCACATCATTGCTATAGTTTTGTCTTTTCCAGGACGGCATATAAATGGAATCACATGGTGTATAACTTTTTCAAATAGGCTTCTTTAACATAGCATAATGCCTTCAAGATCTATCTGTGTTGACGTGAAAATCAATATTTCATTTCTTTCCATTGCTGAGGAGTATTCCACTATATGAATGCACCATAACTTGTTCTGTCTATTCACCCACTGAAGGACTTTGAGTTATTTCTAGGTTTCGGCAATTACGAAAAGAGCTGCTATACATATTTGTAGACAGGTCTCCGTGCAAAAGTTTGTTTTCATTTCTCAAAGAGTGGAATTGCTTGATCACATAATAAGTGTGTATGTAACTTACAGGAAACTGTAAGCTTCCTATAAGGAAGTAGCCGTGTCATTTTGAGTTTTGAGTGATCTTTATATATTCCAGATTTAAGTCCTTTGTCAGATATGTGATGTGCAAGTATATTCTCTCAGTTTGGAGCTTGTCTTTCATTATTGCTTGATTTTAAACAAACAGTAGAATGTAAAAATATGAATCCATTTGACCTGTCTCATGTAACATTCCCATTCTTCTAAAAATGACATAGAATTACATGCTTTCTCTGAGGATATATTCACAATATTTAGTCCTGTAGTAGATTGTAAGTATATAATCATAAAATTATAGCAACTCTTTATTCATTTGCCATTTTTAAAATCCAGCCCATAAGGAAAGCATGTTAAATTTGTTTATAATTGAATTCCATTAATTACTTGATAGAATGTAAACCTTACAAACTGAATAATCTATAAGGAATGATATGGTATACATAATGAATATTGTGGGTTATGAGGAGTAGATAGACAGTGGTAAGGGAACTCTGATTTTATCCTACTTCATAATAGTCTATTTTGATTTAGTAGACAGAATAATTAAAAACAATAACGTAAGTAGCGAAACTCAGGAGGCAAAGAGATAAATATTGGTAGATGAGCTAATTCCTCATTCAAAAGAAAATGTGAACATAATATGTAGTCACAAGATTGTCTCAATAAAAAAAAGTAACTGACTTTTTTACATGTTGTCCAATGCTATTTTAAACTGTTCAAACTTCTATAAGCATATGTTAAATAAATAAGTATATGCACATATATTTATAGTAAAATATAGTTCCATATTATGGATGGAAGAATAAAGATAAAGAAATTTGGACTGATAAAAAGAAAATCATAAAAAGGACATTGGGGTGATGGAAACTGAACTTCGTGGACTGATAGTTTCAATTTGTGGCCATTGGGGACATTGCAACTAGAGAATTTTTTAAACATTTTGAAATATGGCAAATGTTTTGTGTCTGAAGATTGAGGAGTCAGCTTTCTTCCAAAGTGAGATATCACTAACTATGAGTGAATACTTCCAGTTAAATGAAAAAAAAAAAAAAAAGGGAATACATCTGGATATCCAACCTTTAAGTGTTAAATACTGGCTAGTTTACATATTCAGCAAGAGCATTTAAGTTATTCACAGAAGGATAGCATAATCAAATAATTAGAAAATTCCTCTAAATACTCAAGACACTTGAATAGATTTGTTCTGCTTAATAGTTGTTTGGATGGGAACCTTTCTTTCTTTTTTTTTTTTGTAACTGCTGTCGGTGAATTCCACGGGTACATTTCTAAGTTCACAAACACTTTGCAAGCCTCCCACAAGTACCCACCTTCCAAGCTTCAATAGTTCTCATCAGTGAGCTATAGGGAAAAGAGAGATAATGATACCTTTATATTACCATTTGAATTAAATATTTGGTACCTGCTTTAGAACCTATAGTTAGAGGATAGAGTCATAGCAGTGGTTGGGGGAAATGAGAAAGAGAGGGGGCCACTCAAGAAGAAAAGGAAGTGCTGTTTAAGAGTAGGTGACACTGACACTAATGCTATAAAATCCAATTATATGGATTTGTGTCTAAAATAAAGCATCTTAGGACTACTCTGAAACTTCTGTTAATAGTCACCGTGTTGTCTTTAGTGAAAAACAGGCATCAAATGAATAGACTCACTAGAGGGCCACTTTACTCACTTCGATATCCAGTAAAAAATGTCAGCAGCTGTGAATGTATAATTGAACAATGATGAAAAGAAACTCAAGTTTCCCATATCTACTAAGGAAAAAACTGCCTACATGTGGGTCCATCTACTCACTATTGCCTCCTGCTGTCTCATAGCAAAAAGTGGACCACTGGCCTAAAGAACAGTAGTATATTGCCTGAACTCCAAGAAACACAGAATCAATAAAAGAACTAACTTTTGGTAACTAACTCATAATGAAATAAAAGTTTTAGAGCTCGAAGCCTAACTGTTCGTATTTTTCATGATATTGTTTCAGCAATCATTACTCCAAGCATTGTCAACTATTTTTTATAACAAATTTCTCTAAATTCTAAAACTAGGAAACCCATTATAGCATTTCAAAAATAGGCCATAGTGAGTTTTTAAAATGTGTTTGCTTTGGGGTGCCTGGGTGGTTCAGTCAATTGAGTGTCTGACTCTTGATTTCAGCTCAGATCATGTTCTCAGGGTCATGAGACTGAAACCCTAGTGGGGCTCCATGCTCAGTGGGGAGTCTGCTTGGGATTCTCTCTCCCTCTTCCCCTGCCTCTCCTCCCCTCTCTCTTTCTCTCTCTAAAATGAATACATCTTAAAAAGAAAGAATGTGTTTTTGTTTAAACCTGCTGTATGAATCATTACAGTTAAAACCAATGATTCCCAGCCAGAGAACGAGAGAGACCCACACAGAGATGTATCATGGACTACCGGTGTTGATTTAAATTATCTTTAACTTGCTTAACTACATACAAATATATAACAGTATAAATCTTTCATGTGCCTAATTCTCTCCTGACCATAAAACCAAGCATTTATGGCAAATACTAAAATATTTAAGAAAATAAAAATTCAGAGTAACAGCATTCAGTAACACATTAAATTAATGTGATGGATGATATTTTGCTGAAACTAAATTAAAACTCATAATATAAATATAATACTGACTGCTATAGTATACGTTAGTTCAGTTTCAGCAATCTAGTGGCGTTCTGATGGCACAATCCCCTTGTCACTTTTCTCCAAACTACCATGTTGCCTCTGTTTCTTTGTGGTATCGTTTGACCTTCATTCCGTATAAGCATTATAGTTATATTTTAAGTCTGCCTCCATTTTCCTCTTCTCAGTCAACGACAAGATGTCATGACTCCACCTCAATGCTCTTTCATAATACCAGATCCAACTTTTTTATGTAGCTTAATAAGTTAAAGTCTTAATCTATGAAAGTGTTTTGATAATAATTTACCAGTATAAATTTATCTGTTAACTGTTAAAAATTCAAACATGAAAATAGTGTTACATAAGGAATGATTTTATTATTTTGATATTAGAATCCAATGATAGATACACTTAAAACATAAATTCAATAATAAATATAGCGGCAGATAGTAATCATTTTAACATTAGGAAATGCTAAGATAATTGCAGATATACCTAATACATTAAATGCTAAATGCTATCAATTGTGATAATCACTTATTTTGAATAGAATCACAGAACTAATACTAAATTAACATCTAAATTCATTTGGACATACTTGGTTTTAATTTAATCATTAGGTAATCCAGAATATTCTTAAATTAACTTAAAAACTAATATTAAAATAAAAAGACAAATTTATAGGGTTTGTGGATCATCTAACATTTCCTGCCAAAACATATATGGAATTTGGTTTGAGAAACACTAGATTAAACAAAGCAAATTTTAGGAGCCACCTGTGGGGGAAAAAATCGTAAAGTCTGAAGTCAATGTATTACTTGGAAACATGAGGCAAGAGTTGGAAAAAAATGCTTCCACAGATGTGAGGATCTCAATTTTTCTGACTTATTTTTTCATCAATTTATTTCCAATTGTATTAAAACAGAGATAAACAGTAATTCACTGATAAGCAAATCTGCAAAATTAATTAAAATCATCCAGTAATAGCAACTTTAAACATCCATATGGATATAACTCTTGGTACTTATGATATTATCTTTAAAAATGAGAAAGACCAGGGTTTCCCTAATAGTGATAGACAATTTTATGTAGTATAAAAGCATACAATTTATGCTCTGTATTTAACACAGTATATCAGCCCCAATTGAATGTTGAGTGTAATTTAGAGCTCTCGTTCTAACTCCATAACTCCATCTAAATCTGGAAAGAACTTTCCCACATATGCAAAGTGAACATGATGAAGTTTAGCATAGCTATACTTAAATAGACCTGGAAAAGGAGCTGAACACCATTTCTGACTTTTGGTTAGGAGACAGTCTCAGAGAGAAAACTCTGAAACCAACATAAGTATAACACAGTGGAACAAGCATGTATAAAGTACACAGGACTTGGATTTTAGAAAAGTTATTTATTTCTAAATTCTGTTCCCACCACTCACTTGCTATGAAAGCTAACTACAGGAGGTAATAAGAATTAAGTATGTAAAGTAATATGTAATATGAGGCATCCTTTTTATATTCAGTTGGAAAACTTAATTTTGAGTATTGCTCTTCATGAGATAAAAATGGTGATATCACAATGTTATATAAGTTTTCAGTTTAGTAAACTAGAATAAGTGTTTTTCAGTAAAGACATTATTCCATCGTTATCTGAGCACAAGAAGATCTCACCTACCTTTTCTGATTTCTATCTGATTCCTTGTAATATAGAATAGTAGCCCTTATGAAAAGAAAGATTAGTTTGCATTCATAATATTTATCTACCTTTAGACATCAACTTAATAAACA
The DNA here is from genome assembly GCF_017311325.1 of Ursus maritimus. Classification (NCBI taxonomy): domain Eukaryota; kingdom Metazoa; phylum Chordata; class Mammalia; order Carnivora; family Ursidae; genus Ursus; species Ursus maritimus. The sequence continues at coordinate 51,607,560 of NW_024426552.1, forward strand.
TTTGTTGAACATCTTCTATATTTTAACCATTGTGAAAAGAAACAATGGTGATATAAAGATGTTGAAAGAATCTCATTATCATGGACCTTTTACTTTAATATGGAAAAAGGTATACATAGATGTCTATCTAACCAGGCAGCATCTGATAAACATAATAGAATAGGTACAAAATGCGATGGAAGAAAAGAAAAGATGTCTCTCTAGATGATTTTCAAGTTGGAAAATCATGGTAGAGTCCTTACAAAATGGTGCATTTGGACTACACCATGGCAAAAGAACTTGTGGGGATGCATGCATATTATAAAATATGGTCTAGGTGAAAGAAATCATAAACCCAAAGAAGTTGAAAAAAAAGATTTCATGTTTACAGAACAGTAAACAGTTTTGTGTGGAATGATTTTGAGGTTCTTCAGAATTGTTTTGTAGGAGATAGTTGAAAATAGGCTTGTCAAATCACTGAAAGATTTGAAAGTTAATTTAAGGAATATATATCTTATATATATAACATTTTATATTTTTGAAGAGAGGAAGGCCATGACTAGACATAGAAGTGAGGAATGGAAAAAGAACAAGAAACACTGTAGGATCTGAGTTGTCGCTGGACTAAGAACGATACAAAGGAAAAAACAGACAAAAACATAATACACAGACAGAATCTACAGAATTCCCTGAATGGGTGTAGATACAGAGGAGAAATGCATTATGCAATTTTGAAGTTGGGATCTCAGGCAAACTTAGGAAATGGTGGCACTGTTACAAAGAGAGCATAAGAAAAGAGGACAGAAATGGAAAATAGAAATTAGGGGGAAATGATAAGCAGGTGAGGACTGAGAAGAGGCCATTAAATTTGTTATTTATGAGATTATCAAGAATATTTACAAGAACTAATGTGAGGGCAAGAATTCAGAATGCAAAGAGTTTAGAATGAAAAGAGACTCTCATTTCTAGGGTAGTTTATATTAAACAATCTCAAAAATCTTCCCCATAAAAAAGGAAATATAATGAATAAATTTTAACAATTGTTTTCAATGCCTACTTGACCCTGCCAGAAAATAATGGAAATTCCAAAAGATAAAAAAGAAAAATATATTAAAAACCAGTTTTAGAAGTGGGTACTTAACCTGCAGCTAACCGCGGGTCATTTCCCATTCTGTGTTACTTACTGTCCTGCATTCTTATAGCCACGCAGAGGATAAGACATTGTGTCTTGAACCCACAAAATGAATATTCCTAATTTAGACTGTAGTATAAAACACAAAGAACTATATTCTCAGTAGATAAGTTGATTTTTAAAAAAGGATGATAACAAGGAAATATATTTGGGTTAGTCTTTATTCGAAATGTGGACTAAAAAAAAAATTACTTCCTTGAATTATAAAAAAGTGCCTGATTTTATGTGAGTTTAGGTTTGAATTTATACTCCCCATATGATCCCGGAAAACCAAGCTGAGAAATTCAGTTAAAATGGCCCTGGTTTTTAGCACCTTAAGGGTGCACAGGAAAAAAAAAATGCAATTCACTTCTAAACTATTTAAGTGGCATAGGATTATTATAGATAATGGCAAGCACTTCAAACATTTGCTCACAATCCACAATATCAAAACACAGAAAGAAATTAACCACCACAAGTAAGCAAAAAACCACAATACCTTTAAAAATCAAGGACTTTAAATATTTAACTTAGCAGTAAAAAAAGTTAAAATGATAATAGAAATAAAAGTCATTGAAAACATGAATTATAATAATATATTATAAAGAAAGAACTGTCATATTTGTAATAAGAAATTAAATATAATGTATTTATTTGCATTTAAAACACAATATGGGATAAAAAATAGGTTGGACACAGGAAAAGAATTAGTTATCTGAACTAAAGAAGTACCCAATGAAATTTCCTAAAATATGGTTCAGAAAGATGAAATTATGGAAAATATTAGAAACAGTCCAAAAGCACTGAATGATCAAGCCTAAAAAGCACCAAAATTACAGCATTAGAAGAAGGAAGAGTACATGAAAGAGAAACAATGTTTCAAGCTAAGAGTTTTCCAGGGACATCTAGATTATAAAATTAAAGCACATTTGTTCAAACTGAACTGAATAAAAGCAACTCAACTTTTAGTTGAAACTACAAACCATACTAAGAAAAAAAATCTTAAAAGCACTTAGAGAAAAAAAGATGAAATACTTCAAACAACAGCAATTAGCACAACCACAGAGCGTTCAATATCATAGCAAAAGCCAAAAGACAGTGGGCTGATATTTTTAAACCATGGAGAAGTAACACCTAAAAAATCAGACTATTATATATTTTCTATATTATTAACAATATAAATATAATCAAGACAAAGGGAAAAATCAAGCCATTTTAGACAAACAAGTTAAAGCATTGCCACCAACAAATATCACTTAGGAACTTCTAAAAATGTACCTTAAGTGGAAGGAAAATGAAATCAGAAGGAAACTCACAAAGATACAGCAGAAATATGGGTAAATGTAAATATAAAGTGACTAAAGAATAGTAATATCTAATTTGAGGGTTAAAAAGGATAAAATAGAAACACTAGATAACTATGATGTGGAAAATGAGAACATGATGATTGAAACTAAAAAAGCTTCTTTTTAAATCCTTGGATGCTATGGAAGTTGTATATGTATAATTTTAAGAGTAAATTTTAATATTTAGATCCAAAAATAGAGGATAAAGAATAAAAGGGATACAGAATATTTGAAAATCTAGGGAAAAGAGAAAAAGTAGAAGCAAAGTATGAATGCATTTGGTTAGAAAGCACTAAAAGATGATAGAAAAATTACAAATATGAGTTATTATAATAAGTAAATGCAAATATATTTTCCTTTTAAAAAATGGAGATTTTCATGTTGAATTTTAGAAATGTTATAAGAGACGTGCTAAAACATGCAAATTCCCTAAGGTTGAGAGTAAAAAGGTAGGAAAGGATATATCAAGCACACGTTAACAATGAATCGATAATCATACAGCGCAGTAAAGACAAAAATCAGGGGCGCAGGTGGTTAAGTGTCGTAATCTTGATTTCAGCTCAGGTCATGATCTCAGGTCAGGAGATCAAGCCCCAGTCGTTGGGATCTGTGCTCAGCAAGGAGTCTGCTTGGGATTCTCTTTTCCCCTCTTCCTCTGCCCCTCCCCCCTACGTGCACAGCACTTTCTCTCTCTCAGGTATTTTTTTAAAAAAAAGATAAAAATCAATTACCAAAAAATAACTACAAAGCACACTAACATATGTGGAAATGTAAACTGTAAAAACAACTCAGAAGAAATTATTTTAAAAATGAAAAATACAAAGAAATGAATTACAGTGAAAATGATGCAAAAATGGGATGCAGCTAAACTATACTCACAAAGGAATTTATAACCTTAAATTCTAAATATTAAATTCAGAAGGTTATAAAAAGAAGTAAACACAAAGTCAGAAGAAAGCAATAAAGAGCAGAGTTAATGAAATGAAAGAAATAATATGCAATAAAGATTCAAAGATGTTCGACAAACTGACTCTGTTCTTTGAAAAGACTAATAAAACAGAGAAAGCACTGACAACACTATCAAGACAGAAAAAGAAAAGAAAAGAAATAATCATGACATTTTAAAGGGGGCAGTATACGTAAAAAGGCAGCAGAGATTTAAAAATAAGTAGAATATTCTGTGAACCTTGGGCAAAAGAATTTAAACAAAATGGAGAATTTGCAAGACAATTATAATTTATTTAATTTACAAAAGGTGGTCTACAAATAAATTTTTAAAATCCACACCAAAAAAATCTCATTTTAAAAAGACCAAAATCATTTTATAATTGATTTCTACCAGACATGTAAGAAATGTATAAGTGTTAAATTACTATATCATACGCTTGAAACTAATATAACACTCTATGTTAATTAACTGGAATTAAAATAAAAACTTAAATATAGATATAGATAATTGTAATTTTAGATGATGTGTCAATTAAGTAGTTGATGGTATAGTTGCAAACAATCCCAAACATCTCAGTGGCCTGCAACAAAAAAGACTGGTTTATTTCTCATATATATCTTTTATGTCCATTTACCACATGAATACACAAGGAATATTCCTGAGGAGAGAGTGCAAATCAAATAACAAACAAGGATGTAATCAATATTCTTATACAAAGGACTAACTGGTTCAATCTACCAAAGTGAACTTCTCCATGGAAGACAAATAGATGGACTGCTCTACAACATATTTTAGGTGGTGAGAAAATTTAGATTAAAAAATTAGACATCAACACAAGGTTAAATTTTAGTCCAATATTTTTCCTGAAGATAGATACAGACATTCTAAATAAAACATTATTAAGCCAATCCATTAAGCCCAGAAAAGCAGGACGTTTAACATTAGAAGATATAGGAATCTAATTAACAAAATAATAGATAAAAGGAAAATGTATCTCAATAAATGCAGATGACTTGGATAAAAATCCATCACTCATTTATAATTAATGAGTCTAGGAAATCTATTAAAGAAATTAAATAAATAATCAATAACTTCCTAAAACAGAAAGCACCAGACCTAGAAGAGGTCACTGGTGAATAATACTAAACATTTAAAAGAGAAAATACAACAAGTCTCTATAATGTATTTCAGGAAATAGGAAATAGGAATACTTTCTAACTCATTCTATGAGGCCAGCAGTACCCTGATACCAAAACCAGACAAAGACATTACAAAAAAAGGAGACTACAGACCAATACCCCTCATGAACACAGAAGTAAAAATCCTCAACAAAATATTAGCAAACTGAATCCAAAACGTATAAAAAGAATTATATACCATGACCAAGTGGAATTTATCTCAGGTATGCAAGGCTGGTTCAACACTAAAAAAGCAATTAATATAATCTATCACATCAACAGACTAAAAAAGAAATCCTGCAGTCATATCAATAGATGCAGAAAAGGCATTTGACAAAATTCAATCCCCATTCATGATAAAAACTCTCAGTATACAAGGAGTAGAGGAAAACTTTTTCAATGTGATGAAGAATCCCAAAAAGCCTACAATGCTAAAGTTTAAAATGTTTTTTAAAAAACATGAAGTGTCAAAAAATAATTCACAAAAAGAGAGAAAATACTTGCAAAACATATGGTAAATTAAAACAGAAAACAAAGCCAAAATGCAACACCTCACCGGTTGTTTGAACACATTAGTCTCATGCAATGAGAAGTCCGAAGGTAGGAGGGATTGCAATGGACTCCAAGATACCATCAGGGATCTAGGCTCTAGTTTCTTTTTTCTCACTATTATTAGTAAACATATCCTCACACTGTTGCCTCATGGCTTCAATGCAGCTCATAGTTCTCTTATCAGTTTGGAAGGAAAAGATAGGAAAAATGCAGAGAGCTGACTGCTTTCAACTTCAGATGCCTTGCTTTTTTTTTTTTTTTTCCTTTTGAATAGGATGCCCTTCTCTTGGAGTTCCACTGACATCTCATTTATGAGAATTGTATCAAATGGCTACCTGTCACTACAAAGGTGTTTGAGAAACAAAGTATTTTCAGCCAGACTCATTGCTGCCACAGACAACATCAGATTCCTTAGGAACAAAGAAGAGTGTGTGTGTGGACACTGAGTAAATGTATAAAAATACCTACCACATTGATTTGCCAGAATGTATAAAAGATTCATACAAATCAATAAAAGGTATGAAACAATCTCATTTACATTTGCATCAAACAGAATAGAATACTTAGAAATGAATTTAACCAAGGAGGTGAAAGACCTGTACACTGATGAAAGAAACTGAAGAATTAATAGAAAGATATTCCATGCTCATGATCTGGAAAAATTAATAGTGTTAAAGTGTTCATATTTCTCAAACCAATCTACAGATTAAATGCAATGCCATTCACAATTCTGTCTGTTTGTTTGTTTTAAGAAATAGAACAAACACTTCTAAAGTTTGTATGGAACTACAAAAGATCCAAAATAGCCAAAGCAATCCTGAGAAAGCAGAACAAAGCTGAAAGTAATACTCTCTCAGAGTCTAAACTATATTACAAAGCTAACAAAAACAGTATGGTATTGGCATAAAAATAGACATATAGATCAATGGAACAGAATAGAAAGCCCCAAAAGAAATCCACAAGTATATGGTCAATTAATTATGACAACAAGTTAAGAATTTGTGATGTGGAAATGAGAATGTCTTCAACAAATGTGCTGGGGAACGCCTGGGTGGCTCAGTCAGTTAAGCGTCTGCCTTTGGCTCAGGTCATGATCCCAGGGGCCTGGTATGGAGCCCTGCATCAGGCTCCTTGCTCAGCAGGGAGTCCGCTTCTCCCTCTGCCTGACACTTCCCCTGCTTGTGCTCTCTCTGACAAATAAATAAATAAAATCTTAAAAAAAAAAAAAATAAATGTGTTGGGAAACTTGGACAGCAACATGCAAAAAGAAAAAAAAAAAAAAAACAGAACTGCCCCACTACCTTACACCACACATAAAAATTAACTCAATATGGATTAAAGACTTGAAGATAAGACCTGAAACCACAAACTCCTAGAAGAAAACATAGGCAATAATAAATTCCTTGACATTGGTCTTGCAATGAGTTTTTGGATTTGGCACCAAAAGCAAAGGCAACAAATGTGAAAATAAATGAATGGGACTTCATCAAACTAAAAAGCTTCTGCACAGCAAAGAAAAATATCAACAAAATAAAAAGGCAAACTGTTGAGTGGGAGAAAATATTTGCAGATCATATATCAGATTAGAGGCTAATATCCAAAATATGTAAAGAACTCATACAATTCAATAGCAAACCAACAAACAAAACAACCAACACACACACACACACAAACACACACACACACAAACAGAAGAAAACAAAAACAATCCAATCTAAATATGGGCAAAGGATCTGAATAGACATTTTTCCAAATAATAAATACAGATGGCTAACAGACACATGAATAGATGCTCAACATCACTAATAATTAGGGAAATATAAATCAAAACCACTTTGAGATATCACTTCATACCTGTTAGAGTGACCATTATAAAAAAGACAAGAAATAACAAGTGTTGGAAAGGATGAAGAGTAAAGGGAACACTTGTGCACTGTTGGTAGGAATGTAAATTGGTGCAGCCACTATGGAAAACAGTATGGAGTTTTTTCAAAAAACTAAAAAGAAACTACCATATGATCTAGCAATTCCACTTCTGGGTATTTGTCTAAGGAAAACTAAAACACTAAGTCAAAAAGATACACACACCTCCCCCCTTCATTGCAGCATCATTTAGAATAGCCAAGATATGGAAACAACCTAAGTGCCCATTGATAGAGGAATGGAAAAATATATATGTATGTATTATTCAGCCTTAAAAAAATTGAAATCTTGCCATTTGCAACAACATGGATGGACCTTGAGGATATTATCTGAATTATCCTAAGTCAGACAGAGAAAGACAAATACTATTTGATCTCATATATAGAATCTTCAAAAACAAAAACAAAAAACAGCTCATAGATACAGACAACAGACTGGCATTTGCCAGAGGCAGGAAAAGAGGGAAGTACGAAATGGGTGAAAGGAGTCAAAGATACAAATTTTCAGTTATAAAATAAATAACTCACGGGGATGTAATGTACACCATGGCAACTGTAGTTAATAATACTACATTGTATATCTGAAAGTTGCTAAGAGAATTAATCTTGAAAGTTCTCATATAAGAAAAAAATTTAACTATGTATATGGTGACAATAGTACCTAGACTTAATTGCAGTGATCATTTTGCAATATATACAAATGTTGAATCATTATATTGTACATCTTAAATCAATATAATGTGGTATGTCAATTTTACATTTCAATTTAAAAAATAAAATAAAAAAGACTACAAATCCAATGTAAAAAGTGAAAAAGGGGCGCCTGGGTGGCACAGCGGTTAAGCGTCTGCCTTCGGCTCAGGGCGTGATCCCGGCGTTATGGGATCGAGCCCCACATCAGGCTCTTCTGCTATGAGCCTGCTTCTTCCTCTCCCACTCCCCCTGCTTGTGTTCCCTCTCTCGCTGGCTGTCTCTATCTCTGTCGAATAAATAAATAAAATCTTTAAAAAAAAAAAAAAGTGAAAAGATACGAATAGACAGTTGACAGAAAAGGAAAATCAACTAGTAAATATGAAACACAGATACTCAGCCTTAGAACCTTAGTAGAAAAGAAGGAAGTAAAAAAAGGAAAATCAAAGTTAGATATAACTTCACATCTCTGAAAATACTGTTTTGGCAAGAATAATAAATGATAATTTTTATATGACACTGATAAAGGTCAACTATATCAAATACTGCTCGGCCACTGGATAAACTGAGGACAGAAAAATGTCCTTTGGCTTGACAATATTAAAGTCACCTCTGATCTTTTTTTTTTTTTTAAAGATTTTATTTATTTGACAGAGATAGAGACAGCCAGCGAGGAGGGAACACAAGCAGGGGGAGTGGGAGAGGGAGAAGCAGGCTCATAGCTGAGGAGCCTGATGTGGGGCTCGATCCCACAACGCCGGGATCACGTCCTGAGCCGAAGGCAGACGCTTAACCGCTGTGCCACCCAGGCGCCCCAAAGTCACCTCTGATCTTGACAAAGCAGTTTTGACGGACTGGTTGGGTGGGTTAGGAAGCTAAACTGGAGAAGCACTGAAAAGTAAAAGGAAAGTGAATGCAAGGAGATGATATGTAGAAGTTTAGCTACAAAGACGCAGAAGAAAATACAAGCTGGTAGCAAGCGGGCTATGAGGTTTTGAGGAATGTTTTCTTGTTTTATTCTTAACAGAAATTCGAAGAGTATGTTTTTGTACTGATGCAGTAAGAGAGAGAAAAGTTGATGATGTGGACGTTCCACGATGATTTCAGATTCAACATCTCCAATTCTGCCTCCTTCCTCCAATCTGCCTGTCCCGCCCTCATCCTTTAATCAATTTAGAGAAGCTCCACCTACTGTTACCTAAACCAAGTCTTCCTAGACTGCTTCTCTCCTGGCATTTTCCATATGCTGTCCATCACTAAGTGATACAAAATTTACCTCCTAAATTATAAAAGGCCCCGTTTCCCATCCTACTACCAAGGTCCTGATTTAGTCAGTCTCAGATAATTTTCACAGCTTCTATTTGATCTGTCTAGTGTCACTCTATAATAACTACCATCTATATGTCTGTCAAATCGCTAACACACATGCCAATCACCTGCTTAAAAACCTCTGATGGTTTCCCAACAACCAAGCTTAATTCCTAAGCTTAGTTTCTTGGCATATCACACTAGTGTTCTACGCTATAGTCCTACTTATACATATACTCTGGCACATACTATAAATCTTTAGATCTTCAACTCCTGGCTAATACTGCCCCCATTTGACCCTACTGTTACTCTTCTTCAAAAATTCAGCTCAGCTATAACCTCCCCCTGGAAATTTTTGCCTCCTCAACTTCACCATCCTGAACCCTTCCTCTATGGTCCTGCGGTGGGCAGAATCCTAAAATAGTCCCCTAAGATTTTCTGCCTAATTCCCAAGACTATGAATGTGACAAGAATTCATTCAAGCCCTGATTATGTTAATTAATATAAGGGATTTTGCAGATGTAATTAAGGTTACTAATTAGTTGACTATGAGTTAATCAAAGGGGAGTCTCTCCAGGCAAGGCCTAATCTAATCACATGAGTCCTTTATAGGCAGAGTTGTCTTGGGCTGGCATCCTAAGAGGAAGTTGGAAAGATTCCAAGCATGGGAAGGAGTCAACACACTTGAAGATAGGGGAGGTGGGGAGGGCACATGATGAGGGATCTCTAGGAGCTGAGAGAGGCCCCAAATGACAGCCAACAAAGAAACAGGAACTAGAAGTCTACCAGAAACCTGAATAAGCTAGGAAGTAGATTATCTCCCAGACCCTCCATATAACAGCCCAGACTGGTTGATACCATTTTTGGCCTTGTGAGACCCTTAGCAGAGAATCCAATTAAGCCTGCTCAGACATCTAACTTACAGAACTCTGAGATAATAAATAAGTGCTGTTTTAAGTTTGGTAAGTTTGTGGTGATTTGTTACACAGCAATTAAAAACTAATACAATTGCATAGCTCCTTACATTGGCTCTTGCATTACATGTTTACAGTGCTCTCTCCTCAACTAGTTTGCAAGCTGCTTAGGATAGAAATCATGTTTAAGTGATGTCTGTATTCCCAGCATCTAACACAGTACTTGACATGTGGAGGGAGGAGAAATGCTCAAAAAAGTATAAACTGAACATCTCAGGGAGATGCTACTATGTCAGTTGAATCCTACAAGAAGCAAACACTGAGATGGAGTTAGGAGTGCAAGGGGCTTATGGAGGTGGGATTAACCCTTGTGAAAGCTAAGAGACAGAAGAAGATGAATACAGAAACATTTCAGACTTCAATGCAGACCTAAAAAAGTCATGGCCAACCCAGAGCAATGAGCGGAGCTTTGGTACATGGTACCTTTAAAGTCGAGTCACATGTTGGGCAGAAGGGACCAGGCCCAGTAGCTCCACCCCGCTCAGTTATGGATCAGGGGCTGCCTAGGAAGAGTATTGCCTTGGCTTGAAAGCTGAGGTGGATCCTGAAGGTGCCCAAACTAGAAGCTGTCAGCTAACTGTACTTCTTGTAGGTGAAGAGGAACTTCTTCCCATGAAGATCTAAACGGTGCACCTTCACAGCGACTGCAGTGTATGAAGATCACTGTCTCTTAATTAAAACATTACATAAGCTCTACTCATCAAGGTGGAACTATAAGGCTGTCTTCCAGAACAGTACGCTAAAGAAAGGACTCCAAATGATCACATCCATGCCTCTAAAATTTAGTTAAGAATCAACCCACCATTTTACAACAAAAGTTATAATGATTATATTTGCTCCTAATGTGTATGGATGGTTGTGTTTTTCCTCAAAGCAGGAAAATTATTAGACAATTATGCTTAAATTCAGTTAAAATGTCCTCAAGGTTTTAGCCAAGAAAAAATATTTTCACCTCATGGGCATATGTCCAGCTCAGAGAAAAATTCGTTTTAATAATGCTCATGATAATTTTTAAAGGAGCTTGGTTATCTTAGCATTATTAAAATGCAATTTTAATGAGAAAACTATTTTCTTAGATTGCTCTATCTGAATTCATAGATCTTTGTTTTAAGGCCATCTTTCTTAGTTGTTCCAACAACTCTGTTTGGCATTAAATAGGTGTGAATTCTAAGCAAAACTTTTCAAAGCTTCCGTTATCATTTCACAAGTATCAAAAAGAATTAGAAGTTGTTCTTTTTTTTTTTTTTTTTTTAAGAGTACTGAGTGTTTTAGAGGAAAGGAAGTTTGGCAACACACTAAAGGAAGAGTCATCTTCAAAAGCAGCTGCCAAATCATGTTCTTTGATGAGTCTCTATTTGAGAATATCAACATCATATCTAGTGATAATATGATAATTAAGGATACATATTTTCCCCAAGGCTTCTACATTCTTATGTATATGAGTGTAAAAATACCCAGTACAGACTGTTCTCAGAAATATAGTTTCAGGCTTAATATATCAAATGGCATTGTTGCAACCAAAGCCTGGATTCTGATACCTTTGGTAATATTGCTTCTCTACCACCAACATCTCCCCATCCAACATCTGGCCTGGGAATTAGAACATATCTTAATTGCCATATTGAGGTTTAGTTGTATCACATTAGATAATTAAAAGAATTTCTGGAGGTACAATAGTTCTACCTTATCCACAGGGAATATGTTCCAAGACCCCCAGTGGATGCCTGAAATCATGGATAGTACAGAACCCAATATACACTTTTTTCCTATACATACGTACCTAAAATAAGGTTCGATTTATAAAATAAGCACAGTAAGAGATTAACAATAATAACACAGTAAAATACAAAAGTTATAACAACATACTGTTACAAAAGTTATTTGAATGTGGTCTCTCTCTCTCTCTCAAAATATCTTATTATACTGTAGTCACCCTTCTTCTTGTGATGATGTGAGCTGATAAAATGCCTACTCAGTGAGATGAAGTGAGGTGAGTGACATAGGCACCGTGACGCAGCATTAGGCTACTACTGACAATAAGTCAGAAAGAAGATCATCTACTTCGGGGCTGTGGCTGACTGCATGGGTAACTCAAACCACAGAAAGCAAAACCACAGATAAGGGGGACTATGACGTAAAAAAATCTCAGAAGAAGTCACCTTTAAACTCACTTACCAGAATTCATTATTTTTCTGGCTTCAATTTCTACTTCTTTCCTAATCAGCATGGAAAAGGTGTCAATTTAAGGGAAAATTTAATATCACTTCCCCACCTTTATCATCAATAGTAAGGACAGAAGCCCAGAGCTCCCTGTGCCCTGGCATACTGCCCACATTTTCTTTTACTTGCCACCCCTAGATGACCACATCAGTCTTCTTTCCTTCAAATCTTAACATCTCCTCACGTGTGCTCACTCTCAGATGATGGTCTTATTTCCCGTCACTTAGAAGAGCAAGGCCATCAGAAGAGGTTTTCCACATGCTCGCATTTCCATATCTACCAGCCTGCCTGCGTCATCCACTTGCACACCCACTGCCTCCTCTCCCATTGCTCTGGATGAGTGTTAGCTCCTTTATGAACCAGGCCTTCCTGGCACACTAGCTCCCTTCTCATATTGTTTCCTCAGGAACAACTCCCCCCTTTTCCTGTGAGCAATATCTCTCTCTATAAATCATTCATAGGAGCACAGAAATGCACTGTTGCAACTTCCATTTAAAAAAAAAAAAGAAAAAGATAGAAAAGCGAGAGAGAGGAGAGTACTCTTGACTCACACCCAGATCCAGCAAGTACTCTTTTCAAAAGGAAAACTCCTAAAAGCATATAGATATCCTCCCTGTCTACTTTCTCTCCTCTCTCTTTACCCAAAATGGCTCTGGTGAAGGTCAGCACTGTACAATTAAGTAATCAAATTTTGGTCCTTAACTTAGCCTATAAACATAATTTATCATAATTGACACCTTCTCACCTACCTTCCTCATTTGTCTTCTAAGGTGCCCCTCTTTCTTGGTTCTCCTCCCATCACACCGGCTGCCTCATTTCTTCCCCACCCTCCGTATTTCTAACCAAGTATCTGGGGCTCAAGTCCCTGGATATCATTTCCTTTTCTGTCTACACACACTTCTTTGGATATCTCCTTTATTCTTGAAGCTATAAATACTATCTATATTCTGAAGACACCTCCCCCACATACTTCCTGTCCTGATCTCTCTCACAAAACTCCAGACAGTTATGTCCACCTACAATTGGATGTCTAATGGAAATCTCAAATTTATCATGTAAAAACTGAAGCCAGAGCCTCCCCCTTTCATGAAAATTGATCTTCCTTAAATTTTCCTCAATTTAGTCCATGGCAACCTCCTTCTACTTATAGCCAAAGAACTTGGAAAAACTTCGGTTCCTCTTCCTTTCACACTTCCCATTAATCCATCAACAAATCCTGTTGAATCTACCTTCAAAATATATTCAGATTCTGCCACTTTCTAACCACCTCCATTTCTATCACCCTAGTGCAAAACTACAATAATCTCTCCCCTGAATTACTCCAATAAACATTTAACTAGGCACCCTACATCCATTCTTTTTTTTTTTTTTTTAAGATTTTATTTATTTATTTGACAGAGAGAGAGATGGCAAGAGAGGGAACACAAGCAGGGGGAGTGGGAGAGGGAGAAGCAGGCTTCCCACTGAGCAGGGAGCCCGATGCGGGGCTCTATCCCAGGACCCTGAGATCATGAGCTGAGCCAAAGGCAGACGCTTAACGACTGAGCCACCCAGGCACCCCCGCCCCCACATCCATTCTTAAACCTGTACTCCTTATTCTCATCCTAAGCAAGATCACATTTCTTCTCTGGTCAAAACCCTGGAGCAGTTTCCCATCTCACTGTATCAGTCAGGGTTCTGAGAGAAACTGAACCAGTAGAATAGAACCAACTGAACAGAAAATTGAACCAAAATAAAGAGATTTAGGGACATCTGGGTGGCTCAGTCGGTTAAGCGTCTGCCTTCAGCTCAGGTCATGATCCCAGGGTCATGGGATCAAGTTCTGCATCGGGCTCCCTGCTCATCAGGGAGCCTGCTTCTCGCTCTGCCTGCTGCTCCCCTTGCTTGTGCACTGTCTCTCTCCGACAAATAAATAAATAAAATCTTAAAAAAGAGATTTATATAAAAGAATTGGCTCATGTGATTGTGGAACCTCGCAAGCCTGAAAATTAGAGGGCAGCCCAGCAGGCTGAAAACCTAGGTAGGAGCTGATGTTGTAGTCATACAGCTGAATGTCTTCTGCTCCAGGAAACCTCAGGGTTTGCTCTTCAAGCCTTTCACCTGACTGGATTAGGTCTACCACATTTTCAAGGGAATCTCCTTTAAATTCAACTGATTGTAGATACTAACCACATCTACAAAATAGTTTCACAACACCTAAATCAGTGTTTGATTAAATACCTGGATTATAGCATAGCCAATTTGATGTATAAAACTAATAATTACATGACTCAAAGTCAAAAATCCTCAAAATCACCTCAAAAGCCCCATATAATCTAGTCCTGTGTTTGCTCTCACCTCATCTGTCTCCATTCTCCCTCTGATTTGTACTGCTCTAGCCACATTGGCCTCCTTGCGTCTTCTCAGACTCATCTGGTAGGGGCATCTGGATGGCACAGCTGGCTCAGGTCACGATCTCAGGGTCATGAGATCGAGCCCTGGGTCAAACTCCATGCTCAGCACAGAGTCTGCTGGTCAATCTCTCTCCCTCTCCCTGTACCCCTCCCCTGCTCTCTTGGCGCTCTCTCTAAAATAAATAAATAAATCTTAAAAAAAAAAAAAAGAAAAAGAAAAAACTCAAGTACATTCTTTCTTTATGAACATTTGTTGTTCTTTCTGAAATATTCTTCCCTAAGGGTCTGAAAGACTCCTCTTCACTTTGCTTAGATTTTGCTCAAATGTCACTACCTTCATCTCATTCCTGCTTTATTATCCTCCACAGCACTGTCATCACGGTCTGACATACAATGTACTTCTGTGCTTATTTGTTTATTGTCTATCTCCTCCCACCAGGATGGAAGCTCCAGGAAGGCAGGGATCTTTATTATATTCATGAGAACAGTGTTTGAAACGTAGTAACTTTTCAACAACTATCTTTTAAATTAATTTATGTTTTTAAGCATTTCTTAGAGCTTTCTGTCTGATTACACTGAAGGATTTCCAATGAGTGCAGGGAAACGGCATTGGACGGTAGATTTATAAGCCTGAGTCTAATGGTGACTGTGCCATCCGCCTTTCTTCCTCTTCGGGAAATCACTTCACTACTCCAGGATACAGATTCCCCAACAGTAGAACAAGGAAACTGAATGAGTTCCTTCCACTTGAAAAATCTCATCTTGCTCCTTTCCTCCATATCTTCATCATTTAAATAGGGCCTCAAGAAATATTATAGGTCAACAAATTTTTCCAACTCTTTTACATTATACATTTCCCAGCTATAAATACATTTTATGTACTATACGTATTATAATTATATTATTATAATGTGTAAGTACATAACTATTACAAAGCATAAGGGAATT
This sequence comes from Ursus maritimus, assembly GCF_017311325.1. Lineage (NCBI taxonomy): Eukaryota > Metazoa > Chordata > Mammalia > Carnivora > Ursidae > Ursus > Ursus maritimus. Next base: position 51,623,190 of record NW_024426552.1, read on the forward strand.
ACCCCGTAACTGAAGAAACATAAATAAGTTAATACAGACATGGTTGTAGGGACTTATTAGGCCAAAAATTAAGAATGCCTTCTCCAATGTTACCCTCCCTCATTCCAATGTTATACACACAAGACCACATATTACCATAATTGACTGCACACTCGGCGGGTCTATTCCGTATCTCAGAAGCTAAAGACAGACCTGCAAGCTTTGGCAGGTCCATCTCTTCATAAAGACACCACCTTTTCTTCCTCCATACTTGAGAGCTTTCTGTTTTCCTTACCCTCTATGTAATACATCTACATTTTTTAGTTTCCCTTCCTCCTGGTCCCTGTGCACCTCCTGTCTTTCTGGAATAAAGCAGCAGTTAAACATAAGTAATCACTTTGTTTGGAGCTGCCCTAAGGCCTTGTGAATTCCATCATCAGGGCCTCACCGGTCTTCCCTGCCTTTCTTTATAGGAAGTAATAACTGGCGTCACTAATTGGCAGTTTCAGCAATTTCAATGACCCACTTTCTCTTTCTCCCTCCCTCTCAATAAGACACAGAATTATAAGTATTCATTGTCCATAAGACTTTAAGTTGATATAGTCAATACTTTACAACCCTAACAACAATCAATACCAGAGGCTTGTGCAACACTGCAGTGCCTTTGCTCTTGCCCCGGAAACTTTCATTTCCTACGAAAGCGATAGAATGAAGAATCTTACACAATCAATACCTCAGATGTTGAGTTTCTCTAATCCTTTCAGCTCTAGGAAAGGAACCATGTCAGTTATAACTATAATATGAATTTTTACAGGGTTTTACTTTCACTAGCTTAATAATAGATTACATTCCTAAGCTATGCAGGAAGAAAGATTCCTAGCTAAAATTCCAAAGTTCAGCTTAGTTCTAACTGCAATCACAGGCACAAGTAAATTGATGCCGATGCAAAAGAGATGCATAGAGACCAATTAGAGGGAAAATCTAAGAATGAACATAGACACAAAAGGCTTTAATTGAAGTTAATCTCACATTAGAGAAACCCATTAAGTGAACAAGGCAAATCGAAACAGTCATTAACAATGCAGATGTGCTTGCCAAGCAAGTCTCAGTCTTTCAGGCAATGCAGACCAGTCCGAAAACTCTCACTTCTGTATCTCCATCAGGCCCTTAAAAAAAAAAAAAAAAAAAAAGCGTGTCCCAAGATTGAAAGACTACATTGTTAATTCTAGATTATTTCTAGTTTCTCACTTTCACCCTTCAGAATTACATGGCACCAGTAAAACTGAGGATCTAGAGAAGTATATTTAAAAAATGTTGAAAACTGAATCTCCAGTTTAGTGCTGCAAATTCCCCCAACACGTCTGCAAATTATTGACCATTTTTGGATCCCTACTAAATTCAAGGCCCTGTCCTAAACCCATTACATACATTATCTCAATTAAATATCTGAGACCTGCAAGGTAGGCATTATTATTCACTTTTTATGGGTTAGAACACTAAAGTTCAAAAAGGTTAAGACAATTTACCCAAGGCTATTCAACTCTTCTTTCTACTGCTCTGCCTAAAAATGAGTCACCACTGATACTCAGTGAGGCGTCGCTTTTTTTTAACTACAGGGAATTTGGAATCTCACGGGAGGGCTACAAGTGAAAAGGAACTTCTCATCTGCCTTCCCAGATCACAGAGAAGCAGTGTCTGGGACTCCTGCAAAAGGTCACAGTGAGATTAGCAAGAAGGTCAAAGAAACCCTCTCCAGGGCCTAGCTGCTGAGCGCCAAGATGGCTGAGCAGGAAGGGAATAACTAAAAGTAACCTTTTGGTCACTGAAATACACATCATTTTCTCCATGCGTGTGTGTTTCAACATTTTGTATCCAATTTACTGATCCAGTTTACTGCTAACCCTTGGGTAGCACTTTAGAGATCACACTGTGTGTTATCACTGACTGCCTCTCCATACACTCCCAGCAGTCCTGGAGTCAGGTTGGAAACATGACATACTTCAGAATCACTATCAATTACTGAGAACCTATCGTGTACCAGCGACTCTATTGGGGGATCATACACTGCCAAATAGCTTCGCAACACCCTTTAGACAAGAGGAAACTCAAGTGTGATTTAACTTTCCCCCAAGCCAAAAAGCTAGTAAAGTAAAATCAAGGCATAAATAAATGAATGAATAACTGAGAAAGAAGAAACAGGGCTTTATTTTTCAAAAAATAAAAATGATTTGCTATGGGAAGGTGGTACAGTACAAGTCACTACAAGTCTGCCAGCTCCTTGTTGCAGTCACACTGCCGACCGTAAGCACCTTCCACATAGAATTTTTGGGCTCCCACTGAGGAGAAAAGGCAATCTAGGTCTGATTTCACACCTAAAATTAAAGTTAAATCAATAGCATCTGTGTTAGTTTCCTATTACTGCTATATCAAATTACTTGAAGCAACACAGATTTACTAGCTTACGATTCTGAAAGGCAGAGGTCCAAAGCAGGCCTTACTGGGTATAAAAATCAAGGTGTTGGGGTGCCTGGGTGGCACAGCGGTTAAGCGTCTGCCTTCGGCTCAGGGTGTGGTCCTGGCGTTATGGGATCGAGCCCCACATCAGGCTCCTGTGCTATGAGCCTGCTCCTTCCTCTCCCACTCCCCCTGCTTGTGTTCCCTCTCTCGCTGGCTGTCTCTCTGTCAAATAAATAAATCTTTAAAAAAAAAAAATCAAGGTGTTGGCAGGGCTGCATTTCCTTTGCAGGCTCTAGAGAAAAATCAATTTCCCTGCCTTTTCATCCTGTAAAGGTCACCTGCAGACCTTAGCTCAGGGCCCCTTCTTCTCAGAGCCAGCAATGCAGCCGCAACATTCAATCTCTCCCCCTGACTCTGACAACCACCTCTACCTGCCTTCTCCTCTTTTAAGGATCTTTGTGGTTACACTGGACCCACTCAGCGTATTCATGAATGATCTCTCCATCTGAAAGTCCTTAATTTAATAACATCGGCAAAATCCCTTTTCCCACGTAACCGAACATATTCACAGGTACCAGGGATGAGGACGCAGACCTATCTTTGGAGGGCCATTATGCCTGCCACAACATATTCGTCTGGAATTTATATTCACTGATCTGGAAACAAAGAACTAAAAGAGTTTATAATAAAAAAGATGCAACTGCTACATCTTTTGTATTAAAAAATGGTAAAAACATTTTTTAATATGATGTAACAAAATTCTTAGTATGAGTGTAAGAAGCAAAATTGTTCATCTTGTCATCCAAGAACTGGATCACATCTGAGTTATATGATACAATAAACCAAAGCATCTTTGATGAGGAGAGAAGCAATCTCCTCTACAGTAAAAATAAAAGTCATAAAATTTAAAGCCAAAAGATATGAGCAGGGGGAGGGGCGTCTATTTTACCAAAGAATGACCCACCAGCTTGAATTTTAAGCTCTTCTAGCTACTAGCTGGGTGATGGCAGGTAAGTCACCTGTGAAATCAGTGCCTTAGTTTCTCCTATGTCAAATGGAGACTGTTGTAAGAGCACAGCTATGTTTTAGGGGATTGTTATAAGGATGAAAGATCATGACCCTAAAGTACCTATCACAGGGCTTGGTCCAGAGTAGTTGCTAGGTAAATAGTAACTACTTTCTTTTCACCTGTTTTAACTCTGTTATTATACTAGGAACTCCTGTGTAAATATTTTCCCATTGTATGGTTAAAATGTACATTTATATTCCTGCATGGAATCTGGCTTCAGGAGAGTTCCTACAGAGCTTTAACTCCTTTTATTATAATACTTTACAAAATTGCCTGATGAACTGCCCAATAACAAATTAAAGAAATGGTCATGTTTTGACAATTAAATTACACAAAGCTCCAAATGCCATAATCACAAAACTAAAAATAGACAACACTGGAATGTTAATTCAGCTAAAGGAACACCAATAGGAAGATTTATCATCTGCAGGCTATCACAGAGAACTTAAATAATTTTCTGACTTGAGTTAGAGGTCAGTTTAATAAATAAAGAGCTATATAGATCTTACAATGTAAATATAATTACTAAACTCTCTTTCTAGTTCCTTTAGGTCATTAAATAGTTCCTGACACCACCTCCCCAAGTCAGTATTCAAAATGAAAAGGTTTCTAACCTAGCTGCTCATACACAAATTACTTCAAACTTCAATTAAGCTAGGATATACACAGCATTTTTTAAAATTAGATGCTAAATATGGAGTCGATAATACACTCCTTATACAAATCTAAAACAAATCTAACTGCAAAAATATACATATTATTCTATAAATTAAAAGAAAAATATTAGCAATTATTTATAGGAAATACTCTTATTTTGGTTGTCAAAATATCTAATACTATATTTATGATGGACTGATAATTTAATAAAACAAGCATTTTTCTAGTAGAAAAATCTATCAAACATCAAAGAAAGGGATTTCATCAATAAAACAACTGGAAGAGCTTCTTGGTGTAGTACCTGTGGCATATATATCAATCTGTATGTTTTTATCTAAAAATCTATAAAAAGTCCCACTTGCAATGTTTGTACTTTCATCAACTAGTTACGTAAACTTCAAACTCCATCTACAGGCCTTTATACTCATGAACAAAATATATCAAAGCAACATAATTTGTCTTTTAATAATATAATTTCCTATGAGAAAATGACTTTATGGTTTTCTGTCTTATTCTTGTGAAATCTGAGTGAAAATAATAAAACTGTTATTGCCTTTAAAATGTAAACTTACAACTAGAGATTAGAGCCACATATAATACTGTCAGCCAAGGCAAAGGTATTCTACTCTCACCAAAGCACCAGAGAGCCAGTGCATGCCGCCAAAGGCCTTCCTGATTCCATCAGTGTCGTTTCATTGGACTTGGGATGAAGGATCAGAGAAAGTTTATATTCCAATGGCTGCTAGGACACTGGAGTTTCACCATCTTCATAGAATTGGATCTTAAGGAATTTACAATGGGAGCCTTTAGCTATCTACAACTCTTAAGTTTTTTTGAAGTTGGGAAAACTATTAAAATAAGAAGAGTGTAAAATAGCAAGTGCCTTGATGTGAGGCCTTTGCAGCAGGATATGGTGTTAAATGAAGCTAACCAATTTCCACTTTGTAGTTTTGATAGATGTCCAGAGGGCTTTGTGAAAGTAAAACCAAATGAAAGAAACAAAAGCTGAGTGATCATTTCATCAGGGAACTCTTGGTTTATACTGTAAGTTCAATTTAGGCAAGTCAATATCAGAAAACTCAAAATACTAAAGAACTTTTCCTCCTCGAAACTCATTTCATCTCTTATCCAAGAGCAGGCCCTAATGTGCATTTCATCATTTTTCTGAAGTTAGACTTTTCTTATTTTTCCCATCTAGGAGAAACCATTACTGAATCCACCCTGGTCTATGGAGGCTTTAATGTACTACTTTAGTATACAGATGAGTGTTTTCCATACAACAAGTCTGCTGAAAATTTTAATTAGTCAAAAAACATTTTCTGAGCATCTATAAGTATTATGACTTCTGCTAAATTCTGAGAATAAAACAATGATCCAGACAGATATAGTCCTTGCCTTCAAGAATTTACAGTCTACCTGTAGAAACAAACAACAAACAACTAATTATTCATTTCAAAAGTGATAAGTGCTGTGGAACAGGATATTATGGGAGCTTTTAATAGATTTGACTCAGAGAATGACTCATAGGGAATGGATATATAAGCCTGATTTTTTTTAAAGATAGATTTATTTCTTTATTTGTTTGTTTGCTTGTTTGGTGGGGGGAGGAGCAGAGCGAGAGGGAGAAAGAATCTCAAGCAGACTCCATGTTGAGTGTGGAGCCCAAAGCAGGGCTTGACCTCACGACTCTGACATCACAACCTGAGCCAAAACCAAGATTGGGATGCTTAGCTGAGTGTGCCATCCAGGAATCCCTATGAGCCTGATTTTAAAGGATAAGCTGCATTAATAGAGCAAGAGCTAGGAACTAGGAGTGCGAGAAAGAAGAATTCAACAGGTACTAACAAGCCCCACAACAGATTGAAGTGTTGAAAGTTTGAGAACTGAGAGAAAACCAGAAGGAGAACAGCCAAGGATAAGAGGGAATAGGATGAGGCAGAGTGAGAAGTAGGCAGACACTAGCTCATGGAACCATATCAAAGATTTTACTTTTACTCTAACGTCAATAAGAAACCACTGAAAGGTGCTGAGCAATACACTGATACAATCAGGCTTATATGTTTAACAGATCACTTTGGCTACAATGTGGAGAGTGGATTAATTATTATCAACGAAACATTTATTTCTCAAAGATTCATGATTCTCCACACAATATAGCAATAATAAATTAAAAGGAAAATAAATGCAAAATGTTAATGAAAACAAATATAAACCAATAAACCTGAATTCAGAAAGTGCAACTATGTGATTTGATAGAATATACAAAGAATGTGTGATCCAAATTACTATCTTTGTCTTTACCAGTAGAACACAAACTCCAAGACCATATTCATTTCCTGTTTTGTCCATTACTTTATCCCCAGCACCTAGAACTGTGGTTGAAAACAGAGCCTCAATAAATACTTGCCAAATGCATGACTAAACAAACAAAAAAGCTTTGTTTCCAACCACTTTACAGTAGTAATTATATTCCCCATTTTCCTCATGATGATTTCCATAAATACCATCTTTCAAAAGATTCTTCCTCTTCCATCATTTCTCCAAATTTAAGGCAAATGCAGGTAGTGGGATTCAATGACAAAATAAGCATAGTGCTAAGCAGTATCACATAATAATGAAGTAATAGTCTGAAGAAAAGATTATTGAGGGGAGCATAAGACACAAAGAAAATGAGTTCGCTTAGGGCATTAAATCATGCATCTAAAGAGGTTCAAGCCCCATTAGGGCCTGGTGGCTTACAACCACTCATGATACCCTACTGTGATCTGCGTGTTCATGGTCCTCCTCCCCAAATTCATGTTGAAATCCTAACCCCCAAGGTGATGAACTAGGAAGTGAGGCCTTTGAGAGGTGCTTAAGTCATGAAGATGGAGCCTTCATAAGTGGGATTAGTGCCCTCATGAAAGAGGCCCAGAGATCCCTACTTCTTCAGGCTTTGGGGGCTACAGCAAAAAGACAGCAGTCTAAAAAGTGGGTTCCCATCAGACACCAAATCTGCTGGTGCCATGATTGTGCATTTCCCAATCTCCAGAACTGTGAGAAATAAGCCACCCACAGTCTTTACAAGCCACAGTATTTATAAGGCAGTTTATGGTATTTTTGTTATAGTAGCCTTTTGTAAAGAGACTAAGACGCACCCCTATCTCCAAGTGCTCACCCCGAAAAGCTTGCATTGAAAGCATTAAGCTGAAAGAGTATGAAGCTCAATTACATATCTGCCGCAGCAAAATAACAAAGGCATCTTATGGGTGCTGAGTTAGTATCATTATCCTCTAACGGGAAGGATATAGGAAAGCAAAGTGTACAACATCATTAGGTCGATGGTTAAACAGTTCTGTGCCTCACATTTTTCCCTACAGCAACATGAACACTTTTTGTATATTCAGTGTTCAATAGGCCAGGAGAGAGATCTTCAAGCATCCACCACTCATACACATAGACACACCCTTAACACACACACACACACACACACACACACACAC